>NC_139963.1:14902262-15519762 GCF_963993115.1 Abramis brama | reverse complement strand
GCCCTTGTGGAGGATAAAATTCGCTCTTCAAACCAATTTACATCAAGTAGAAAACACGAAGATATCATAAAGAGATCGATATCTTCGTGTTTTCCTGCTCGTGTCCCACATCCCTCTCAAAGCGCAGAGTGTATCGCGCGTCTTTGTGTGGAAATATAAAACGACTTTTTTTTTTAATAACCCCCCAACCACCGCCGGTAGTTGGTCCATTACCACGGTGGTAAAAAAAAACCTGCCACCGTCACAGCCCTAAATATAGGCCTACTAAATAGCCTATAATAAGATAGCCTTGTTTGAAATTCTATACTGACTGGGTTAAATAGAATCGCATTACTAAAAAGAGACTAAAATACAATTTTCATTGACTAAAACTAGACTAAAATGTCATCAGTTTTCGTTGACTAAAACTAGACTAAAATGTCATCAGTTTTCGTCGACTAAAACTTGACTAGACTAAAAAGAGTATGAATGTGACTAAAACTAATAAAAACTAAAATGACAGCCTGACACAAAGACTAGACTAAAACTAAAATTAAAACAGGCCGCCAAAAACAACACTACTGTCTGCACTGAGGGCAGCTGTAGACTCTCTTCTCATCCTCCTGATCCCAGCAGTCTGTAATACAGATCTTACAGTAACTGTGTCCACAGGGAATAGCCACTGGTTCCTTCAGGAGATCCAGACACACTGGACACGTGAACTCATCCTGAGAAAATCTGGCTTCTGCCATTTTACTGCATGAATCCAGAGAGACACAAACACACAACAGCTCAACAACACTTCAGTTTCTGTTTCTCTGAACTGAGGAGTTGAAATAGTTTCCTGGTTCTGTGTTTGAGTGACGTGTGTAAAATAGGCGTGTCTGTAAAGCAGCTTCCTCGTTCACACACACTTTACTGCTGTGCTTACTGTATGTGTCCTTCAAGTGGAGTCGAAAATATCATAATTACGAGTTCCTGAATGACAGAGCGAAGATTTAGGCTACTCACGAATGCATGTTTCTATACTGTGTCAAAGTAATGTCAATATGTCAAAATGTACAGTTCTAAGATAATACAGATCATGCTAGCTAACATCATGTATTCATTTAGGCAGAAACAATGAGCTCATTAACCCTATCCCCACCAGAGTCTTTAAAAAAATTGCAACTGCCAGCATTATTGATAATTTTCAAAAAACTTTCATGGCCCCCAGAATATTTTGTTGAATGAATATCTGAACATACAATATATCAAAATAAATAACAGATCCTCTGTACACTGAAAAAAATGATTCTGACCCCCTGTAAATGTTACATGTTTTTATCTGGTTAATTTCACTGATTATAATGTGTTATTTAATCCTACTTATTTTTTATTATTAATTTTCAAATTCACTGCTCTTGTTTAAAACAAGTTAATTTCATTCAATTAAAAGTAATTAGAAAAAAATAAGTTTAATTTAATTTCCATATACACTGTCAAATGAATACGCTAATCTACTCAATAAAATTGTGCAGATTACAAGCAATATTATTAATTAAATTTAACACATTAGAATTGAGTAAAAATTAATAAAATGAATTCCTTAAAAGTTACCATTTAACAATTTTTAAACAAAAATATCTGAATAACAGACAGACGTCAAAGATGGATTAAGAACTATTTATTTTGTATTGCCAACATTGAAGACACCTGATGTTAACAAGCAGAATCACTGAAGGAGAAAACTGTAATGTTACAACCGTAATTTTAAGTTACCATCATGGGGATCAGTGTGTGTTTTAGTTGGGCTCTTTACCCTGAAACCATTAACTTTAGATTTTGTTTGGCTGCTGTACCTGAGTTATAACAGCCTATGAACAAAGAGAAAAGGTGATCTGATGGTGTTGGTTGTGTTTTAACAATCATTATTTCACAGTCATTTGACTTGAAACACTGAAACCGATCACCTCTGAACATAAGCTCATTATTTATTCATGCAGCAATGCATGATGGGAGCCATGAATGAGTTTTGATTGGTGGCACCCAGAATGCACTGCAACATGCTTTATAATTGTCACCATTGTTGAGATTCACAGGCTGATTCTTGAAAAAATTTAGTAAATTCAACTTAAAATAGTTTAGCTAAAATTATGAATATTATTAATCTGAAATTACTTATAAAATATAAGTACAACTAATTTACAAAATATAAGTACACTCAACTTAAAAAATATATCTGGATTTAGATAAATTTATTTCGTGCAACCCCTTGACGCAAAAAAATTAAGTAAATTCAACATAACATTTTTTTCAGTGTAGCTTTAGGCATTATTTTTTTTTATCAACACTTAAATGTGGGTAAGTTTCATAAAAACAACAACATTTTAAACAAAAGCTGAGAAAATTGTGTTTGTTTTCAAAGACTTCAACGTGTTGATTTTATCGCTTGTTTCTGCTTCTTGTTTTGCCTGTGTTTTGATCATAGACAGTAAAATAAAGGTTTTGATCAGGAGATTCTGTACTCTTTCAGAAGATGTGTGATAGCGCCCCCTACCGTATAACAGTGAAAACACGGAAAACTGGAAAATTCCGTCAATGGAAAGAGTTAAAGCAATTATTACAAGTTGTGATCATAATGATTACAATATACTGAAGATTTGGCAGTTTTGTATGTTGATTCAGAGTTGGCATCATCTGATGTCCTCGCAGGGGTTGGCCGCGTCCTCTTCACAAGTGTTGGATCATCTGAAATCTTCATAAGAGGCTGGATCCAAACTGGAGCTGGCGTACTCAGGATCCCGAGGTAAAAACAGAAAAGCTAATGGAAAATAATCAGCGGAGCTGCTGTTTCAAGTAATAGATAATCATGTGCTTTTGATCTGATATAACTGCAGTATAAGGTTATGAGGTGCATTATGTGAATGATTGGATAAAGAGATGTGTCTTTAATCTAGATTTAAACTGGGAGAGTGAGGACATTATCAGGAAGGCTATTCCAGAGTTTAGGAGCCAAATATGAAAATGCTCTCCCTCCTTTAGTGGACTTAGATATCAGGTACTACCAGAAGCCCAGAGTTTTGTGATATTAAAGAGTGATGGATTGTAGGGTGATAGAAGATCAGTTAAATACACAGGAGCTAAACCACTCAGGGCCTTATAGGTCAGTAACAATACTTTTAATCTAAACAGAACTTAAAAGGTAACCAGAGTAGAGATGATAAAATTGGGGTTATATGGTCATATTTTCTTGCCCTGGTAAGAATAGCTGCTGCATTTTGGACTAACTGTAGCTTGTTTATTGAGGATGCAGGACAACCAGCTAGTAATGCATTACAGTAATCCAGTCTAAAGGTCATGAATGCATGAACTAACTTTTCTGCATCAGAAACAGATAACATGTTTCGTAGCTTAGCGATGTTTCTGAGGTGGAAGAAGGCTTTTGTAATGATTTTCGAAAGACAAGTTATCTAATATACAGTTGTGGTCAGAATTATTGGCACCCCTGGTAAATATGATCAAAGATGGCTGTAAAAATGAATCTGCATTGTTTATCCTTTTGATCTTTCATTTATAAAAATAGCAAAAATCTAACCTAAAATAATTAAAATTAGGGGTAAAATCACATAATGAAATAAACATTTTTCTCCAAAACAAGTTGGCCACAATTATTGGCACCCCTAGAATTGTTTAGGAGTAAAATGTCTCTGAAGTATATTCCCATTAATATTTTCATTTTTAGCACACCAGGGTGACGAGGAACATGACATTGTCACGTTGTCACAGGTAGGCTACGATCTAAACCACTTTAATGCCTGTCCCTGAATACCAGTGTAATTGTGTTATCCATTTAAGAGTATGTCATAATCTATTTATAGTGTCGAACACAGCACTAAGATCAAGTAAAACTAGTATTGAGATGTAGCCTGGGTGCCAGCCCGAACCCCGCCCACAACATTTTTTGGTCGGGAAGTTCGGTCTGGACTCGCTCTGTTGAGGAGCTATTATGCCCGAACAAAAATTGTTCGGACCAATCAAATTGTCAGGGCGGGCTTTATACGATGATGGACAGATGAGCAACGGTAACGTAATCATCCACGTCACCAAAGAGCGCTTGATTTGAATTAGTTTACAACAAAGACGACTGCTGCTGGAGAATTGAGATTTCACGAGTTCACATTTAAAAATAAGTCAGATAGAATAAATGCGTATATAAGATTTCACACAAATAAGTCGATAGAATAAATGCTTATATGACGTGCTGTCCGAGGAGAGGGCTGTGGGCTCGGTAGCCATAGCCTACTCCCCCGTATTCCTGGTTGTGAGAGAACAAGACAAGAGTGAGGATTCGGGGTGGTGGAGGGATGCTGAAAAACTGTCAAGGAGTGTTAGGCAAGTTGACAGAGTGAATATGCTTCCTCATGCTGATAGATAGGGTAACGTTAGACATGGTATTGTTTGATGACAAGTTGATATTGGATTGATTATTTGTACGTGCTCCTCCCGAACTTTGTTTATGAAACATCATGTGTAGATTCCGCCATCGCGTCTGTTATATATCCACAGCGCATTCATTTTAAAAGAGGAACAGAGAGCCGCGACATTTTGTTGGTTGAAAATATGAATGAAGAACATGCGTCATTTACTCCGTTGCTCTGATTGGTTGTAGGTCTATCCAATTGAGTGCAGAGGTTTTTTTTTTCCTGGTTCGGTTGAGACACACCCCATAATCAAATCTCTATGGAGCAGTATCAGACTCACATTCTGACTAGAATCTGAGTATGACGAAGTCAGGCTAATTGAGATGCAGCCTTGGTCAGAAACTAAAAGTCAGTCATGATGGGGCCTGAATCCTGAATTAGATTTTTCATACAGTAGATACATTTTTTAGCAAGAAGGATTTGGCAATCATTTTATGGTCCTCTGCCCTCCACAGATGATATACAGTAGGCTATACAATAATATACATACATATATTTAGACTACTTAACTTAGTGATTGCTATCAGGATGTGAAGAGACTTCACAGAGAGGGAACAAATCACCTACCCTGCTTTCACATGATCGCTTTATGCAAATCTTTATATTTATTCACTAACGTGAAGAATCTCGGTACAAACAACATATTGTATTATAGATGAAAGGATAAAACATGACTTCGATAAATGAATGTTAATAAATTAAACTCAATGTAAGCCTACTATTGAAACTGATTTCAGGACTCCTGTCCCACCCACTTTTTAAAATGAAGTTACGCCACAATTCACTATGATATCTTCATAAACACGGGTCTCATCTTTCATACCATGAAAAGGAACAGGTTTTTTATTTAACCACTTTTTATAAAAACACTTAGTAACTTGACATTTGTTAACTCTCTGACACATGAAAATATGTTTTTGTGTGTGTGTGTGTGTGTGTGTGTTTGTTTGATCCGTTCAACAACACTGTAAAATCTTTAAGTGTGTAGAAATGGTGTGCCTTTGCAAGGTTAACTGATAAATTGCATTGTATACACTTTTAATATTATTTTACATTGTTTTGAAATTAGCCATTTTAAATTACCTTCATTTCGTTTACTAATGTTTTCATTTTTAATATATACAATCAGTGGTTTTGTGCACACAAGACACTGATGCATGTAGATAAGTTGGTGTTTTAATGTATGAACTCAATTGAACAAAAGAAACATTGTTTTATAAAAATGAAAATCCTCCATCTTACGGTGTTGACACACAACTAACGGTGTTGACTCACAATTGACAAACTAATCGAGAATCAAACTGATTAAAGATATTTACCTAGTTTTGACATGGCAAAGGGAGAGAGTATCAAACTTCAAACAAAGAGTACCTGGTGACAGGATCTTTAAGGCACACATGAAAATGTCAAAATGTTCCTGGTATCAAAAGAAAAAAGCAAATGTATCTGGAGGTCCTCTATTGGTCATCTATATTTGAACTAAACTGTAAATCTAACAACTGATTTGCAAGAGGACACATTAGGCTGAGAACTAACTAAGAAAGTTATGTAATAGTGTTAATAGTGTACAAATGTTGAAGTGTAACAGGATCCAGAATTCTCCTCATGTATTTCCTGACTCCTTCCAAAGGCTCACTATAAAAATGAAAAGTGAACAATCAGACTCATAATGTCAGTGTTTCTGTAAATCTAAATTGACTGAAATGTCTGTTGTAATTCCAGCTCTACTTTAACACAGGGGTTCAGACAGGTAATTCATCTTTTGTTCTACAGGGCCTCAGGCAGGTCATTTCTATCATTTGCTTCAATTTCTCTCAACATGTAAGTAAATATATAGAGAGAGTTTTATCTGTCATTACTGCCTTCGGTGTTTCGTTTATTCGTTTATTTCAGGCAATGGCACAGAAAAGTACAAGGTAGACAAAATATAGTTAAGTCATATAGTGCAAAAACAGAATATACAGTATTTAAATATGACAATCGAATTGTGCCTGAAAGGGAGTGGGAAGAAGACAACTTATTTAATCCCACTCCAGTTCCCCATTTAGTGATTAATACATTGAGCTTCATTGTTACTTTGCTCACGGATTGTTTACAAATGTTATATCATGGTGGCGTTACCACAAGTAACAAGTATTTATTATAACAACAGTTTATACCAACAATGTAAGAAGAATAAACAATGCCAACGATGGTAATGGACAATACCAACGATGGTAATGGACAATATACCAACGATGGTAAGGAAACATTGAGCACATGTTAACACTATGAGGCAGAGTACAACAGCAATGTAAATTAAAGACCCTCATCTCTGTATTTTAACCAGACCCAATGTTTATATAACAGTTTAAATAGATGAATGGCATTGCTTTTGTTGCAAGTCCAGTTTGTTCCAGAGTTTCACTCCGCATACAGACACACAATAATGTTTACGAGTGGTTTGGGCTCTCGGTAATTAAAAATATCCAAAACCTCTCAAGTTATGAGCTCGCACTGGAGTTTTAAAAAAAACTTAAGTTAGGCGGTAATAATTTGTTAAATGCTTTATATAAGACTATTGATGTATTATATTTTACAAGATCATCAAATTTTAGCAACTTTGACTGCGTAAACAGATTATGAGTATGTTCTAGAAAACCAACCTTGTGAATGATCCTCACAGCTCTTTTCTGTAATATGATCAGAGGATTTATTGTGTTCTGGTAATTATTTCCCCACACTTCAACACAAAACATAAGGTATGGTAGTACCAGGGTGCAGTATAAAGTACGGAGTGCATTTTCATCAAGGTATAGTTTTGCTTTATTTATAGTATTTATTTATATTTTATTGAGAGGCTTTTGGAGATTTTAGTTTTTATGTGTCTGACATGGGGTTTCCATGACAATTTACTGTCAACTATTACTCCCAAAAATGTATTCTCACTCACAATTTCAATTTGGGTACCATCAATACTTATTCTCTGTTCAGACATTTTATTGCGATTACCGAACATCATTATCTTAGTTTTATTTATATTCAAGGATAATTTATTTCTGTCCATCCACTTTTTTATTATATTTAGTTCCCTGTTTACCGTATTTACGAGCTCATTATAATCGTCACTACTGTAGAATATATTTGTGTCGTCTGCAAATAGTATGAGTTTCAGTACTTTGGATGTATTAAAAATATCATTTATATACACATTAAACAGTTTTGGCCCCAATACTGACCCCTGGGGGACACCACAAACAATGCCAAGAGTATCTGATAAATACTGACCAATTTTTACAAACTGTAACCTCCCTGTTAAATAACTTTTTAACCAATCTCCAGCCAGCCCCCTAATTCCATATCTTTCCATCTTATTTGATTGAGTGATTAATAGTATCAAAGGCTTTTTTTAGATCAATAAAGATACCAACTGCATACTTTTTTTGCTCCAGTGCATTAGTAATTTCTTCAATAGCTTCAGTTATTGCCATTGAGGTAGTTCTTTTGGACCTAAAACCATACTGACCATCATTAATTACATGATGTTTCTCGAGAAACTTTTCAAGTCGAGAATTGAAGAGTTTCTCTAAAGTTTTTGAGAACTGAGGCAAAAGAGAGATTGGTCTGTAATTAGTAAAAGCGTGTTTGTTATCCTTTTTGAGGAGTGGAATTACTTTAGGGATTTTCATTTTACTTGGAAAGCAGCCAGTCTGGAATGACAAGTTACAAATTTAAGTTAAGGGTTTTACAATATTCAGTATAACTTTTTTAATCAATGTCATGCTAATATCATGACAGTCAGTGGAGGACTTACTTTTACATTTCCACACAATGTTTGTCACTCCCTGCTCATTTGTAGCTGAGAGGAAGAATGACAAAGAATTCCGTTCAATAGTTGATTTTGCAACTCCATTGTCTGGAATATCAGCGGCCAACTTAGGGCCAACATTTACAAAAAAATTGTTGAACTTATTTACTACATTACTCATATTATAATCTTCACCATTTTCATCAATAAAGTGATCAGGATATGTCAACTTTGAGGATCCTTGTTTGATTAGGCTATTCAAAACATCCCAAGTTCCTTTTATTCCTTTTGTTCATATTGTTTTTTTTTGTTTTGTTTTTTTGATAATATAACCGTTTGCTTGTTCTTATAATATCAGTTAATTGATTTTTGTACTTCTTCTTTGTTCCACTTCTTTTGTTTTTACTTTAATAAACAATTTATAGAGATTGTTTTTCTTTTTACAGGCATTAATTATTCCTTTCGTAATCCAGGGGCTTTTTTTATGTTTTTCCTTTATAAAATATTCTTTCACAGGGCAATGTTTATTATGCAGGGAAGTGAAGATATCTAAAAAATGACAATAAGCACTGTCCACATTTGGTTCTCTGTAAACTGAAGTCCAAACCTGGAGCGCTAAACTATTGTTTAGGGCACGGATCATGTCCTCAGTAATTTTTTGTTTAGAGATTTTTGCCATAGTGTCTTTCGTTTTCTTGAGATTACAGTCATACAAAGTAAAAACAGGTAAGTGGTCAGTGATATCACATATAAATAGGCCACTGATGATTTGATTTCCCATAATGTTAGTAAAAATGTTGTCAATGATTGTGGCACTATGTGACGTTATTCTGCTCGGTTTCGTTATAGTTGGGTACAGAGACAAGCTACATTGTGTCAGTGAAGTCATCAACGTTTTTTTAGTTTGGTTGGATTTAACAAATCAATGTTAAAATAATGTTTTTTTTGGTTCACAGTAGAAAACAGTTTACCCATCCACTCATTGAAAGTTTCTATGCTTGAACCAGGTGCCCGGTATACACAACTCATGAAGATATTTGTCTTTTTATCATTATGAATTTCCACTGTTATGCATTCAAATAAGCCATCCACAGCTATGGTCATATCAGTTGAAACATTAAATTTAACAGATTTATGAAGGTACAAAGCAACCCCCCCTCCTATTTTGTTTATTCTGTTTGTATATCTTAATTCATAGCCATCAAGACAAAAATCAATACCTTTATCATCGTTAAACCAGGATTCAGTAATTGCAATAATGCTAAATGGATGAGCGAAGTGTTCCAAATAATCTTTGATAGCCTCAAAGTTAGTGTACATGCTTTGACTATTAAAATGTATTATTGACAGGTTATCTTCTGATTTTACACTGTTTTCATATTGTTCTTGGGTAAAATAATTGCAGTTTTTAACAATCGAAGAGAGAAAATTATTGTCAGGGTCTATCTCAGTATCAGTCTCTGTTGTGGTGTGCTCTTGATACTCACACGTTTCCAGTTCCATTTGTTGATGTTGTAGGATGTTCTGTAACATGTCCATATCAATACTTGGTGTAGTCTGTGTTCTTGGTATGTTTAGCATTTTGATGATGTAAAGAGTCACAAGCTACTTTGATACCAGGTGCTGCATCAATGTCAATACTTATCAAGATCTTCTATTCTCGTCACCACCAAGACTTTTGCTTCCTCCGGTGTCCCATTTAGTTTGATGAAGATCTTACAGTTAGTTACCCAGGTTTGTTGAATCTTGCCTTGTTTTCTAAGTTGTCGTGCAATCCTTGCGATGTCAGCATTTTTCTTTGTCAAGTGTTCATTTATGAAAACATTTGTGCCTTTCAGTTTGCGTCCTTGCTTCAGAAGTGCTATTTTCTTTTTCCGATTGGTAAACCTCATAATGACCGCTGGTGGTCTCTCGTTCTTCGTGGGCAGTGGGTGACATGCCTCGATGTGCTCCAGGTCCATCTCTATCCCCCTGCTCTGGAGGTAGGAAGCAACCTGTTGTTCCACCGACTCTGTCTCCTGGTCGCTGAGCTCCCCGCTGTCCGCGGCCACCGCACGCGCATAGGAGCGCGGTCTGATCTTGATGCCGGTGATGACCACATCATTCATGCGGGAGTATTGTTCCAGCTCGTCCACTCGCCGCTCGAGATCCACAATGCGCTGGTCTTTTTCCGCGTTCTGGAGGCGTAGTTGTTTCACCTCCTCCAGTAGCCCCAGAAGCAGCTCCTGCTGCGCTCTAACTGCAGTCACATCGCCGCACAGGGAGTGGAGAGAGAGCTTTATCTCCTCGAACTCCTCCGGTGTCGGGCCTTTCCTCGATGGGGGCATTCTGGTGATTTATACGCCAAAGCATCCAGTATCCAGAGGTAATACACACTCCGTGTCTCAGCTCTAGTTGCACGTGGCCGCCATTTTGGATTTGACGATTCTCATGGTGACGGGCTGTTTTGAAAACAATGGGATGTAGAGCCAAGCATTAGATATTTATATAATAGTTTGTCTAACCTGCGGGACTTGGGCATTGGACAAGAGGTGTTGAACATGCCTACGCTCTATGAAGTCCATAACATCAGGGGCTATATGGCATAGAGCTCTCTGGTCCGGCTTGCTTGGAGGGGAAGAGCTGTCCCCGTCAGTATCAAAAGGACATCTTCCACTCCGTCAGCTTACATGTCAACACCGTCACACAAAATATCTGAGAGAGTTGACATCTGACGGAGTTGACAACATGTTTTTTTCAACTTAATCATGTCTAGTAAATGGTAGCCATTTGGAGTTTCCTCAGTTGCCAGCTGCCACTAAACCAAAATACCAACTTTTATTTCAGAATTCTTGATTTAAATCATTCCTACTTTGAAGATAGTGTTGACATAAAATCTGTGACCACAGGGATTTCAACTTGTTTGCTGAATATTTAAAAAAAAAAGAGTAAAAGTTACGAGACCATGTGTTGGACTGCTGCATCCATCAACAGAGAGAAGTCAAAGGGGGTCCTCAGGGTTAAAGCTGACCAAAATATGCCTGATTTATTTCGAATTTGAAAAATATCTGACGGAGTTGACGTGAATTGATGACAGATTTTGGCACAAATAATGCAATGTTCACTGTAAGTATTTTGTCATATTTTATTAAGCCATATTCATATTTGTGCATTCTGGGTTTTTTTTTTTTTTTGCAGTTTGATACTATGACCTCTACGGAGGACGAGTTCATTTGCATGGGCTTTCATAGTACAGTGCCGTTTTTTTATTAAAGGAACACTAGACTTTTTGGGACTTTAGCTTATTCACCGTATCCCCCAGAGTTAGATAAGTCCATACATACCATTTTCATCTCCGTGCGTGCCGTAACTCTGTCTGACGCACCCACCGCTAGCCTAGCTTAGCACAAAGACTGGAGGTAAACGGCTACAGCTAGCATACTGCTCCCAATAAGTGACAAAATAACGGCAACATCCGTTATTTTGTCACTTATTGGGAGCAGTCGGGTCATTTTTTTTTTTTTTTACAGATCGGGCTTTGGTCGGACTCGGGCTCATTTAGCTTTTCTCCTTTCATCATGCCCATAATTTACGTGCAGAGCGCAGGCTACTGTATGAAATATTGTTATATTGATAATATTATAAATCGTTAGCCTCATAGCATAATTGCCTAAGTCATTTTTTGTTTTATCTTGTTTTCCAAAGAAATTGAAATATGACTTAGGCAATTATGCTATGTGGCTAACGAAATATGCAACGCAATATGCGATTACGCGAGTAACGCGACGCGCGTGCAATGCTTTATAGGTGACAGTTGACCATGCAGAGCATCAGGGAGAAGTTGGAGCGGGGAGTTACTAAAAGTTCCCAATTCATAGATGCCACCTACGTCACTACAAATAGAACGCCGCCATATTTACGACCGACTCGCCCGGTATGGCCGCCCAAACTGCCCATTTGAATGAGAGAGAGAGACAGAGATACCTGGAGAAAATTTCAATTTTAGCCTCCGATCCTTATTTGTTACCCACAGTTTTCTTTAGTTCATTATTATCTGCCCCAGGCTTGCCCCAATTGGCCTTTCATGATATAGAAATACTTAAGTGATAGAGCTTCATGGCGCACGTTCATGAGAGTTGAGGCGATGTCATGAATGAATGTATGAATCTGCAGCTGTTCGGCTGGCATGAATGAATCTATCTAATCCGAACAGCAGCACTGGCAGAGTCCAGCTGAGACACCAGCATCAGCACAGCCAGAGACATCGGCCGAATCATAAAAGACTGCCATATCTGTCCGAAAGAACAGATGTTCAATTATAGAGAAGGTTTAATACACACAAATATCGAAATGAAAGAATCTTTCGAGTCGAATCTTTTTGAATGATTCACTCACGATTTGGCTACGATTAAAAGCTATCAAGAGGTAAAGCTCATCAGTGATTATAATATAACGACTTAAATTGCAGTTTGTTCGTCACATAAAGCTATCATATGAATAAATAACGATATTAATATAACGGACGAGTCGTATTAGATCACTTTTTATGATAATTTTGTGATGTTTTTTTGTCTTTATTATTATTATCTTTTGCGTGACAGCCCCCAGTAGGCTAACGTTACTCATTCTCTTTCATTACATCGACAAGAAGAGTCTTCATTAGGCTACATATTAAAAAATGTCCCTTTGTCTTCCACGGAAAGTAAACTTAAGGATTTGCACATGAAGGTGAGTAAATGACGGCAGAATTATCATTTTTGGAAGAACTAGTCCTTTAATATGCATTTCAAGGCTGAGATTATGCATCGTCTGCAGAGCTAATGTTAAGCCTGGTTCACACAGCAGGATAATTAGGCCGATTTTAGCCCCGATTCACCCCTTCCGACAATCTTAAGGATGCTCCGATTATCGTAAAATAATCTGATCAGATATTCCTGCCGTGTGTGGTGTGTTAAGACGGCTCTCGTCTGCTCGGAAGGACGTCGGGACCGCTCCAATCTCAAATCGGGGATATCCAACATGTTGGATTTTTTTGGCCCGATTTCTCCTCGTGTGTGGTGTCCCCCGGGGACAAACGAGCACGCAGCCTGTGGACTGTGGTGTGTAGCCAATCAGAAAGCGATGTGACGAGGCGGCGAGGAACCACCGGGAAACAAAATTAAAACAGCCGGCGGCATGGCGCACCAGAAAGTCCGGTGGACGTCGTAGATGGAGGACCAACTGATAACGTTTTTTTTTTTTTCGGTTAAAAACAAACTACAAACTATCGCCACTGCATCCTCTTCGTCCGCCATTATTGTTTACTCTGAAGTCACGTTTGATCTCGAGGGATTTTGCGAGATTTCCCGTCTGACCTGGGAATGCTCGGGAGTCAAATCGGTTTGTGTGTGATGTGTTGATTTTGCCGTGTGGCTGCGCACCACACACTGAACGACCAAAACTGTTAGACCCGTGATTTTTTATCGCTGTGTGTGGGGTCTCTCAGGTTTGGAAAATCGGCCGACAATTTTAAAATCGTCCCGTGTGAACCAGGCTTCACTTACACAAAATAACATCTAAAGCGCATGTGATGAAGATGAACTTCAGAAAAATATTTATTACGTTAGATTAGGTAGGTATTAACTAACAGACAGACAGACGGTTATATTCAAAACAACCCCAAATCTTTCTAACTTACCATGATAAAGTGCTTTAACATTTAAACAGATCCAACAAATAAAATGAAGAAAAAACATTATCTGTCGATATCTGTACATTTGATATCTGTCTGTATAATGTTGGGCATTGAGAGTATAATGGAAATATAATTAACCTAAAGAACTCAGGCATTACTGAGACCGTCGGTCGTAAAGATGGCAGCGCAAAGCTACAGTGACGTCATGTGAACCGAATGAATACTTCAGGAAAAGCTGCATTTTGAAAGAGATTTGATTTGATTACCACAACAAACAATGAGCCTGAAGCCTTCAACAGTGGATGCTATTCTTTTTCTTCTCAACACTCGCGAATAAACAGTGAATGAGTGCCTACTCAGTTCAACAGATTTTTTTTCCTTTATTATATTTTTATTATTATTTAACGTTAGCCAGTTGACGAAGAGTTCTTTGAAACGTTGTTCTTCAGTAAAGTTACTTGACATCAAAAAAAGGTAAATCTTTATTTACCGCTGGATCACATTTGGCTATATAATATTCTCTACTGCATGCTTATGCTTCTCTGTAATGGACAGTCTGTATTAATATTTGTGGGCATAATTGTCGGTGGTGGTAGTTATGTTTGAGGCCTATAATTAAATTTTACCTAGTAGCGTGTGTGTGTGTGTGTGTGTGTGTGTGCGTCTAGCAGAGACAGCGTGCATCAGAGGGAGCTTTAAGTGATATTGATGTTGGTCTCGGGTCGGGTTCGGGCTGAAAAATTGCAGATGTTTTCGGGCTGGGGCCGGATTAGGGCTTGAACACCACGGGCCAGGTCTCGGTTAGGGCTGGATGTTTTCCCCCGTGCAAGGCTCTAGGCAGTGTGCTAGCTGTAGCCGTTTACCTCCAGTCTTTGTGCTAAGCTAGGCTAGCGGTGGGTGCGTCAGACAGAGTTACGGCACGCACGGAGATGAAAATGGTATGTATGGACTTATCTAACTCTGGGGGATACGGTGAATAAGCTAAAGTCCCAAAAAGTCGGCGTGTTCCTTTAAATTACTATGAAATAATAATGCATAATGTACAATATAATGGTAACCCATTAGTAATGTGTCAAGTGTTACTACATCCTTCTAAATGAGTTACTAATTATTTGTATCAGTAATCTAAAGTGAAGATCATGGGAACACACTAGTAATGACTAAAGTGTTACCAAATCCATCAGAAGGAATACCTATTCAATATCTTATGAAAATATTAAAAGCTTACCGTGACTTCAGTCAATATTAGGGAGTTATCAAGCTTTTCACTTTAGAATACTGATCCAAATATAATCACTAGTTCCTTTAGAAGGATGTAGTAACACTAACAAGTCATTACTAGTGGGTTACGTTACATTTTATTATAAATGATGCATTATTCATGTTAATTATGAACCTGTATAGTAGTTATCTGGGAGGTATGAAAATCAAATTTCTTGTAAGTAAATAGTAGTTACTAGAATGTTAACAATGCATTACACATTTGTTCCTGTGTAGTTATTCATTAATGAAGGAACAGTATTCTTAAGTGTAAATACAATTGATGTATTTATGTTTCACTACAATAAAACTAAATTAATGTGATTTTCATCAAAACAAAGAGCTTGAGAAAAGAACAGATACACATTGTTACTTAACGAACACACACACACGCACACACACACACACACACACACACACACTGTTCTTACTGACTACATGAGGATTTAGAGGGTTTTATTTTCAATTGCTAACAAGCATTGTTCAAAACTGAAGCCACATTTTCAAAACTCTTCACACAGTGAATCTCCCCTCCAAAACTCACTCAAAACAACAAAACGCTTCATATATGTCTCAAAATAAACTCGTTCCACCATAACACTGAACAATTCTCATTCAGAAAACATACATTTCACTCATAACAGACGGACCTAAAATCACTAACAGGGAGCATTTCATAAATGTTGAACTTTTATTTTTAACGTTTGAATGTGTTTTTCCCCACATATGTATTCATTATATGATAAGAGCAAGACCTTTTAATTTGATTGACTGTATTACAGCATAAAGAATGAATGAGAAATGCAGAAGTTTTTTTTTTTTTTTTTTTTTTATATATATATCTTTAAATATAGTCATTAACATAACAACAACAAAATCCTGAACCACAAAATCCTGAAGCAAAAAAAAATCTAAAAGCATGTCTAGCACACTGTAATGGCGTATGTGCAGTATTGGAGTCCAGCTGTGTCCGGAGGCCTTTCTGTGTGGAGTTTGTGTGTTCTCTCCATGATGACGTTGGTTTCCTCTGGGATTCCCACACAATCCAAAGACATACAGGACAGGTGAAGTGGAGACTGTGCGTGTGTGTGTGTGTGTGTGTGTGTGTGTGTGTGTGTGTGTGTGAATATGAATGTGTGTGTGTGTGAATATGAATGTGTGTGTGTGTGAATATGAATGTGTGTGTCTCATCCTGTGATGGACCGGCCATTCTGTCCAGGGTGTTTTCCTGCCTCCGACCCGAGACGCTGGGAAATACTCCAGCTTCCCCACGGCCCTACAGGACAAGCTTCACTTCTGGAAAATGTCTGGAATAGTCGGATGAATGTATGGATGTACAGTACAGTGAGGATTCTAGTCCTCCCTCTCTCTGCCACTCTTCTTTCCTCACCAATGTGTCTCCTTGATCCAAGTTTCCATGATCCAGACTAAAAATAGGACTGAAATTAGTTGTTTGTAATAATTATTGTTTAATTTCATTGTAAATATTCTGCTAATATTTTATATTTCAATATAATCTCTGCAGAAATGCACAGTTTGCCATAATTCTGATTTGAATGAGCTTTGATCAGTTTTGAAAGTAGTGGAAAAATCAAAAATGCAAATATATAGTGTTTTGCAGAAGGTGAAATATGAATGACAAAATTGTTCGTGTATTTTGGGAAATGTGGCCATTGAATGCATTTTGTGTGAAAGTGTTGAACCCCTGGAAAAGGGGAAAATAGATGTTATAATAGACGAGAAGACACGGACTCGTTGTTGTCTGCGCGTCAAGCTGTATTTACTTGTGAACTAATTTCTTTCTTTTTCAACACAATATATAATAGAGAATTGAACGTATACATCAATACATTAGTTCACATTAATATGCAGACGAAATCAGCAATGCTTCAATGTATCACAATTACAACAGTCACCATAACTATAATTTAAATACATTTTTGTACACATTTTTATAACTTCACTTTTATAACTGTGAATTTGTATAAGCACTAAACTGCATTTTTAATATTCAGTCCTTTATCAACTTTTCTATAACTTTGACACTAAAATAAAATGTAACACTATTTCAGCACAATTTCCTCGTGGTTAGCGTGTCAAACACGATAATTAAGCCATCAAACCTTACATTTTTCACATATGTTCAGAGAAATAACCAGCTTTACAACCACTGTATAGTCTTAACTCATGACAGAAATGCAATAATTAATAGTCTATACCTGGAAAAGGGGAAAATAGACGTTATAATAGACGAGAAGACACGGACTCGTTGTTGTCTGTGCGTCAAGCTGTAGGGGAGAGTGGGGTGATTTGTGCAAGGGGGGGAAGTAGTTCCACCCTTGTTTCTGGAAAACCATAGAAGAAATTGGTCATGTGACCACATAATTTTGAAAAGCAATCACTTTTACTCGTCCTCCAAAGAAGAGAGACACATGGCATGAGAGTTAAGCATATTTTAGTGCAAAAAACTGTTTTTTCCCTTTCAAAGTAAAATTTCTATGATTAAGGTTTTTTGATTGTAGTGTCTGAACAATTATAGACAAGTTTGAAAACATTTCACACGTTTTAGTGCTTTAGTAGGCTACACAATGAGTCTATACAGTTAGCATGATGTTAGCTCTTAACTGCTGGATCATGCTAGTTTTTCAAACTTGTGGGTCCGGGGTGATTTGTGCCAAAGGGCCTGGGTTAAGTTGTGCCAGATCCAGACCACCTAGACCTACATTCTCACAGGGGATAATCTTGAGAAGTGAGGAGATGGGCATGCCTCATCATTGTTTTACTTGGGCCTGCCTGTTATTTGTTTAATTTAGCTAACACTGATTTCAGTTTTGAGTTTGCACTATGTTATTAAAGAGAAGTTTTATTCCGTTTTTAAGTGGCCTATGTCACAATAGGATGTTTAGAAATGAGCCTAGTCACTTTATTCTTATATGTTACATAATTGACAAACAGCGCTATGTCAACAGGCATCTATTGCCAAAGCCTTTTTGCCTGAAATGATTCACAAATATCATATATTGTGTTGCTATGGTGCTCTAAATGGTTGCTAGGGCGTAGCTTGATAGCTTCACAATGATCCTGAGAGACTGATTGGTCGTCTGAGTAAAATGAGCCCGCCCCCTTGTCTCTATGACACTGTGATCCAGAGTTATGTTCAATACAAAATCCCTATGCAATTGACCATAGTAGGAAAAACGCATGCTATGGTATTCCAGGGTGACAATATCTAAATAAACCTTAAATGAGTAATTTTGTATTGAATTTATCTTGCTTTCATATAGCATTATGGTTCATAACATTAAAATGTTCTGTTTTACTTCAGAAATCACGGGCACAATTTACCCCCATTGTATTCCCCCGAAGGCACAACTTCCCCCGCACCAGGGGCAAGTTGTGCCATGAGACCACTTTTTTTCCAAGAGCTATATTTCTGAAACAATTTATTTCAGATCCAAAGTTATTGTTCTCAGGGATGCACCACATCCTGAAATATATGTACATCCTTAAGTTGAAGGCATTACTGCCATGGCCTCACTTTAAAGTCACTTTGAGTAAAAACTGGCACAACTCACCCCACTCTCCCCTATTTACTTGTGAAGCACAACACAGTTTGTGTCAGCTACTGCCTGCAGCCTTTGGTTTCGCCCTAGTGGACATTTCTTGAATTACAATTTATTTTTCTTAAGTTAACCAACAAAACAACAATTAACTCACATACCATTTTGTTTAGTATTGCATAAATCATATTGATCTTTTTAACCACACTACAAAAGCAATGAAAAAATATTCACAGTTTGGTATAGACTTCTGTTTCACTGAATGTGTGAAGAGTTTTGAAGATGAGGCTTCAGTATCGACCGATGCTTGTTAGCAATTAAAAAAAAACAAAAATAATGCACACATTTCAGTAGCAGAAGTTCAGCTATATTGATGAAATTTAAAATAAGAGTCTCTGTAACATCTCACTCTTACTGATTTATCAGCTCAAAGCGGGGTAAAATTATGGGTAAAATCTCTCTACAGTCTATTCTGAAACATCATCAACTCAGTTTCACTGATGATCCAGAACAAACATAAAACCCAGGATAGAGCGTCTGAGTGAATGTGGTCTGGACTGTGTGGATGAGGCTCATTGTGTCAGAGACGCTGTAGAAGGACAGAGTTCCTGCACTGTGATCCACATACACTCCTATTCTTCTGCTGATGGACTTTACAGGGAGATCAGTCTCTATGTTATTGTGCCAGAATGAGTATCTGGAGGAAGAGCAGTCCAATATCCAGGACTGATCATTACGTCCAAATCCACACTCATAACCCGATCCCTTCCTGCTGATGCTCTTATATGACACTGATATAAACACACCATATTCACCACTCCACTCAATCTCCCAGTAACAGCGTCCACACACACTCTCTCTACACAACACCTGAGACCACCAATCAAATCTGTCTGGATGATCAGGATACGACTGTTGTGTGTTAGTGTCAGTAATCACTCTGTTCCTCTCAGACAGACTGAGGTCTTTATGCACTGTGTTCAGATCCAGAGTCAGCTGATGGGAATCTGATGGAGAGAAAACACATCAGAAACAGGAATTATGAATCTGTCTGATCTTTTAATGTATCTGAACAATGTATCATCAGTGTCTCAGTACAGCTGATCAGATATCCTGTGCAAATCATCATTTACATGATCAATTATAAAACTCTTCTATCATGTTTATTTCTCCTTCTACAGGAAGAACATGAACACATTCAGTGAGTTTTTCTGCTTGTTTCTCAGTGACTTACATTGTAGGAAGTCGTTCCTGGTCTTGGGATTCATGTTGGTGAATGTGACTGTGGAAATAAACAGACATGAACAGTGTGAAGAGAAATGACAAGATAAAATACATCCATTTCTAAGACGTTTCTAATCTGATATTAGATGATGCAGGACTCATTTCTGAGAACAGAAGAATCTCCAGATGCCTTATATATAAAACACACGTATCGGATTCAATCCTAAATTTCAATGGATTTCAATTTCAATATATACATAAGTATTTATTACTTCTAAACCATCAAGGGATGTTTGTGGCTGTTCTGTAGAGTTAATGCACTTGAATTAAAGATGAACTGTGATTTATAAAGTGGGATGCGTTTAGGAAAAATATTTGTGCGCATGTTTTATAAATCTTAGGAACATTTCAGAAACTGTTGTACGTTCATATTTCGGATCATTCTCCACACGTCTGTATAAACGAGGCGCAGGACTTTACCTCTATCAGAGATCTTCTTGAGCTCCTCTTTGCAGAAATCCTCCAGTTTGTCTCTCAGCTGACGGACAGATTCTCTCACGCCATCAAAAGAGGAGAGAGAACTGAAGGAAACGTCGGGTTCGTCTGTAGATTCAGGAGGTGCTGAGAGAGACTGGAAACTCTACAGAAAACAGAAATCAAAACTCATCATCTCCACACTTCAGCCAATAACCTGCACTATATCAGATCTGAGCGGCTCTTGTTGACTTCACTTCTCTTCAGTGACTCGCTTCAATCCAGCACTTTCACACAATCAGCACATTCTCCTCATATTCATCATTTAATGCTACAAACTCTAGTATTTCACACTTACACTCCTTGTGAAAAAGAAAGTACCGTATGAATGTGGTTTAGTTTAATGTTTTTATTAAATGCAAATAGCTGAGCTTTAGAGTGTTTTTTTGCCCTGCTTAAGTTAGTCTCATTCTGCTCTCATGAAATGTTTCTCTGTGAGTCTCTTGCTCAAGTCCACTATGATCCAGTTCTTCTAGATCTCTGTTACCTGCAGGAACTGGATGTGATGGTGTGTGTGTGAAAGCTGCTCCAGCTCAGCGTCTCTCCTCCTCAGATCATTGATCTCCTGCTCCAGTCGCTCCAGTCGTCCTTCAGCTCGACTCACTGCAGTCTTTTCCTGATCTCTGATCCGCTGTGTCGCCTCAGAGCGGCTTCTCTCAATGGAGCGGATGATCTCAGTGAAGATCTTCTCACTGTCCTCCACTGCTGTGTGTGCAGAGCGCTGTTACACACACACATCACAATCACACAGTGAGTTCAGTGAGTCCAAACTGAGACGTCTCACACTTCTCTTCTTCTCCAGACTCACCTTATGAGACTCCACAGCCTCTCTCAGCTGATGAAGATCTTTCTGTCTCTGCTGGATTCTCTGACGGATCTTCATCTGCGTCTCCTTCAGCTGTTTCTGGAGGACAAACCAATAACAGGGAATGACACATAAAACTACTATCACACAATAAGGGTTAAAGATCTAGCATGGCAAGTTTATCCTGTAGGTTCAAACCACAGATCAGTGAAGTTTGATGTTATTGACGTCATCTTTGATTTGGGCTCTGCGTACATGAGTTTATCAATGATTTGATTTGTGAATCAAAATTGGTCCTTAAAAAAAAAAAAAACTTTTAAAAACAGCAACAAAAAAAGTATATGTAAATTAAAGCTGCAAGCAGCGATGAAAGCGTCACTCGGTGGCTTTAGGAAGACAGAGCATGGTTGGGCAATGTGCATTTAAGGAGGTATACACTCTAAAAAGAGATGTGTTAAAAAACAACACACATCATGTGTTGATGGTATTTGACACGTTGTGTATATTTTAACACACAATGTGTGTTAAAATGTAACTCTAGAATAGCACTGGGTGGAGGAGAGTTTGTGTTTATGAAAAAATTATAGGTATATTTTATATGGTATCCCATAAAATGCTATAAAATAAATAAAGCAATACATTCAAATAAATAAATTAAATCTTAATTCATGAAAACTTAAAGATTAACGGGTGTTTTTTGGCAGCCAATCACATCATGCCTCTTTTTCAATGTATTTTTCAAATGCTGCTTTCTCTTGTTATTAATAACCAGATTGACTTTATTTCTGTCAGACTCTACAGAAGCTCTTATTGAGAATTAACAGGTTTTGGTGTTGACGATTCATTGAATGTTTCATTTAAAGTCACCAGAATCGTGATTAGTGTCAGCTTTATTTGGGCTCTTGACCCTTGACTCTTCAACATTAGTTTTCTCTGAGTGTTGTAAATGTGTATTTATTTTAACACATTTGAAACAGCAGAAATAATCATGAGAAAAAATATGCTCAGATGATAAAATTATCATTATGAACATGTAAGATTGTTAAGTTCATCAAGAGTTTAATATTAGAAAGATGAAGTATTATAAATTAAAGATAATTTTTAATAAGATTAGCACATTGCAATTAACTTAAAATTATAATTTAATACGCAGTTCGTACAAAACCTTACAGACTATGGTTTCAAACAGACCTCAAGAATCAGCACATGAATCTCAACAATGGTGACAAACATAAAGCTTCATGCCGCAATGCATGCTGGGTGCCACCATAGTACAAATCTCATCCATGACTCCCAGCATGCATTGCGGCATGAAGCTTTTCGTTTGTCACCATTGTTGAGATTCATACGCTGATTCTTGAGGTCTGTGTTTGACTAGTTTCTGCTGCAGATTCAAATTTTCCGAAAACATTATTTTTTTTTTTATTCTGCACTGCTGGACAGAATGATGTAGTGTCACAAGATTGTTATAACTAACAGCACATAAATAAAATAAATGCAAACCATCCATACACTCATAAACTTGATAAGATCAGCACTTGCTGATTATAACATCATCAAGAAACATCTGATCATATTTTCTCTCACCATAACAAATGTATTTTATTAAAATACAGTTAACGCAGCCAGAGAAAAACTAAAAGAAGATTAAAGGTTCAAGAGCTCAAATAAAGGAGCCATTAATCACGATTCTGGTGACTTCAAATAAAACATTCAATGAAACATCAACATCTAACACTCAGTTAATTCTCAATAAGAGCTTGTCTATGTAGATTCATGATGTCTAAACCATCCAAATGTTCAAACTAACTCTTTATTAAACGTCACTGGACTCCATAAACACAAGTTAACAATACGTTTCAGTGTTCATCCAAACACTCAGTTGTAAAAACACAGGAAGTAACTCTGGCAAATACACACCGACTACAGTCACATGTGACACATATCTGACACAAGTTGTGTAACTATAACACATTAGTGTGTAAAAGGTTTCAACACACTTCTGTGTAAGAGGAATAACACATTAGTTGTGTTAAAGGTAATACAAAATGTGTAGTCCTTATAAACACAGAGATGTGTTAAGAATCGACACAGGTTGTGTGTTAAATTTGACACAACATGTGTTGTCCCTGAGCACACACACTACATGTGTTAAAATCTACACAACATGTGTTAAAATCTACACAACATGTGTTGTCCTTGAGCACACACACTACATGTGTTAAAATCTACACAACATGTGTTGTCCCTGAGCACACACACAACATGTGTTAAAATCTACACAACATGTGTTGTCCTTGAGCACACACACTACATGTGTTAAAATCTACACAACATGTGTTGTCCTTGAGCACACACACTACATGTGTTAAAATCTACACAACATGTGTAATTTTTAACATCTCTTTTTACAGGTTGTGTTGTTTTCAACTCATCATTTTGAGCGCCGACACTCACCATCACTGTGAATGGTATGCAGTGTTTGCTATGTTCTCAAACAAACAGGCCAGTGTAAATACAAGTTATTTATATACAATATTTTGTCAGTTGCTACATTTTAATTAAATTCAAAGTGCAAACTCTGTTAACTGTTATCTCTTCATGAACTTTTGTCAAAAGCAGCATTATCAATTAGGGGTTGAAGTGTGAATAACTGATTAATGTCCAGTACAGTGAGTCTGTCCAGTCATTGAGCTTGAAACATTGTGTTGTACTTTGTGTTCACATGCATTCTGTACTCGACTATTGATTAAACGGTTAATATTTTTGCATCTGGCGCTTTCGCTTTATTTTTTAAAAGGACACAATTTGTGTGTTAAAATGACTTACACAGTGAATGAGTTAAAATTAACACAAAACTAGTAGTCCTGGAGCTCACCCACGGATGTGTCAAAATTTAACACAGGTTGTGTCATTTTTAACACATTCTTTCTAAGAGTGTATATAGTAAGAGTATGTCAAAGTCAGTTACAAAATGTTTTGTATAATGGTGATAATAGCATGCTTCATGACTCAGCTAAGTGTTGCTAGCATGTTTAGTATGTTTCTAGCATGCTTAGTACACAATAATTATGTGGTTAGTACTGCATTACTGTGTTAACCATGCCAGTTTCTGTTGCCAGTAGGTGGGGCTATGTCTATATACCTTTCATATCTGCATATATATTCATATATATTTCATATCACTGCGTGATCAATCTCTCTCAGTTCATACCTGTTTCTCTGTCCTCTGTGCTGCAGTTGATACAGTTTTGTGGTTTTTATGTTCACTTTCCTTACACCACACACAGATGCACTGTTGATCAGAGATACAGAACATTTCTAGCTCTTTATCATGTTTACGGCAGATCATGTCCTGCAGTCGTCCAGTGGCATCAATCACTTTGTGTGGTTTACGAGAGTGATATTCCTCATGGCGGTCTAAATGAGTTTGACAGTAAGATTCCTGACACACCAGACAGGACTTGACGGCTTTGTATTTTCTTCCAGTACAGACGTCACACTCCACGTCTCCAGATCCAGCGTAACAGTCAGCAGGAAGTTTAGTCTTCTTCAGTTTCTCCACCAGTTCAGCCAGAATGGTGTTTTTAGCTAAAGCAGGTCTTGGACTGAAGGTCTGTCTGCACTGAGGGCAGCTGTAGACTCTCTTCTCATCCTCCTGATCCCAGCAGTCTGTAATACAGATCTTACAGTAACTGTGTCCACAGGGAATAGCCACTGGTTCTTTCAGGAGATCCAGACACACTGCACACGTGAACTCTTCCTGAGAAAATCTGGCTTCTGCCATTTTACTGCATGAATACAGAGAGACACAAACACACAACAGCTCAACAACACTTCAGTTTCTGTTTCTCTGAACTGAGGAGCTGAAATAGTTTCCTGGTTCTGTGTTTGAGTGACGTGTGTAAAATAGGCGTGTCTGTAAAGCAGCTTCCTCGTTCACACACACACTTTACTGCTGTGTTTACTGTATGTGTCCTTCAAGTGGAGTCGAAAATATCATAATTACGAGTTCAAAGCTCATAAATGACTGAGCGAAGATTTAGGCTACTCACGAATGCATGTGTCTATATACCTATATACTGTGTCAAAGTAATGTCAATATGTCAAAATGTACAGTTCTAAGATAATACAGATCAAGCTAGCTAACATCATGTATTCATTTAGGCACAAACAATGCGCAATTAACCCTTTCCCCACCAGAGTCTTTAAAAAAAATTGCAACTGCCAACGTTATTGATAATTTTCAAAAAACTTTCATGGCCCCCAGAATATTTTGTTGAATGAATATCTGAACATACAATATATCAAAATAAATAACAGATCCTCTGTAGCTTTAGGCATTATTTTTTTATCAACACTTAAATGTGGGTAGCCTAAGTTTCATAAAAACAACAAAATTTTAAAGGGGTCATATAATGTCATTTTTGTACAAGCTAATATGATTATTTAGGGTCTAAATTAAAAGTTTGTAATATACTTTAATTAAAAATTCTCATTAGTATTGTAAGAAAACACTCATTTTACCTGGTCAAAAACAGCTGTTTTCAGCATGCCGTTTCAGTGCATGTGTCTTTAAATGATAATGAGCTTTGCTCACCCCGCCCCTCTGTTCTGTGCATACACCGTTTCTAACACAATACCAGAGCCACTCCCTATTAAGCCCTATTGTACCGAATTTTGGTTGTAGTACCACCAGAGTTCCACTGGGGGCGATCGCCATGAGTGCAAGATGAATGGGAGTCAATGGGGCTAGACAGCTAAATTTGTCTCTTTCACCTGATTGCCGTTGAGAAATCTCAGATCTGATTGTAGATTTTCCAAGTTCAACATGGGTTTTAGCTCGAAAGTTGAATGAACGAGTACTTATGTCGTTTTGATTTCTTACAGGTTGAGTTGTTGTTGCCCATAACACGCTAGCATTCTGCTAATGACGTCAGCATTCTGACGTCATTGACATTTTGAAAGACTTTTTAAAGCAAATAAGTGACTCTAAAAAATCTAACACCCAGCAATGTGTAATTTCTTTGCATCTCCTTTCGAATACAACATTCAAATTACTAGACAAAAAATTATATCCTGAGAAAAGTGGATTTTGAGGGGTATACCGCCATTGACCTCCATTCATTCTGCACTCGTCCTGTGAGCGCCCTCATATGGAATCAGAGTGGAACTGCAACCAGTTCAGAAGCCGGAAGTGTAGTGAGAGTGAAACTTCTCGCCATATTAGACATTCTCTGACAATACATAGTTCCCACATGACGTCACAACATACGGGCATTTGCCGACCCGGCGCCATTTCTGTGGGCATGCTGTGGGCAGAACATTAGACGAAGAAGCTGAAACGAGTTAATTTCGTGATAAAAAGTGAAAATGGTCATCTCCTGCTGGGTCAATGGATGTTCAAATTGTGCCGGAGGTTCAGTTAAATTTGGATTTTACAGTATACCCGTCATTAGACTTCATGAATGTGACAAGACAAAGCTTTTGTCAGAACAACGATGGAGGTTATGGCTGGCGAGGATAAACAGGAAAGAAACTCCCTCAAAACACGCAAGAATTTGTTGTTTTTTATTGCGAGTGTACACAAATATAAGTTAACACTTTGCAGTTTGAATGATGTCCTGTATGTACAAAATGATGAGGTATTAACATACAAAAACAACATTGTTTCCACTGTTCGATCGCGCCCGCGACTCTCTCTCTCTCTCACTCACACACACAGACACAGACTGACGCACACACACACACATTCCAGCCTTGCAATCTCAGATTATGTCCCTAAAGAACCCGCGTATAAAGTAGTTCCACATTAACTGTTACATTAATTTGCACGCGAGTTTTATTTATTTTCATACCGTGTATATTCATATTCATGCACATATTTCCAGGCTCGGAATTGCTTACATGTGTTAAAACTCCTAGCCAATACCAGCTCAGCCAGCAATGACACGTGGGGCCCAGATGGGTTAACTACGGGTTCCATGGGTACTGTGTGGGCATGGGCTTTGGCTGGGTGAAATCAGCGGGTCCCATGTAGGTTTTGTAGTACGAGTCCCACATAGGAAGCCCATATGAGCTGATTACATGGGCCCCATAAGGGACAGGCATGGGCCAAGTGGGCATGGGTTTGAACTGGGAACACATATATGGGTCTTGCATGACATATTTATGGGCCAAGTGGGCATGGGTTTGATCTGGGAACACATATATGGGTCTTGAATGGCATATTTATGGGCCAAGTGGGCATGGGTTTGAACTGGGAATGCACATATGGGTCCTGCATAGAATTTTTATGGGCCAAGTGGGCATGGGTTTGAACTGGGAACACATATATGGGTCTTGCATGACATATTTATGGGCCAAGTGGGCATGGGTTTGATCTGGGAACACATATATGGGTCTTGAATGGCATATTTATGGGCAAAGTGGGCATGGGTTTGAACTGGGAACACATATATGGGTCTTGCATGACATATTTATGGGCCAAGTGGGCATGGGTTTGATCTGGGAACACATATGGGTCTTGAATGGCATATTTATGAGCCAAGTGGGCATGGGTTTGAACTGGGAATGCACATATGGGTCCTGCGTAGAATTTTTATGGGCCAAGTGGGCATGGGTTTGAACTGGGAACACATATATGGGTCTTGCATGACATATTTATGGGCCAAGTGGGCATGGGTTTGATCTGGGAACACATATATGGGTCTTGAATGGCATATTTATGGGCCAAGTGGGCATGGGTTTGAACTGGGAATGCACATATGGGTCCTGCATAGAATTTTTATGGGCCAAGTGGGCATGGGTTTGAACTGGGAACACATATATGGGTCTTGCATGACATATTTATGGGCCAAGTGGGCATGGGTTTGATCTGGGAACACATATATGGGTCTTGAATGGCATATTTATGGGCAAAGTGGGCATGGGTTTGATCTGGGAACACATATGGGTCTTGAATGGCATATTTATGAGCCAAGTGGGCATGGGTTTGAACTGGGAATGCACATATGGGTCCTGCGTAGAATTTTTATCAGTAACAGGTGCACTATATCCTTTACTGCAGTGTGTTTTCGCCCCGCGAATCACACACCTTTTCTCTCTAAAAGAGCTGAGCGTCTTTTTTAAGATGTCTCGCACTCTTTGTGGCTCGTGCAGAGCCCCTCTCAGCGACGGGGACCGCCATGTTATCTGCGTTTCCTGCCTGGGAGAAGATCATGCAGCTCTCGTGCTCGCCGACGGCGGATGCCCTCATTGCGAGCTGATGTCAATGGCGACTCTGCGGACTCGCATGGCACGCTTTCACGAGTCTGCACCCCTGCCCGCCGCGCTGCCGCGCCGTAAGAAGCGCTCAGCGAGGCCCTGAACCTCCTCCCACCGAGGCAAGCTCGCCGGTTCGCCCGCCAGCTTCACCGCCCGCTTCACTCGAGTCTATCACCCCCGGACAACGGCCGCTGTCTGCCGCCGTTTCCGTCGCGGATGAGTCTGATGATGTGGAAATAGCGGAGGAGGACAGCTGCTCTATCCTAGCGTCAGGCAGTGAGGATTATCCGAACTCTGTTGATCTCGCACCCCCTGCTCGCGAAACGTCTGGGAAACGGGCCAGCATTGAGTCAGAGCTGACGCGTCTGCTCTCTCAGGCCGTTGAGAGCCTCGGCCTCGAGTGGTCGACGCCTGTAGAGCCAGCACGCAACCGACTGAATGGCTGCTTTCTGAAAGGGGACCGTGTTGCTACACCTTTTCTTCCTGAGCTTCACGAAGAACTCGCGAAATCCTGGTCTGCACCCTTTTCAGCCCGTGTAAAAACTTCTGTTTCTGCTGCATTCTCCGTTGTTGATGATGCTAAAAACAGAGGATACCAGTCCCTTCCGGTTGTAGAGGAAGCTGTTGCGGATCATCTTTGCCCACCCTCCGCTGGACGGCGCGCTAAGACTGCACTTCCCTCGAAAGCCTGCCGCACCACCTCAGCACTGCACGGCCGCGCTTACACCGCCGCTGGACAGGCTGCAGCTGCGTTGCATACAATGGCCACGCTACAAGTTTTCCAAGCCAACCTTCTCTGCAAACTTGATGAGGAAGGACTGGAAGCTGTAAGCGTCACGGATTTAAGAAGCGCCACAGACCTCGCTCTTCGCGCTACAAAATCCGCTGCACAGGCCGTGGGGCGAATTATGGCCTCTCTCACCGTTGCTGAGAGACATTTGTGGCTAACACTGTCTGAGATGCCGGACTCAGAGCGCGCCGCGTTCCTCGACGCTCCCGTCTCATCTGCTGGGCTCTTTGGATCGTCCGTCAAGGATTTTGCGGACAGATTCGCTGAGGTACAGAAGACATCGCAGGCCATGAAACATTTACTGCCTAAGCGCGCTAGCTCCGCGACAGGTCGCTCTAAACAGCCGTCCGCTCGAAGCTCACAGCCGCAGCCACCGCCCGCCGCCGCCGCCTCACAGAGGAAGCAGGCCCGAAGCTCGAGACCGCGCTCTCGCTCTGCTGCCCGCCGCCCACAACGTGGTCCCCGGCCAAAGATTGACATCAAGCCCGAGGCCTCGAAGTCGTCCTAGCCCTTCTAGGAAAACGACGGTGTTCAAGTCCCGCTGCGGCCAGACTTCCACCAAAACTACCAGCTCGCTCAGTTCCAGAAAATGTGACTGTTCCAGCTTATTTAGCAGTAAACAAGTCGGTAACACGGCCCGCTTGCCTGCTTACAAACGCCGTTGTCACGGCGACCCAGATATATCCCTCAAAGAGTGTAATTTCTGGTATTCCGGCCACGGCCGATGGTGTTACGAGTGTAGAAAAAATGCCCACTGCAACGTGCTCATTCCTACACACAAACACAGCTCTTCACACAGAGCTCGCACTCATAAAATCGACTCAGGTCGATTGCGCGTTAAATGTAGTGAATGTGCCCACAGCCCAGTGCCCACATCCACTGCACACTGCATGTCTCCCGGTTTCTGTAAAAACTAAACCAAAACACACACGGTCACAGACCCAGGTTGTGTTCAGTGCTTCCCATGTGCCCGCTGTAGCGCGCCCTCATGCACTCACAGACATGTCAAACCCCGAAGGGTCTCGCCCACTCGCCTCCTCTCAGCTACCCGCTGTAACAGAGTTGAGCGTGGGCAGGCTGCCCGCTGTCATCAGCGCGCCCCCCGCCTCGTCCGCCGCAAACACGGCATCTATGTTTCAGCACATAGAAGCTCTTCAGCCGCCACACTGTCACGGCCAGAGCACAGACTTCATTCAACCACTAGCTATTCATGCGACTGCATGGGCACAGCTTCCCGGGGTGTCAGAATGGGTGCTGAACATTATAAAAAGAGGCTATTCGCTACAGTTTGCTCGACGCCCTGGCCGCTGCGAGGCGTGAGTCGAAACTACGGTGAAAACGGAAGTAGCTCATCTACTTCGAGCCGAAATAGCGAAACTACTGAGCAAAGGGGCCATAGAACCCCTATCTCTAGCTCAGAGCGAAGGGGGCCTGTACAGCAGATATTTCCTGGTGCCAAAGAAAGACGGGGGTCTCAGACCCATCTTAGATCTAAGACGGCTGAACAAAGCGCTTTCAAAGCGCCCGTTCAGAATGATCACGACCAGACTAATCCTCTCGCAAGTTCGCCAGGGGGACTGGTTTGCGTCGAAAGACGCGTATTTCCAGATACAAATAGCGTCTCGTCACAGGCGATTTTTGAGATTCGCCTTCGAGGGCCAGGCATATCAGTATACAGTCCTACCGTTCGGCCTGTCTTTAGCACCCCGTACATTCACGAAGTGCATGGACGTGGCCCTCGCTCCCCTGAAAATTCGGGGAATGCGAGTTTTGAACTACTTGGACGATTGGCTAGTTCTGGCTCAGTCTCGTACAGAGCTTATGGAACACATGACCATTTTGCTCGAGCACCTCGAGAAATTAGGTCTCACAGTCAATTGGGCGAAGAGCTCTCTGTCTCCCAGTCAGGAAATATCCTTTCTGGGCACAGATCTGAACTCGCTGTCAATGACAGCTCAGTTATCGCCACGACGCACACTGGCCATTCAGCGCATGACGGAAAGCTTCCGCCGCGGCGCTGTGGTCCCGCTCAAACAGTTTCAAAGGATGCTGGGTCTCATGGCCGCAGCATCACCAGTACTTCAGCTGGGGCTCCTTCGGATGCGCCCACTTCAGTTCTGGCTGCAAGCGCGTGTACCGCGCCGAGCGTGGACTTCCGGTCTTTTTCGCCTCAAGGTCGATCAGAAATGCATTTCAGCTCTGAAACCTTGGACGGCGACCGACTGGTACTGGTCAGGAGTAAGCCTGGGGACTTCCTCGAGTGTGAAGGTGGTGTCCACGGACGCCTCCACCTCGGGATGGGGAGCGCTGCTCGAGGGCAGACCGTTCTTTGGCCTATGGTCAGAACGAGAAAAGCTCCTACACATCAACTGCTTGGAAATGATGGCAGTCGACAATGCGCTCAGGCGCTTCTATCCCCAGATAGCAGGACACCACGTTCTAGTCCGTTCGGACAACATGGCGGTGGTGGCCTTTATAAATCACCAGGGAGGCCTCAGATCCAGAATCCTTCACAGGCTGACGGAACACCTCCTGGTTTGGGCCCAGCACAATTTGCGCTCACTGAGAGCAGTTCATGTGCCCGGCCACTTGAATTTGGGACCAGACAGACTGTCCAGGAACAACGTTCCGGCAGGAGAATGGTCCCTACACCCACAGACAGTCCAATTGCTGTGGAAGAAGTTCGGCAAAGCGAAAGTAGACCTGTTTGCGTCTCAAGAAAACGCTCACTGCCCGATATACTTCTCCAAGAGCACGAACGCGCTGGCCCACGTATGGCCCCGCTGCCCGCTCTATGCCTTTCCCCCCATTACGCTCATACCTCAGGTAATAGAGCGGATCAGGGAAAGTGGATGCTCGGTGCTACTAGTAGCTCCGTTCTGGAAAAACCATGTCTGGTTCCCAGTTCTGATGCAACTAGCGAGCTCTGCCCCATGGCCGATACCACTGAGGAGAGACCTCCTCACCCAGGCCAAGGGTTCGATTTGGCATCCTCGCCCGGAGCTTTGGGCCCTACACATATGGGCCATCAATGGGTACCCGCTCACCTCCCTACGGGAGTGCTAAACACGATTACGCAGGCTAGAGCTCCCTCTACGAGACGGCTCTATTCCTCAAAATGGTCTGTGTTTTCTAGCTGGTGCACAGCCCGTGGCGTCACCCCAGGACTGTGGGGTGACGAACGTTCTTTCCTTCCTACAAGAGCTTCTGGAAAAGGGCAGAACCCCTTCCACGCTCAAGGTCTATGTGGCGTCTATAGCAGCGTTTGTTAAACCAACGCTAAGCCAGTCACTAGGGAAGAACGATCTGGTCATTCGCTTCCTAAGAGGAGCGAAGAGGTTAAACCCTCCCAGACCCCCTTCAGTTCCCATATGGGACCTTTCCACGGTCTTGGAGGCCATGAAAGGTGCCCCATTTGAGCCAATCCAATCTGTGGATATCAAACACTTGTCCTTCAAGACAGCGTTTCTTTTGGCTCTCGCTTCAGTTAAGCGTGTGGGGGACTTACAAGCGCTTTCAGTAAGCGCGACATGTATGGAGTTTGGGCCAAATGACTCAATTGTCAGGCTCAAGCCGAGACACGGGTATGTTCCTAAATCCCTCAACACACCGTTCAGGTCCCAGGTAATTTCCCTGTCGGCCTTACCGGTCCCTGAGGAAGAGAAGGACGCCGCTTTGCTCTGCCCTGTCAGGGCATTAAGAGCCTATGTGTCTCGCTCGTCTGTCTTCAGACAGACAGAGCAGCTATTCGTTTCGTTCTACGGACGCTCTAAGGGTCTAGCTGTAACGAAACAGACCCTATCCAGATGGATAGTGGATGCCATAGCGCTGGCATACATCTCTAAGGGCCTACAGTGCCCATTAGGTGTCAGAGCGCACTCCACAAGAGGCATGGCCTCTTCGTGGGCTTGGTCCAGTGGGATTTCTCTACACGATATCTGTATGGCGGCAGGCTGGGCCTCCCCGTCTACATTTATCAGGTTTTATAAAATGGAAGTTCCCGCTTTGCAAGCTAAGCTGTTGTCGGTCTAATAAGCCAGTACTATCTGCCCCGAGGTCGGCTCAGATGCTGGAAACTGTTTGAGCAATGCTCACGGATCGATCATGCAGCCCTGAGGGCAACTGTAAGACCCATATTTTTCATCAGATCAGGCCAATAACTTTGCCCTGACTGCGTGGAACACTATTATTATAATGCTCCCTGGTGGGATGCTCCCTATTCAGGAATGATGCTTTAGCCTCTCTTCCTGGACTCTCTGAGAGTCCCTGATGATCATGTACCATATGGGCCCCGGGCACATGCCCTTGGGACTTTGGTATTGGATCTCAAGCACGCACGGCGTTTTACATTGTGTTCCCCAAGCGTAAGTTCTTACGCAGTACGAGAGAACCTCTCGTAAGAGAACGTACTCGGTTACTAACGTAACCTCGGTTCTCTCTAGAGAGGGAACGAGTACTGCGTATCCTTGCCGTGCCTGCAGTTCGCTCTGGTTCGCTCCGGCGATGAAAACCAGTGAACCAGCCTCTTGACGCTATATTTATAGCCCTAGGCCACGCCTATTTCGGCGGGACGCTGCGCAGATGGGCGCGAAGCACCCCCATTGGTCAGCGTCAACAGGGCCTCTCTCGATAGGCTGCTGCAGTTGCCGCAGAGCAGCCAATAGGCGCGCAAAGGTGCCTCGCCTATGTCTGTATGCTGCTGCAACGCGTTTTGTATTATATAAAAATTAAAGGAAAAATTTTGGCTTCAATATCTCACGGAAAGAGACTTTCCCCCAAGTGTAAGTTCTTACGCAGTACTCATTCCCTCTCTAGAGAGAACCGAGGTTACGTTAGTAACCGAGTACGTTTCGGTCCATGAGTTTCACCAGTTCACGCGCCCGCGCCTCCGTGTCATGATCTATTTTCTGCTATATTTACTTTTTTTTAAATCCAGGCAATTTGTTGATGAAATATTGACTAAAATTAAGATACAATTAATACGAAACGAAATTCACTTTAAAGAAGAACTTTTGAGGTCTCTGTGAACGTTTTAAAGCAGTATTTTAGTGCTGCTTTCAGAGCGCTCACGTGCGTAACGGAGAACTGGCACGTCCGTAACATTGTTTTTTCCTCATAAATGTGAACACAAAAAATAAAATGAATATTTTATGTTCTGTGGAGAGCCAACCCTTCTTCATCCGGTGGGTATATATTACTTTTGGTTTGCGCAGTGAAATTCACAGAATTACAAAAAAATATTTTGCACCCTAAAAGTTAAAGATTTTTTTTTTGTGTGTCACGTCCGTTACGGTTTTATATTTCCCTCATATTAAATATAAAACGCATGTGTCTGTAGACTAGTATTTTTCTAATGTCTGGACTTCTTTATTAAGGGAGTATATGGGGATGGATATATAAACAGTTTCAATTGGTATTTGAGAATTTAGATTTCAAGTTTTACATTTCAAGTTTTTACTGCAATTGTCACGTCTATAACGCTGGGATTGCCCAATTTTAAAGAATTTATCCAGGTCTACGTATTGTATAATGTTAACTTCAAATAAGGGGTGTGTCGCGATTCTGCCTTCTCACACTCACACCGCGACACAGGTTTGTGGATCCAAGTGTCGCGATTTCGGTTTCATATTGCATATTGTTACAGCACTAATTATTAGAATATAGACATTAAGAGAATAAATTGTTATGAAAGTACTTTTACTTTTAATACTTAAAGTAAATTTAAAATCAGGTACTTTTTACTTTTTACTTAAGTAAGGTTTTCATTGTGGTACTTTTACTTTTACTAAAGTAAATATGTCTCTGGTTATTTGTACTTTTACTTAAGTACTGAGATTCAGTACTTCCTCCACCACTGCTTCTTAGCAAAAAAACAGCTTTTTACTGATCCTCGTTTGTAAAGCAGTCTGGTGAAATGATTCGCGCAAACATGAAAGCATTGACGTTGATCGTGGGGAATATTCCCTTCGAAAACAAACTCAGCCACTGCGTCTTCAGCGGTTCGGATTTAGAAACATCATCAAAATGACTGCTGTGTTCCTTATTACACCCAAGAACAGAACACCACAATCGTTAGACGCCATTCTGCTCAGCACTCCAGCTATCAACACTGAACGCGCCGGTCGGCGCGTGCTATGATTGACAGCTCGCTCACGAGGGCGGGTCTGTGTTTGAAACGCTGCTGTCAATCAGCCATCGTGGGAGGGGCGTCGATTTTGTGACGTCACAATATCGAACAGCTTGATTTGAGACAGGAGGAAACATATAAGAAGATTTAAAAAAAAAACACTGGATGGATTTTTATCATTTTATTATGGTTGTGTACAGGCACTGCCAACACACATTTCAGTACAATCAACTTGTAAAAGTGCATGTACCATTATATGACCCCTTTAAAGAAAGTGATGGAGGGTGATAGAAGACTAGAACAGGTGGGACTTTCTTGTTTTAGAGCAGAGAAGGAAGACCAGTCCTTATAACAACACAAGCTAATCGAATAATTATTTTGTTTCGGGTGAGGAAGGAACATCTGGTGCCCAAAGAAGACAGAAAGGTGTGCGAGTCCATTGGTATGTCTTGTATTGAAACAATGCTGTAAAATGTAGTAGGCCTACATAATTTGATGTTGACAATTTTTGGTTTTTGACCAAGTGAAGGTCTTGAAACAAGTGACAGAGGGGTATGTTGTCTGCAAAGTATCAAGCATCACTAGCAAAGTTTCAAAAGAGACCATGCCTTCTTTTAAAGTAGCCTTCTATCTTTTAAAATAGGTTGCTGTTGATATGGGTAAAACTGTTTTTGTTTGTTCAGTACTTAGCTTATATTATGTGCTGCAATATTTTATATATTTACATATATATATATACAGTATATAATACTTCAATGTGTATATCATATATAATGTACTGACTGCTGCTTTGTAAATTTAAATAAGGAACAGTGAGGCAACTCTGGCCCATTGCATTCTACTTTTTGAAGTTGAGAGTTAACCTCCAACCCTAATCGAGCACATCTGAAAATTTTAACCAAAGCATTCAGGTTTATTTCTAGACAATAGGCAGGAGGGTTTGAGGTCGGAGCTAAATCTGCAGGACAGTGGACGCTGAGGGCCAGAGTAAACCATCACTGCTTTAAATAACGCAGAACATAAGCTGACCCGACTGTCCATTAAACAAATTCATTTGAATGGTTTGTGTTTTTTGTTTTACTTTCAGACCAGGACTGGAGAACGCCTGACAATGGGATTTTGAGACTTCTTCCTCTGGTTGAGAAAAAGCTACACCACATCTTCTGTTCTTCAACTGAACAAACTGTTTAGACGAAGAAGAAAAACATGAACATGATAAAGGGAAGAGCAAGAAACCAGTTTAGCTGTGATAATGAATCATTATTTTCCAACACAATATCAAATCTGTTTTCTGTATCATAGGTGACTGAATATGATTATTTGGCACTCGTTTTGTGGCTTCAGCAGCTGTGAATGGATTCATATGATGTTAATGTATTTTTGAAGACACATTTTTATTTATCTTGAATCTCATTTTTCTTTATGCTACTTTATCAACTTTATGCTTTGTCCTCCAATAAAGTGTATGGTGAATATTGTGTATTGAAAGTGGTGTTTGGTACAGTAAATATACATTTTTATTTGAGAAATTTTAATTTCTTATTTCTTTAGTTCATAATTTAAAAACAATTACATATAATTAATGACCATGATTCTCTTAGGACATAACACATTTTATCTGATTAATTATATTTGGGACAATAATGCAATTTAAGTTGCACATACTTGGCTTCATCACTCTGTCTCCTCTCCACCAGTAAGATGGTGTGTGGTGGGCGTTCTGGCGCAATATGGCTGCTGTCGCATCATCCAAGTGGATGCTGCACATTGGTGGTGGTTGAGGAGATTCCCCCTTCTATGTACAGCGATTTAAATGCAGAGAAAAGTGCTATATAAATGTAATGAATTATTATTATTATACTTGCATGTATGTCAGTTTTCAGTAAAATAAAGGGACACTTTAAATAACAAGAGGCTGCAGTGGACTATCTTGCTATAAACACCAAGCATAATTGAAGATGATCCATGTTGATCATTCTAGCACATCTACAACTGCATTTCAAATGAAAGCATAGACATTACTGATGTCAGGCATATAAGCAGCAATCAGAGGGGATGAAAAGGAAATGTTGGCACTGTTTTTTGTTGTTTTACTGAATGGTGCATTATCCTTGTGTAATAATAATAGTGTGTGTAGATCTGTGTAGATTGTACTGCCCAGCAATGGCCCCCAGAAGAGCAAACAAATGCACATTTCAAATGGCTGTAACTCAAAGACTGGTTAGTGTATCAAAGAGAAAATCGGCAGGACAGCAGCTGCTTATGCTATGTTTAACAAATAATGTTGGCCACAGTTTTCAGACATATATGGAAAGTTGGCATAAAGGTTTTTTTATAGTGCTCACAGTACATTTACATTTACATTTAGTCATTTAGCAGACGCTTTTATCCAAAGCGACTTACAAATCAGGACTAAATTAAGCGAGTCATCATGAAGAGGCAAAAACAACAACAACAACGCAAGAAGTGTTCAAAATACGAAGTTCAGGCATTATTCAGAGTAGCATAAGCATGATAAGTGGGGTTTTAAAGGGAAAAAGTTTTTATTTTATTTTTATTTTTTTATTTTTTTATGAGTTTAGGTGCTCACGGAAGAGATGGGTTTTCAGCTGTTTTTTGAATGTTGTCAGGGATTCTGCATTCCGGATGAGGGTGGGGAGAGTGTTCCACCAGCATGGAGCTGTGAATGAGAATGATCTGGAAAGTGATTTTGTGGCTTTCTGTGATGGAACCACGAGACGACGCTCGTTGATCGATCGTAGGCGTCTGGTAGGGATGTAGGCTCGTAGGAGTGAGTGAAAGTAGGAGGGAGCTGAGCGTGTGATAGATCTGTAAGCAAGCGTCAATGCCTTGAACTTGATGCGAGCAGCGAGAGGTAGCCAGTGCAGAGAGATTAACAGAGGAGTGACGTGGGCCCTCTTGGGCTCGTTGAAGACAAGACGAGCTGCAGCATTCTGGATCATCTGAAGAGGTTTGGTTGCACATGCTGGAAGTCCGGCCAGAAGAGCATTGCAGTAGTCAAGCCTAGAAATGACCAGGGCCTGGACGAGGAGTTGTGTTGCGTGCTCAGTTAGGAAAGGCCTGATCTTCCTGATGTTGTGCAGCGCAAACCTGCATGATCGAGCTGTCTTTGAAATGTGATCTGTGAAGGTCAGCTGGTCATCAAACGTTACTCCCAGATTTCTGACCGACCTTGATGGGGTGATTGATGATGAATCAAGCTGGATGGTGAAGTCAAATATCAGTAAAATATCAAATTTCAGCCTGTCCCTCATATATTTCATACAGGTTTGCACAATGAGCAAATTTAGATATCCAGTTGTCCATTAAAGATATTATTCATCTAACATTTATTGGTTCATTACTAAACATTTTAAACTACATTGCCCACATATCTCTGCCATTCTATCAATGGAACAGGAAACATTGTGCTGTAGTTCATTGAAATGTGCAGACATGCTTAGGGTTAGGGTTAGGATCTCGGTAAAGGAGTAATTTATCACAACATAGAGACACTTTATAGTTAACTTAATGTATAACTAACGTAATAATACCACCAGAACATACTTTGGAACATGAAGCGCCGTTTTATATGTGTTAAACGATTGTCCAATCACAGCGAGTTTTGCGATAAAGTCACAGCCAATAACAACCCAGCTGAACAGATGTGTCACACTTACTTGCTCATTTATGGTAAATTAAGACAGATCTCTTCTGGTTCCGGCTGCAGGGATAGATACCTTAAATATTTTATATTTAGGCTGTTAAACATGTACTCCTTCTAATAAAAATAAATAAAAAAAGACTCCTTTGTGTGGTTACCATCCAAAAACGAGTTCACATTGTCAATGACACAAATTTGCTTATCCATAAATTTGAAAGAGAAACGTTTTTATAAGCAATCACCTATAGCAGGGTAGTTTTGCAGTATTTTAATTAAAGATAATTACATGTACTAAAGTGCTTCTAACATTTACAGTGTATAGTATATCAAAGGTATATCAATTATATTCAAATAAATGTAACAAAAGCACAATGAATGCACAATTTTGAAAGCATATTCCAATATTTAATGGCAAACTGTTTAAAGACAAATGTAGCGCCAAAACTACTGCACAGTGTAAAAATCAGTTAATTAAAAATATCCAGATACAGGGGCAATCTATTATAGTGACACATACAGTAACGTTAAAAAAATGCTATGATGAAGTTATATTTTTACAAACCAAGAGATGAGATTCAACTTTGTTATGTGAAAATACATTTGTTTCTTCGCTATAAAGAACAAATAGGCAAAAACATAAGCACAACATTTTACATTCTCAACTTTCATTCTATATCCTTGTGATTATTGAAGACACGTCCCGTTTCTTTATTTCCTTTTTGTTGCCGTCAATTGCTTCATATCCTGGTTTCCGCTCGTACTGCCATGGCAACTATGAACCAGAGCCCTCTGATAGTAGACTGACGCGGACAACTTTGTAATTCGCAATGTCTATTTGCACACTGTTGTTGTTTCGTTCAAACATTATGGACCATGGCAAGCAGATTTTGGATAAAAAAGGAGAACTAAAACGAGAATCAATATCAGCGCGGTGTTTTCGAGATGCCTAGAGCTCCCATAGACAGTATATAAACGAGAGCTCCACGTCCGAGACTTCGACCGCTCTTACATTTTCTTTATTAAACAGATGAGCACATTTACATAAAACTAATCAATGTTATATAGTTCAACAATGATAAAATGTTAGAATATTATCTGTATGTTATTCTAATGTTGATCTAGCTTACTGCTAGTCTCATACAGACAGACTAACACATAAACTTCAACACATTCAAATGCAGTTTAGTGTGCTAGTGTAATGTTAGACCAAGTGAAACAGCGCTGCGTTACCTCACAAGTTTAATTTGTCTAATAAACTGACCTGTGAGTAGTAATTCTGCACTCGCCTGTAGTTCGGTAGAATGAAATGTCCATATTCCTTTTATATCCGCGGGACTCGCGTCATGTGTGGAGCTGATAGCTGTCTCTTAGCAATCCCGACCTGCTTCATATCACAGTCATGATAAAAGCAACGATGTAGGGTAGAGTGGGGGAAAACGCCCCCCTGGGGTAAAACGCCCCCCACCTGTTTTTCCCAAAATAACCACTAAAAGTAGTCAAGATACATTTTTACTGTTGCTATGCACTACGTTGATAACGGGGATATACAAATCTCTATGGAGAAGCTGACACCAGCGACACATTTGAAGAGAAGAGGATCACATGGTAAATGCTATAATTTTCAGATATTAGTAAATAAGTGTTTAAGAGAATATTGTTCTGCGGGATATCACAGTGATGTATGATAGATGAATAGTGAAGTCTGTAGTTTGAGATCATATATTATTTATAAGGAATATAATTATATTTTAAAAATTAAACATTATTTTAAAAAACTCATAGCTTGTGGGGTAAAACGCCCCCTACGCTGAGGGGTAAAACGCCCCCCCTGGGGGCATAGTTTCTCTATCATAATTACTATAATAAAATATTTCTGTCTATCAAATCCTTTGTTTTACACTTAATGCAGTATAACTAGGTGGTAAAATCAAAATATTTGAACAAAACATGAAAAAAATACCTCAAGTGAGCATTAACTAGCTAGCTTGCTAGCACAGTTAGCTCACTGATGGAAGGTAGTTAATTTTGCCTATTTTGAACATTTCTGAAATAAATATTAATAGATATACATGTTGATACATTACTTGCCTTTTACCTTTAGAGATTAAAAACTATTGTCTGTTAATTTTGCTGTTTATCTATGAAGCAAACTGGTTGGTAAGAAAGGGGGCATTTTACCCCACCTTGGGGGGCGTTTTACCCCACCGCTGGGGCAAAACGCCCCCTTTGTACAAAAATATTTTCAGTGGAAATACTAATTAATTATGAAGGCTGAGCAATTTTAATATTTGGTGAATAACTCCTGCCATAGTCACTCAAAACCGGGATGGCAATTCTAGTCACATTTATGTTTTGTTTCACTGTAATGTCACATTTTCCTTAAGGGGGGCGTTTTCCCCCACTCTACCCTATTCAGTCATCCATAAACATTATTAGATCGGTCGGCTTGACGTTGACGACAAGATCCATAATTCTCAGCAAATGTTGCGTCATCAAACTACGCCTTTGTTATTGTAAAGAGGTTAGCAACCCCTCGTGGCGAAAAATTCCATACTGTACATTTAAGAAAATATGATACACTAATGTTGAGAAGAAAATTCTTACACGTCTTCTGAAGTGCGTGGACAAGTCTGTTCATCCAATGAAACCGAATGCCCCATATTAAAGGTGGTAGGGGAGAGTGGGGTAAAGTGAGACATTTTTTACATTTATTCCCCTCTAAGCGAGCTAAAATGATGTATCAGTCAAATTTACACATTTCCCATTAATTCAGGATGTTTCCTAGCAATGTAAATTATTAGAATGTATTCAGGACGAAGGGCAGTGAAAATATGATTGTTTTTTAAAAAGTGGTCTTGTGTCTCACTTTACCCCAGCTTAGGGGTAAACTGAGACAGACCAGAGAAATCAAGGGGGTAAAGTGAACCAGCTGGGGGTAAACTGATCCACTTACTTTTTCCACTCTGAAACTTCCATAACAACATATGTTGTAACAGTTAAAATCCTGACAGCTAGTTTGACAACCACACATTCCAGAACTAATGTCGGACTAGTAAAAGAATCATGGGGATTGGTCAATTAAGCACATTTTTTTGATGACCCACCGGTGCGCATCCAAGTGAATGTCCAACGCCCTTGGTGTGCTAAGGGTGAATGGCACACTGGAGGAAATTCCTCCTAAAAAAAAAAAGAACTATGTCCAAAATATTGTGATACATTTGGAAGCTCAATGCAGTCAAACCTCCCCTGGCCAGCCCAGGGAGGGTGGCCCGTCCTGGGCCAGATTTGGATTTGTCTGCCACTGCTGGAGCTCCGTCTGGAGCAAAGTCGGTCCTAAAACGGACCTTTGGGTCTTTGTGGAGGAGGGACAATGCTCCGCTTGGACAAGGAACACGGACCAGAGAACCGTGGTGGTCAGACCGGGTGGGGAAACCAACTGACCCAGCCCAGAGAATGTGCACTTTCCCGCCCCTGCCCCCTTGTCGTCTCGAGCCCAGGCCCAAGTGGAGCGAGACCCGTGTGTAGGGAGCCTGTGCATCGCGGTTCACTGTCCGGGGCTTCTCGGTTGATCCCGAGGTAAAACGTATGCTTGTTGAATGGTCGGTCTGGGTAAACGGCTAAGCGACTCCAGGGGCTTGAGACACCCCTACAGAAAAAGCGGTGGAGGAAGGTCCTCCTCCGAAAACAAAAACGGACAGTGTCCGTGAGGTTGCAGATGGATGAGATTCCCATGCCGACTTTACTCCCTAGCAGGCTCCCAGGGAGAGTGCGGAGCTCCTGTCGGAGCGACCTCGGCCCTAAAACGGACCTTGAGGGTTTTGTCGAGGAGGGGACAAACGCTCCATTCGGACAAGGTGAGATCGAGAAGGTGCTCCACCTCTTTGCCTAAGCTACTGCACCCCAGGCTGCTGATTTTACTTCCCCCTTCTCTTTTTGATGGCTTTTCTACAATGTTTATGATATTAAAAATAAAACATATGTCATGTAATATTACGTTAAAATATGTTTAAGACTAAACTTAACTTGTGCCTCATGTCTCACTTTACCCCACAGCATTTGTCTCACTTTACCCCACCGCCACATTTTAGAAAAAAACGATCTCTCTTAGCAATTCAGGCTTATCTTCAGCTAGCATAATCGCATGGTTTTATATGTTGGTAGTTCATCAACATGTATGATATAAGTTTTTCTACCTGAATCAATTTGCTTTGGCACAACAGTTGATTAAGTTGACAGCAAGAAAATTTACTTTTACATGCAAAAAAAATATTTTTGTGAAAAAAACATGCTTACTACAGCACCATGAGGTCCTCTCCTTCATGGCCAAGGGGAAATGAGAGGGGCTTGAAAACATAATGGTCAAATGACCAAAATTGTGTTCCGTTGCCTAGATACAGGGGGTGTCTCACATTACCCGATGTCTCACATTACCCCGTTCTCCCCTATCAGTGATTTCAGGCCCAAAAATATTTTTATCATATAGGAAAGATTAGATGAATGTGATAAAAATATTTTTGGGCCTGAAATCACTGATACCACCTTTAACATAGGCATTTCTGAGCTTGACAATAAAGTATGTTAAACTTCTTTGAAATTGCGTCAAATAGGCAGGAATGTCGCCTACACTGCAAAAATAAAGAGCTTTATTACCAGTGTATACAACTGGTGAAATATTTGTTTTTAATCGGTGATCCGTGAAATAGGGCATGAATCTGTCGACTGTCGCCATTTAACACCTGCTGGAAATCCAGGTAAAGCCATAGATATCCATATAAGGCTAGATGTCTTACGGCGGAGTCTCGGAACGGCATCACCGGCGGCCATCTTGTCACAGGCAGGCTTTCTGGCGGGTTCTGTGGTGAGTGATCAGCACGAACACAAATCCTCTTATCTCGCTGAAATCTCGACGGATTTACAAACGGTTTGGTTTCTTACAAACGTTATTAATGTGGCTATAATTCCGAATGCTTGATGTCCATGGTTATAATTATTCATATGTATGCAGTCATAACGACATCTCTGACGTTTATAACAAACCAATATGGCAAGCCGTTTTAGCTTAAATTGTACCCAGCGTTACTCGTTGTAATTGCATTTTTACTAGTAAGAATAAAATTTGAGAGCTCAACAATTCAATTCTTACTAATAGCAATTACAATTTGAGAGCTCTTCAATTGAATTGTTACTAGTAAGAATTACAATTAGAGAGCCCTCTAATTCAATTATTATTAGTAACAATTCCAATTAAAGAACTCTACAATTCAATTATTACTAGTAAAAAAAATGAATTAAAGATATGTATAATTGCAGAGCTCTGTAATTGAATTAAAGAGCACTGCAATTGCATTCTTACTAGTAACAATTGAAATAGAGAGCTCTCTAATTGTAATTCTTACTAGTAACAATTCAATTGTAGAGCTCCGTAATTAAAAATGAATGGAAGTCAATGGAGGAAAGTTCCGATCATATGTGTATGCGGAAATTTCGGATCCAATTTGAGCTTCGGATGCGTTGAAATATCTGAACTTCTGCGGCTAGATCGTATGCGACCGGTCGACCGGATGTGATGTATTCTAATCAAAACTATGAGCGCGAAGCTAGAATTACCAATATTTTAATACTTTAATGTAAACGCTATTCCTGCAAAATGACGGTTAGTAATAATTATGGCTGAATTTTTTTTTTCATCATTATTAAATCAATATTTATATTGATTAGCTCTATAAAATCAACTATTTTTTATGTTAGATGTATTGAGGGTCATTTGTTTTGTGTGGATATATTCATGCATGCATTACATTCATTAAAATCATTCATTTTACCATTGTGAATAGCCGAGGTTGCTTCATGACTAATTTCAAAGTTCCGTGCGACTGACACCAGGGGGCGAAATGCGACAATCGAATGCGGATTGAATTGTTGAGCTCTCTAATTGAATTCTTACAAGTAAAAATGCAATTACGACGAGCAACGCTGGGTACAATTTAAGCTAAAATGGCTTGCCATAAACCAAACCGTTTGATAGTAACGGTAATAACAAACCAATAGACAGAAAATTGAGCAAGTTATGGTTATTTAAAAAGTGCATGCAGCATTAAAACACAATGTTACGAGTGAGCGAGCTGCCTGTGGCAAGATGGCCGCCACATGCGGACGTCGACCTCCATTGGCCAGCAGCGCGCACGAGACATCTAGCCTTTATTATATGATATCTATGGGTAAAACTATCTGCGTGCACGCGCGCGTCCCCAGTTAACATGATCCCCAATTGATCCGTTGTAAAATAAAAAAGAACAGTATAATTAAATTACGGAATGACAAATCTTTATGTAATCAATCAAACCCCTTAATTCAACACATTAATAGCCTACAACATATTTGAGATTCAAACAACTACATTCTCGACTTAAAAACTCTTAAAACTACATTTCGTGACACAATAACAGTAGTAGCCTATTTATAAATTTTGCGGTCTTTCAGTTTACATATAATGTGTTAGCATTAACATAACATGAGCACTTGAGCCTAATCTGCTGTTGACAATATCTAGACCATTTCTCCATCAGCAGAAACCATGAATACAGTTCAATAATTTTTTACAATCACATAAAATCAAGATCAAGATCAAGGCGTGCAACTGGTTTTATTTGTCTTTCTGGAGTTAATAAAACACTTTGTTGGATTTAATAATGATATTGCACATAGGCAAGGCAAGGCACTTTTATTTCTAAAGCACATTTAAAACAGCCACTTCTGACCAAAGTGCTCCATAAACTGACAAGAGAATACAATGCAATAAATGCAATAAAATAAATAAATAAAATGACAGGTAAATACACTAATTATTAAGACTACATTGATCCCAATGCCAGAGAAAAAAGACAAGATACAGTATAGTGTAATATACTATATCTTTATAACTTCATAGAACAGTTTCAGAAAATCGTAAGTTCTTTTATTTAATGACAAATCACTCTGTCTGTAACCATCCAACCGTCCATCCAAACAGAATGTCACTGAATTTAAAGCAGAGAAAATAAATGGCGATAAAAGGTCACAGAAAGGTTACTTTGTGGTATTTTGTGATACTTTGTTATATCTGTCCCTGACTTTGGCATGCACCACCTCATTATTCTTTAAAGAGTCTTTGAGGCAGTCTGAAATGCTCTGTAAAGAATTAAAATGTTTAAACTGTCACATAATGAGAGCTGAAACCAAGAAGCCGATCAAAGCTCCTCCTTCACTAAGTAGATGTAGGGTGAGGGCACTATAAACCCTATGGGCGATTAATATGCCCAATCAAATACAGCCTGACTCGCCTCAGGCTGTAATTGAAAACTGAAAATTCACAGTTGCATAGATCCGACAAAATCAAGCGTGAATTTAAATGGTCCCGTGGCGGAACTTTTGCCAAGCGTGTCTGAGGTTCTGGGTTCTAATCCGCACTCGTATAGTTTTTTTTTGTCTTTTCTCATCAAAACCGATTATGTTTATCAGTGGTTGTATATCAGGCAGGGACACATTTGTGTGCATTTTGTTTTGTAATTTCACCGGAACGAATATAGAAGGTGTTTCTCAATGTCAAGGATACTTCCTTGGCAGGACTGGTCCTTCCAAGTCACTTCCTTCAGAGGCGAGGCTCCTCTTTAGCATTCGGAGAACATGTAAATGGAACAGCCTAGCAAGTGCACGTCAGTGCGTCATTACGTCAGTGAAAATGAAAAACAGAGCGTTGCTATGGACGCAGTTCTGTTCACTCAGGCAATATAATAGTTTTTAAATCAATAAACTCCTTTTTAATCATATTGATTATTTGACTGTCAAGTGTGTTTAAACAGTGCGGGCCAATTTGACCCATAACATAATGGATGTAATTATTTTTTAAAACAAATGTTTGGTAACGTAAATATATTTACATTTGAAAGCATATTGACCCGTTAACGCTCCGACTCCGTTAATGTCCAACATTTTGAATTTTTTTAACAAGATAGCAAAGCTGCGCGCATAGGATTGTGGGTGATTTAAGAGCGCGATGGCTACACATATGCATCCTTTCCTGTTTATGGGATTTTTTCGAACGAAGGATTAACAGGAAAGGATGCATATGTTTAGCCTTCGATTGATATTTTGATCAAATGTATTTGTGTACTTAATTCATTTAACATTTTTATTATAATTTTATTCATTTTGTTTAGTGCTGTCAAATTGATTAATCACAATTAAAGTTTGTAGGCTACTATATATATATATACACACACAGGGGCGTAGTTTGTGGGGGGGATGGGGGGAGATAACCCCCCCAATATTTAAATCTATGCATTACAACCCCCCCAATATTTATACCATGATCACAATATCAGGAGGCATACCCAAACTTCAACCCCCCCCCAATGTTCAAACCAAATCTACGCCCTTGTACACACACACAAATATTTTAACTTTTATGTTTGTGTTTTTGAAACATCTTGCGAGGGGTGGCAACACCAAGGCAAACACCCTTGTATAGTTTTATTATGGATTTATGGCCTGACATATTTTCATATTCATATGTTCATGAATGTGTATTGGGTGCTGTCCAGCCAAAACAAACTTTGTTGCATTATTTTATTATAATTATATTTATATATTTGTAATATTATCACTGTTGCTTTGAAACAATCTGTATCGTAAAAAAGCACTATATAAATAAAGGTGACTTGACTTGATTTGATGAATATGTGAATAAAACAGCTGCATTATCACAGTAATCTGTCTGAAAAGAGTTAAAGTCCCCCTGTAGTCAATCATTTTATCCCTTAAAACTCACCTTTGATCACCAAATTTAAACATTTAAATGTTTCTTTCCTTGGAAAAAAACTGATTCATGCCTTAAAATAGCTTGAATGTAACCCTTGCCTCATTTAGTATATGCGGCTCTATGAATATGCAAATGAGCCCCGCCTCCACTCACTCACACCAGCTCAGAGATCCACTGGTTGACGATCACACGTTGATCTGATTGGTTACAAGGTAGTTTGTGACGTCAGAAACACCAGCGATTTCAAACCGTGTTTTTGAGACTGTCTTTGGTTCACTGTAGAGATGGGCGATACTGCAAATTTCGGTATCGATACGATACCAAGTAAACACAGGGCCAGTATCGCTGATATCGATACCGATACCAATACTTTTTCATTTTAAAAGCATGCACTTTCCTGTGCTAGAGCAGTGTGTCATGATTTATGAGGTGAATGCATCATTAATATGCTAAATCTTAATATGTTTTCATGACTACTAAATATTTTGTGATTTGTGCTCTCAACTCGCCTGTAATTAGTCAGTGACTTTTACAAAACTACCCTAATTATAGTACTAGCCTACTACTAGCCTACTAGTACTAGCCTACTGTTCAAAAGTTTGGGGTCTGTAAGATTTTTAATTCTCTTCTGCATTTATTTGATCAAAAATACAGTAAAAAAAAATATAATATAATGTAAATATAATGTAATATTACAATTTAACATAGGCTATCTGTTTTCTATGCCATAGTAAACTGTAATTTATTCATGTGATCAAAGCTGAATTTTTGGCATCATTACTCCAGTCATGATGATAATTCATTTTAATATGCTGATTTGCTGCTCAGGAAACATTTCTTATTATTATCAATGTTGGAAACAGTTTCATATTTTTGTAACCATTTTATGCAGAATTATTTCCTGAACAAAGTTGAAAGAACAGCATTTATATGAAGTAGATTTTTAACAGTGAAAAACCCTTGACTGTCACTTTTGATCAATTTAATGCATCGATCCTTGTTGAATAAAAATATTAATTTCATAAAAAAAATCTTACTGACGTCAACATTTTGAACCGTTATACACTTTTGGTTTGTTTATTGCGAAATAACTCCGGATTGTTTCTCTGTCATCTTAGCAAGGCTTCGTTTCCCAAACGCACTGGGTCTGTGAGCTCAGCGAAGCACCAGCATCGAACGCTCTCTGTGATTGATTGGTTTCGTCTTGTATCCAGATGACTAGGAGAAAAAGTTCTATCCTACACAATTATCTGCTAACATTCGCTTATTTTTCCACTTAGAAGCTTATTTTACAGACTGAACTGCGTGCTAAATTAATAAAAAAATTACTGGTAAAAAAAACACACACATTTGGATCGATATTTTTATGTGAGGATCGATCCTTTTCGATACCACGTCAGTATCAAATGGAAAAAAACTAATGCACACATTTATTCTGATGTGTTATTTCAGTAGCAGAAGTTCATCTATATTAATGAAAATTAAAATAAGAGTCTCTGTAACATCTCACTGTTACTGATTTATCAGCTCAAAGCATTCTGGGTAAAATCTCTCTACAGTCTATTCTGAAACATCAACACAGTTTCACTGATGATTTATAACTAACATAAAACCCAGGATAGAGCGTCTGAGTGAATGTGGTCTGGACTGTGTGGATGAGGCTCATTGTGTCAGAGACGCTGTAGAAGGACAGAGTTCCTGCACTGTGATCCACATACACTCCTATTCTTCCGCTGATGGGCTTTACAGGGAGATCAGTCTCTATGTTATTGTGTCTGAATGAGTAACTGGAGGAAGAGCAGATCAAACTCCAGGACTGATCATTACGTCCAAACACACACTCATAACCCCCTCCCTTCCTGCTGATGCTCTTATATGACACTGATATATACACACATCCACTGCACTCAATCTCCCAGTAACAGCGTCCACACACACTCTCTCTACACAACACCTGACGCCACCAATCAAATCTGTCTGTATGATCAGGATACGACTGTTGTGTGTCAGTGTAAGTAAACACTCTGTTCCTCTTAGACAGACTGAGGCGTTCATTCACTGTGTTCAGATCCAGAGTCAGCTGATGGGAATCTGATGGAGAGAAAACACATCAGAAACAGGAATTATGAATCTGTCTGATCTTTTAATGTATCTGAACAATGTATCATCAGTGTCTCAGTGCAGCTGATCAAATATCCTGTGCAAATCATCATTTACATGATTAATTATAAAACTCTTCTATCATGTTTATTTCTCCTTCTACAGGAAGAACATGAACACATTCAGTGAGTTTTTCTGCTTGTTTCTCAGTGACTTACATTGTAGGAAGTCGTTCCTGGTCTTGGGATTCATGTTGGTGAATGTGACTGTGGAAATAAACAGACATGAACAGTGTGAAGAGAAATGACAAGATAAAATACATCCATTTCTAAGACGTTTCTAATCTGATATTAGATGATGCAGGACTCATTTCTGAGAACAGAAGAATCTCCAGATGCCTCATATATAAAACACACGTATCGGATTCAATCCTAAATTTCAATGGATTTCAATTTCAATATATACATAAGTATTTATTACTTCTAAACCATCAAGGGATGTTTGTGGCTGTTCTGTAGAGTTGATGCACTTGAATTGAAGATGAACTGTGATTTATAAAGTGGGATGCGTTTAGGAAAATTATTTGTGCGCATGTTTTATTAATCATAGGAACATTTCAGAAACTGTTGTACGTTCATATTTCGGATCATTCTCCACACGTCTGTATAAACGCGGCGCAGGACTTTACCTCTATCAGAGATCTTCTTGAGCTCCTCTTTGCAGAAATCCTCCAGTTTGTCTCTCAGCTGACGGACAGATTCTCTCACGCCATCAAAAGAGGAGAGAGAACTGAAGGAAACGTCGGGTTCGTCTGTAGATTCAGGAGGTGCTGAGAGAGACTGGAAACTCTACAGAAAACAGAAATCAAAACTCATCATCTCCACACTTCAGCCAATAACCTGCACTATATCAGATCTGAGCGGCTCTTGTTGACTTCACTTCTCTTCAGTGACTCGCTTCAATCCAGCACTTTCACACAATCAGCACATTCTTCTCATATTCATCATTTAATGCTACAAACTCTAGTGTTTCACACTTACACTCCTTGTGAAAAAGAAAGTACCGTACTTGTAACTGAAATAATATACTTTAAAAATATTTAAGTACAGATTGGCTGTAATGTTTTCAGAAACTTAATTGCATGTTATTTGCAGTTAAATGAATGTGGTTTAGTTTAATGTTGTTATTAAATGCAAATAGCTGAGCTTTAGAGTGTTTTTTTGCCCTGCTTAAGTTAGTCTCATTCTGCTCTCATGAAATGTTTCTCTGTGAGTCTCTTGCTCAAGTCCACTATGATCCAGTTCTTCTAGATCTCTGTTACCTGCAGGAACTGGATGTGATGGTGTGTGTGTGAAAGCTGCTCCAGCTCAGCGTCTCTCCTCCTCAGATCATTGATCTCCTGCTCCAGTCGCTCCAGTCGTCCTTCAGCTCGACTCACTGCAGTCTTTTCCTGATCTCTGATCCGCTGTGTCGCCTCAGAGCGGCTTCTCTCAATGGAGCGGATGATCTCAGTGAAGATCTTCTCACTGTCCTCCACTGCTGTGTGTGCAGAGCGCTGTTACACACACATCACAATCACACAGTGAGTTCAGTGAGTCCAAACTGAGACGTCTCACACTTCTCTTCTTCTCCAGACTCACCTTATGAGACTCCACAGCCTCTCTCAGCTGATGAAGATCTTTCTGTCTCTGCTGGATTCTCTGACGGATCTTCATCTGCGTCTCCTTCAGCTGTTTCTGGAGGACAAACCAATAACAGCAAATGACACATAAAACTACTATCACACAATAAGGGTTAAAGATCTAGCATGGCAAGTTTGTAGCTGTAGGTTCAAACCACAGATCAGTGAAGTTTGATGTTATTGACGTCATCATCTTTGATTTGGGCTCTGCGTACATGAGTTGATCAATGATTTGATTTGATTTGTGAATCAAAATTGGTCCTTTAAAAAAATAAATACTTTTAAAAGTAGCAGTCCTTTAAAAAAGTATATGTGAATTAAAGCTGCAAGCAGCGATGAAAGCGTCACTCGGTGGCTTTAGGAAGACAGAGCATGGTTGGGCAATGTGCATTTAAGGAGGTATATATAGTAAGAGTATGTCAAAGTCAGTTAGTTTTGTATAATGATGATAATAGCATGCTTCATGACTCAGCTAAGTGTTGCTAGCATGTTTAGTATGTTTCTAGCATGCTTAGTACACAATAATTATGTGGTTAGTACTGCATTACTGTGTTAACCATGCCAGTTTCTGTTGCCAGTAGGTGGGGCTATGTCTATATACCTTTCATATCTGCATATATATTCATATATATTTCATATCACTGCGTGATCAATCCCTCTCAGTTCATACCTGTGTCTCTGTCCTCTGTGCTGCAGTTGATACAGTTTTGTGGTTTTTATGTTCATACTCTTTACATCGCAAACAAATGCATTCTTGATCAGTGACACAGAACATTTCTAGCTCTTTATCATGTTTACGGCAGATCATGTCCTGCAGTCGTCCAGTGGCATCAATCACTTTGTGTGGTTTACGAGAGTGATATTCCTCATGACGGTCTAAATGAGTTTGACAGTAAGATTCCTGACACACCAGACAGGACTTGACGGCTTTGTATTTTCTTCCAGTACAGACGTCACACTGCACGTCTCCAGATCCAGCGTAACAGTCAGCAGGAAGTTTAGTCTTCTTCAGTTTCTCCACCAGTTCAGCCAGAATGGTGTTTTTAGCTAAAGCAGGTCTTGGACTGAAGGTCTGTCTGCACTGAGGGCAGCTGTAGACTCTCCTCTCATCCTCCTGATCCCAGCAGCCTGTAATACAGATCTTACAGTAACTGTGTCCACAGGGAATAGCCACTGGTTCCTTCAGGAGATCCAGACACACTGGACACGTGAACTCATCCTGAGAAATTCTGGCATCTGCCATTTTACTGCATGAATACAGAGAGACACAAACACACAACAGCTCAACAACACTTCAGTTTCGGTTTCCCTGAACTGAGGAGTTGAAATAGTTTCCTGGTTCTGTGTTTGAGTGACGTGTGTAAAATAGGCGTGTCTGTAACGCAGCTTCCTCGTTCACACACACACACACACACACACACACTTTACTGCTGTGTTTACTGTATGTGTCCTTCAAGTGGAGTCGAAAATATAATTACAAGTTCCGAGCTCATGAATAACAGAGTGAAGATTTAGGCTACTCACGAATGTATGTTTCTATATGATGTCAAAATAATGACAATATGTCAAAATGTACAGTTCTAAGATAATACAGAGTCTTTAAAAAAAATTGCAACTGCCAGTGTTTTTGATCATTTTCACAAAACTTTCATGGCCCCCAGAATAATTTGTTGAATGAATATCTGAACATACAATATATCAAAATAACTAACAGAAACTACACTTCAGGTATTCTTTTTTATCAACACTTAAATGTGGGTCAGTTTCATAAAAATAACAAAATTTTTAAAATTGTGTTTGTTTTCAAAGACGTGCATAAGCAATGCTTTTATCGCTTATTGCTGCTTTTTTTTCTTTCTGCTCTTTTTTGCCTGTGTTTTGATCAGGAGATTCTGTACTCTTTCAGAAGATGTGTGATAGCGCCCCCTACCGTATAACAGTGAAAACACGGAAAACTGGAAAATTCCGTCAATGGAAAGAGTTAAAGCAATTATTACAAGTTGTGATCATAATGATTACAATATACAGAAAATTTAGCAGTTTTGTATGTTGATTCAGAGTTGACATCTTCTGATGTCCTCGCAGGGGTTGGCCGCGTCCTCTTCACAAGTGTTGGATCATCTGAAATCTTCATAAGAGGCTGGATCCAAACTGGAGCTGGCGAAAAGCAAATGTAAAATAATCAGCATAGCTGCTGTTCATAATATTTCAAGTATAGATAATCATGTGCTTTTGATCTGATATAACTGGAGTATAAGGTTATGAGGTGCATTATGTGAATGATTGGATAAAGAGATATGTCTTTAATCTAGATTTAAACTGGGAGAGTGAGTCTGAGTCCTGAACATTATCAGGAAGGCTATTCCAGAGTTTAGGAGCCAAATGTGAAAACGCTCTCCCTCCTTTAGTGGTCTTAGATATACTAGGTACTACCAGAAGCCCAGAGTTTTGTGATCTTGAAGAAAGTGATGGATTGTAGGGTGATAGAAGATCAGTTAAATACACAGGAGCAAAACAATAGGTTACTGTCGTAACCCCGGTTCTCTGAAACATCGAGTGGAGAGATCCACCTATGGGAAGGGCATCCGTACCTGACCTCTGCAGAAGCATCCAATTGAGGTTCTGGTGACATCCAACCGGTAGTAACGCTCAAAGGTATGAGGAGAGGCCCAACTGGCCGCGGAGCAGATGTCCTGCAGTGGCACTCCCCAGAACAAAGCCCAAGAGGCGGCTAAGCCCCTTGTGGAATGAGCTCTGATGCCCCCTAGGGGCTGCACTCCCTTTGCTTCATAAGCCATAGTATAGCGTCCACAAGCCAATGTGAGAGGCATTGCTTTGAAATGGGACTCCCCTTGTGCGGGGGAAGCCCTTGAAACAAAGAGCTCTTGCGGAAAGCACTGGTCATATATGCTTGCAGAGCACGGACGGGACACAGAGCATTCAGCCTCTGATCCTCCGGGGAGGCAAAAAAGGTGGAGGGTGAAAAGCGGATAGCTCCAAAACCTCCGAAATGAACGCAGGGAAGCATTTCGGCATGACGGCCGGGTTAGGCTTAAGGGAAACCCTATCTCCACTTAGGGAGAATTTGGCACGAGGGGTGAACCGAGAGTGCATGTAGCTCACTGACCCGTTTAGCAGATGCCAAGGCCAAGAGCGAAGCTGTCTTGAGGGACAGCAGCTTAAGGGAAATATTCCCCAGAGGCTCAAAAGATACAGAGGCCGTGCTTCCAGCACCATGGAGAGGTCCCAGTCTGGAACAGATCTCCTGATGACCGGCAAAGAGCGGCGTGCACCCTTCATAAAACTGTGGGTTAGAGGGTGTGACGGTGGAGCCCACAAAACCCACATGACAGGCTGAAATCGCAGCCAGGTAGACCTTAATGGTGGAAAAGGACCTGCCTCTTTCCATGAAGTCTTGCACGAAACACAAAATATCAGGCACCGAGCACTGATAAGATGTGAGACCACGCCCATCACACCACCCTTAGAACACTTGCCACTTACAGCCATATAGGGATCGCGTGGAAACGGCCCTGGCATTCTGAGTAGTGGCGATTACACGCGGCGGGAGCCCCAGTGCATTTAGGTTCATCCTCTCACGGGCCAGGCCCAGAGAGCCACCCTGTCCGGGTGGGGGTGGTAAATCTCCCCTTTGGCTTGGGACAGTATGTCCGTGCGAGGGGGGAGACGCCATGGCTCGGCGTATAACAGAGGGATTATCTCTGCCAGCCACGGGGCTTTGGGCCACCTGGGTGCTATCAGAATGAGAAACAGGCCGTGCTCTCTCACCCTGGCCAGTGTGAAAATTATCAGGCACAGGGGAGGAAAAGCATACAGCAGTACTTTGGGCCATGGGTGGGCCAGTGCGTCTGCCCCGAGGGGCGCGTCCATGTCCTTTAGCGAGAAGAACATAGGACAATGGTGGTTTTCGCGCGAGGCGAAAAGATCTACGGCTGGCTGTCCAAATCTCATCCATAGCATCTTCACTATCTGCGGGTGAAGACGCCAATCCCCGTAGATTGGGTTTCCCCTCGATAGCAGATCCGCGCCTCTGTTCAGAATGCCCAGAACAGGAGTCACGCGTAATGACAGAAAAACCCGTCTGCTCCACATCAAAAGCCTGTAAGCTAGAGCGTGGAGTTTCGACGAGCGCATGCCGCCCTGACGGTTGATATAAGCCACTGCCGTGGTATTATCGCACCGTACTAGAACGGGATGTCCCTGCAGGCGAGGCAGAAAATTATTCAGAGCTTTCCAAATGGTAAAAGCTCTAAATAGTTAATGTGCGCTGAACGTAGTCTGCTCAGCCACAGACCGTTCAGCATTCTGCTTTCCTGGGTGGTTCCCCAACCTGTTAAGGACGCATCTGTCGTCACAACTTTCCGCATCGTAACCGTCCCAAGGGGGGTTCCCCGTGCGTAAAAGTTCTCGCTCTCCCAATGGCGCAGGGCTGCCGAGCAGGCACGTGTCACCGTTACCGAGCGGCAGAGATTGTGAATCGGGCTGAAATGTAGTGACAAAACCCATTTCATGAACGCTCTCATTCTCAGGAGACCCATTGGCACAACTTGGATAGATGAAGCCATGAGACCCTGCAGCCTGAGGCATGTGCGATATTGTACTCTCGCCCCTTCTCTGAACTGAGACAGACAGTCCATCAGCGAGCGAAAGCGCTCTTGAGAGAGACGCGCTCGCATGGAGACTGAGTTCAATTCCAAGCCCAGGAAAATGACATTCTGACTGGGAGTCAGATTGCTTTTGCTCGCATTCACCTTGAACCCGAGGGATGTGATGTGCGCGAGCACCCGGCCGGTGACCAGTGACCAGCGACACCTTCTCCTTCGATTTGGCTATGATGAGCCAATCGTCTCTATGCAAATCAGAATTCTCAGCCCTGATAGTCTCAGGGGCGCCACGCCCGCCTCCGCACACAGACAGAAAGTTCGGGGACTCAAATTGCGCCCGAACGGAAGAACTGTGAATTCGTAACAAATGCCTTGGTAGGCGAAACGAAGATATTTCCTGTGTGGAGGGTAGATACTTATGTGAAAGAAAGCATCTTTCTGATCGACTGATGTGAACCAGTCGTTCTGCTTTATGGCACGGGCGAGAGAGCCTTGTGTCACATTCTGAAATTGTATTTCCTCAAATGTTTGTTCAACACTCGAAGGTCCAATATAGGACGGGGGGCGCCACGCCTTTTGGATAATGAAAATACCGGGAATAAAAACCATGGTTTATCAGATTGGGTGGCACCATCTGAATCGCTCCCTTGTTTAGGAGGGAGGAAATTTCCTCTTTCAGAATGTGTGAGGCGTTTTCTTCTGTGTGAGAAGAGAGAACGCCGTTGAAATGCAGAGGTTTTATTGCAAACTGCAGCCTGTAACCCTGGGTTACGGTACGCAAAACCCACTCGGGCGCTGAAACGGCTTGCCAAGCCGCTTCGTGACTCTTGAGCGCCCCCGCTCGGGCCGGAGCGGGGCTGTATGGGCCCAGCTGGTTCATTTGTGATGCAAAGGCGCCATCTAGTGGGCACACTAGAGGCGACATGCAGGGGTTCGGAGGGATTTCCTCTCTCTGCAGTGAGAAGTTTTTTCTGCGGAGAGAGGTCTTCTTTCCAAAACGTATTCATTTGATTCGTAACTTTGTGTGTTTTGTGTTGGCCAAACACTGGGGCTGAAAGCCTTTATTGACAGAGTGAGGGGAACATAGTGTGGTGTCCACTGTGCTGAACTTTCCCTCACAAAGTGCCCCCTGATTTTTAAGTGGGGGGAATACACACATCTCCTGAACACATGAACTGGGCAGTCTCAAGTGCAGGCAGAAAAATAATATCTGCGGAGAGAGATACTCTCTCTGTAACGGATTTATTTAATTCGTTTGTTTTAAAGTGTTATTTAGTTATGTGTGTGTTTTGTGTTGGGGAACACAGGGGCCGAAGCCTTCCATACACAACGTCCACTAAAAACACATATGAGCTGGGCAGCCACAACTGAGCTGTGTGAGCCTAGCTGGTTGATTTGTGAGGCAATGGCGCCCTCTTGTGGACAGACTCAGGGCGACATGCATGGGATCAGAGAGATTTGCTCTCTATGTTGGCAGATATATAAATCTGCACGAATTCATTTGATTCGTTTTTTTAAATGTGTTGTTTAGTAATGTGTGTGTGTTGTGTTGGGTAACACAGGGGCCGAAGCCTTCCACACACAACGTCCACTAAAAACACATATGAGCTGGGCAGCCACAACTGAGCTGTGTGAGCCCAGCTGGTTGATTTGTGAGGCAATGGCGCCCTCTTGTGGACAGACTCAGGGCGACATGCATGGGATCAGAGAGATTTGCTCTCTATGTTGGCAGATATATAAATCTGCACGAATTCATTTGATTCGTTTGTTAAATGTGTTGTTTAGTAATGTGTGTGTTTTGTGTTGGGAAAACACTGGGGCCGAAGCCTTTAATAACTGGGTGAGGGGAACCAAGTGCGTGCGGTGTGGTAACACTGCTTATGTACTTTTCCTCACGACAGCATCACTAAACACACGGGCTGGGCAGCCACGAGACGGGATTAACCGACCGTCCGCGGGAGACCCTGTGTCTTTTGGACAGGGGTCCCGGGACCGGGAGAGAATCCGGAGGGCTCGTGGCCCGTGAAAGCGGGCTCTATACTCCCAACGGTCGAACAACAGGCAGGCCGCTTGCGTTCGGGGCCGCCTTCCTAGGAAGGCATAAATTGAAAGCCTCAACACGTAATCGTAACACATCAAGGCCCGTGAGACCGTGTTAACAGTCTAGCGGGACGCTCCAGCCGTGCTTATGAGCTTCGCGAACGCTGGAAAACGTTTTTAAGAGTTGTTTCCTCCTGTTGAGCTGGCCACACAATGTTGAGACGAACGGCCGCTCGCTCACAAACTTCCAGGAGGATGTAACGTTACTGAGGCAAAGCCGCGTGAGCGCTAGCCTAGTGAACGTTAAAAGGACCGCGTCATCCCCGTCGCCGGAACCGGCCGGTTCGTCAACGAGAGTGAGGTTTTCCCGCGAAGATGTCCTCTTCAGGGAATGCGGATTGGGCTGATGTCAGCTCAAATATTTTATTTTAGAGAGGAGGCGCTCCGGGAGTCCCCCGGTAGCGCGTCATCATCACCGTGTCCTCCATCCGAGTCAGAAAGGCCGAGCACGGCGCGCTGGGTCGTGTAACTAAAAGCCGTTTAGTAAAAGCTAACGTTACATGGACAGCAATTACAATGACCGCAATTCTCCGGGTTCTCCAAAGCTTCTTGAGCGTGTAAAGCCCAAGCAGACCGCGCAGAATGAGGGTCCTTAGCGGCGATGAGAGCACCACACGCGGCCGGGCAGGCTCGTCGTGATAGGCTGTTCCCCGGAGAAGCGGCGGTTTATACGGTCACATAGCCATGGGTGGGCCAGCGGTGAAGAACTCGGAAAAATCCGTGGCGGGCAGCCATGTAAGGAGGAGCAGGTGAAGGACAGCGAGAGCGCGGGCGGCTCCGGATGCAAAAAACACAGCGGATAGGCTGAATAAACGACTGTCACTCACGTCTGGCGGAGGCTTATCTGGCGATATGTCCTCCTGCAGACTCGAAAGTGAGCAGCGTAACGTTAATCCAACCGAACTGTGTCAGTGCAGAGATCGCGAGAAGCGAATGTCAACTGAGGAATAGCAGCGCGCGGAGAAGTTATATGCCTAGGTAAGGGGTGTGGCCTTACCTGGCATTGGCTGCGCGCTTCTGTCTGTCTAGCCAGACTTGGTGCAATTGGATGCTTCTGCAGAGGTCAGGTACGGATGCCCTTCCCATAGGTGGATCTCGAAACGAGATGATGAAAGAGAACCACTTATGGCTTTATAGGTCAGTTATCACATAGTAATCTGTCTGAAAAGAGTTAAAGTCTCCCTGTAGTCGATCATTTTATCCCTTAAAACTCACATTTGATCACCAAACTGACACATTTAAACGTTTTTTTCCATGGACAAAAATTCTTCATGGCCTTAAAACAGCTTCAATGTAACTACACCATTGCCTCATTTAGTATACGCGGTCCATGAATATGCAAATGAGTCCCGCCTCCACTCACTCGCACCAGCTCAGAGATCCACTGGTTGACGATCACACGTTGATTTTTTTTTTTTTTTTTTTTTTTTTTTATTGAATTGCGAAGAACATACAAAATCAATGCCAGGGGTAAATACAATTGCGAGTACAGCTACAAATTATATATTCTGGAGAATATTATGCAAATGACACAGTGAGACAGTTTTAAGGGCTTTGGAATTGTTGGATGTACTGAGAGTGTCCAGGTAGGATTTAAGTTCCTTATAGAAAATAAAAAAGTAGGGCTTAGCATCCTGAAATTTACATTTGTGTAAAAAGAATTTTGCTAGAAAAATTAATAGGTTTATCAGAAAATATTGGTCCTTTACATCTTTATCAAAGTTGTGCTGACCAAATAAAACATCTTTGTATAACAAAGAGAAGCTCTGTGATGAAAATGTGCGAACAAAGATACAAAAATCCTTCCAGAACAGACTTGTATATGTGCATTCCCAGAAGAGATGAGAAATGGATTCGTGTTCAGCACCACAAAAAGAACATAAAGTGTCAATATCAGGAAACATCTTTTTTAAGTAAAGCTTCACAGGATAAAAAAGATGAAGTAATTTGTAAGACACATCCTTAACCTTATTGGTTATTAAATATTTAGATGACAAAGTCCACACTTTCTTCCATGAAATATTGACAAACTGGCCATTCCAGTACGACACAATGTATGGGAGAGAAACAATCTCATTTTGAAATAGCTGTCTAATTTTTTTGTTCCGGCTACAAGAGTTAGATAAAAAACAAATATTTCCAATCGTTGTATCAAAAGGATGAGCAACTGATAAAGAAATCTGGGATCTAGCTGAATCTCTGAGAAGAGTTATTGCTCCATAAGGGATGGCATCCATTACAATAGCAAACTCTCGAGGAGTGACAGGTATATTGTACTTGTTCAAAAACTCTGAATATGAATACAGGTATCCATCAGAGTTGATTAATTGAGAAACCAAAATAAAATTATTTTTAACCCAGTTTGGGAAAAACAACGACTTATTTTTATAGATAATATCACAATTATTCCAAATAAAGTACCGGTGAGGACTAAAATTGTGTTTATAAATTAGGTGCCAGGCCAAAAGCGCTTGTTTATGAAAATTTGACAATTTAAGGGGCAATTTGGTGATATTGTAATTACATAACAATAGGAAAGGGAGACCACCCACCTTAGAGAAAACAAGACTAGGAAGAGTATTCCAGAATGAATCAGGGTTAGTTAAATACTGTTTTAACCAATTTATCTTAAAAGTATTATTTAAAGAAGTAAAATCTAGAAAGTTTAGACCACCACAATCATAATTATTAATGACGACAGACTTTTTAACGTAATGCCTCTTATGCTTCCACAGAAAATCAAATAGCATTCTATCAATATCTGCACATGCAGCTTTATCCACATATAAGGAGAGGGCAGGGTAAGTCATTCTTGAGATACCCTCAGCTTTAGCAATAAGAGTTCGTCCTCTCAGAGATAAATCTCTCTGTAACCATGAATTGAATTTCCTTTTAGCTTTCTCAACAACTGGGTCAAAGTTCAGTCTGCATCTAACTTTGTCATCCTTACATATGGATATACCCAGATAGGTCACCTGTGACTTAACTGGAATACCATAAAGAGAAAGAGAAGGACAGGTTTTAATAGCTAACAACTCACATTTATTAAGATTTAAGTTTAAACCGGAAGCTTTGGAGAAAAATTGAATGTGTTGGATTGCAATCGGAATCTGTAATTCATCTTTTAAGAACAGGGTAGTGTCGTCAGCTAGCTGGCTAATAAGAATATGTTTGTTGGCAATAGTAATACCTTGCAGATGAGTACTCAGAAGAAAGGAGGAGAGAAGTTGTGCAGCCACAAGAAATAAATAAGGGGATATAGGGCAGCCCTGACGAACTCCTCTTGACAATTGAAATCTAGGCGAGGTACCTGATTTAAGGTTGATGGAACAGTTGGCATTATTATAAAGAGTTCTTATAAACTTGCAGAATGGATCACCAAACCCAAGCTTTTGGAGAGCTAGAAAAATAAACTCGTGTTCAAGAGAGTCAAAAGCTTTGTAGAAATCTACAAAAAGAATAAGACTGTCATCATCAACTAATTCGCTATAGTCTAATAAATCTAGAACAAGTCGGATATTGTTTGCTATATGTCTTTTTGGCATAAATCCTGATTGAGTCTCATCAATAACTGAACTCAGAACACACTTAAGTCTTTTGGCCAAAGCCCAGGCTAATATTTTATAATCATTATTAAGAAGACAGATGGGTCGCCAATTATCTATCAATGTTGTATCTTTTTTAGGTTTAGGTATCAGAGTTAAAAGCCCTTGAGTTAAGCTAGAAGGCAAAGTTTCTGACTGAATACTCTCCAAAAACATATTTAGCAGGAACGGTGCCAATTCACGATTAAGGCCCTCAATCCCCTCAATTACTTCAGTGATTGTTATAGTTTTATCACAGGCAAGCTGCTCATCTTTAGATATAGATTTAACCTCCTTTAATGACTGAAAAAAAGGGAGGCTGAGTCGTTACAGTAATTAGATGTATATAGTTTTGAATAGAAGTTACTACAAAAAGATGCAATATCCTTAGAATTATCTGTCAACATGCCATTGATTTGCAGAGAACTAATAGAAAGATTCCTAGAGTTGTGTTTTTCCATTCTAAAGAAATAAGCAGAGCTCTGTTCACCTTGTTCTAGCCAATTCCTCCTTGAACGAACATAAGAGCCTTCAGCTTTGTATTTATAAATATTGTCTAATTTAGATTGGAGCTCTGCAAGTTCTGATAAATCAGTTTCGGATAAGTTTACCTGAATTTTGCTCTGAAGTGTTATGATCTTTGATATGACCTTCTCTTCTTCATACCTTCTCTGTTTTGCCAAATTGCTGCTAAAATGTCTAATACATATTCCTACTTCATATTTTAACAAATCCCAATTTAAGCTAAATTTATTTTCAGAAGAAGCTTTCACCCAGTAATATCGAATCAGAAAGGAAATTCTTTTTTTCAAATCATCATGCTTAAGTACAGATGAATTCATTTTCCAATAAGAGGCTCTGGAATTTATATTTGAGTGTCCTGTGGATAGAGGAGTAGAAAGAAGAATAGTGTGGTGGTCCGTTAAGGGAGAGGGAAGAATACTAACCGAAACATTATAATCTTTGAAAGAGTATGGTACAAGCCAATAATCTAAACGAGAAAGTCTTGAGCGATTCTTGTTACCCCATGTATAAGATTTAGTATTTGGAAACTTCTCCCTCCAAATATCGACTAAATCCAACTTCTCCATGAACATTTTCAATTTTAAATTAGGAGAAGTAGACTGCCTAGGAGGAAATCTATCAAGATTATTATCAGGAGTGATATTAAAATCTCCACCAATACAAATTACAGCATCAGGAAATTTATTAGACCATAATAAAATGTTGTCTCCTATCTCATCAAGTAACAAGTCATTTTCTCTAGAGGTATTATACCCATAAATGTTTACCAATAAAACAAATATATTATTAATACAAATTACCAAAATAAGAAAGTGTCCCATAGGATCTAAATAACTCTGTAACACTGAACCTGCAAAATGGTTTTTCACTATCATAACACCAGCAGAATGTTCTGAACCATGAGCCATCCAAACCTCATTGCCCCATTGGCTTTTCCAAAAAGAAATGTCATTGGAAACAGAGTGAGACTCCTGGAAAAAACAAAAGTCAGTTTTAAAAGATTTAGCATACAAAAACAACGCTTTGCGCTTTACATTGTCACGCAACCCCCTGGCATTGAGAGAAACAATTGAAATAGACATTCAAAAGAACAGAACAAGAGAAATAACAAAAATACCAGTAGTAGAACCCTCAAGGAAAAAAAAAGTGCATCAGTAGCTGACTAATAGTGTCGGGTAAATCTTCGGCATGAACTCAGTCAATCAAGTTAGTGAGCTTTCTTAAAATGAAATCTGTTACACCCACTAAAAATAAACTGGTTAACCATACTTAAGGTGGATGAATTTCAGATCCATCAACAAAGGCGCGACCTCCAATGAAGTGAGCTTTCTTTCCCTCCTTTCGAGCCTTATCTACAGCAGGCCAAAGCAGCTGTCTTCTTTCTCGATCAGTCGCGATGAGATCCTCAGTGAAGCGAAGTTGATTGGAGCGAAGAAACTCCGACGTCCTCGCTGCCTTCCACACACCGTCTCTCGTAACTCGCGAAGAAAATTGAATGATGATCGATCGCGGTCGTGAGCTATTCTGGAGCCTTCTTCCAATGCGGTGAACTGTGTCGATTTTGTCTGCTAGGCTGCTTCTTCCCTCAGGGAAAGTGGCTTCACAGATACGGATGGATTCCGCTCTTACATCCTCTCCTTCCTTCTCAGTAACACCGTGTAAGCGTAGATTCCAGCGACGGGAGTATCTTTCCAAATCAGTGAGACGTTGTTCACAGAATCCCATCTTCTTCTCTTCAGTGTTCAATCTTTTCTCAACGTGACTGACTTGGCCTTTGATGTCGTTTAGTTCAGCACATACGAAGTCCACTGTTTTTTTTAAACCTTCAATTTTTAGGGCATTTTCACTCACCATTTTCTCTAAGGTGTCAGAGCGAGTGTTAATCAAGGTGGAGAGCGTCGAAACAACAGAGGAGATATCATCATCTGTTTTGCCCTTCTTGGATGGAGGTTTAGCTGGGCTATCTGGAAGTGGTGTTTTGGCCCCAGGCAAAGTTTCTTCCACAGACACATAGTTGTGAAAGTCCATCTTGTCAGATTGCCGCGAAACACGCGCCATATCTTTCCTTTTGTCAGCGGATGACTTCATATTTCGAATGTCAGAGAAAGCAGAAATATAGATGTGGGTGATTTTGCGTAAAAGTAACTTTAAGGAGTTATGCCGTTATTAAAGATTGTCAGCAGAGCTTGGCAAAAGTTATGTTAGCAGGATGCCATCTTGGACTCCCCCGATCACACGTTGATCTGATTGGTTACAAGGTCGTTTGTGACGTCAGAAACACCAGCGATTTCAAACCGTGTTTTTGAGACTGTCTTTGGTTCACTGCAGTTTTAAGGAGAAAATACTCAGCAATGGTGTCGACTTTATGAATTTACACATGGTTTGTCTTAAAGCATATTAAAAACACCACATAGACATACAAACAACATTAAAAGCTTGATTTTCACCACAGGGGGACCTTAAAAATGAATAAAATGTCAGTATCCAGAGCACCAAGTCAAGACACTCTGTGTACTGTACATCAAAAACATCAAAAGATTATAAATGTCTCTGAGCTTGTATCATTACTTCATAGAAAAGACAAGTTGTTTTAGTAGTATTATATTCTGGCTACTTGGATTATATAAATCTTAAGAGCAACAAAATCTTGTAAATTTGTTAACATTAGAACGAAATAGCCTAACATTGTTGCATCTTGTTTACTCACATTTTGAGGTTTCCAAAAATCATGTGAAAATGTAAGAGACTCTAAAACACTAAAGCTATATTAATGAAAATTAAAATAAGAGTCTCTGTAATCTCATCTCACTGTTACTGATTTATCAGCTCAAAGCATTATGGGTAAAATCTCTCTACAGTCTATTCTGAAACATCAACACAGTTTCACTGATGATTTATAACAAACAGTAAACCCAGGATAGAGCGTCTGAGTGAATGTGGTCTGGACTGTGTGGATGAGGCTCATTGTGTCAGAGACGCTGTAGAAGGACAGAGTTCCTGCACTGTGATCCACATACACTCCTATTCTTCTGCTGATGGGCTTTACAGGGAGAACAGTGTGTTTGTTATTGTGCCAGATTGTGTAACTGGAGGAAGAGCAGGACAAACTCCAGGACTGATCATTATATCCAAATCCACACTTAATACCCCCTCCCTTCCTCTTGATGCTCTTATATGACACTGATATATACACATATCCACTGCACTCAATCTCCCAATAACAGCATCCACACACACTCTCTCTACACAACACCTGACGCCACTTATCAAATCTGTCTGGATGATCAGGATACGACTGTTGTGTGTTAGTGTGAGTAATCACTCTGTTCCTCTCAGACAGACGGAGGCGTTTATTCACTGTGTTCAGATCCAGAGTCAGCTGATGGGAATCTGATGGAGAGAAAACACATCAGAATCAGGAATTATGAATCTGTCTGATCTTTTAATGTATCTGAACAATGTATCATCAGTGTCTCAGTGCAGCTGATCAGATATCCTGTGCAAATCATCATTTACATGATCAATTATAAAACTCTTCTATCATGTTTATTTCTCCTTCTACAGGAACAACATGAACACATTCAGTGAGTTTTTCTGCTTGTTTCTCAGTGACTTACATTGTAGGAAGTCGTTCCTGGTCTTGGGATTCATGTTGGTGAATGTGACTGTGGAAATAAACAGACATGAACAGTGTGAAGAGAAATGACAAGATAAAATACATCCATTTCTAAGACGTTTCTAATCTGATATTAGATGATGCAGGACTCATTTCTGAGAACAGAAGAATCTCCAGATGCCTCATATATAAAACACACGTATCGGATTCAATCCTAAATTTCAATGGATTTCAATTTCAATATATACATATAAGTATTTTTATTACTTCTAAACCATCAAGGGATGTTTGTGGCTGTTCTGTAGAGTTGATGCACTTGAATTAAAGATGAACTGTGATTTATAAAGTGGGATTTTATTTGTGCGGATGTTTTATAAATCATAGGAACATTTCAGAAACTGTTGTACGTTCACATTTCGGATCATTCTCTGCACGTCTGTATAAACGAGGCGCAGGACTTTACCTCTATCAGAGATCTTCTTGAGCTCCTCTTTGCAGAAATCCTCCAGTTTGTCTCTCAGCTGACGGACAGATTCTCTCACGCCATCAAAAGAGGAGAGAGAACTGAAGGAAACGTCGGGTTCGTCTGTAGATTCAGGAGGTGCTGAGAGAGACTGGAAACTCTACAGAAAACAGAAATCAAAACTCATCATCTCCACACTTCAGCCAATAACCTGCACTATATCAGATCTGAGCGGCTCTTGTTGACTTCACTTCTCTTCAGTGACTCGCTTCAATCCAGCACTTTCACACAATCAGCACATTCTTCTCATATTCATCATTTAATGCTACAAACTCTAGTATTTCACACTTACACTCCTTGTGAAAAAGAAAGTACCGTACTTGTAACAGAAATAATATATTTAAAAATATATAAGTGCAGATTGGCTGTAATGTTTACAGAAACTTAATTGCATGTTATTTGCAGTTAAATGAATGTGGTTTAGTTTAATGTTTTTATTAAATGTAAATAGCTGAGCTTTAGAGTGTTTTTTTGCCCTGCTTAAGTTAGTCTCATTCTGCTCTCATGAAATGTTTCTCTGTGAGTCTCTTGCTCAAGTCCACTATGATCCAGTTCTTCTAGATCTCTGTTACCTGCAGGAACTGGATGTGATGGTGTATGTGTGAAAGCTGCTCCAGCTCAGCGTCTCTCCTCCTCAGATCATTGATCTCCTGCTCCAGTCGCTCCAGTCGTCCTTCAGCTCGACTCACTGCAGTCTTTTCCTGATCTCTGATCCGCTGTGTCGCCTCAGAGCGGCTTCTCTCAATGGAGCGGATGATCTCAGTGAAGATCTTCTCACTGTCCTCCACTGCTGTGTGTGCAGAGCGCTGTTACACACACATCACAATCACACAGTGAGTTCAGTGAGTCCAAACTGAGACGTCTCACACTTCTCTTCTTCTCCAGACTCACCTTATGAGACTCCACAGCCTCTCTCAGCTGATGAAGATCTTTCTGTCTCTGCTGGATTCTCTGATGGATCTTCATCTGCATCTCCTTCAGCTGTTTCTGGAGGACAAACCAATAATATGTGCAAATGACACATAAAACTACTATCACACAATAAGGGTTAAAGATCTAGCATGGCGAGTTTATACTGTAGGTTCAAACCACAGATCAGTGAAGTTTGATGTTATTGACGTCATCATCTTCGATTTGGGCTCTGCGTACATGAGTTGATCAATGATTTGATTTGTGAATCAAAATTGGTCCTTTTAAAAAACATAAATACTTATAAAAACAGCAACAAAAAAAGTATATGTGAATTAAAGCTGCAAGCAGCGATGAAAGCGTCACTCGGTGGCTTTAGGAAGACATAGCATGGTTGGGCAATGTGCATTTAAGGAGGTATATATAGTAAGAGTATGTCAAAGTCAGTTACAAAATGTTTTGTATAATGATGATAATAGCATGCTTCATGACTCAGCTAAATGTTTCTAGCATGCTTAGTACACAATAATTATGTGGTTAGTACTGCATTACTGTGTTAACCATGCCAGTTTCTGTTGCCAGTAGGTGGGGCTATGTCTATATACCTTTCATATCTGCATATATATTCATATATATTTCATATCACTGCGTGATTTTATGTTTTTTATCCTTTTTGGAGCTTGAAACTATTGTACTACATTGACTTTCAATGTATAGAGTAAAATAGATGAGATATTCTTCAAAATATCATATTTACAATCTACAGAAGAAACTCAGTCAAACCGGTTTGGGACAACATGAGTAAATGAGTGAGTAAATGAAGACACTTTCATTTCTGCGTGATCAATCCCTCTCAGTTCATACCTGTGTCTCTGTCCTCTGTGCTGCAGTTGATACAGTTTTGTGGTTTTTATGTTCATACTCTTTACACCGCAAACAAATGCATTCTTGATCAGTGACACAGAACATTTCTAGCTCTTTATCATGTTTACGGCAGATCATGTCCTGCAGTCGTCCAGTGGCATCAATCACTTTGTGTGGTTTACGAGAGTGATATTCCTCATGACGGTCTAAATGAGTTTGACAGTAAGATTCCTGACACACCAGACAGGACTTGACGGCTTTGTATTTTCTTCCAGTACAGACGTCACACTCCACGTCTCCAGATCCAGCGTAACAGTCAGCAGGAAGTTTAGTCTTCTTCAGTTTCTCCACCAGTTCAGCCAGAATGGTGTTTTTAGCTAAAGCAGGTCTTGGACTGAAGGTCTGTCTGCACTGAGGGCAGCTGTAGACTCTCTTCTCATCCTCCTGATCCCAGCAGTCTGTAATACAGATCTTACAGTAACTGTGTCCACAGAGGATAGTCACTGGATCCTTCAGGAGATCCAGACACACTGGACACATGAACTCATCCTGAGAAAATCTGGCTTCTGCCATTTTACTGCATGAATACAGAGAGACACAAACACACAACAGCTCAACAACACTTCAGTTTCTGTTTCCCTGAACTGAGGAGCTGAAATAGTTTCCTGGTTCTGTGTTTGAGTGACGTGTGTGAAATAGGCGTGTCTGTAAAGCAGCTTCCTCATTCACACACACACTTTACTGCTGTGTTTACTGTATGTGTCCTTCAAGTGGAGTCGAAAATATCATAATTACGAGTTCAAAGCTCATGAATGACTGAGCGAAGATTTAGGCTACTCACAAATGCATATGTCTGTAGGGGAGAGTGGGGTGAGTTGTGCCAGTTTTTACTCAAAGTGACTTTAAAGTGAGGCCATGGCAGTAATGCCTTCAACTTAAGGATGTACATATATTTCAGGATGTGGTGCATCCCTGAGAACAATAACTTTGGATCTGAAATAAATTGTTTCAGAAATATAGCTCTTGGAAAAAAAGTGGTCTCATGGCACAACTTGCCCCTGGTGCGGGGGAAGTTGTGCCTTTGGGGGAATACAATGGGGGTAAATTGTGCCCGTGATTTCTGAAGTAAAACAGAACATTTTAATGTTATGAACCATAATGCTATATAAAAGCAAGATAAATTCAATACAAAATTACTCATTTAAGGTTTATTTAGATATTGTCACCCTGGAATACCATAGCATGCGTTTTTCCTACTATGGTCAATTGCATAGGGATTTTGTATTGAACATAACTCTGGATCACAGTGTCATAGAGACAAGGGGGCGGGCTCATTTTACTCAGACGACCAATAAGTCTCTCAGGATCATTGTGAAGCTATCAAGCTACGCCCTAGCAACCATTTAGAGCACCATAGCAACACAATATATGATATTTGTGAATCATTTCAGGCAAAAAGGCTTTGGCAATAGATGCCTGTTGACATAGCGCTGTTTGTCAATTATGTAACATATAAGAATAAAGTGACTAGGCTCATTTCTAAACATCCTATTGTGACATAGGCCATTTAAAAACGGAATAAAACTTCTCTTTAATAACATAGTGCAAACTCAAAACTGAAATCAGTGTTAGCTAAATTAAACAAATAACAGTCAGGCCCAAGTAAAACAATGATGAGGCATGCCCATCTCCTCACTTCTCAAGATTATCCCCTGTGAGAATGTAGGTCTAGGTGGTCTGGATCTGGCACAACTTAACCCAGGCCCTTTGGCACAAATCACCCCGGACCCACAAGTTTGAAAAACTAGCATGATCCAGCAGTTAAGAGCTAACATCATGCTAACTGTATAGACTCATTGTGTAGCCTACTAAAGCACTAAAACATGTGTGAAATGTTTTCAAACTTGTCTATAATTGTTCAGACACTACAATCAAAAAACCTTAATCATAGAAATTTTACTTTGAAAGGGAAAAAACAGTTTTTTGCACTAAAATATGCTTAACTCTCATGCCATGTGTCTCTCTTCTTTGGAGGACGAGTAAAAGTGATTGCTTTTCAAAATGATGTGGTCACATGACCAATTTCTTCTATGGTTTTCCAGAAACAAGGGTGGAACTACTTCCCCCCCTTGCACAAATCACCCCACTCTCCCCTATACCTATATACTGTGTCAAAGTAATGTCAATATGTCAAGTACAGTTCTAAGATAATACAGATCATGCTAGCTAACATCATGTATTCATTTAGGCTCAAACAATGAGCTCATTAACCCTTTCCCCACCAGAGTCTTTAAAAAAAATTGCAAATGCCAACGTTATTGATAATTTTCAAAAAACTTTCATTTTTTTTTTATCCACACTTAAATGTGGGTAAGTTTAATAAAAACAACAACATTTTAAACAAAAGCTGAGAAAATTGTGTTTGTTTTCAAAGACTACAACGTGTTGATTTTATCGCTTGTTTCTGCTTCTTGTTTTGCCTGTGTTTTGATCATAGACAGTAAAGTAAAGGTTTTGATCAGGAGATTCTGTAATCTTTCAGAAGATGTGTGATAGGAGCCAAATGTGAAAACGCTCTCCCTCCTTTAGTGGACTTAGAACTTATACTAGGTACTACCAGAAGCCCAGAGTTTTGTGATCTTAAAGAAAGTGATGGATTGTAGAGTGATAGAAGATCAGTTAAATACACAGGAGCTAAACCACTTAGGGCCTTATAGGTCAGTAGCAATCAGGGGCGTAGCACCAAATTTTGGGCCCTGGGTACAAACCATCTTGCTGGGCCCCCGTACCAAATACCATAGTGATACCAATGGGTGGGGTTTTGCATTTTTATCATAAAAACACTCAAAATGTAAACAAAATAAGCCACACTCTGATTAATATATTTTTGTTTTATTGTCAAAAGTACTACTTACTGAGATGACAAAAGGTCTAGCAGGTCCAAACCTGGACTAAATCAAATATACTGTAAAGCAGTTCTGAACAATGACCATACCAAATGAGAAAAACTTTGGTCTGAACATTAATAAACACAAACTAAATAATGTCAGTTTTTACTAAATACCCATTGGGGGCGCCACTGAGCGATGACGGAGTAAGACGCGTCTTTAAGAGCTCCGTCAGCCAAATCCGCTAAAAACTACTTTCAAAGGCCAACAACTATGTAAATTATATGCTTTCAGAGCGCATTTACTTCTAAAACACTAAGACTTCAAGTTCGACTGGATATCTCAACATGAGCAAACAAAAACCCAAGAAACCGAAATCGACTCAACTAGGCCTCAACCAGCCACCGGCCTTGCCTGGTGCGCAGACCGAAGAGTCCAGCGGTGATGAGGAGGATCCACCTAACCGAGCCCTACTAGCTGCCATTACAGCACTCAGAGGTGAAATGACCAAGATAAAGGATGACATCTGTGAGAATTTGGACAGACGCATTGAGCGTGTGTATAACGACTTGAGAGAGGAGATTGTTGCATCTAATAACTAAATTCCCATTGACGGGTCTTTGCATGCGCAAATTTGCTGATCAGGTCTTTAAAGTACAGTTTTTTGGCCAACTGACTTTCTACAGAGAGTATGGCAAGGCTGTTCAGTCTATCCTGGGACATTGTTGAACTTAAATAGTTCTTTACAAGTTTAAGTTTACTGAAAGCACGTTCCCCTCCAGCAACAGTCACTGGGAGTGTACAAAAGATCCTCAAGCCAATGCAAACTTCTCCAAAAATGCTTTCTAGCTGCATTTTGTATATGGCATTCAGCAGCTCCAGTGGTGAATGAGTATTTGGAAATGTGTCTCCATGTTTTCAAATTCTGCTGTAAGGTCTTTGTTGTATTTTTTATTAGAGTCTGACACGAAATCTTCATCTGATCTTCTGTCATGTCATGCCACAAAACCTCTCACAATACAACTTTAACATAGTAGGATGTCCTGTTACTTTATCCTCTACAGTAAAATACCTGTGTGTTTTATTAGACTGCAACCTGTCTTTTGAAAATCATATTTCATATGTTACAAGAACAGCCTTTTTCCACCTTAGAAACATTGCTAAGCTACGTAACATGCTATCAGTTTCTGACGCAGAAAAATTAGTTCATGCATTCATGACCTCGAGACTAGATTACTGTAATGCTTTATTAGCCGGTTGTCCTGCATCCTTAATAAACAATCTACAGTTAGTCAAAAATGCCGCCGCTAGAGTTCTTACTAGATCAAGAAAATATGATCATATAACACCAATTTTATCATCACTGCATTGGTTACCTATGTGACCGAACGGTTACTGACAAGGCGGGAGTCAGCCTAACCTAAATAAATTATTCTTAATATAATTTTTGGTTGTCGACTACGCCACCTAGGGACTTGCACCCTAAGAATGAATTACAAGCCACCGGCTTTTATCTATTCAAAGCACACAGGTTCGTTATCAGCAAGTAACTGGGCAGAGTCACGGGTTCTACAAAAAGATACTTTATTACAACAAGCCTCACACTATAAAACCACCCCTCAACGGAGCATTAGACAAAATACTAATTCAACATACACACAATAATTGACAAAGAAATAAATCGAAAGTTGAGATGTCAATCACAGCAACGGTAAATTACCAAAGAAAACAAAAAAACACACATTCATCGACATGACCATACAGGGCTGGAGGACATCTACTTTGGGCACCCCCGGCTGGAAGTGGCCTACAAGAAAAGCAAAAAGAAAAGCTCACTCCATACTCACACCTCACCACACCACACAAGTGAAATAAAGCACTCTCAAGTGAACGGGAGACCCCACTACCACAGCCCCAGGACACCCACGTAAGTGGCCCTCAGCTCCTGTATGGAAAAACAAAAAAAAAGGAATGAATACAAATACAAGAAGCAATTTTATACCACTAGCAATGTAGGCTAATACAAAACAACAATAAATAGGGTCAAGATGGAACAGTTAGCTGGACTTACACAGCCCAAAAATCCAGCGTCCCCAATAATGTCATCAAAATCAGATATAAAGAAATAATCACAATAATGAATCTACGAACACAGGAGGATAACTCCTTTTAGTCTTTAACAAAAAAACAAAATATTAAATAAATCAACTTTTAGTCACGAACACATACAATAACAACCAGACAAAGCATCATTAAGACAAGAACAAGGAGAAACTACACATCAATTCACCATTGCACTTTTAAGACAGACAACACAAACCAGATAAACTGGAAACAAAGAAAAGAAAATCAAAAATCCGAGCGAGACAACAGCGCTGGCCGGGCCGCCTGCACTACTGCCAAATATTGCAGCACGTCATGCCCAACCGACGATGACGATTCTGTTTACCTAGGTGACCTGTAGCTGGTGCACAGACGCCACAATAATGATGATTCTGTTCACTTAGGTGAACTGCAGCTGGTGCACAGACGCCACTAAACGACCCAACACGAAGATATCAAGAATCAGAGTATGGTCAAATCAATCACAGTGGAATAAACGCTCAATACATACCAATAATGATGATTCTGTTCACTTAGGTGAACTGCAGCTGGTGCGCAGACGCCACTAAACGACCCAGGCCACAAAATGCTGCAATGATACACATTATAAACGCACGCACACCAACATTAAGCCTACGTGAACGCCACTCACCTGAATAAACAACCAGCCAACTCCAACCTATCTGCTCCTGTATCAAGTGGTCCAACTGATTTGGATGCTACCTCCCAGTCTATACCAGCACCAACAGAGAATATTTAATAGTCATATCCTAAGAACATAGATCTACCGCAAACTCTTACACATACCTTTTCCCTGCAGCACGTCGAGCCGGAATGACAACACAATAGGGCGGGTGTTACAACCGATCGCATCACAACACAGACGCAGCCTACTTAAATACGCGTTTCCGGATTTGACATAACCAATGAGTGACGTCTACGTCAGCCACACACTACACCTATAAAGTTCCGTATTAATTACAAGGTATTGCTACTGACTTATAAAGCCCTAAACGGCTTAGCTCCAGTCTATTTAACCGATCTTCTATCGCCCTATAATCCATTGCGCTCTTTAAGATAACTAAATTCGAGGCTTTTGGTCATACCTAGGATATCCAGATCCACCAAAGGAGGGAGAGCATTTTCACATTTAGCTCCAAAACTCTGGAATAGTCTTCCTGATAATGTTCGTTGCTCAGACTCGCTCTCCCAGTTTAAAACTAGATTAAAGACGCATCTCTTCAGCCAGGCATTCATATAATACTTTTAATCTTACAGTTAAATCCGACCTCTAGTTCATAAACGCCAGAGGAGAACTGGCCCCCGACTGAGCCTGGGTTCTCCCAAGGTTTTTTTTTTCTCCATTAGGTCACCTGATGGAGTTTTTCGGTTCCTTGCCACTGTTGCCTCTGGCTTGCTCAGTTGGGGATATTTGGGGATATTTAATTTAATCAATCAATCAACAATACTATTGATCAGCATTACCAAACGTGGACGTTTTCCGCTAGAAACAAACATTGATGTATTGTTTTAATTTAATACTGTGAAGCTGCTTTGATACAATCTATGTTGTGAAAAGCGCTATATAAATAAACTTGACTTGACTTGACTTGACTTGACTTGACTTGACTCATGTCAGTAATCTTAAGAAAAGCTGCAAATGTATCACATACAGATGCTGTGGTCTGAAACCTTCCGGTCAAGTCACTTATAATAGAATCCAGTGCCACATAAAATATGTTATGTTTGAATGCTTGTTCTGCATTTTCTTCAGATGTATCCCCTTCTGTCTCTTCATACATCCTTTTCTTCTCTTCTTTCTTTTATCTTCACCTTTGAACTGAGTTGGGATCTCCATTGCCTGAGCAACCAGTGTGGCCTCACCAAGCAGGCTGTCCCATTCATTGCGAAGTGCTTGCATTTCCTCTTTTAAACTTGCGATGTTTGCTGCCTCCACATCCAGTGAAATATTTCCTGCTTGAAGAATAATATTTCGATTCTCAATGCACTGCAGAATCTTTACCCACACAGTGAGGAGAAGAACTGCATCAAACTTTGAAAAATAATCTTTAAGACCATTTGCCTCATATTTTGCCTCATTGGTCAGATTGCAGTTGGCAATTACGCTGTCTAATGCTTCAATAATTGAATTGTGTTAACAACTCAAGAGTGCCGAGAAAATTTCCATTATGGATATTGTCTAGTTCCAGGGTTTTGCCTCTGAATGCAAGATTTCTTGAAGCCAAATGAATGGTCACATCCAAAAGCCTCTCCAATAATAATGTGTTCATCTCAATTTCTGTCAATATTTGTCGTTCAACGTGACTATCCACACCTCCTGATGCCAATATGGAGTGCTGAAGACTTTTCCATTTCAAATAGCACTGCTTATGGGGGGCATGTGTCTCATGTTTTGGAAACTTTTCATAATTTTTTTTCCATCTGACGTTTGCTGTTTTAAGCCCATCTTTGCTATTTAGTGCACTTTTTGATGGTGTTTTCTGCTCATGAGAGAAGAGCAGGCATGGGATGCAGTATAGAGCTTTTGCACTTTCACTATATATAAGCCAATCTCTTCTGATTTTCTCACGGCCATTAGCGGACTTTGCATACTGAAGGTAAGTTGGGAATGGTTTGCCCTCCATATCTTTAGGTGTGATATTTCCAATACCAGGTTTTGCTCCACCTTCACTGGCTAGCATTTGAACAATAGTTTTCCTGTGCTTATCAGTAAGAGTTGTTGGCCATAATCCTGGGTCCTCTGACAATCCCTCAACAGTATCCCTAAGTCTCTCATTCTCTTCTCTTTCCTCTTCAGCTCTGTCCTCCTGCTCCTGACTACCTTCATCACATTCTTCACTTTCCCTCTCATCACTTATATGAATATCAACCTCATCTTCTATTTCTGCCTCTGCTACAAGAGGAAATAAGCAAAATGGGTACATTGTTATTGTACACATTTAAACTTTAAACTGTAATTAGTAATTATCGCGGAAGTGAACCGCTATTGATGACGTATAATCTGGTGCGTGCCTGCGTGCGTGTGTGTTTAACAACTGTAAAAGGGTCTATATACACTTACCTTGACGAAAAGCGGGATTGACGCACTGCAAGCAGAAAGATGATTTCTGCTTGCCTCCACAAAAATTGTCTTCTGCGGGTGGGCGGACATCCCGCTGTCTTTGGAACGGTTTTAATACTTTTGCGGCAGACAGACGCAAGTGTGTTTCTGTATCTTTTCTTTGAAAACAAAACCAAAGGTTCAAAAAAAGAAGAACAAAAAAGCGAGCAATTCTATCCATTTTGACGCCTTTTCATAGCGGTTACCAAGCAACACGAGCGGCAGCTGCAGTTTGATGATGTAGCTAAGCGTACCGCGGTTCGGACACAAATTATATAATGTGAACACAGTCCATTTGGGCAGGGGGAGGGGGGAGCAATCGAACCCGGGTTCGGAACAGGCAATCGAACCAAGTGTGAAAGCACCCTAAATCTATACAGAACTTAATAGGTAACCAGTGTAGAGATGATAAAATTGGGGTTATATGGTCATATTTTCTTGCCCTGGTAAGAATAGCAGCTGCATTTTGGACTAACTGTAGCTTGTTTATTAAGGATGCAGGACAACCAGCTAGTAATGCATTACAATAATCCAGTTTAAAGTTCATGAATGCATGAACTAAATTTTCTGCATCAGAAACAGATTACATGTTTCGTAGCTTAGTGATGTTTCTGAGGTGAAAGAAGGCTTTTGTAACATATGAAATATGATTTTCGAAAAGTTATCTAATATACAGTTGTGGTCAGATTTATTGGCACCCCTGGTAAATATGATCAAAGATGGCTGTAAAAATGAATCTGCATTGTTTATCCATTTGATCTTTCATCAAAGTAGGGGAAAAATCACATTATGAAATAAATGTTTTTCTCCAAAACACGTTGGCCACAATTATTGGCACCCCTAGAATTTTTAGCAGTAAAATGTCTCTGAAGTATATTCATTTTTAGCTCACCAGGGTGACTAGGAACATGAAATTGTCCACAACTGTAACACCCAGAACTTTAACTGTATAGGATGAAGTAACAGTACATCCTTCTATATGCAAATTTTATTAATTTTATTTTAAGGTCCAATAAGTAATACAGAATTTATTAGAAGAAAATTACTGGTCATCCAATATTTTGGATATCTTTAACACAGATCTGTCAAATTGGATAATTTATAGAGATGTCACCTGATCGTGATGAAATATATAACTAAGTATCATCAGCATAACAGTGGAAACTAATTCCATGTTTTCTTATAATATTACAGAGGTTCAGCATGTGTATTGAAAATAGCAGAGGGCCTAAAACAGACCCTTGCGGGCTGCGGCACTCCATATTTTACTGATGTTAACTTGGATATTTCCCCGTTTCAATAAACAAAATGGTAACATTCAGACAGGTACGATCTAAACCACTTTAATGCCTGTGTCTGAAAACCAGTGTAATTGTGTTACCCATTTAAGATAATGTCATGATCTATTTATAGTGTCGAATGCAGCACTAAGATCAAGTAAAACTAGTATTGAGATGCAGCCTTGGTCAGAAGCTAAAAGTCAGTCATGATGGGGCCTGAATCCTGAATTAGATTTTTCATACAGTAGATACATTTTTTAGCAAGAAGGATTTTGGAATCATTTTATGGTCCTCTGCCCTCCACAGATGATATACAGTACACTGTAAAAAAAATCCCGTAGTTTTTACGGAAAAAAACTGGCAGCTGGGGTTACCAGAACAATTCCGTAAAATATACAACAAAACAGTAATTGCTTTTACCGAATAACATGTACATTTTACAGTTTAAACCAGCATATAACACACTGGAGTTCTGTTATATTTACTGGTTTAAACTGTAAAATGTACGTGCTATTCTGAACAACATGTCAATTTTACAGTATAATCCAGTAAATATAACAGTAAATTTCAGTAATATGATATAAAGTTAATTTACCGTCCTATTGAAGTATTAATATCTGTTTTGTACACTGATAACCACCAATCACAGCAGTGATGAGAGTCACATGATCAATCAAAGCTCAACACAAGCAGTTCTTCCACAAGAAAGTTAATACTAATATATATAGAAGCTGCACAGTGTCATTCACACAAACATTAAACACCATCATGGTAACACATGAAATTTTAAAAATGCAATAAACATTAATTTAACAACATTAAATGTAACATAAACCCCTAATGTACATAACTGATTAGAAAAAACGAAGAAAACTATGAAGAAACAAACATAGTTATTTCAACAAAAATACATCAAATGTGAAGTGTCACAGGGAATTGTGGGAATGTCAATTTACGGTTTTTCACTGTAAATTATACAATGAGTTGTTTTTTCACTTTCAAAAACTGTAAATTTAACGGTATGTTACAGTAAAATTACATTAAATGTACCGTTAGATCTATCACAGTTATTTACCGTATATAGTACGGAAACTTTCTGTTAACCAATTAACAGTTTTTCACTGTAGCATTTTTACAGTCTTTTACCGTTAAAATTACGATCATTTTTTACAGTGTAGGCTATACAATAATATACATACATATATTTAGACTACTTAACATCAAATCAAATCAAATCAAGTATATTTGTATAGCGCTTTTCACAATACAGATTGTATCAAAGCAGCTTCACAGTATTAAAATAAAATAATACAACAAAGTTTGTTTCTAGTGGAATTTATTGATTGATAGAATAAAATTAAATATCCCCAAAATATCCCCAACTGAGCAAGCCAAAGGCAACAGTGGCAAGGAACCGAAAAAACTCCATCAAGCGGCCTAATGGTGTCCTAAAACTCCATCAGGTGACCTAATGGAGAAAAAAAAAACCTTGGGAGAACCCAGGCTCAGTCGGGGGCCAGTTCTCCTCTGGCATTTATGAACTAGAGGCCGGATTGTAGTTTGAAACTGTGAGATTAACAATATTATATGAATGCCTGGCTGAAAAGATGCGTCTTTAATCTAGTTTTAAACTGGGAGAGTGAGTCCGAGCAACGAACAGTATCAGGAAGGCTATTCCAGAGTTTTGGAGCCAAATGTGAAAATGCTCTCCCTCCTTTGGTTGATCTGGATATCCTAGGTATGACCAAAAGCCTTGAATTTATTGATCTTAAAGAGCGCGATGGATTATAGGGTGATAGAAGATCCGTTAAATAGACTGGAGCTAAGCCGTTTAGGGCTTTATAAGTCAGTAGCAATACCTTGTAATTAATACGGAACTTTATAGGTAACCAATGTAGTGATGATAAAATCGGTGTTATATGATCATATTTTCTTGATCTAGTAAGAACTCTAGCGGCTGCATTTTGGACTAACTGTAGCTTGTTTATTGAGGATGCAGGACAACCGGCTAATAAAGCATTACAGTAATCTAGTCTCGAGGTCATGAATGCATGAACTAACTTTTCTGCATCAGAAACTGATAGCATATTACGTAGCTTAGCAATGTTTCTAAGGTGGAAAAAGGCTGTTTTTGTAACATACGAAATATGATTTTCAAAAGACAGGTTACAATCGAGTATAACACCCAGGTCTTTTACTGTAGAGGATAAAGTAACAGGACATCCTACGATGTCAAAGTTGTATTGTGAGAGGTTCTGTGGGCGGTTTTTTGAACCGATAAGTATTACCTCTGTCTTGTCTGGATTTAATAATAGAAAATTACGCGTCATCCAATCTTTTATATCTTTAACACACTCTGTCAATTTGGATAATTTAGCGTTTTCATCCGGCCGTGATGAAATATATATTTGAGTGTCATCAGCATAACAATGGAAACTAATTCCATGTTTCCTTATAATATTTCCAAGTGGCAGCATATATATTGAGAATAATAGAGGGCCCAACATAGTGATTGCTATCAGATGTGAAGAGACTTCACAGAGAGGGAACAAATCACCTACATTGCTTTCACATTGTCGCTTTATGCAAATCTTTATATTTATCCACTAACATGAAGAATCTCGGGACAAACAACATATTGTATTATAGATTAAATGATAAAACATTACTTTGATAAATTAATGTTGATAAATTAAACTCAGTGTAGGCTTACTATTGAAATTGATTTCAGGACTCCTGTCCCACCCACTTTTTTAAACGAAGTTGCGCCACAATTCACTATTAAACCTCTTAACCTCCCTGATGACTCACACACACACACACACACACACACACACACACACACACACACACACACACACACACACACACACACACACACACACACACACACACACACACACACACACACACACACACACACACAGCTGCATCTCAGCCACCGCAAACACTGTTCATTCTCTTTTTAAATCACATCTTGCACATTTCAAGCAACGCATGTTTTCATGTGGTATCTAAATTTTACTGTCAATTAATAATTTGTTATGTTTATCATTTTGAACGTTTGCTTCATATTTCCACAAATATGTTAGCGAAAATGAAGTCACATACTCACCTGTTCACCTACTGTGATCCTTCGCAAAAGCCTTGGTTAATCATCCACCATGAACATTCTGACTGTGCTATTGCTTACCTGCATTGTCTTTTTCTGCTGCATGTTAAAAAAATAAATAAAATAAAATATTTTTAAAATGTTTTAACATTTGTTTCTTTAAAGGTGGGCGAATGGCTTGGGAATAAAGAGGGGGAAAAGAGCTGTAAACTTGACAAGGGTAGGCCTACTTATGGGAAGATCTGTGTCATGATCCTGGCAAATTAAAATCAATCAACATGGGTAAGAAATGTAAATTATAAATGGATAACATCAACATCCTATACACATTAGTGAGCATCATTTCTGTGATGATGACATTTCATGAAGACAATTCTTCTTTAATATTGCAGTGCCAGGAGAAGAAGCAGGAGAACAAAGGGCAACTCTGCAATGACCACTAACAGTAATAATAGCACTGACAGTTGCCACAGTTGCAGTAATATGTGATTCAGTAACATCAACAATAGTTGCAGCAGTAGTAGGGACAGCAGCTGGAATAAGCATTTTACAATCACTATGAAGCAGAAGCCAGAAAAAGAACAGCATATATAGCAGTAGCAGGAGGCCTAGCAGGAACAGCAACAGCAATATTGCACTTATTGTTAGGAACACAATCACTGACAGGATCAGCAGTAACTGGAGCGCTGGCAGGAGCTGCAATGGTTGCAGCAGGAAGAACACAATTACAGTCTGCAATAAATACAATAGATTGGGTGATAGAGACAATGGGCGGTAGACCTAGTGAAAAGAGTAAAAGCAGCATTACCTGCGGAAACATTAATTGGAGGATCAGGAATAGCAACAATATTTAAAGAAGTATCACAGGCAAGAGCAGCAGCATCAGAATCACTAGCACCAGGAGCAGGATCAGCAGCAGCAGGAGCAGTAACAGTAGTAGGATGTCCTGTTACTTTATCCTCTACAGTAAAAGACCTGGGTGTTATATTAGACTGCAACCTGTCTTTTGAAAATCATATTTCATATGTTACAAGAACAGCAAAAGTCTTAGGCATGTTAATACCCCCCATTTACATTTCCAAAAGTTCTTTTTGCCATTAATTGTAATAATCCAGTGAGATTTGTGTATGCACAAGGAGTCTGACAGCAGCCAGGATGATCTGATCTCTCCATCGTCGAGTCCGTCTGTGATTACATGAAGAAACAGAAAAAACTGAGACAGACTAAATCCAGAAGAACTGCGGGAACGTCTCCAAGATGCTTGAAGAAACCTTCCTGCAAAGCTACAGTACTGTGAAAAGCACTGGCACTTGTGTTAAAATGCTGTAAAGTGAGAATGCTTTCAAAAATAAAATAACAAATTGAATTTATTTATGATTTAACTAATATTAATTAATTCAAATCAATATATGGTATAACAACCCTTTGCGTTTAAAAGGCTTTTGTCCAGGAACACTTGCACATAGTTTTTCAGGTAGCTTTGCAGGAAGGTTTCTTCAAGCATCTCGAAGACGTCCTCTCTGACAGGTGCACTCAGACAGAAACAAAATATAAATGCTGACATCTGCTGCTTATTGTCGTTATTGCAGACATCTGAACATTCACACAGAGTCTGTACTTGCTTTCAAGAAAAACAACGACAACACAAAAATGCACTGAAAAACCGTAGAAGCTGAGTGCAAAAACTCACAAGTTTACTTACTCGCAAGTTTACTTACTCGCAGGTTTTTGCACGCAGTTTTTTTTTTAAGTGAATGCAATTTTTTGATTTATTGAGCTTTTTAATTTTTATGCACGTGACATTTTTGTGCACTTTTCTCTTTTTATGTTCATATTTATAATTATATATAAATATGCATGTGTTAATAAAGTATAAATGTACACACACACGCACACAAATATTAACTTTAATGCTTGTGTTTTTGAAACATCTTGCGAGGGGTGGCAACACCAAAGCAAACGCCCATGCATAGTTTTATTGTGGATTTGTGGCCTGACGGATATTCATATACTTTATAACACGCAATTGCAACTTTATTTCACGCAATTCTGACTTTATATCTCCCAATTGCGAGATATAAAGTCAGAATTGCGTTAAATAAAGTCGCAATTGCATGTTATAAAGTCAGAATTGCATCTTATAAAGTCAGAATTCTGACTTTTTTTCTCGCAATTGCGACTTTATATCACGCAATTCTGACTATATATCTCGCAATTCTGACTTTATAACACGCAATTGGGAGATATAAAGTCAGAATTGCATGAAATAAAGTCGCAATTGCGTGTTATAAAGTCAGAATTGTGAGATAACTATTCTGTCCGTCTTTTTTCCCCTTAGAATTGGACTTTATATCTCACAATTGTGAGTTTATATCTCAGTTCTAAGAAAAGATGTCAGAATTGCGAGATATAAACTCGCAATTGTGTGTTATAAAGTCAGAATTGCAAGAAAAAAAGTCAGAATTCTGACTTTATAAGACGCAATTGCGACTTTATTTCACGCAATTCTGACTTTATATCTCGCAATTCTGAGAAATAAAGTCAGAATTGCGAGATGTAAACCCGCAATTGTGAGATAAAAAGTCGCAATTGTCTTTTAAAATGTTTTATTCTGTGGCGGAAACAAGCTTCCATAAAAAGCAGCACATAGACATATAAACAACATTAAAAGCTTGATTTTCACCACAGGGGGACTTTAAAAATAATTAACAAAATGTCAGTATCCAGAACACCAAGTCAAGACACTCTGTGTACTGTACATCAAATACATCAAAAGATTATAAATGTCTCTGAGCTTGTATCATTATTTCATAGAAAAGACAAGTTGTTTTAGTAGTATTATATTCTGGCTACTTGGATTATATAAATTTTAAGAGCAACAAAATCTTGTGAATTTGTTAACATTAGAACAAAATAGTCTAACATTGTTGTATCTTGTTTACTCACATTTTGAGGTTTCCAAAAATCATGTGAAAATGTAAGAGACTCTAAAACACTAAAGTTCAGCTATATTAATGAAAATTATAATAAGAGTCTCTGTAACATCTCACTGTTACTGATTTATCAGCTCAAAGCATTATGGGTAAAATCTCTCTACAGTCTATTCTGAAACATCAACACAGTTTCACTGATGATTTATAAACATAAAACCCAGGATAGAGCGTCTGATTGAATGTGGTCTGGACTGTGTGGATGAGGCTCATTGTGTCAGAGACGCTGTAGAAGGACAGAGTTCCTGCACTGTGATCCACATACACTCCTATTCTTCTGCTGATGGACTTTACAGGGAGAACAGTCTCTATGTTATTGTGTCTGAATGAGTAACTGGAGGAAGAGCAGAACAAACTCCAGGACTGATCATTACGTCCAAACACACACTCATAACCCCATCCCTTCCTGCTGATGCTCTTATATGACACTGATATATACACACAACTCCCAGTCCACTCAATCTCCCAGTAACAGCGTCCACACACACTCTCTCTACACAACACCTGAGGCCACCACTGATCAAATCTGTCTGGATGATCAGGATACGACTGCTCTGTGTAAGTGTGAGTAATCACTCTGTTCCTCTCAGACAGACTGAGGCGTTTATTCACTGTGTTCAGATCCAGAGTCAGCTGATGGGAATCTGATGGAGAGAAAACACATCAGAATCAGGAATTATGAATCTGTCTGATCTTTTAATGTATCTGAACAATGTATCATCAGTGTCTCAGTGCAGCTGATCAGATATCCTGTGCAAATCATCATTTACATGATCAATTATAAAACTCTTCTATCATGTTTATTTCTCCTTCTACAGGAAGAACATGAACACATTCAGTGAGTTTTTCTGCTTGTTTCTCAGTGACTTACATTGTAGGAAGTCGTTCCTGGTCTTGGGATTCATGTTGGTGAATGTGACTGTGGAAATAAACAGACATGAACAGTGTGAAGAGAAATGACAAGATAAAATACATCCATTTCTAAGACGTTTCTAATCTGATATTAGATGATGCAGGACTCATTTCTGAGAACAGAAGAATCTCCAGATGCCTCATATATAAAACACACGTATCGGATTCAATCCTAAATTTCAATGAATTTCAATTTCAATATATACATAAGTATTTATTACTTTTAAACCATCAAGGGATGTTTGTGGCTGTTCTGTAGAGTTGATGCACTTGAATTAAAGATGAACTGTGATTTATAAAGTAGGATGCGTTTAGGAAAATTATTTGTGCGCATGTTTTATAAATCATAGGAACATTTCAGAAAACGTTGTACGTTCACATTTCGGATCATTCTCCACACGTCTGTATAAACGAGGCGCAGGACTTTACCTCTATCTGAGATCTTCTTGAGCTCCTCTTTGCAGAAATCCTCCAGTTTGTCTCTCAGCTGACGGACAGATTCTCTCACGCCATCAAAAGAGGAGAGAGAACTGAAGGAAACATCGGGTTCGTCTGTAGATTCAGGAGGTGCTGAGAGAGACTGGAAACTCTACAGAAAACAGAAATCAAAACTCATCATCTCCACACTTCAGCCAATAACCTGCACTATATCAGATCTGAGCGGCTCTTGTTGACTTCACTTCTCTTCAGTGACTCGCTTCAATCCAGCACTTTCACACAATCAGCACATTCTTCTAATATTCATCATTTAATGCTACAAACTCTAGTATTTCACACTTACACTCCTTGTGAAAAAGAAAGTACCGTACTTGTAACAGAAATAATATACTTTAAAAATATATAAGTGCAGATTGGCTGTAATGTTTACAGAAACTTAATTGCATGTTATTTGCAGTTAAATGAATGTGGTTTAGTTTAATGTTTTTATTAAATGTAAATAGCTGAGCTTTAGAGTGTTTTTTTGCCCTGCTTAAGTTAGTCTCATTCTGCTCTCATGAAATGTTTCTCTGTGAGTCTCTTGCTCAAGTCCACTATGATCCAGTTCTTCTAGATCTCTGTTACCTGCAGGAACTGGATGTGATGGTGTGTGTGTGAAAGCTGCTCCAGCTCAGCGTCTCTCCTCCTCAGATCATTGATCTCCTGCTCCAGTCGCTCCAGTCGTCCTTCAGCTCGACTCACTGCAGTCTTTTCCTGATCTCTGATCCGCTGTGTCGCCTCAGAGCGGCTTCTCTCAATGGAGCGGATGATCTCAGTGAAGATCTTCTCACTGTCCTCCACTGCTGTGTGTGCAGAGCGCTGTTACACACACATCACAATCACACAGTGAGTTCAGTGAGTCCAAACTGAGACGTCTCACACTTCTCTTCTTCTCCAGACTCACCTTATGAGACTCCACAGCCTCTCTCAGCTGATGAAGATCTTTCTGTCTCTGCTGGATTCTCTGACGGATCTTCATCTGCGTCTCCTTCAGCTGTTTCTGGAGGACAAACCAATGACAGCAAATGACACATAAATCTACTGTCATACAATAAGGGTTAAAGATCTAGCATGGCAAGTTTATACTGTAAACCACTGATTCATACTTTCCTGAAATGAGATTATGAATGAATATGAAACTGAAATGTCATCAGTATTTAATCAGTGCCTAGTTTTATATGAATACTTCACCCTAAATTGGTCCTTTAAAAAAAGTACTTTTAAAAGTAGCATTCCTTTAAAAAAGTGCATGTAAATAATATACTTTAAAAGAATATACTTAAGTGTGAACTGAACGTAATGTTTACAGACACATAGTTGCGTGTTAATTGCCATTACATGAAAATGTATTATAGTTTAAATTTATATAAAGCAATTAGCTGAACTTATTAGTGATTTCTAATTATTTCATAATTACTTATATTCTTTTTAAAATATAGTTAAAGTGAACTGTCATCAGACAAGCATTTATGATAAACTAAAATATACTGTAATAATGAAGTTGTACATTAAAAATATATTAACTTTAAATATATTGAATAACACACTACAGTTGTAATTATAATCAAGTACTTTACATGTGCTTTAGTATGTCAACACATCAAAATAAGTGCACTTCTTTAAAGCATGGAGCAAAAGAGTCACATTGAAATATTAAAAATTATTAAAAGGTACTTTAAAGTAAAAGCTTTAATTTGACATTACAAAGTGTATTTATTAAGTGAAACCGTCATGAACATTTACTCTCTTTAAGTGCACTTAAATGGCCTTTCATTTCATTAATATTATATGTACAAGTGCACGTTAATACAATTAATCACACTTATTTTATAAACTACTAGTGGTTAAGATTAATTTTATGTTTTTTATCCTTTTTGGAGCTTGAAACTTTTGTACCCCATTGACTTTCAATGTATAGAGTAAAACAGACATTCTTCAAAATATCATCTTTACAATTTACAGAAGAAAGTGAGTCAAATCGGTTTGGAACAACATGAGTAAATGAGTGAGTAAATGAAGACACTTTCATTTCTGCGTGATCAATCTCTCTCAGTTCATACCTGTTTCTCTGTCCTCTGTGCTGCAGTCGATACAGTTTTGTGGTTTTTATGTTCATACTCTTTACACCGCACACAAATGCATTCTTGATCAGTGATACAGAACATTTCTAGCTCTTTATCATGTTTACGGCAGATCATGTCCTGCAGTCGTCCAGTGGCATCAATCACTTTGTGTGGTTTACGAGAGTGATATTCCTCATGACGGTCAAAATGAGTTTGACAGTAAGATTCCTGACACACCAGACAGGACTTGACGGCTTTGTATTTTCTTCCAGTACAGACGTCACACTCCACGTCTCCAGCTCCAGCGTAACAGTCAGCAGGAAGTTTAGTCTTCTTCAGTTTCTCCACCAGTTCAGCCAGAATGGTGTTTTTGCCTAAAGCAGGTCTTGAACTGAAGGTCTGTCTGCACTGAGGGCAGCTGTAGACTCTCTTCTCATCCTCCTGATCCCAGCAGTCTGTAATACAGATCTTACAGTAACTGTGTCCACAGGGAATGGCCACTGGTTCCTTCAGGAGATCCAGACACACTGGACACGTGAACTCATTCTGATCCACTGAAATTCTGGCTTCTGCCATTTTACTGCATGAATACAGAGAGACACAAACACACAACAGCTCAAAAATACTCCAGTTTCTGTTTCTCTGAACTGAGGAGTTGAAATAGTTTCCTGGTTCTGTGTTTGAGTGACCTGTGTAAAACAGGAGTGTCTGTAAAGCAGTTTAATTCCTCATTCCTGATCAAGGAGAGTCACTTTACTGCTGTATTTACTGTATGTGTCCTTCAAGTGGAGTCGAAAATATCATAATTACGAGTGAATGAATGACGAAGATTTAGGCTACTCACGAATGCATGTTTCTATTCTGTGTCAAAGTAATGACAATATGTCTATATGTACAGTTCTAAGATAATACAGATCATGCTAGCTAACATCATTCATTTAGGCAGAAACAATGAGCTCATTAACCCTTTCCCCACCAGAGTCTTTAAAAAAATTGCAACTGCCAGCGTTTTTTTTTTTTTTTTTTAAATAATTTTCACAAAACTTTCATGGCCCCCAGAATATTTTGTTGAATGAATATCTGAACATACAATATATCAAAATAAATAACAGATCCTCTGTAGCTTTAGTCATTATTTTTTTATCCACACTTAATTGTGGGTAAGTTTCATAAAAACAACAACATTCTAAAGAAAAGCTGAGAAAATTGTGTTTGTTTACAAAGACTACAACGTGTTGATTTTATTGCTTGTTTCTGCTTCTTGTTTTGGCTGTGTTTTGATCATAGACAGTAAAATAAAGGTTTTGATCAGGAGATTCTTTACTCTTTCAGAAGATGTGTGATAGCGCCCCCTGCCGTATAACAGTGAAAACACAGAAAACGTCTCGGTTACGTATGTAACCCTCGTTCCCTGAGTAGGGAACGGAGACGTTACGTCGGATGACGACGAATGGGGTTTCGCTTAGAAAGCCTATCACCTTCAAGTATATAAAACGAGCCAATGGCAATGAAATGCCATGGGTCTGCGGAATTTGCATAGCGTATCTCCGCCCCACGCAGGGGTATATAAGGAAGTACGCCGGCAACATGCAGATATGTCTTCGCTGAGGAGCCGAGACTGAACTCAGGCGTTCCCAGCGGTACAGCGGAAGTGGCAGGGAGACGTAACGCCTCCGTTCCCTACTCAGGGAACGAGGACATACGTAACCGAGACGTTCCCTTTCGTGGTCACTCCGAGTTACGTCGGATGACGACGAACGGGGTCTCCAGTCTAATCACGCCACCTCGGCTGTCTTCCAGTGCCCTGCGTAAGTCTGAGCTCCCTGTTGTGAGACTAGCACGGACGAAGGAGTCCTACTTAACACAGGAATACCAAGGTACACTGGGAAGCATATCTCAGAGGAAATATGCAATTATGCCCAGCCCGAAGGGGGGGACTTGGAATACACATATGACCCAGAGGGGCTGCATATGGAGTATCACTGGGGTGTCCAGCCGCAGGTGGAATATTTCAACCCCAGGGGTGGCAAGGTGGCTTGCCGAGGGAAAGACACATGCTCAGAGAGGCTTACAGTGGAAATACACATGTGGGGGTCTCCCAGAGGGGGAACCATGCACATGGAGGCACCTAGCCAGGCGCGAAAGCTGCAAGTGGCAACTCTGGCGATGACGTCGACAGTGCTGGAGGAGACTCAGGGCTTATTAGGCTCACCTGAGGAAAATATCGCATGTATCCCGTCCGTGGAGAGGAATGGCGAGCAAACGAAGACACCTGAGCAGAATCTAGTACCGGCTAGTTGAAGCGAGTACATGAGAAGAAACTGGCTCCACTCGGAGATTATAGAATCTCGCGAATGTGTTAGGTGTCGCCCAGCCTGCAGCTCTACAAATGTCTGTTAGCGAGGCGCCATGTGCTAAAGCCCAAGAGGATGCCACACTCCGAGTGGAGTGGGCCGTCACACCAAGGGGACATGGTCGACCTTGCTGCTGGTATGCCAAAGCAATGGCGTCCACTATCCAGTGGGACAACCTTTGCTTGGAGAGAGCCTTTCCCTTCAGCTTCCCACCATAACAGACAAAGAGCTGGTCTGAGGTCCTGAAACACTGCGTTCTGTCTACGTAAGCACTGAGGGCGCGTACTGGACAGAGCAGTGCCAAGGCTGGGTCTGCCTCCTCCAAAGGCAGCGCTTGCAGGTTCACTACCTGGTCTCGAAAGGGTGTGGTAGGAACCTTGGGCACATATCCAGGCCGGGGTCTCAGGATCACGTGAGAGTTAGCCGGCCCGAATTCCAGGCGCGCTTCGTCGACCGAAAATGCCTGCAGGTCCCCTACCCTCTTGATGGAGGCCAATGCAACCAGGAGCGCTGTCTTAATTGACAGAAACTTAAGCTCCACTGATTGCAGAGGCTCAAAAGGAGCACTCTGCAGGGCAGTTAGAACCACTGAGAGGTCCCAAGAGGGTACGAGGGGAGGACGAGGAGGATTCAGTCTCCTCGCTCCCCTCAGGAACCTGATGATCAGGTCGTGCTTTCCCAGAGACTTACCATCAACTGCGTCGTGATGTGCGGCAACATACACTTTCAGGGTGGAGGGAGACAGCCTTCGCTCCAACCCTTCTTGCAGGAAGGAAAGCACGACACTGATCGGGCATTTCGTGGGTTCTTGATGTTTTGAAGAACACCAGTTGATGAAGAGGTTCCACTTCAACGCATAGGCATGTCTCGTGGACGATGCTCTAGCGGAAGTGATGGTAGCCACCACCGCTGGTGGTAGGGTACTCAAACCTGCCTCGTGCCGTCCAGGAGCCACACGTGGAGGTTCCAAAGATCGGGACGAGGGTGCCAAAGGGTGCCCCGTCCCTGAGAAAGGAGGTCCTTCCTCAGGGGAATTGGCCAGGGAGGTGCTGTCGCGAGGAGTACCAGTTCTAAGAACCGGGTCCGGTTGTGCCAATATGGGGCAACCAAAATGACCCTGCTCCTCGTCCTCCCTGATCTTGCGCAAGGTCATACTTGCGTAGGCCCCGCGGCCAGCTGTGCGCCAGTGCATCCGTGCCGAGCGTGCCCTCGGTCAGGGAATAATATAGGTCACAATGGGACGAGTCGTGGGAGGCAAACAGGTCTACCTGTGCGTCCCCGAACTGATCCCAAATCAGCTGGACCGACTGGGGATGGAGTCTCCATTCTCCAGCGAGAGGCCGAAGCCGAGACAGCTCGTCGGCCGCCTGGTTCAGGTCTCCCGGGATATAAATGGCTCGAAGCGACCTCAGATGCTTCTGACTCCATATGAGGAGGTGGCGAGCGAGTTGCGACATACGGCGGGAGCGTAGACCACCTTGATGGTTGATGTACGCTACTGTCGCGGTATTGTCTGATCGGACTAGTACATGCTGACCCCTGAGCAACGCACGGAAGCATTGCACATGGCGCCCCAGCCCGTGGTGGAGACATCTGTTGATACAACAACATGCCGGGAAACTCGTTCTAAGGGCACTCCGGCCCGTAGAAAACTGAGGTTCGTCCACGGGGTGAAGGTCTGACGGCAGGCTGGAGTCACTGGGACTTGGAGCGTGCCGTATTGCCATGCCCACCTCGGGACTCTATCGCGAAGCCAAAGCTGAAGCAGTCTCATATGAAGCAATCCGAGCGGCGTTACTGCGGCTGCGGATGCCATATGCCCCAGGAGCCTCTGAAATAATTTCAGTGGAACCGCATTCTTGTCCTCGAATTGGCGAAGACAAGTCAGCAGTGACTGCGCACGCTCGCTCGTAAGCTGCGCGCACATGGCGACCGAGTCAATCTCCATACCGAGAAAAGAGATCCTCTGCACGGGGCAGAGTTTGCTCTTCTCCCAGTTGACCCGAAGGCCCAGCCTAGCTAGGTGCCGGAGCACTAGGTCCCTGTGTTCGCAAACCTGATCTCGAGAGTGAGCTAGGATCAGCCAGTCGTCGAGATCCCGGAGGGGAACAAGGGCTGCCTCGATGACTTTCGTGAAGACGCGAGGAGATAGGGCTAGCCCGAATGGGAGAACTGCGTACTGGTATGCCCGCCCCTCAAAAGCAAACCGTAGAAATGGTCTGTGTCGAGGTAAGATGGAGACATGGAAGTAGGTGTCCTTCAGGTCGATCGCTGCAAACCAATCCTGCGGCCGCACGCACTGGAGGATGCGTTTGGCCGTGAGCATCTTGAACGGCAGCCTGTGAAGGGAGCGGTTCAAGACGCGCAGGTCGAGGATTGGCCGTAACCCACTGGATTTCTTTGGTACAATGAAGTAAGGGCTGTAGAAGCCGGACTTCATTTCGGCTGGAGGGACAATCTCGATCGCACCCTTCGCCAGTAGGGTGTTGACCTCCGCTCTCATGACAGGGGCATTGCCACCGACCATAGTGAAGCGGACTCTCCTGAAGCGGGGAGGAGACCGCGCGAACTGAATCGCGTAGCCGAGCCTGATGGTTCTCGCGACCCAGCGGGACAGTCTGGGAAGCTCTAGCCAGGCCTCCAGAAACTGCGCCAGCGGGGTCATACGAACCACAGACGTACCGTCGGTGGGGCAGTGAGGCGGAATGACCGGCTCAGGCGAGGGTGGCATAGCGGCCCTGTGCGGGGGCACGGTCATTAGCAGCGTCCTGCCAGAGGAGGCCAGGGGAGGACCAGCGTCCCATGGGGGCGTGCTCTGGCAGGGGTCTGGCGACAGAGGGGGATGAGAGGAGCGTGGCCCGTGGGCGGCACGTGCTGTCATCCGAGAACTCTGTGACAGAGGGGGATGATAGTGGCGGGACCCGTGGGCGGCGCGCACTATGGTCCGATAACTCTGTGTGCTCAGGATTGGGGGAATCAGTTCTTTCTTTAACCACATTAGGGTAGTGGAGAACAAAAGATTCTCCCCCGGCCCTCCACTGGGGGAAGGAGTGGCCCTGCTACCATCTCCTGTGAAGAACTGGTCACCAATCCTGAGCAGCCCGTCTCAGGGGCGCCGCTTAGCCTGGCGTTTAGCGGGGCGTGGGGCCGGAGAGGGCTGTGGCGCCTTCCTGCGGCTTCCTCCACGACGTGGCCCGGGTGGAGGCTGCTGCTGGGGCCGTGCGGGAGGGGCGGGAGCCGCGGGAGGGCGCCCTCGGCGGCGAGCAGGCTGAGGATTCTGTGCCGACGGCTGGGTGGAGGCAGCAGCGGGCCGTCGGGGCAGAATGTGCTTGATCGCCTCAGTCTGCTTCTGAGCGGTCGAGAACTGTTGGGCGAAGTCCTCGACCGCACCGCCGAAGAGGCCGGCCTGGGATATGGGGGTGTCGAGCAGACGAGTCCGCTTGGCCTCCCGCATATCAGCCAGGTTCAGCCAGAGATGTCTCTCCTGGACCACATCTGTGGACATCACCTGACCCAGGGAGCGTGCGGTCACCTTCGTCGCTCGGAGAGCAAGGTCGGTGGCGGCACGCAGCTCATCGAAGAGCCCTGGGTCAGTCCTACCCTTGTGCATGTCCCTGAGCATCTGGGCCTGATAGACCTGCAAGATGGCCATGGCATGCAAAGAGGCAGCTGCCTGTCCCGCTGCTCTGTAAGACTTCGCCACCAGGGTGGACGAAAATCTACAGGCTTTGGATGGGTACTTAGGGTCACCACGCGATGAAGCGCTTGCTGGACACAGCTGCATCGTGACAGAACGCTCCACCGGGGGAACCCCAGTGTACCCACAAGCATCAGCCTTATCGAGGGGAGGAAAGGCAGAGAAGGTCGACGAACGATCACGGGAAGACAATGGTGCCTTCCAGGACCGCGTGACCTCCTCATGCACATCCGGGAAAAAAGGTATTGGGGTTGGACGCCGACGGGGATCGGCGGCCGCACCCAAAAAACAATCGTCCAGCCGCGAGCGCACTGGGTCGGGTGGCGGGGACCACTCGAGCCCAATGGCTGCGGCTGCCCGTGAAAGCATGGCCGTCATCTCGGGATCAGACTCGGACAATGCTGGCACACCCGAGGGTGGCAACACAGCCGAATCCTCACTTCCCGAGGACTCACGCCCACCTTGTGATGCAGCAATTGACATTGCATCCTCTTCTGGAGCGCCAAACGAGATTCGCGGGGCCTCCGTGGAGGGACCAGCGATCTCAGTCTGGACACTCGCGGGTACCAGCGCTGGAGAGGGGGGTGTGGACCGTGGACGAGTCGGCGGTTTGTTCCACACCATAACCCTCAGGTCACCCCGGCCACCAGCCGAAGTACTGCCTCTCGGGGAGACAGTAGATCGGGGTGTGGGTGGGGGGACTCTCACTCGAGTGAGCTCATTGAGTCTCGACCTCAGCGCGGAGATGGTCATGTTTCCACAGTGAGAACATGAGTCATCCACAAGCGCTGCTTTAGCGTGATCAATGCCCAAACACACAAAGCAGCGATTGTGCCCATCAGAATTAGACACATTGCGACCGCAACCAGAAGTGCACGGGCGAGGCATCTTTAAAAAGACGTGCCGCGTGCAATGCTCTTTTTGTGAGAGGAAAAACTCTGCGGATGTTGAAGCGACTAGGGAGAAACACACTATCTGTCAGATCACTGAGCAGATCAGCAGGGTAATGTGCACTCGCTGGGAATAGCCGTCACACCAACACCGGAGAGTTCGCTTGTCTCGAAGATGAAGATGAGAAGAATAACTCAGGTATTGGCTTTTGGAGTGAAGAATAGCTCTCGGCTCCGAAGCGAAAACATATCTGCATGTTGCCGGCATACTTCCTTATATACCCCCTGCGTGGGGCGGAGATACGCTATGCAAATTCCGCAGACCCATGGCATTTCATTGCCATTGGCTCGTTTTATATACTCGAAGGTGATAGGCTTTCTAAGCGAAACCCCATTCGTCGTCATCCGACGTAACTCGGAGTGACCACGAAAGGAAACTGGAAAATTCCGTCAATGGAAAGAGTTAAAGCAATTATTACAAGTTGTGATCATAATGATAACAATATATAGAAGATTTGGGAGTTTTGTATGTTGATTCATGTGATGTGGAAAGATAAGACACAAAAGCATGTAATAGTCTCCTATTCTGCCTTCATTGTACAGCTTTTTGAGGTGATGATAAACATGCTTTGTGGTATTGTTTTTTGTCTTCACGTGTAAAAGAAGAGAACTGTTATATCAGATGCCTGTGGCATAATCACGGACTGTTATAAGGACTTTTATTTGTTTGTTTTTTTTTTCTCTCATTATTGTTTTGTCACGCAATATGTTTTAAGGAGAAGGGGGAAGTGACGTGAAAGAGAGACCCTGGAGTTCAATTGGGGAATCGGTCTGAGTTTAGTGGGGCTCGGTGTAATAGTGGCTTGAGGAAGTCATCAAAGGGACTAAGAAACTCTTTTTTGGTGGATTACACGATGATTTTTCCTGGACTACTACAGCTTCCCATCGGCTAAACAGACTGTGGCGAGATTGCGTAAGTTCACGGGGAATATATTGACTGCGGCTTCTCGCCACGCTTCCCATGGGATTTTTTGTTTGGAATTTTTTCCTTCTCACCGCGGAGGACAATTAATGTGGTTTGAATTAACTTTTGGTTTGCGGACCAGGACATTGGGACTTTGGGGTTTTGAGGGTTAAATGTGTGTGGGAAATTGTGATAAAGTTGCAAATGTTTGTTTGATGTATCAGAGTGCGGCCGTGCCTCCAGCGCTGAAATATCTGTTGCCCGACGGGGTATTAATGTGATATATCTTTCAATACATTTTGTTGAACTGGTGTCTTATTGATTTTTCGTTAATATACAATTAATTCAAGTCTACATACGTGCAGATTAATGGTATATTTTTTTTCCTTTAGTGTTTGTTTAACGAAAGAAAGTTGCTACTGGCTTTAATTATCCCTGCAGGTATCAGATCCGCCCGTTACCTTATGTTTGCGAGAAGTACTTTTCCCTTACTGTTATAGTGTAAGGAAAATTGTTACAAGCGAAGTGCAGGAACAGTCTCTTTAATTGAGAGAGAAAAGTCAGTCCAACAGAAATATGTTTCCTCTTCTTAGATAAATAACAGAAATGTCGCCATCAAGGCTGACGCTCTAATAACATGAAAAAGAAAGTCTCTTTCCGAGTAGACAGTAGCAAACAGTCAGAGAAAGGGATCCAGCGGGCACTGTCCTCTGATCTCTTTTGAGAAATAGCGGCAAGCAGTTGGAGAGGAGAATGTTCTGGGTGTTCGTCAGCAACTGGCAGGCTGGACAGAGTGCAGAACAAAAGGTTACAAACGAACAGATTTAAATAGACCTGTGCCTGGCTGGATGTATGATCGGTCTTGCATAAGAGTAGACTCGGACAGCACTCGGACAGGACTCAGACAGGACACGGACAGGACTCGGACAGGACTCGGACAGCAGGTAAGGTGAAGCCTCTTGCATGAGTTGAATACGAAATAATCTGGCAAAGAAGCAGGGAAAAAGGGAAGCTAGAAGTAGCAAACACAATTAGAGAGAACAGAGAACAGGTGTGAGCGTGATGACAAGTAGTAACTAGAAACAGCTGGGGATAAGTAAAAGGTGAGCTAAGGTTATGTGTGTGTGTGACCAGAAGAGGGAGACAGAGAAGGATACCAGAATGATGACAGTACCCCCATCAAAATTGATGATTTTAGAAATCTGATAAGGTCCGATGAAACGAGGAGCCAGCTTGCGGGAAGTGACCTGGAGAGGTAAATTAAGTGTGGAAAGCCACACTCTCTGGCCACAAGCGTATCTAGGGCTCCTGACACGACGTTTGTTAGCAGTTCTTTGAGTACGTGCCCTTGAACGACAAAGAGTCGACCTAACTCTTCTCCAGGTGCGCTTACAACGTTGGATAAAAGTCTTTACCGATGGTACATTAGACTCAGCATCCTGAGAGGAAAACAGAGGGGACTGATACCCTAAGCAGCAGTGAAACGGGGAAAGGCCGGTAGCGGACGTAGGCAAGGAATTATGGGCATACTCGGCCCAGGGTAGTTGTTCTGCCCAAGATGAGGGGTTACGGAAAGCCAAACTACGCAGGAGTCGACTGATGATCTGGTTGGTGCGCTCAGCCTGACCGTTAGTCTGGGGATGAAACCCAGACGAGAGGCCGACGGACGCACCGATTAGACAGCAAAACTCCCTCCAGAACTGTGACGCAAGGTCCCCTATCCGAAACAACGTCTGAGGGAAGACCGTGAATCTTGAAAACATGAGTAACCATTATCTGGGCCGTAGAAAATCGATCCACGACGGTCAGGATGACGGTATTACCGGTCGACTGGGGGAGACCAGTAATAAAGTCAAGTGCGATATGGGACCATGGACGAGACGGAACGGGCAGAGGTCTAAGAAGACTGGCCGGTGGAGAATTACTTGACTTAGTCTGAGCGCAAACGGTGCACGAGGCAATAAAGCGTTGCGTATCACGTTCGAGAGTGGGCCACCAAAATTGTTGACGAATGACAGAGAGCGTGCCCCTAACGCCGGGATGGACAGTCAATTTAGAGGAGTGAGCCCACTGAAGCACCGCTAAACGTGTAGTAACTGGTACAAAAAGAAAATTCCTAGGAACGTTACGTGGAACAACGGAGCGGGAAAGAGCGCGCTTAACTAGTCTCTCGATTCCCCAGATAGCCGCTCCAATGACTCGACCTGGCGAAACGATCACCTCGGGAGTCGAGACAGCGTCTGTGGGATCAAAGAGGCGAGAGAGAGCATCAGGCTTTATGTTCAGAGATAGTGAAATCGAAACGACCAAAGAACAAAGCCCAGCGAGCTTGACGAGCGTTAAGTCGCTTGGCGGAGCGGATGTATTCTAGGTTTTTATTTGTCTGTCCAGACAACAAAAGGAACGGTAGACCCCTCTAACCACTGTTGCCATTACCCCAAAGCCAAACGGATGGCGAGCAGTTCTTGATTTCCAACATCATAATTACGTTCCGCGGGCGAGAGGCGGTGGGGAAAAAAAGCGCAAGGATGAACCTTGTCGTCAGTAGAAGAGCGCTGAGAAAGAACTGCTCCGACGCCGACTTCAGACGCGTCAACCTCGACTATAAATTGTCTTGTAACATCAGGTGTCACAAGAATGGGAGCGGAAGTAAATAGAGACTTTAAATGATCGAAAGCCTCCTGGGCAGACTTTGACCATTTAAAGCACGACTTGACTGAAGTAAGAGCTGTAAGAGGCGCAGCTACTTGACTAAAGTTAGGTATAAAACGGCGATAGAAATTTGCAAAACCAAGAAAGCGCTGAAGCGCAACACGAGAGTCAGGAACTGGCCAATCGGTTACCGCCTGTACTTTAGTGGGATCCATTCCAATGCCCTCTGCCGAGATACCGGAACCCAGAAAGGTGACCGACGGTGCGTGAAAAGTGCATTTCTCCGCCTTAACAAAAAGACGGTTCTCTAAGAGACGCTGAAGGACTCGGCGTACATGTTGTATGTGAACCTGGAGAGAGGGGGAGAAGATCAATATGTCGTCAAGATATACAAAGACAAAAATATTGAGCATGTCCCTTAGGACGTCATTGATTAAAGCTTGAAAAACAGCGGGAGCGTTGACCAGCCCGAACGGAAGAACCCGATATTCGAAGTGACCTAACGGAGTATTAAACGCAGTCTTCCACTCGTCCCCCTCCTTGATGCGAATAAGATGGTACGCATTACGCAGATCCAATTTAGTAAAGACTCTTGCCCCTTGTAACAACTCAAAGGCAGATGACATAAGCGGCAAAGGATAACGATTCTTAATGGTTATGTCATTGAGCCCCCTATAGTCTATACAAGGGCGCAAAGAGCCGTCTTTTTTCTTAACAAAGAAAAAACCTGCGCCGGCCGGAGAGGAGGAAGCAACTATAGTACCAGCGTTGAGAGACTCAGAAAGATACTTCTCTAAAGCATCGCGCTCGGGAGCAGACAGGGAGAAAAGCCTTCCGCGGGGAGGTGTGGTACTGGGAAGGAGATCAATACCGCAATCGTAGGGACGGTGAGGGGGGAGAGAAGTGGCCCGTGAACGACTGAAAACCGCCCGCAAATCATGATACTCCTCCGGGACCCCGGTCAAATCACCCGGTTCCTCCTGAGACACAGAGACAAGAGAAACAGGAGGATTAGCAGACAATAAACATTCGACATGACAAGACAAGTTCCATGAGAGAATACAATTATTAGACCAGTTAATGTGGGGATTATGCTTAACTAGCCAAGGTTGACCTAGTACTACTGGAGAGTAAGGGGAGTGAAAAACTAAAAAGGAAAGAGTCTCGTGGTGGTTGCCTGACACAGTGAGCGATAAGGGAACGGACTGCAGATGAACCCTAGGAAGGGAACTACCATCTAGGGCAAAAAGGGGAGTGGTCTCCTCACGTCTCTTCAGGGGAATACCTTGTTTAAGTGCCCAAGACTCGTCAAGGAAATTCCCTTCGGCACCAGAGTCAATCAAAGCGTTACATGAAACGAAGGAACCAGACCAGCATAGGGTTACAGGAATGATGGTGCATGACTTTGATGGAGAGATCAGAGAGGTAGCGCTCGCCAGTAATCCCTCCCCTACTGGCGAGCGCTGGCTTTTACTGGGCATGCAGATACATAATGGTTGGGTGCCCCGCAATACATGCAGAGGCGTTCCCTCTCCTTGGCGGAAATGCGAAGACCACCAAGTTGCATAGGCTCAGGCTCAGAGCTGGAAGGAAGGGAACCGGAGACAGCTGACACAGGAGGTTGCGAGGCGGAATCCATACCTCTGGTGCGACGGCGGAGATCAAACCGCTTCTCTATACGGATGGCCAGTTCGATAAGAGGATCCAGACGGGTGGGTAGTTCGCGGGCGATTACCTCATCTTTGACGTTGGCGTTAAGCCCCTCTAAAAAACGTGCGACTAGGGCTGGCTCATTCCATCCACAGGTGGTCGACAGGGTGCGAAATTCAATGGAATAATCCACTACAGTCCCTCTGCCCTGGCGGAGAGACGAAAGAATGCGAGAAGCCTCCTCCCCATGAGCAGAGCGGTCAAACACCCGTATCATCTCCTCCTTGAATGAATCAAAACGGGTGGTGAAGTCTACACCGGCCTCCCAGGCGGCGGTCCCCCATTCACGAGCACGTCCAGTCAAGAGAGAGATGACGTAAGCCACCCGGGCTCGCTCCCTCGAGTAAGTTGTAGGCTGAAGGGAGAACACAACCTCACATTGAGTGATAAATGATCGACACTGAGTGGGCTCACCGGCGTAGCATGGGGGGTTGTTAATTCTGGGCTCAGGGGCTTCCGATGACCTGGAAGGAACTGGTGGATCTGTCCTGAACTGGTGGACCTGTAAAGACAGATCGGTGAGTTGGGCAGCCAGCGTCTCAACCGCGTGTCGGGCAGCGGTCAGCTCCTCATCATGTCGACCGAGCATGGCTCCTTGCAATTCGACCGCCGTGTGAATCAGACTCTCCTTCACTGGGTCCATGTTGGCCAGATTATTCTGTGATGTGGAAAGATAAGACCCAAAAGCGAAGTGCAGGAACAGTCTCTTTAATTGAGAGAGAAAAGTCAGTCCAACAGAAATATGTTTCCTCTTCTTAGATAAATAACAGAAATGTCGCCATCAAGGCTGACGCTCTAATAACATGAAACAGAAAGTCTCTTTCTGAGTAGACAGCAGCAAACAGTCAGAGAAAGGGATCCAGCGGGCACTGTCCTCTGATCTCTTTTGAGAAATAGCGGCAAGCAGTTGGAGAGGAGAATGTTCTGGGTGTTCGTCAGCAACTGGCAGGCTGGACAGAGTGCAGAACAAAAGGTTACAAACGAACAGATTGAAATAGACCTGTGCCTGGCTGGATGTATGATCGGTCTTGCATAAGAGTAGACTCGGACAGCACTCAGACAGGACTCAGACAGGACACGGACAGGACTCGGACAGGACTCGGACAGCAGGTCCGAGGGTACCAGAATGATGACAATTCAGAGTTGACATCATCTGATGTCCTCGCAGGGGTTGGCGTCCTCTCTTCACAAGTGTTGGATAATCTGAAATCTTCATAAGAGGCTGGATCCAAACTGGAGCTGGCATACTCAGGATCCTGAGGTAAAAACAGAAAAGCAAATTAAAAATAATCAGCGTAGCTACTGTTTCAAGTAATAGATAATCATGTGCTTTTGATCTGATATAACTGGAGTAAAAGGTTATGAGGTGCATTATGTGAATGATTGGATAAAGAGATGTGTCTTTAATCTAGATTTAAACTGGGAGAGTGAGTCTGAGCCCTGAACATTATCAGGAAGGCTATAGTTTAGGAGCCAAATGTGAAAATGCTCTCCCTCCTTTAGTGGACTTAGATATAGGTACTACCAGAAGCCCAGAGTTTTGTAATCTTAAAGAAAGTGATGGATTGTAGAGTGATAGAAGATCAGTTAAATACACAGGAGCTAAACCACTTAGGGCCTTATTTCAGTAGCAATACTTTTAATCTATACAGAACTTAATAGGTAACCAGTGTAGAGATGATAAAATTGGGGTTATATGGTCATTTTTTCTAACAGCTGCATTTGGGACTAACTGTAGCTTGTTTATTAAGGATGCAGGACAACCAGCTAGTAATGCATTACAATAATCCAGTCTAAAGGTCATGAATGCATGAACTAATTTTTCTGCGTCAGAAACAGATTACACGTTTCAGAGCTTAGCGATGTAAAGCTTTTGTATGAAATATTATTTTCGAAAGTCAAGTTATCTAATATAACGTTGTGGTCAGAATCATTGGCACCCCTGGTAAATATGATCATAGATGACTGTAAAAATAAATCTGCATTGTTTATCCTTTTGATCTTTCATTCAAAATTTGCAAAAATCTAACCTTTCATTGAAGTAAAAGAATTGAAAGTAGGGGGAACATTCACATTATGAAATAAATGTTTTTCTCCAAAACACGTTGGCCACAATTATTGGCACCCCTAGAATTGTTTTATGTTGTAAATATTATTCCCATTAATATTTACATTTTTAGCACACTAGGGTGAGGAACATGTAATTGTCCACAACTGTAACACCCAGACTTTAACTGTTTAGGATGAAGAAACAGTACATCCTTCTAGATGCAAATTGTATTCTAAGATATTCTGTGTACAAGTTTTTGGTCCAACAAGTAATACCTGTAACGGTCATCAGCTGGATTGCCCTTGAGAGCCACCAGAGGGCACTCCACATCAGACTATCGTGATTCCCTCACAACTGTGATTTCCCATAACTCACTGCCCAGACTCATCATCCCTGATTGCATCCACCTGTGTCTCATTACCTTGTTATTCTCAGCCTGTTTAAACCATGTACACTCATTCATTATCTGTGAAGTCTTGTTATTTGTTTCATCTGCAATTCTGAGCGTTTTTTCCCTTGTTTTTCCCTTGTTTTTGATATTTTCCTGTGCCCTGGTTTTCACGTTCCTGTCTCACCCTCTGGATTTGTTTGTATGGCCTGTGTATGACCCTTGCCTAGATTTGGATTACGTCTTTGGCTACACTCTGTTTAATAAACTGCATTTGGATCCTTTACCTTCACGTCTCAGAGCAGTTTCTGACAGTACCTCAGTCTCACTCAAATTTAGTAGAATAATAAATTCTAAATATTTTATATCTTTAACACAGATCTCAACTTGGATCATTTATAGAGATTTCGCCTGGTCTAGATGATGAAATGTAACTAATTATCATCAGCATAACAGTGGAGACAGCACTAACATCAGTAAAACTAGTATTGAGGAGCAGGTCAAAAGCTAGAAGCAAGTCATTTGTAATTTTAACAAGCGCAGTTTTGTTTTACTTTCATTTCATTTGATGATTGATGTTGCTCATGTGCAACAGAAATGGCAGCTTCTTCCAGTCGGGCAATATGGTGGCGGCACGGACATGGAGAAGGTTTATAGGTTCAACAGCATTAATTTAAAGAGCGCAAACTTTATCATTCAACTGAACTGCACATTCATTTTAGACCCTTACGTTAAATGCTCTTACTCCGTCTGTGCAATAAATGCACGTCCTTGAATGAGCGCTCTTTACACGGGTTGAATTGATGTAGATCAGCGATCATGAGTGACAGGGCAGGGGCACTTCAGGGGCCAATCAGGTTTCAGTTGGGGCCAGTGCACCTCTAGCCCAACCCTTGGACCGGCCAATGTTTTTAAATCATGCTGAGTGTTTGTTGCCGCTGTTATCAGTGGTGAAGGGCAACAGTGTTTTCTTGGCGCTCCTGCACTTCACACAGACTTCAATTCAAACTGTCGCTCAACCCCGTGGCGGAGACTCTCTATTTGTTCAGGAGAAATCTCAAAACAAATTACGTGTCCATGCTTTTGACAAGGCAATTATTATTAGTGTAGGTAATTTTCAGAGAGCTAGCAATAGCAAGTATAGCTTTGAAAGCATAAGATCCCATACTCCCTTCAGAGCGTCTCCAAAGCCACGTCTCCTTCAAAACACATGAACTCACACAGCAGAGTCTGCAAAGCGTCACGAGATGAGAGACGGTGTTAAACTACCTGATGTCTCAAAGCACATAACATCACATTAATAATGAACATAACTTAAAGAGCTCTGACCTGTACCACTTGACTGCTGCAGATTCATTTTGCCATTGATAGTCTTGCCATTGAAACGAACCACTCTGAGTATAACGTCACAGGTTTCCATCTCTTCAAAATTACAGTAGTTATGGCGTGAACGCAGAATAATCTTGCTGTTTTGGTTCAGTAGGAACTGTAAAAGGTGGCTGATGTTTGCGTTAGCAGGTGCGCGGAGGTATGAAAATACACAAGTTGACAGGCTGGTAGGACATTGTACAATCGTATGAAGAGCAACAAAATCTTGTGAATTTGTTAAAGGAGAACTCCGGTCAATTTTAACATTGAGCTCATTTTTTTGTAAATTTGGAGTGCTGTCAATACAGAGAACAACGACAAAAATCGGTGTTGCCTACATCGTGTTATCCTCTTTTTAAAATTTGCACCCTGTTGACTTAAATGGGGCAAGTTTTAAACCTGCTTTTAGCCTCTTAACATCCTTGATGTGTCATTACAAGTGCACAGCCAATGTGAGTGATTCCTTCAGAGTGAACACGGGTGAATCTGACTGCAGTAGATGTGAAAGATATGAATAAAAATTATGTTATTTCAGCCAGCGCACATACCTGTATTTACATCCTGTTTTCGGTCGAAGTCCAAAGTAGTCGATTGTCGAGTTCACGCGCGTGATCATAGGTAACTAAACCTATGTGCGTGAACTCGACAATCCGTGTTATCCTGCCTGTTTCCCGTGTGTTCCTGCCTTCGTCTGAGCCTGTGTGTTCGTCATCATCGTCGTCCTCGTCCTGCACTCTGATCACCCGCGCCATTTCCTGGTTTCCGGTTTGTGTTCGGCATCTTCATCACCATCTTTCACCACCGGAGTTCTGGGCTGTCCCCAGCGTCCCTGTGCTGCCAAGTGTTATCTCTGGACATTATATCATTCATCACTCACACCATCTCTGACCAGCTCTTCTTAATAAATATCTGTTTACACTTGCAATTGAATCTCTTCATCATTTCATCACAGAACGCTCTGACCTAGAATGGATTCAGCAAGTAGACCTGCACCTGATCTCAATGAGTTTTTGTCACGCAGCATTTCAAGAATGGACCAACAGGAGGAGAATCTGGCTGTCCCAGGGCGAGCAGTACAGACCTTGGTAGCACAGGTGTCCGAGCTGACCCAACAGATTCAACAACTCGCTCGTCCCACTGCGCCCAGCCCACCGCCGATTCCCCCCACTCCACCAGCAGCCAGCAGCCAGCCGCCAGCCCGAACCTCGACTGCCTACCCCTGAGTTATACTCTGGTGAGCCCAATTACTGTAGAGCTTTTCTGACAAAATGTTCCATGTTCTTTGCTTTGCAACCTCAGACTTTCAATACGGAGGAATCAAAGGTAGCCTTCGTCTTGACGCTACTCTCGGGATGGGCGGCTCTGTGGGGAACGGCGGTGTGGGAAAACCAACATCTCTGCTGTTCCTCGTTCCAGGCACTCTTGGAGGAGATGAGACGGGTCTTCGACCGGGCAGTGGCGGGAAGAGAGGCAGCGCGTCAACTTGCCGATCTCCGTCAAGGTGATAGCTCGGTTTCTGATTACTCTATTGACTTCCGAACCTTAGCCGCCGAATGGCTCCCATTTCGGCTCCCATCTTAGTCGCCCCTGATTCCTCACGTCAGTTCGTGGTGGAGGTCGATGCGTCAGAGGTGGGGGTAGGTGCAGTTCTATCCCAACGTTCTTCCTCAAACGACAAGATGCACCCTTGCGCGTTTTTGTCCCATCGTTTATCACCTGCCAAACGTAATTATGACATTGGTAACAGAGAGTTGTTGGCCGTCAAGTTAGCGTTGGAGGAAAGGCGTCATTGGTTAGAAGGGTCGGGGGTACCTTTTATCGTTTGGACTGATCATAAGAACCTTGAATATATTAGATCTGCTAAGAGACTCAACTCCAGGCAGGCTCGATGGGCACTTTTTTTTGGATGTTTTGACTTTTCTATATCGTACCGCCCCGGGTCCAAAAACATCAAACCCGATTCCTTATCTCGCATTTTTGATCCATCCGAACGCCCGGTTACTCCCGAGTGCATTTTGCCCGAGAAGATAGTTATCTCCACACTCACATGGGAGGTTGAGTCGAAGGTCAAGTCGGCCTTAGAAGGGCTAACGCCTCCGCCCGGTTGCCCACCGGGTCGATTGTTTGTGCTGGAGGAGTTACGGTCCGAAGTTATTCGATGGGGTCATTGCTCCAACATTGCTTGTCATCCAGGAGTAAACCGGACTAGCTGTTTAGTAAAGCAACGATTCTGGTGGCCATTAATGGCTTGCGACATTCGCAGTTTTGTTTTGGCTTGCTCAGTTTGTGCCATTGGTAAGACGTCTAACCGACCTCCTGATGGGTTACTCCATCCACTGTCTGTCCCTTCGAGACCCTGGTCCCACATAGCGCTAGATTTTGTCACCGCCCTCTAATGGCATGACGGTTGTTTTAACCGTAGTGGACCGGTTCTCGAAGGCGGCACATTTTATTCCCTTGCCCAAATTACCTTCAGCCAAGGAGACAGCGGTGACTGTTGTAGACCACGTCTTTCGTTTACATGGCCTCCCGATGGACGTGGTCTCCGACAGGGGGTCCCAATTTGTGTCCAAATTTTGGAAAGAGTTCTGTAAATTACTAGGGGCTACAGTCAGTCTGTCTTCGGGTTACCATCCCCAGAGCAATGGTCAGACCGAGCGAGCCAACCAAGATTTGGAGAGAGTGTTGCAATGTTTGGTATCCAAGAATCCTTCATCCTGGAGCCAACAACTTTCTATGGTTGAGTACGCACATAACTCGTTACCAGTGTCATCCACGGGCCTCTCTCCGTTTGAGTGTAGTCTAGGGTACCAGCCACCAATTTTTTCGAGTCTGGATTCCGAAGTCGCGGTCCCCTCCGCTCACGCCTTCGTCCAGAGGTGTCACCGCACATGGACCAGAGCCCGTGAGACTCTGCTCCAGGTGGGGGCGCGCACTAAGGCTAAGGCCGATCGCCACCGGTCAAAGCCTCCTGTATACGTCGTCGGTCAAAAAGTGTGGCTTTCTACCAAGAACATTCCGCTCCGCTCCGTGTCTAATAAGCTAGCTCCCAAATTCATCGGCCCGTTCACTGTCACCAAGATCATTAGTCCGGTGACACACACACACTAACCCGACCCCTAAACCTACCCATCTCTCTCTCTCTCTCTCTCTCTCTCTCTCTCTCACACACACACACACACACACACACACACACACACTAGCCCGACCCCTAAACCTACCCATCTCTCTCTCACACACACACACACACACACACACACACACACACACACACACACACACACTAACCCGACCCCTAAACCTACCCATCTCTCTCACACACACACACACACACACACTAACCCGACCCCTAAACCTACCCATCTCTCTCTCTCTCTCTCTCTCTCTCTCACACACACACACACACACACACACTAACCCGACCCCTAAACCTACCCATCTCTCTCTCTCACTCTCACTCACACACACACACTAACCCGACCCCTAAACCTACCCATCTCTCTCTCTCACACACACACACACACACGAACCCGACCCCTAAACCTACCCATCACACACATACACACAAGTCAAGCGTTTTTTGTCTATAAAACGCCGATAGCAGGCCGGGTGAAACCCGTAGTTGTTGGGACATCAGAGACCGGTTTGTCCAGGAGGGCAACATGTTTATTAGCAATAGCTAGCTCCGTAGTGTCCGACGTTTTGAGCCATTCCTACGCACATTGCTTGATTTTTTTTCCATCGGACGTCAGTAAAGGGCTGCGGACCTTTCCCACCATCTTTTCCGACATGAAGAATACACTTTACGGGTGTTAATCGAGCTTGATCGCCGCTATCAGATGAAGATGCGCTGCTTACGTCCTCCTGAATTCTCCTGTACGCCGGAGGAAGTTTGAGGCGGACTGTGTGTGTCTGTGTGTGTGAGAGAGAGATGGGTAGGTTTAGGGGTCGGGCTAGTGTGTGTGTGTGTGTGTGTGTGTGTGTGTGTGTGTGTGTGTGTGTGTGTGTGTGTGAGAGAGAGAGAGAGAGAGAGAGAGAGAGAGAGAGAGAGAGAGATGGGTAGGTTTAGGGGTCGGGTTAGTGTGTGTGTGTGTGTGTGTGTGTGTGTCTGTGTGTGAGAGAGAGAGATGGGTAGGTTTAGGGGTCGGGTTAGTGTGTGTGTGTGTGTGTGTGTGAATCTGATAGTGAGGACAGTGATCTTGATATTTAGTTATGTGTATATGATAATAAAATTAATATAGGACATATATTTAATATAAATAAATCAAAATTAAATCTTGTTTACAATAATCATTCCTGTGAATATGTACATGTAGTGCAGTTACTGCTCGTGTATGCAAATGACCAATTCACCATTAAATGTGTTATTTTTAAAAGTGCTTTTTTTTTTTATACTTTTGAGTTTAACTTGGAGTGAAATTTGGGGGGTAAAAATGTCAAAACATTTTAGTAACTAAACTGAATTTTATTAGGTTTAGTGATATAGTGGCGGACCACTCTTAGCTGGGACGTATTGCTTCGCTTCTTTGACAAGCTATCCAACACAGTGAAACTTAAATTGTACCTTTTTTGAGGTGGATGAGATGGGATTCCAGCAGATAGGAAAACAAAGCAGGTAAGCAGGGCAAAGCAGGCAGCAGGCAGGTAAGCAGTGCAAGGCAGGCAGGTAAGTAGGTTGGTAGTAGCAGACAAAGCATGGACTCCAGTAATCCAACAAACGATTGGTAAGTGGTTGAAAAATGGTGGTTAAGAAAGGCACAACTTAATATCAAGAATAATGTCCAAATAGTGTTCAATAGTGATTCAATAGAGATTCAGTAGCGATTCAATAGAGATTCAGTAGCGATGTAAAGAACTGTATGCTTAATACGTTCCAACAGCTTCCTTGTTCTTTTTTGTTTTAGAAAGGTGAGAGGCGGCCATCTTTATCTTCAAACATTCTCACCGACCGTCAAACTAAAAGTCCCTACAAAATAAGGGACCCTAAATCAAACAAAATATACCAGTGCTCCAATAGCACAACAATTTAGATTAAACTCAAAACGGCTCCTACATATCCGGCCCCTTATAGCTATTGCAGGAAGCAAGCTATAACTAACTAAATGTAATTTTCCAAGGAGCCATATATTATTCCCTTAAACTCATTATGCATTATTTACAAGAATAAATGAGTGCAGCGATTCAGTGTATGTATCTGTATGACAGTGTGTGCACGTGCGCAAGTTCATTCACACATTACTGTCTGAAGGCCTTCATCATCCAGATACTGCTGGCTGGTGACTGACCGTAACGTCGTTTTGATCATGCGAATCAACCTCTCCCATATCCCTCCATAATGGGCACCGTGGGGAGGGTTAAATGTCCATTTCACTCCCTTTTGGAGCAGACTTTTTTCAATTTGTTGCATGTTCCAAGATTTCAAGGACTCTTTTAGTTCCTTTTCAGTTGCAACAAAGTTTGTTCCATTATCTGACCGCAACTCAGACACTGGTCCTCTTCTGGCAATGAAACGTCTGAATGCATGAATGCAAGAGTCAGTATCAAGTGAATGTGCAACCTCCAAGTGTATAGCACGGCTGGTAAGACATGTGAAAATCACGCCGTACCGTTTTACAATGCTGCGGCCTCGTTTTACCTCTAATGGCCCAAAATAATCAACCCCTACATGCGTGAAGGGCGGAAGGCCAGGGGTCAACCTGTCAACTGGCAAGTCTGCCATTTTCTGTTCACCTGCACTCAACTTGACTCTTCTGCATCTGGTGCATTCATAAACTACCTTTCTGGCCAGAGTGTTGGCGCAAGGAATCCAATATCTTTGTCTGAGTTTGGAGAGCATGAAATTTCTTCCACTGTGTCCAACTTCTTGATGGATGTGCTGAATGTGTAAGAGTTTGGAAACGTGATGGTCCTTAGGGAGAATAGCAGGATGTTTCTGCTCAGTGGGCATTGCCATTTTACTCAGACGTCCACCAACTCTTAAGATGCCATTGGCCAGAAGAGGATCCAACCTGTAGATGGAGCTGTTTCTGTTTACATTTTGCATGCCTTTCTGCAAACAGGCTATTTCTTGTGGGAATCCCTGCCTTTGGCAAAACTGCAAGATTGCGACCTCAGCATCCTCTAGATCACTGATTGATAGTATATATGGACCTGTCTTTTCATGTTTTCCTTTTCTTGTGGTCATGGTATGTCTGTTTAGATCTTTCTTGTCATTCTTACATAATTTCAACAGAACAGACTTGAACCTCAGGAACCATGCCACAGCTTTCTTGAGCCTCATCCAAGTTGAGAAATAATTCATGAGGTAAGTAGTGGCGTCACAGTTTTCCTTCACAGCAACATTGACAGTGACAACTCCTTTTCTTAATTCAGGGTCATCTTGAGAGAGAATGGGTTCAGAAGGAAGCTCTGGCCAGCAATGAGATGGTTCCTTCAGAAAGTCTGGGCCACTGATCCATGTTGTTCTTTTCAAGAATGTGTTGACATGTAGTCCCCGGGAGGCGTAATCAGCGGGATTAAGTTTTGTGCCTATATACTTCCATTGGGAGACATCGGACTCACTTCTGATGACATTAACACGGTTTGCCACAAAAGTTAGGAATCTTCTGCTTTCATTCTGGATGTACCTTAGAACAGTCATGCTATCTGTCCAAAACAGAGACTTTTCCAATTCCATATGCAACTCCTCAGATAGCATCTTGTCCATTCGTACGGCCAAAACTGCAGCAGTGAGCTCCATTCGTGGTGTGGTCATCAGTTTTAAAGGAGCAACTCGGGCCTTTCCCATTATAAAGGTGACATGAACCTTGTTGCTGCTAGACAGCCTGAGATAGGTAACTGTTCCATACCCAAGGTCACTCGCATCACAGAAGTGATGCATCTGTGCTGTTTTGACATCTCCAAAGTTGTTTGGTACAAGGCATCGGTTGACCTTGAACTCCCTCACTCTTGGAAGATCTTGCCACCATTGGTTCCATGCTTGAGCGTGGACCTCTGGCAATTCTTCATCCCATCCAATGTTCTGCTTGCATAACTCTTGCAAGATGTGTTTTGCCGGAAAGGTGAGAGGTGCAAGGAATCCAAGTGGGTCATATATAGAACTGACCATGGACAGAATCCCACGTCTGGTGCATGGACGCTCCTTTATGGTCACCTGGAATGTGAAAGTGTCTTCCTTAACACACCATTGCACACCGAGAGCTCTTTCAACTGGCAAATCTTCTATGTCAAGGTCAAGATTCGTTATGTCCTTGGCCCTCTCAGGCTCTGGAATGGAGGCCAATACAGCTTTGTTGTTACTAATCCATTTGGTCAAGTTAAAGCCTCCAGTTGCACAGAGTAATTTCAGCTCTTTACAAAGTCCAATGGCATGGCCCTCTGTGTCCACCGCCTTCAACAAATCATCCACATAGAAGTTGTTCTTGACTGTGCTAGTTGCATCAGCTGAGAAGCACCCCTTGTTATCCTCAGCTGTCCTTCTTAAAGCATAACTTGCACAGCTAGCTGATGATGTTGCGCCAAAAAGATGTACAATCATCCTGTACTCTTTCAGTGGCTGACTGACGTCCCCATTTGGCCACCAAAGGAAGCGCAAGAAGTTCACATGATGAGATGGGACCTTTACTTGATAGTACATTTTCTCCACATCAGCCATGATAGCAATGCTGTCAAGACGAAAGCGGACTAAGACCCCAATTAAGCTGTTTGTAAGATTGGGACCTTGAATGAGTTCAGTGTTCAGTGAGGCATCCTGATAAGCTGCAGAGCAGTCAAATACCACACGCAAGCTCCCCTTCTTTGGGTGAAACACACCATGGTGTGGAATATACCACACTTTCCCATTTTCCTGCATCAACTGGTCTTGGGGTACAAGTTCAGCATGTCTGCATGATAGGACCTTTTCCATAAATGCCTTATACTCATTATGAAAGTCACTATTCCTTTGAAACTTTCTTTTTAAAGACAATGCTCGTTGCTCTGCCATGTGACGTTTTTTTGGCATCATAGGATTATCCTTCTTGAATGGCAAAGGCAATTGATAATGTCCATCTACTATTTCAACAGAGCTGTCCATTATCTGCATGAATTTGTGGTCTTCCACCGACATTTGTTTCTTTTCTTCAAAACTCTTTTCTGGGAAATCATGATTGTATTGCTGAATCAAAAGTTCACTCAGGTTATCAACAGAAATCCGATGTGCATGAACATATTTCTGACCTTGCTTGTTGATGCATGCATCCTCACTATGGAGAAGTCCATTCACCACCCAACCTAGCAGTGTTTTAACAGCAAAGGGTCCATTACCCTGGCTATTGATAATTCTCCAAGGTTCCATCAATTTGGGTGCATTAATCCCAATCAGAAGGTCAATCCCAGCATTAATGTTGGGAATATCAACATCTTGAAGATAAGGCCATTTTCGAATATCTTCTCGTCTGGGGATATGTTCCCTGTTGACTGGAATTTCCTGCTGAGTGTAAACTTCAGGTAATTTTATGAATTCCTTTCCTTCCAAGCTACACACTTCCAGGCCCTTGACTGCCAGGCTGTTAACAGATTTCTTTTGCCCCATAGTGCGCAGAAGTATTTGTTGATGTTTCCCATTAGCATTCAAGTTCTTCCTAAGTTGTTCTGTGCAAAAGGTTGCGGAACTCCCTGGGTCAAGGAAAGCGTATGTCTGAACTACATGATTTGAATTACTCATTTTGACTTGAACTGGTATTATTGCAAGTGTACAATGTTTATCACTACATTCAAGTGCCTCTGTTTTCATTGAAACCAACCCACTGCTCAGAACAACTTAGGAAGAACTTGAATGCTAATGGGAAACATCAACAAATACTTCTGCGCACTATGGGGCAAAAGAAATCTGTTAACAGCCTGGTAGGAAGCTGTCGGAACGTATTAAGCATACTGTTAATACGTTCCGACAGCATACACAAAAGAAATCTGTTAACAACAAGGAAGCTGTTGGAACGTATTAAGCATACAGTTCTTTACTTAATATAGTGGCGGACCACTCTTAGCTGGGACGTATTGCTTCGCTTCTTTGACAAGCTATCCAACACAGTAAAACTTAAATTGTACCTTTTTTGAGGTGGATGAGATGGGATTCCAGCAGATAGGAAAACAAAGCCGGTAAGCAGGGCAAAGCAGGCAGCAGGCAGGTAAGCAGTGCAAGGCAGGCAGCAGGCAGGTAAGTAGGTTGGTAGTAGCAGACAAAGCATGGACTCCAGTAATCCAACAAACGATTGGTAAGTGGTTGAAAAATGGTGGTTAAGAAAGGCACAACTTAATATCAAGAATAATGTCCAAATAGTGTTCAATAGTGATTCAATAGAGATTCAGTAGCGATTCAATAGAGATTCAGTAGCGATGTAAAGAACTGTATGCTTAATACGTTCCAACAGCTTCCTTGTTCTTTTTTGTTTTAGAAAGGTGAGAGGCGGCCATCTTTATCTTCAAACATTCTCACCGACCGTCAAACTAAAAGTCCCTACAAAATAAGGGACCCTAAATCAAACAAAATATACCAGTGCTCCAATAGCACAACAATTTAGATTAAACTCAAAACGGCTCCTACAAGTGACAACATGTTACAATGTTTATATGGTACAATTTCTGGAAAGCTACGTTGCTTTTTTTAAACAAATTTCTTGAAACAAATGTCACGATTTCAATTCAATTCTTGCGATTTGATTTAATATTGACTCATTTGGATAAATATTAGGTAGGCCTACACAAGATAGGCGTTCATTTTTCTCAAGAAAAAAAAAAACATAGGCTAAACAGCCCTATCAGCTGGTAGTATTATTTAAGGTTAAAAATAACTCAAATTAAATATAATGCGTTTTTTATTATAATAACAACTTTAAGTACAAATATAATAAATATGTAATATAGTACACATATTTAGCAAAATACTCTCTATAGCTCTTTTTCTAGCCAACTAACGTGCCTATATTATGGTCATTAAATGGCTTTCCTGAGGTAAATGTTATGTGACATAATTGTTCTCCAGCTGTTTTATTGACCCCTTTGTTTGATTGATTGATCGATATTATGTATGAAGAATATAGGCTACGTTTCGGTAAGCTGTACTGTTTCTTTCAACATTGTTCATTCGTGTTTATTTAGCCTACTATTAGCTAGTAGAGATGATCGGGTCACGTGCCGCTAGGGATCTGTCGCGTCACAATTACAAACGCCAAAACGGTATTTATTGTTTGAATTTCGTAATAAAATTGACAGAATCTGAGAGCTGAGATTCTTTTCATATCATAACTAACCTGCTCTGTCTAGTCTGTCGGTCTCCATGTCCTCTTTGCTTCGCGATTTTTCTGTGCGTGAGAAAATGGATGTGTGGTGTGAGAGCGTGTGAAAAGTGTCAATTGCGTGAGTCTCACGGTGAATGCGTGAGATTTGGCAGCCCTGTTATTATATTTTGGCTTAATTCTATTTGTTATTCAGATTTTACCTCAAATATTACCTTTGAATTGGAACAACATAATGAGAAGTAATTGGGATGTTAATGCTACAGTAGAAGTTTTCTTGATAATCTTATCATGTTTACTGTCCCTAGATAGCAACTTCAGGTATATCACACCTTTCAAACTGGTTTATTTTGTACTTCAAGTGGTAATTCGGCATGTTTGGGTTTATATGATAAACAGGTTTGAAAGTGCAAAATTCCCTATGTTTTCCCTTTTTTTCAAAATGGGCAATTTAGCATCATTTTTCTCAAAAACTGCAAGGTTGTGTGTGGAGAACTTTTTCCTAAGGAATCTCTATATATTTCTGATGTTAAATATAAAAAAAGTAGGTAGTGCCCCACTTGGTGGAACAAAACCCTATTTCTAGGCCTCTTTTAGGCTACCGACAGCGGCCTATGAGTACTGGATCAGTTTTGCAAATTATGTTTGAGTTTCTTTTATTAACAGAAGTGGAAATGCCTGTATGAATGTTATGGAAGGTCAGCCAGAACACCCTAGCAACCATATACTGTAGCAGCACCCCGGCAACTGCTTAACAAGAGCCTAGCAACCACCCAGCATATCCTAGCAACCATCTTGCAACACTTTAGCAAACACCCAGAACATCCATCTATTCTTTTCTGAACTAACTTCAAACTGTTTTCCCTCATCCATCCATCCATCCACATTTCAAAAGTTCACACTTACAGATAATCAGATATAGTATATATTATAATGTGTCCTAAAGAATAGTCTGTCAGTGTAAGGAAGATGTAGGCTGAGTGGAATCCATAAGCGGGTCTTTATTAAAGGATCTGAGCATAAAATCCAAACAATAGTCACAACTCGTAGTCAGGTCACAGGCCTTGGTCGAAGCACAGGTAAAACAATCCAATGGCAGACAAATCCAAAAAACAGCAATCCAAAAGCATGAGTCAAAAGGCAAAACAATGGTCATAACTGTAGTCATCATAGAGAATGGTAGAATGCTTAGTAAGGCAGAGAACTGGCAATACTTCGCAATAAGCAGGCATGTGATTGGCTAAGGACAAAAAAGCAGGAAAATATACTGAGAGACCCCCCCCCCCCCCCCCCCTCACCCACCCAATAAAAATATCCAGATACTTACATAATTGTGATGAATTTAATCCTCTGTAAGTGATCATTTTGCAGTGTAAGATTACAGTTAACACCTTTAAATATTACATAAATGTATTATTATGTATTTTTATTAAACTTAGTGAGTGTATAAATCAGCAGCAAAAAGTAATTCTTGAAAAAATCTGCACAGTAATTTTATCAAATCTAAAATGTTAATAAAAACAAATTACTATTAGTACTCTTATAAAATTCAATCAGGCAATCATACATTTCACAATTTTATATTTATATATGAATGTCAAGAATTCAGAAGTGTGTATATTTATATAGCCTACACTACACTATACAGAAATAACATACAATTAAATTATGCTTATTTTAAATGTATTGTGCAGGCTAGGTATACAAAAATATAGGCTTTTAATAATATTTCAGTGCGCAAAACTATGAAAATATGAAACGCTTCAAAACAGAGCGCACAAAGCGCGTATGCGCATCGCGGGTGCAGAATGATGTGCTCAAAGCAACATGGAGTCACAGTGTTCAGCGCTGCACAAGTGCGCATTTAAAAGTTCACGGCACAAAGCGAAGAAATGTCGAGCGCACAAATCCTAGTGTCTATCTGTACAACAGTTTATTGAACATTTGTTTCTTCACAGTTTTAAATTCCAGTTATTGTGCGTTTGATGCCGATTTAGTCCTTGTGATTTGTGATCTAACAGGCACACGGTAGCGAGTCGTTTAAAAACAGCAACAAACTCCAACAAAATAAAGTCATTTTATGCCAATCCACAGCCTTTTCTCTACAGATCAAGCATTATAATGTGAATATCATATTGGAGAGTTTTACCGTGCATGTATGTTGCTGTAACCGGAAGAGGCGCCCGCGCTGTTTGAATACTGAATGGAGAATGATTGACAGCCGCAGAGGAGGGAAAACGAGTTTCCGTATACTTTAACCCTTGTGTTATGTTGGAATTCTGTGCACTCCCCTTATGGTCCGGGTCAAATTGACCCGCATTGGATTCAATACAATTCCTCAAAAATCACACTATGAAAAACAACAAAGATTCAGGTACAAACTGTAAACTTTTAATATCAACATTTGTCAAATATTCCAAACAATATATATCTGATGATATGATTTAATGAAAATGTTTTTTAACCATTTTTTAAAACTGTTTTGCTTTGACAAAATTTGAATATACATTATATTTATATATATTTGAATATACTTTTTTTTTTTTTACTTTTTTTTCTTTTTTTTGCTTAGAACATCATAACTGAACAATTAATCAATTAATCTGAGCTCATTTTTCCTGCAGTCTATGTCGAAGTCTCAAGATATTTCAGATATCTTGAATATATAAATGAGAGCTTATTTTACTATCTGCGTCTGTCAAAGATTTTCATTTGTAATTTGCAATTAACTCTGAACACCATGATGTAGCTTTTTCAAGTGTGTTTGGTTTGGGTTAGAGCACTTTTAGATACACTTACACTTTAGAACTGGAGTCGATGCCCAGTTGATACATAAAATAAATGTTTTTATGTTGTGTCTGTACAGTTGCTTTTGAATAGCCTATGGGGGTCAAATTGACCTGCGAACATCACAAACGTAATAGTAATTTTGTTTGTATATGTCAAAAAAAACAAACACCAGCATGTTGAAACTTTGCATGCATGTTCATGAAGATAAATGCAAAAAAGTCACAAAATATCAAGAAAAAAAAAAAGATTTAATATTATTTCAGGTAGCTTGAAAAAATAAATGATAGGTAATTTTTACCATCTGTGGCCGACAAAATATTTTTCTGTATTGAAATAAGTGTGGAAAACCTAATTTTTTAGCTTCATAAGGTAGTAAAAAAATAAAATAACAAAGTATAACCAAGACATGTTATTATTTTGGGTCCGTACAGTTGCCTTAGAGCGTTAAAATATGCGGGTCAAATTGACCCGCGAACATCACGAAAGGAACAGTAATTTTGTTTGTATATGTCAAAAAACACCAGCATGTTGAAACTTTGCATGCATGTTCATGATGATAAATGAGAAAAAGTCACAAAATATCAAGAAAAAAAACATAGGTTAACCAGTATTTCCAGCAACTATAAAATCTAAATGGGTCAAATTGACCCGCAACATAACACAAGGGTTAATGATGTAAATAGACTTCTGTCCCTCACATTAAGCTATGAAATAGGCTTCAGATGAATTTGTCACCCAAACTGACGTGAAAAAAGCGGGAGGCACCGAAAAGCGCGCTGTTTGCATCCCTGTACTTGGAAAGGAAGGAAAAATGCATCTCTTTGCCATCTGTAAGCATGGTGACGTGCCGCCCGGTGTGGCCCTGTTGCGCGGGGACGGCGATTGTGGTTCCGTCCCGGGTTACCATGGTGACGGCTGTGAGAATTACATCCCTCATCTTCTGCATCACAATTTTCCTCACATTTTGAACACTATTTTCTCCACTACTAATGTAATTTTCTACATTGTTCACAACTGTTTTATTTCATTATTCAAAACCACACTCATTTTGTAATGAACCCTGTGTTTGATCATTTCAACTGAAAGGTACTTTTGATAGTATAAAAACGGTAACACTTTAGAATACTGTTCCTTCATTAATGAATAACTACACAGGAACAAATGAGTAATGCACTATTAACTAACAAGAAACTCTGATTAATGAATTAGTAAGTCACTGATTCTTGAGATAAGGGACAAAAGTACTTTTGAAAAGTGACAAACAAAAAATCGATACTACATTAATTTGAATTGGAGATCTTCATAAACACGGGTCTCATCTGTCATACCATGAAAAGGAACAGGTTTTTTATTTAACCACTTTTTATAAAAAATTACATTTACTCACTTAGTAACTTGACATTTGTCAACTCTCTGACACATTAAAATATGTTTTTGGTGTGTGTGTGTGTGTGTGTTTGATCAGTTCAACAACACTGTAAAGTCTTTAAGTGTGTAGAAATGGTGTGCTTTAGCAAGGTTAACTGATAAATTGCATTGTATACACTTTTAATATTATTTTACATTATTTTAGAAATTAGCCATTTTAAATTACCTTCATTTCGTTTACAAATGTTTTCATTTTTAATATATACAATCAGTGGTTTTGTGCACACAAGACACTGATGCATGTAGATTAGTTGGTGTTTTAATGAATGAACTCAATTGAACAAAAGAAACATAGATTTTTTTATAAAAATGAAAAACCTCCATCTTACGGTATTGGCACACAACTAACAGTGTTGACACACAATTGACAAACTAATCGAGAATCAAACTGATTAAAGATATTTACCTAGTTTTGACATGGCAAAGGGAGAGAGTATCAAACTTCAAACAAAGAGTACCTGGTGACAGGATCTTTAAGGCACACATGACAATGTCAAAATGTTCCTGGTATCAAAAGAAAAAGGCAAATGTATCTGGAGGTCCTCTATTGGTCATCTATATTTGAACTAAACTGTAAATCTAACAACTAATTTGCAAGAGGACACATTAGGCTGAGAACTAACTAAGATTAGTTATGTAATAGTGTTAATAGTGTACAAATGTTGAAGTGTAACAGGATCCAGAATTCTCCTCATGTATTTCCTGACTCCTTCCAAGGCTCACTGAAAAAATGAAAAGTGAACAATCAGACTCATAATGTCAGTGTTTCTGTAAATCTAAATTGACTGAAATGTCTGTTGTAATTCCAGCTCTACTTTAACACAGGGGTTCAGACAGGTAATTCATCTTTTGCTCTACAGGGCCTCAGGCAGGTCATTTCTATGATTTGCTTCAATTTCTCTCAACAAGTAAGTAAATATATAGAGAGAGTTGTATCTGTCATTACTGCCTTCAGTGTAGAGCCAAGCATTAGATATTTATATAATAGTTTGTCTAACCTGCGGGACTTGGGCATTGGACAAGAGGTGTTGAACATGCCTACGCTCTATGAAGTCCATAACATCAGGGGCTATATGGCAAAGAGCTCCCTGGTCCGGCTTGCTTAGAGGGGAAGAGCTGTCCCCGTCAGTATCAAAAGGACATCTTCCACTCCGTCAGCTTACATGTCAACACTGTCAGACAAAATATCTGAGAGAGTTGACAACGTGTTTTTTCAACTTAATCATGTCTAGTAAATGGTAGCCATTTGGATTTTCCTCAGTTGCCAGCTGCCACTAAACCAAAATACCAACTTTTATTTCAGAATTCTTGATTTAAATCATCCCTACTTTGAAGATAGTGTTGACACATATAAGCTGTGACCACAGGGATTTCCACTTGTTTGCTGAATATAAAAAAAAAAAAAAAAGTAAAACTTACGGGACCATGTGTTGGACTGCTGCATCCATCAACAGAGAGAAGTCAAAGGGGGTCCTCAGGGTTAAAGATGACCAAAATATGCCTGATTTATTTCGAATTTGAAAAATATCTGACGGAGTTGACGTGAATTGATGACAGATTTTTAAAGGCTGTTGTTAATGTATAAAATAATGTAATGTTCACTTTAAGTATTTTGTGATATTTTAATAAGCCATCCAATTAACCTCATATTTATATTTGTGCATTCTGGGCATTTTAAAACACTTTTTTTTAATTTTATTTTTTAGTTTGATACTGTGACCTCTACGGAGGACGAGTTCATTTGCATGGGCTTTCGTGCCGGTGTTTTATTAAATTACTATGAAATAATATAAATATATACAAAACTAAGGGTCTAAACATACACAAGTCTTTCATATACAACTTTTAAAGCCTTTTTAAATTAAATAATTTATTGTTTTTTGAGGCAAATTGCAACATTTTGATGGGGGACTTTTTTTCCCTTATTTCATGAATCAGTGAAGTAATAGCGCTACTAAGGACTACTATATACAGGTTAATTATTACTATTAATAATGTATAATGTACAATATAATGGTAACCCATTGGTAATGAATCAAGTGTTAATACATCCTTCTAAATGAGTTACTAATTGTTTGGATTAGTTTTCTAAAGTGAAGATCATGGAAACACACTAGTAATGACTAAAGTGTTACCAAATCCATCAGAAGGAATTACTATATAATATCTTATAAAAATCTCAAAAGCTTATCGTGACTTCAGTCAATATTAGGAAGTTATCAAGCTTTTCACTTTACAATACTGATCCAAATAATTACTAGTTCCTTTAGAAGGATGTAGTAACACTAACAAGTCATTACTAGTGGGTTACAGTTACATTTTATTATAAATTCTGCATTATTTATGTTAATTATGAACCTGTATATATTATCTGGGAGGTATGAAAATCTGAGTTTCTTGTTAGTTAGTAATAGTTACTAGAATGTTAATAGTGCATTACTCATTTGTTCCTGTTTAGTTATTCATTAATGGAGGAACAGTATTCTAAAGTGTTACCATAAAAACGATTTATGTATTTATGTTTCACTACAATAAAACTAAATTAATGTGATTTTCATCAAAACAACAACACACACACACTCTCTCTCTCTTTCTCTCACACACACACACACACACACACACACACACACACACACACACACACACACACACACACACACACACACACACACACTCACACACACACACACACACACACACACACACACACACACACACACACACACACTCTCTCTCTCTCTCTCTCTCTCTCTTTCTCTCACACACACACTCACACACACTAACACACAGACACACACACACACACACACACTGTTCTTACTGACTACATGAGGATTTAGAGGGTTTTTTTCAATTGCTAACAAGCATTGTTCAAAACTGAAGCCACATTTTCAAAACTCTTCACACATTCTGCATTATCAAGATGAATCTTGGCCAAACAGTGAATCTCACCTCCAAAACTCACTCAGAACAACAAAACACTTTGTATATGTCTCAAAATAAACTTGTTAGTGATGAGCGATACTGCAAATTTCGGTATCGATCCGATACCAAGTAAATACAGGGCCAGTATCGCCGATATCGATATCGATACCGATACCAATAATTTTTCATTTTAAAAGCATGCACTTGAACTTGTATGCACTTTCCTGTGCTAGAGCAGTGTGTCATGATTTATGAGGTGAATGCATCATTAATATGCTAAATCTGAATACGTTTTCATGACTACTAAATATTTTGTGATTTGTGCCCTCAACTCGCCTGTAATTAGTCAGTGACTTTTACAAAACTACCCTAATTATAGCACTAGCCTACTGTTCAAAAGTTTGGGGTCTGTAAGATTTTTAATTCTCTTCTGCATTTATTTGATCAAAAATACAGTAAAAACTGTAATATTACAATTTAACATAGGCTATCTGTTTTCTATGCCATAGTAAACTGTAATTTATTCATGTGATCAAAGCTGAATTTTCGCCATCATTACTCCAGTCATGATGATAATTCATTTTAATATGCTGATTTGCTGCTCAGGAAACATTTCTTATTATCAATGTTGAAAACAGTTTCATATATTTGTGGAAACCATGATACATTTTATGCTGAATTATTTTATGAACAAAGTTGAAAGAACAATTTAGATTAACAGTGTAAAACCCTTGACTGTCACTTTTGATCAATTTAATGCATCGATCCTTGTTGAATAAAAATATTAATTTCATTAAAAAAATCTTACTGACGTCAACATTTTGAACCGTTACACTTTTGGTTTGTTTATTGTGAAATAACTCCGGATTGTTTCTCTGTCATCTAAGCAAGGCTTCGTTTCCCAAACGCACAGGGTCTGTGAGCTCAGCGAAGCACCAGCATCCAACGCTCTCTGTGATTGATTGGTTTCATCTTGTATCCAGATGACTAGGAGAAAAAGTTGTAACAATTATTCGCTAACATTCGCTTATTTTTCCACTTAGAAGCTTATTTTACGCACTGAATTGCGTGCTAAATTAATAAAAAATTACTGGTAAAAAAACACACATTTGGATCGATATTTTTATGTGAGGATCGATCCTTTTCGGTACCACGTCAGTATCAATTGGAAAAAAACTAATGCACACATTTATTCTGATGTGTTATTTCAGCAGCAGAAGTTCAGCTATATTAATGAAAATTAAAATAAGAGTCTCTGTAACATCTCACTGTTACTGATTTATCAGCTCAAAGTATTCTGGGTAAAATCTCTCTACAGTCTATTCTGAAACATTAACACAGTTTCACTGATGATTTATAACAAACATAAAACCCAGGATAGAGCGTCTGAGTGAATGTGGTCTGGACTGTGTGGATGAGGCTCATTGTGTCAGAGACGCTGTAGAAGGACAGAGTTCCTGCACTGTGATCCACATACACTCCTATTCTTCTGCTGATGGACTTTACAGGGAGAACAGTCTCTATGTTATTGTGCCAGAATGAGTAACTGGAGGAAGAGCAGAACAAACTCCAGGACTGATCATTACGTCCAAATCCACACTTATTACCCCCTCCCTTCCTGCTGATGCTCTTATATGACACTGATATATACACACATCCACTGCACTCAATCTCCCAGTAACAGCGTCCACACACACTCTCTCTACACAACACCTGATGCCACTGATCAAATCTGTCTGGATGATCAGGATACGACTGTTGTGTGTTAGTGTGAGTAATCACTCTGTTCCTCTCAGACAGACTGAGGTATTTATTCACTGTGTTCAGATCCAGAGTCAGCTGATGGGAATCTGATGGAGAGAAAACACATCAGAATCAGGAATTATGAATCTGTCTGATCTTTTAATGTATCTGAACAATGTATCATCAGTGTCTCAGTGCAGCTGATCAGATATCCTGTGCAAATCATCATTTACATGATCAATTATAAAACTCTTCTATCATGTTTATTTCTCCTTCTACAGGAAGAACATGAACACATTCAGTGAGTTTTTCTGCTTGTTTCTCAGTGACTTACATTGTAGGAAGTCGTTCCTGGTCTTGGGATTCATGTTGGTGAATGTGACTGTGGAAATAAACAGACATGAACAGTGTGAAGAGAAATGACAAGATAAAATACATCCATTTCTAAGACGATTCTAATCTGATATTAGATGATGCAGGACTCATTTCTGAGAACAGAAGAATCTCCAGATGCCTCATATATAAAACACACGTATCGGATTCAATCCTAAATTTCAATGGATTTCAATTTAAATTCAAAGTATTTATTACTTCTTAACCATCAAGGGATGTTTGTGGCTGTTCTGTAGAGTTGATGCACTTGAATTAAAGATAAACTGTGATTTATAAAGTGGGATTTTATTTGTGCGCATGTTTTATAAATCATAGGAACATTTCAGAAACTGTTGTACGTTCATATTTCGGATCGTTCTCCACACGTCTGTATAAACGAGGCGCAGGACTTTACCTCTATCTGAGATCTTCTTGAGCTCCTCTTTGCAGAAATCCTCCAGTTTGTCTCTCAGCTGACGGACAGATTCTCTCACGCCATCAAAAGAGGAGAGAGAACTGAAGGAAACGTCGGGTTCGTCTGTAGATTCAGGAGGTGCTGAGAGAGACTGGAAACTCTACAGAAAACAGAAATCAAAACTCATCATCTCCACACTTCAGCCAATAACCTGCACTATATCAGATCTGAGCGGCTCTTGTTGACTTCACTTCTCTTCAGTGACTCGCTTCAATCCAGCACTTTCACACAATCAGCACATTCTTCTCATATTCATCATTTAATGCTACAAACTCTAGTATTTCACACTTACACTCCTTGTGAAAAAGAAAGTACCGTACTTGTAACAGAAATAATATACTTTAAAAATATATAAGTGCAGATTGGCTGTAATGTTTTCAGAAACTTGATTGCATGTTGAATGTGGAATAGTTTGATGTTTTTATTAAATGCAAATAGCTGAGCTTTAGAGTGTTTTTTTGCCCTGCTTAAGTTAGTCTCATTCTGCTCTCATGAAATGTTTCTCTGTGAGTCTCTTGCTCAAGTCCACTATGATCCAGTTCTTCTAGATCTCTGTTACCTGCAGGAACTGGATGTGATGGTGTGTGTGTGAAAGCTGCTCCAGCTCAGCGTCTCTCCTCCTCAGATCATTGATCTCCTGCTCCAGTCGCTCCAGTCGTCCTTCAGCTCGACTCACTGCAGTCTTTTCCTGATCTCTGATCCGCTGTGTCGCCTCAGAGCGGCTTCTCTCAATGGAGCGGATGATCTCAGTGAAGATCTTCTCACTGTCCTCCACTGCTGTGTGTGCAGAGCGCTGTTACACACACACATCACAATCACACAGTGAGTTCAGTGATTCCAAACTGAGACGTCTCACACTTCTCTTCTTCTCCAGACTCACCTTATGAGACTCCACAGCCTCTCTCAGCTGATGAAGATCTTTCTGTCTCTGCTGGATTATCTGACGGATCTTCATCTGCGTCTCCTTCAGCTGTTTCTGGAGGACAAACCAATGACAGGAAATGACACACAAAACTACTGTCACACAATAAGGGTTAAAGATCTAGCATGGCAAGTTTATACTGTAGGTTCAAACCACTGATTCATACTTTCCTGAAATGAGATTATGAATGAATATGAAACTGAAATGTCAGCAGTATTTCATCAGTTTTATATGAATAATTCTGTCATAATTTACTCTCTCTCATGTCGTTCTAAACCTGTATGACTTTCTGTCTATTGTAAGGCACAACAGAAGATATTTAGAAGAATGTCTCAGCTGTTTACAGAGGCCAAATAAAATATGACGACACAATCTCATTGGTTCTTTCATGTCACATGACTAAACATCATGAAGTCATCACACAAGCATCAGTGAAGTTTGATGTTATTGACGTCATCATCTTCGATTTGGGCTCTGCCTACATGAGCTGATCAATGATTTGATTTGTGAATCAAAATTGGTCCTTTAAAAAATAAGTCATTTTAAAAGTAGCATTCCTTTAAAAAAGTGCATGTAAATAATATACTTTAAAAGAATATACTTCAGTGTGAACTGAATGTAATGTTCACAGACATGTAGTTGCATGTTAATTGCCATTATATGAAAATGTATTATAGTTTAAATGTATATTTAAAGCAATTAGCTGAACTCAACAGTGATTTTTAAGTACTTCTTCTTATGTAATTTCATAATAACTTATATTGTTTTTAAAACATAGTTAAAGTGTACTGTCATTTGTATCGACTAAAATATACTGTAATAATGTTGTACATTAAAAAAAATATTAACTTTAAATATATTGAACAACACACTACAGTTGTAATTATAATCAAGTACTTTGGTATGTCAGTCAGTACATCAAAATAAGTGCACTTCTTTAAAGCTGACAAAAGTACGGAAGCCCTAAGAGGCCATGGATTGTTATAATTTTCTATCTTGTTTTCTCGTGATCACGACTTAATTTTTTCAATGTATGATCTCGACATAAAACCGTTTTCTCACGACGTCACGTGTATCGCGATTCGCTATAAAATCTCGCTCCTCTGAATGTTGTGTATATCATGGTGTAGCCATGTGTGAGCTGGCGTCTTTAATTTTTAAATCGCCTTCATAAAAGCCCGCAGAAGAGATGGATTTTATCTCTGCGTTGAGAGAGAGGTGTGTCAGTGTCACACCTCTCTGTGTCACACCTCTCTGACCATTTCTCGGGTCAGCCGCAAACCATTTAATCTGCATCTTTCAAACATCATTCTGTAGCCATGCAGACGTCCCGGTCCCTGAAGTTGGCTGGCAATGAAACTGACTACACGTTCAGGGTCGCTATATTGTCTTCTACAATAAAGTTGCAGACCTGACAGCCTCCTTTTCAAGTGTCGGACACTAATGTGGAAGTCGTCAATCACTGACAGAGGGCTATTTCATTTTGAGCCTGTTATTCAAAGTAAAAGCGAATGCGATCATCCATGATGCTGCTTTATTCTGCTTTTGGTGCTTATACTGTTCTTGCCGACTACGCAGAAAAAAACAAGTCGTGATCACGAGAAAACAACTTTTGTTATCTCGAGATCATGAGAAAATTAAGTCGTGATCACGAGAAAACAACTTTTGTTATCTCGAGATCACGAGAAAATTAAATTGTTATCACGAGAAAACAACATAGAAAAAAATTATAATCCATGGCCTCTTAGGGCTTTCGTACAAAAGAGTCAAATTGAAATATTAAATATTATTAAAATGCACTTTAAAGTAAAACTTTTAATTTGACATTTTTACAAATTATATTAAGTTAAACAGTTGAAAATTTACTCTCTTTAAGTGCACTTAAATGGCCTTTCATTTTATTAAAATTATGTTATCTGCAAGTACAGTTTTTATTTTAAATATACTTTTAATTTGAAGTACACTACAAGTGCACGTTAATACAATTAGTCACACTTCTTTTTTAAACCACTAGTGGTTAAGATTAATTTTATGTTTTTTCTCCTTTATGGAGCTTTAAACTTTTGTACCCCATTGACTTTCAATGTATAGAGTAAAATAGAAGAGACATTCTTCAAAATAGCATTTTTACAATCTACAGAAGAAAGTGAGTCAAACCGGTTTGGGACAACATGAGTAAATGAGTGAGTAAATGAAGACACTTTCATTTCTGCGTGATCAATCCTTCTCAGTTCATACCTGTGTCTCTGTCCTCTGTGCTGCAGTTGATACAGTGTTGTGGTTTTTATGTTCATACTCTTTACACAGAACACAAATGCATTCTTGATCAGTGACACAGAACATTTCTAGCTCTTTATCATGTTTACGGCAGATCATATCCTGCAGTCGTCCAGTGGCATCAATCACTTTGTGTGGTTTACGAGAGTGATATTCCTCATGACGGTCTAAATGAGTTTGACAGTAAGATTCCTGACACACCAGACAGGACTTGACGGCTTTGTATTTTCTTCCGGTACAGATGTCACACTCCATGTCTCCAGCTCCAGCGTAACAGTCAGCAGGAAGTTTAGTCTTCTTCAGTTTCTCCACCAGTTCAGCCAGAATGGTGTTTTTGCCTAAAGCAGGTCTTGGACTGAAGGTCTGTCTGCACTGAGGGCAGCTGTAGACTCTCTTCTCATCCTCCTGATCCCAGCAGTCTGTAATACAGATCTTACAGTAACTGTGTCCACAGGGAATAGCCACTTGTTCCTTCAGGAGATCCAGACACACTGGACACATGAACTCATCCTGAGAAATTCTGGCTTCTGCCATTTTACTGCATGAATACAGAGAGACACAAACACACAACAGCTCAACAATACTCCAGTTTCTGTTTCTCTGAACTGAGGAGTTGAAATAGTTTACTGGTTCTGTGTTTGAGTGACGTGTGTAAAACAGGCGTGTCTGTAAAGTAGTTTAATTCCTCATTCCTGATCAAGGAGAGTCACTTTACTGTGTTTACTGTATGTGTCCTTCAAGTGGAGTTGAAAATATCATAATTACGAGTTCTGAGCTCATGAATGACAGAGCGAAGATTTAGGCTACTCACGAATGCATGTGTCTATATACTGTGTCAAAGTAATGTCAATGTCAAAATGTACAGTTCTAAGATAATACAGATCATGCTAGCTAACATCATGTATTCATTTAGACAGAAACAATGAGCTCATTAACCCTTTCCCTGTCTTTAAAAAACTGCCAGCGTTTTTTTTTGTTTTTTTTTTAATTTTCACAAAACTTTCATGGCCCGCAGAATATTTTGTTGAATGAATATCTGAACATACAATATATCAAAATAAATAACAGATCCTCTCTAGCTTTAGGCATTATTATTTTTATCCACACTTAAATGTCTGTAAGTTTCATAAAAACAACAACATTTTAAACAAAAGCTTAGAAAATTGTGTTTGTTTTCAAAGACTACAACGTGCATAAGTAATGCTTTTATCACTTGTTTTTGCTTCTTGTTTTGCCTGTGTTTTGATCATAGACAGTAAATAAAGGTTTTGATCAGGAGATTCTGTACTCTTTCAGAAGATGTGATAGCGCCCCCTACCGTATAACAGTGAAAACACGGAAAACTGGAAAATTCCATCAAATGCAGGGAAAGAGTTAAAGCAATTATTACAAGTTGTGATCATAATGATTACAATATACAGAAAATTTAGCAGTTTTGTATGTTGATTCAAAGTTGGCATCATCTGATGTCCTCGCAGGGGTTGGCGTCCTCTCTTCACAAGTGTTGGATCATCTGAAATCTTCATAAGAGGCTGGAACTGGAGCTGGCGTACTCAGGATCCCGAGGTAAACACAGAAAAGCAAATGTAAAATAATCAGCGTAGCTGCTGTTCATAATATTTCAAGTAATAGATAATCATGTGCATTTGATCTGATATAACTGGAGTATAAGGTTATGAGGTCCATTATGTGAATGATTGGATAAAGAGAAGTGTCTTTAATCTAGACTTAAACTGGGAGAGAGAGTCTGAGCCCTGAACATTATCAGGAAGGCTATTCCAGAGTTTAGGAGCCAAATGTGAAAACGCTTTAGTGGACTTAGATAGGTACTACCAGAAGCCCTGAGTTTTGTGATCTTAAAGGGGCCGTTTACACCTGGCCACTTCATGCGTTTTCTCAGATCGGATAACTATCCGATCGTGAAAAGACCAGGTGTAAATGCCCTCCGAAACTCATTCGAGACGGATTTGAATCCGATCGCTCAAACCACTTCAGGAGGAGGTCTGGGCCGCATTCCAGACGAAACTGGACAAGTGTAAATGCATCTGGTTGTTGAAACCACATATGTAAATTGTACTCCTCCCAAAAATGCTAAAAAAAATAAACGTGTGAGAGCGTGTTATAGGCTATATGTAATGTTATAGCCACATATGACGACGCTACTGGAACACGCATCACCGCAGATGAGCAGCTGAGCTATTCATGCCAACGTGCAAACTATCGCAAATCAAAGTAAAAGTAAGTCCCAGACGCTTATCACACAATCATCATCATTAAAAGTAAAGAAACGAAATGATCTTACCAGGGCTGTTGCTGCTCTCTCTTATTGCGGTCTTTGAAATTTTAGCTGATGATCAATAAAATGCAGCTCATATCTGTTGCTTTCGGTGACATGCACTCCATTAAATCTGCATATAGCGCGGGATTTGAAGATCGGATTTAAATCCGTTTCGCAAAAACACATTTATGTGACCAGGTGTAAATTGAATCGTTTTGATAAATCAGAAATCCGATCTGAGAAAACGCATGAAGTGGCCAGGTGTAAACAGCCCCAAAGAAAGTGATGGATTGTAGGGTGATAGAAGATCAGTTAAATACACAGGAGCTAAACCACTTAGGGCCTTATAGTTCAGTAGCAATACTTTTAATCTATACAGAACTTAATAGGTAACCAGTGTAGAGATGATTAAAAAAAAACAGATTACATGTTTCATAGCTTAGCAATGTTTCTGAGGTGGAAGAAGGCTGATTTTCGAAAGACAAGTTATCTAATATACAGTTGTGGTCAGAATTATTGGCACCCCTGGCAAATATGATCAAAGATGGCTGTAAAAATGAATCTGCATTGTTTATCCTTTTGATCTTCAGTTATTATTTTTTTGCAAAAATCTAACCTAAAATAATTAATATTAGGGGTAAAATCACATTATGAAATAAATGTTTTTCTCCAAAACAAGTTGGCCACAATTATTGGCACCCCTAGATTGTTTTAGGAGTAAAATGTCTCTGAAGTATATTCCCATTAATATTTTCATTTTCAGCACACCAGGGTGATGAGGAACATGAAATTGTCCACAATTGTAACACCCAGAACTTTAACTGTTGAGGATGAAGTAACAGTACATCCTTCTATATGCAAATTTTATTTATTTTATTTTAAGAGATTCTGTGTACAAAATTTTGGTCCAATAAGTAATACAGAATTTATTAGAAGAAAATTACTGGTATTCCAATATTTTGGATATCTTTAACACAGATCTGTCAAATTGGATAATTTATAGAGATTTCACCTGGTCGTGATGAAATATATAACTAAGTATCATCAGCATAACAGTGGAAACTAATTCCATGTTTTCTTATAATATTACAGAGTGTATTGAAAATAGTGTATTGAAAATAGCAGAGGGCCTAAAACAGACCCTTGCGGGCTGCGGCACTCCATATTTTACTGATGTTAACTTGGATATTTCCCCGTTTCAATAAACAAAATGGTAACATTCAGACAGGTACGATCTAAACCACTTTAATGCCTGTCCCTGAATACCAGTGTAATTTTGTTATCCATTGAAGAGTATGCCATGATCTAGTGTCGAACACAGCACTAAGATCAAGTAAAACTAGTATTGAGATGCAGCCTTGGTCAGAAGCTGAAAGTCAGTCATGATGGGGCCTGAATCCTGAATTAGATTTTTCATACAGATACATTTTTTAGCAAGAAGGATTTGACAATTCTTTTATGGTCCTCTGCCCTCCACAGATGATATACAGTAGGCTATACAATATTATACAGACATATATTTAGACTACTTAACTTAGTGATTGCTATCAGGATGTGAAGAGACTTCACAGAGAGGGAACAAATCACCTACCCTGCTTTCACATGATCGCTTTATGCAAATCTTTATATTTATTCACTAACATGAAGAATCTCGGGACAAATAATATATTGTATTATAGATGAAAGGATAAAACATGACTTCGATAAATGAATGTTGATAAATTAAACTCATTGTAAGCCTACTATTGAAATTGATTTCAGGACTCCTGTCCCACACACTTTTTAAAACGAACTTACGCCACAATTCACTATGAAACCTCTTAAGGGCCGAAATCGCTGCTGAACGGTGCTCTCACACACACACACACACACACACACACACACAGCTGCATCTCAGCCACCGCAAACACTGTTCATTCTCTTTTTAAATCACATCTTGCACATTTCAAGCAACGCATGTTTTCATCTGGTATCTAAATTTTACTGTCGATTAATAATTTGTTCTGTTTATCATTTTGAACGTTTGCTACATATTTCCACAAATATGTTAGTGAAAATGAAGTCACATACTCACCTGTTCACCTACTGTGATCCTTCGGAAAAGCCTTGGTTAATCATCCACCATGAACATTCTGACTGTGCTATTGCTTACCTGCATTGTCTTTTTCTGCTGCATGTCAAAAAAATAAATAAAATTAAATATTTTAAAAATGTTTTAACATTTGTTTCTTTAAAGGCGGGCGAATGGTTTGGGAATAAAGAGGGGGAAAAGAGCTGTAAACCTGACTTATGGGAAGATCTGTGTCATGATCCTGGCAAATTAAAATCAATCAACATGGGTAAGAAATGTAAATTATAAATGGATAACATCAATATCCTATACACATTAGTGAGCATAATTTCTGTGATGATGAAGAAATTTCATGAAGATGTAATAATATTGGCTCATAGGGGAAATATTAATAATAATCCATAATTACCAATTATGATTAATTATTAATATTTGGGTCAGTTAATTAGATTAACTTTGAGGTAAGCCAAATTAATATTACAATCAATTAATCAGTTCCAACGAACTCTTTGATTATTCATTTATTCTAAGGAAAATGTATTGTTCATGGTCGCTGAAAAATAATTGCTGGGGTGCAGATTGTGGCCTGCATGCTCTGGTCCGGCAGGACACGAAGAGCACATGGTGAGAGTTGCGAGGGACTTCGTCCATGTTGAATGTAGTCACTGAACTCCTGAAGTTGTCCTTGATGCTGGAGTGAGCACATGTCCTGGATGCTTCAAAACCTCCTGCCCTGGACTTTTGAGGCCACGCTGTACCGCACGGCATCCTTAACCTTTCCCCTCCCCCCCACATGATTCACTTGGAGCTGCAGATTGTGGTCCGAGGACAAGAGCTAAGAGGGACGGATCTTGTGGTCAGTGACTTTTAAAGCTGGACAAAGGACAGCCCTATGCAGGCTGGTTCACCCAATGAGAAGGGTAGAATTTCTGGCGGGAGTTTCTTCTGTCACCAGGATTTACAAGCCTTTGTCTTAAGCGTGCTCACTCGGACTGGCATGCTGGATTGGTGTTTAATGACACTACTAAGGAAGATTCTTAGTAATTCTAATGTGTTGCACAGCTATTGGCATATCATGTACACAATCATTTCGATCTTCAAAGTACCAATTTATCGAGACCAAACATGGTATAAGTGGGGTTACATTGACAGTTGGTCCTGTAATAACTACATAGTATCAAAGAGATCATAGTATCAACAGAATTATTAAAAGACAAAACACACAACAGTAAATCATTCTCACAATGTTCTGGAATGCCTGTTCATTTCATGTTAGTCAGTTCATCAATAAATGAATGCAGGAGAGTTTGTTCTGATATCTGTGGCAGAGTTAGTTACTTATTAGCATTCCTGAGAGTCATAAAAACATCCTATCTGATCGCGGCCATGGCAACCAGGCCCCTTTCGCCCCGCCTGGGGGGTTGGGACCCTGCTCTCGGATGGAAGTTTTTAAAGATTTGTGTGGGCATATGGCAAATAATTGTGTCTGATTTGTCTCAGTCGCTACAGATTCCCCCCTTTCGGTCGTTGTTGTCCCTCTCAAGGACAACCACGAACGATGTTGAAAGTGCAGAAAGATCAGACACTGTCATACAAGGCTGGAAGGCCATGGTGGCCTCTGGTTGCTGGTGTTTCCTGGAGCGGTGGTCGTTCCACCAGGTGTTGTAGACAGTAGCCAAGTTCAGGTCTTTGAGTTGGTGCAGCAGGTGCCTTGACAGGGTGTCACCGGTCATTCTGAAGTCAATTAGTTTCGGGGCAGGTGTTTGCCTGTGGTTGCAGGAAGGGGTTAGGGCTGTATGTAGCATAGAGAGGTTTTCAGGCCGACCTAGTGCTGGTGGCAGGAGGTCAGAAGGTAGTCTGAAGAATTGACGTGTTGCTCCGTCCTTATGGCGGTGCTGATGTGAGCTTGCCTAAGCTGGGGTAGGCAAGGAGTCAGATGCTTGTACTTTACAGGACTCCTAGGGTGAGTCCTGTTCAGGGAGCTGGTTTGCATGTGTCAGCAGCTCCTGTAGCTCTGAGTCAGGTGTATCCAGCTGTCGTTGTGGAGCCTCCGATTGACACCTGTGTGAATGGTGTGGAGGAGGATGTTGTCGTTGACAGCCTATGGTCATCCTGTGGTGTTTGCAGGTGGAGGGTGCTGTCCTCCATGGCTTCTCCAAGAGCTTGACTGTTACCTGGGTTGTTTCCATGGTGACAGTTCTGCGCTGGTGCTGGGCATGCTCAGTCCAGCTGCGTTGAATCTGGTTTGAAACTCAGTCTCTAGCTGGTGTGTGAGGCTTTGAGCACAGGTCCGCTCCTTGTGGGACGCTGTGATCTTTATAGAAGGTTGTGTACCTTCTGTTTCACACCCAAAAGGTGGGGTAAGGAGATGATACTCTTGATCAGCCTGGTGAGGCTATAACTCTGGCTTGGGTCATGGATCGTTGGTCCTCTTCTCTCAAGGTTCAGTCACGTTTGGCTCTGGTGCTGTAGGATGTCAGCCGCCTGGGTGGAACAGTGTTCCTTGTGAGGGCTTGTCAGTTCTTTCGTTCTCCTGTCTGGTTAGGGTCAGATTAAACAGAGGATCTGCGACATTTTTGACACCCTAGGGGTGAGAGGCTAATGCATGACCCTAAAGAGTTCAGAGCTAAGGTTTGATAGGTTAGCTAGGTATGTAGCATAAAGCTAGGTGTTTATGTGTAGCTTGTCAAGTGTGTCTTGTATCCTTATCATCTTAGCTGTGGGTGTTAGTAGGCTAAGACCTTTTTTTTGAAAAGGGCATAAGCCAAGAGGAAATAAATGACTTAAGATGGTTCTTATGGCTAAATTATTTCTCTGGACTTAACTGGTGGTTCACTACGGGCTTGACGACGTGAATGATAGGAGGAAAAGGACAGTTTTCCTATTCTGATTATGCTTATTATCAATCCTCAGGACTATAGTTATGCCCTAGTAATCGTTGAGATTACTTGTTTTGCAGGGTCATAAAAATGAGTGCACTTGTAAAGGTGCCACCACAAATAAAGGTGTCTCTGGTTCCTTTCTGGGCCCTATGGGGACTGGAACCACATTAGAACAAGAGGGGAAATGTAAATAAATCAAATAAATGAAAGAATAGACAAGTGAATAGCTGACGGCTATTATCAAAGTAAAATAAAATAAAAAGGGCTTAAATAAGTGATCAAAACAGCAGGAATGATCTGAAATTGGAAATAATCAATAGCATGAGTGGCTAAACCTTTGATGTGTTTGGACCAGACTCCATAGTGGGTCATAGCTGCTGTGTGTTCAAGACACACGATCCCTGTGTATGTGTCCTTACAAAAGTTTAGTCAACATGCTGGTGAAAATCCTCATGACTATAAGAATTCTTCTCTAGATACACAGTTTAAGTGTAATTAAATTTAGATTTAATTTACAAGGTAACTGCAAATTTAGCCGACAGCACTCAGCAAGGACTACTCCTAAACTAGTGGCGGTAAAATTCAGCTGGGAAGAATTGAAAGTAAGGAAAGAGAAAGTGAGAGATCAGAACCCTAACTGGGCTAGAGGCAAAGTATGTTAGATCACTTTGCACTGCGCACAGCACAAGCTGTAGTTAAAGGCTTCAAGTGAATGATGCTAACCGCTAACTATAGCAGTTATTATTTAGCTTGGTCTAAGCTGAACGGACGCTAGTTAGGTTAGCTTAGCCATCTAGACTGGTTTGTTTACAATATGACGTTACGCGTTTGCACTTCCTGTGACACGTCGTTGTCAAGGGAACCATGTCAGAGCAATTCAACGGTCTATGAAGAATGTCTGCACATTTTAAATGAGTTATACATGTTTAAACAAGTTAAAATGTGACAAGTCAAACAGACTTACGCTTTTAATGCTGGAATTACCGATACTAGTTAAAAATCTAAGACTTTTTCACTTTTAGTAGAGATGTCAATTTCAGCTATCATTTTATCTGCATTTAAACAAGCCAGTAACCAGTGATCAAGATGCGTATCGCATGTTGCGTCCTATTTGGATCGGAATGATCAAATGCGCACTTTAGGATAACAGTAGTTAAACGAAGGGACGCTAGGTTAGTTTATGCAGCTCATGTGGTTTGATTACTTTCTGGCGTCGGGGTGACGCATGCCCTATTTGAGGTAAGGATTTCCTGTAACGAGTCATTGTCATGTAAACTAATATGCAGCAGGGCCAATTTCAACCAGATGGTGGCAAATGTCTGTATGGTTCAAAAGCAGTGCATAGTCTGTTGGCGCGTTGGGCTTACGTATGCATTCAAGATTTTCTTTAAGTCAGTAAAATTCTAATTTTACTAATGCCGCTTCCTGCTTCTTTTGAGCACACATTTTCATCTACTTTAAAAGTCCTATGTCCTATGCTGACTATGAACTTTGTAGCAGCGGTTTGCATTATGGTCGGGCTGTGTGTCTTCTGGTTTTTGCAGTTCAGAGTCAGTGGGGTTTAGGAACCCTTTCTGAGGAGGCCTTGTGTGTTAAAGGCATTCTGCGTCAAGTCACACATCGTTGAGTGGGCATTGCATGAAGCTGCCAGAGATGGTGACTAACTGGTTTTGGAGGAAAAGGTTCTTGGAGCTGTTGTTTGACTCGGTCACAGGTTCGTTGCAAGTTCCAAGTTAAGCTCGTTCGGAGTCTGTGGTAGTAGCACAGGCACTTTTAGGTCTGTTTGGTGTCTGGGCAGTGCCCAGTCTGCATTCAGACTCTTAAGTCTGAGAATCCTTTTATGATGGCTTGTTCCGGATGTGATCCAGAGCAGATGGAGTCTGTCTTGGTGTGTCACACCGGTTGAAGACTGCAGGTGAAAATCAATGTCTCATAGATTGGCAGGGGTGTTTCTGACCATTCGCTTGAGATCTTGGAGTATCACTTCATGTGTCGTTTCAGGGTTTGTCTGAATTAAACCTTTTCCTCTGCGCCTGCAGAGGCTCTCAGGACACTGGCGGGTGACTGTCGAGCCAAGGGTTTGACTCCTCCCCCCTTTGTGCAGGGCTGGGGGAGCTTACGTGACTGATGTGAAGTTTAGCAGGATACATCATCCTTGCGGGGTCCGTTTGCAGGTGGTTGGACTGTTTCAGTTCTGTTCAGGACCACATTGCGTTTGTCTATAATGTTGCAGCATTGCTGAGTCAGTGTTTGGACTTCAGCTCTGGATGGACACTGATGGCTTTAGTGTCTCTCGTTGAGCTTGACCAGTTTTTTAAGTTCATTTACCTCCTGTTTGAGGCCTGAGGGAGTGTGGCCAAGGAGAAGATGATGCTGGTCAGCTCTTGGTGGCTCAGGCTGGGTGTCAGACGTCCGCTTTCGTTGTCGTCTAACGGTTCCCTTCTCTGCCTCGGCAGGTCGTTGTCTGCTTCAGGCTGGAGGATGTTGAGGACTTTGCTCTGCCGGTTTCCAGGTGGTTCTGGTGGGTGGCAGGGCTGGAAGTCTGAGGCCTGCTGGCATACTTGTGGGAACACAAGAGAGGAGTGACAAAGGCCAATGCAAGTTTCTAAAGAGGTGGTGAGCTCTGTGGGAGAACAGCTATGTGGGCCATTAAATTTAGTGTTGGTGAGCACACAACCAAAGGGGTTTGAGTATTCAAGTTGATGTGCTTTAAGCAGCATCGACCGATGACTGGCCTTTTACATGTCCTAGAACTATTACTCAAAACTGATGGTTCTTACATGGTTTACTACGAGAGTAGCAAATAGAGAGAAAAAAACAAAACAAAAACAAAATAGAAACAATAGAAATCCAAAAGGAAATGTAAGGAAAGGAGTGTTTTACCTATTTAAGTTTAGCTAGGAGACATAGGTAAACAGGTGTCACGTATGGGTTAAGCTGCTGTTAGACGAAGCTAGCAGGGACACATCAAACATCAGACAAAAAGGTCAAAAGAAGAAGAAACAGAGGAAAGTGTCTCCCGTTCTGTCTTGGGCCTACTGTGCGTTTACGTTAACTGTACTTCCTTAGGGGTTAGGATTCTAATGACCTGGGTCGTTACAGAAACAACAGTTACTAAAACTACTGTAATCCTATAGAGAGAGAGGGAAGATGTCGATAGGAAGTACCTAAGATAAGGTATAAGTAAAGGTAGAATATCCTTATAGCTCAAAACTAAAGGAAAGGAAAAAACAATTGATTTAGTTAAACTTCAAATTTAGTTAAACTTTATTTAGCTGAATATGGAAATTCAGGCTGAAATAAGGTAAGTAAATAAATTGAAATAAAATCAAAATCAAAAGTGAACAGGGATTGTCATCATAGCCCCGGTAACTAAAAGAGGGAAATTGAATAAGCAAATTGATTTAATTAAATTTCAAATTTAATTAAGTTCAACTTAACTGAATAGGAATATTCAGGCTCAACAGGTGTGAATACACAAAATAAAATAAGGGTAGAATTAAGTCGCAATAAATGAACCACCAAATAAAAAAAACAAACAAGGTATGGATTTCAATTAAAAGTGAAACCAAAAGAGAGGGGGTCGAGAGAGAAAGAGAGAGACAGAGAGAGAGAAGACGGAGTTTAAACCACCTCTGAGACATGCTCCATGAAGCTCTGACACCAGTGTAAATCATTTGTCTCAAATCAGTGATTCTGATCGTGTATCAGACTGCTAAAGTCACGGGATTTCAGTAAACGGGCTTTGTTGCGTGTCATAGCTGTTGCAAAATCATTATAAATTTCAACGGTTCGTGAACCAGTGTGTATTTGATCTCTATGTGATTTTGTATCACTTTATAGATTCGTACACATTTAATGACGCATTTGATAAAAGGAAGAGGCGAATTTAATAGTCTCTTATTGGTCTGATTGACCAAGTTTTCATAAACAAGCCCTACAGTTTATTAAATTATTGTGCCTTGAAAGACACCTCAAAGTATTAGATAGTTTGTGCGTTGCTATAACATGCTTACACCTTTGATCAAACCTTTGCGATTGGTTTGTTAAAGGTGTTTCATTACGCTGAGTTCTCTACACTTACACTGTTCTGACCAACAGGGGTCGCCAAAGAGGGCGCTTCAAAACAAAGAATCATTTGTGACGCAATTGACTCCTTTGATTCAAAGCCTCGAGGAGCTTTGACTCTTCTGTTCAAATCACTACCCCTTTGTTTCAAGGGCCAAGGTTCAAAGTCTATAGTCTTTGGTTTAAAGGTTACACTTTACGCTTGCACGTGTCTAAGTTTTAGTCTGTGCTAAAACTACCACTCGAGGTAAAGGGGCTTTACTTGTATGCGCGTAGGGTTGCTAGCGAGCTGGCTTTGGCTACATGCATTCACTTGTTTACACAAGGGTCTGTGAGATTGGTGCTGTTCTCAGGTAAACCGAAGTGTCTGCTCACACTTCAGACCCACTGCCAACCAGCAACACAAGTCGAACGGAGCAGCGTTCGCATTGTGCTGAAGGTTTGCACTGAGTCAGAGATTGTCTAGTTTAGACACATGACGTTGCATGTAAGTGATTCTTTCACAAATCAAACAGCACCGTTCTTTCACAGACAATGGCAAATTCCTAGTTAGCTAGGCTAGAATTTATACCACTAAATCGACGCGATTGTTTCATATGTGCGGTTTAGCAGTTTAATATGAATACAATGACGTGACGAATAATAATAAGGCCTTAAATCGGTGAGGAGGAACATCGCTCAAACACCTTAAAAATTGCTGAAAATGGGGATTTCTTCGCCCATCTCAGACTAATTTGTTCTGGTACCATCTATACGTGCGGCTAATCTGAGATTTCTTCGTCAGAGAAGGCTTACGATCACTTTAGAACTGAAATTAGGGTTGCTTCGCTAATATCAGGAACCATTTATACGCACGGCTAATCTGAGATTTCTTCGTCAGAGAAGGCGTACGCACGATTTATATCTGAAATTAGGATTTCTTCGCTAAAATCAGAACTTTCTTTTTGTACGATTTAAACATGCATAATAGCATTGAGAAACTTTCTGCCATTCGTAGGAAGGCATATTCAAGATATAGTTTTGCTGATTTTATCAGAAACTTGTACGTGCATGTATGAGATGTTAATAAAAACTTATGGGACAACATATGATTGATTAATGTCTGCTTGCATACAATGTTTAATACAATGCCCGCATTCTCCACCATATGTAATAATATTGGCTCATAGGGGAAATATTAATAATAATCCATAATTACCAATTATGATTAATTATTAATATTTGGGTCAGTTAATTAGATTAACTTTGAGGTAAGCCAAATTAATATTACAATCAATTAATCAGTTCCAACGAACTCTTTGATTATTCATTTATTCTAAGGAAAATGTATTGTTCATGGTCGCTGAAAAATAATTATTCCTTATGTACAGCAATTAGCATGTAGCAAGATCAAAATCGTAAAAGGGACTTTGTATGCAAACAGAGGATCAGAAACCAAATTCATAATTGTGCACAAGTTTTATTAACTAAATCACAAACATAACTAACACTAAACAAACATAAATACATTCATACATCCATACATGCATAGGTAAAGGGGTGAGTTATGTGGAACCGGAAACAGGAAATAGAACTATGGAATAAGATCTATTTCAGTATGAAAAGAAATGAAAGAACCATCAGCTTATTTCAGAGCACCTCATTAAATGTATACCTTGCATGGTCAATTCTTGAAGTGGTTGAAGATTGAATTCGTCGCTGGGTCCTTGAGTGTCAAATGTCACTGTATGAGTTGATTGTATTGTCGTTGTTCTCATGGCTGGGGTGCAGATTGTGGCCTGCACGCTCTGGTCCGGCAGGACACGAAGAGCACATGGTGAGAGTTGCGAGGGACTTCGTTTCCCCTCCCCCCCCACAGGATTCACTTGGAGCTGCAGATTGTGGTCCGAGGACAAGAGCTAAGAGGGACGGATCTTGTGGTCAGTGACTTTTAAAGCTTGACAAAGGACAGCCCTATGCAGGCTGGTTCACCCAATGAGAAGGGTAGAATTTCTGGCGGGAGTTTCTTCTGTCACCAGGATTTACAAGCCTTTGTCTTAAGCGTGCTCACTCGGACTGGCATGCTGGATTGGTGTTTAATGACACTACTAAGGAAGATTCTTAGTAATTCTAATGTGTTGCACAGCTATTGGCATATCATGTACACAATCATTTCGATCTTCAAAGTACCAATTTATCGAGACCAAACATGGTATAAGTGGGGTTACATTGACAGTTGGTCCTGTAATAACTACATAGTATCAAAGAGATCATAGTATCAACAGAATTATTAAAAGACAAAACACAACAGTAAATCATTCTCAAAATGTTCTGGAATGCCTGTTCATTTCATGTTAGTCAGTTCATCAATAAATGAATGCAGGAGAGTTTGTTCTGATATCTGTGGCAGAGTTAGTTACTTGTTAGCATTCCTGAGAGTCATAAAAACATCCTATCTGATCGCGGCCATGGCAACCAGGCCCCTTTCGCCCCGCCTGGGGGGTTGGGACCCTGCTCTCGGATGGAAGTTTTTAAAGATTTGTGTGGGCATATGGCAAATAATTGTGTCTGATTTGTCTCAGTCGCTACAAAGACAATTCTTCTTTAATATTGCAGTGCCAGGAGAAGAAGCAGGAGAACAAAGTGCAACTCTGCAATCACCGCTAACAGTAATAATAGCACTGACAGTTGCCACAGTTGCAGTAATAGGTAGTTCAGTAACATCAGCAATAGTTGCAGCAGTAGTAGGGGCAGCAGCTGGAATAAGCATTTTACAATCACTATGAAGCAGAAGCCAGAAAAAGAACAGCATATATAGCAGTAGCAGGAGGCCTAGCAGGAACAGCAACAGCAATATTGCACTTATTGTTAGGAACACAATCACTGACAGGATCAGCAGTATCTGGAGCGCTGGCAGGAGCTGCAATGGTTGCAGCAGGAAGAACACAATTACAGTCTGCAATAAATACAATAGATTGGGTGATAGATAGCTTACAATGGGTGGTAGACCTAGTAAAAAGAGTAAAAGCAGCGGAAACATTAATTGGAGGATCAGGAATATAGCAACAATATTTAAAGAAGTATCACAGGCAAGAGCAGCAGCATCAGAATCACTAGCACCAGGAGCAGGATCATCAGCATCAGGAACAGGAGGAGCAGCAGGAGTAATCAGAGAATTACTGGGAGGTGGACTTGTGGCAGGAGCAGGAACAGGACTTAAAGGATCACAACAGAATGGAAAATCACAGACACAATCAGCTGTGAAGGTAAGAGTGCAGATTGGTGTGGCATCCTGTGCAATTTATGCCTAGGAGCCCAACTAATGGACACACTAATCACTGTTATGGTGACTTCAAATGAAACAGATTAGAGTTAAACCCCTGTTAATTCTCAATAAAAACTTCTGTAGACGTCTGACAGAAATAAAGTCAGTCTGGTTAGTAATAAGTGAAGCTGGTAATGCTGTTTGTGGAGTTATTTAATCCTCCTCTGCTGAGATCTTCACAGATTTAATGTCTTCTTTTATCTTCAGTTGATTTCATCTTAGACTGTGTCTGAAGTCAGTTGTAATTCTTGTGTTTCTGCTCGTCTCTTTTTCTGTTCTCTTCTTTCCTTCAGTGATTCTGCTTGTTAACAGGTTTATTAAGGCTGAGATGACTCCATATTGAATATACACAGACTTTGTGACTCAGATAAGGCCCAGTTGTGGTTTATTTCTTTGCTCTTGGCTGACATGTGGCATCACTATGGCCTGCTTGTGGCCCAGATCTGGCAAACAGGAGTGGTCCGGCCAAGTGCCATCCTTCCACGCTGCATGTGGGCCAGATCCGCATTCCACAAGTGCCAGATGTGGGCCGGCTCTGGGCCGAAACAATGTTGCTATCTGGGTTTCCTATTGATTTAGAGAGGGTCATGCTATTCATGTGAGGTGACAAATGAGTAAGAGGTTAGTGATGTAGGCCTATGTGAATATTAGCCATACAGAATATCAGTATATATTTGTAATAATTCGTCATCACTATATCAAATGTTCTGCTTATTTCAGTAATAAGATTTGTGGTTGCCACTGTTTTTCAAAGGACTTTAATCACTAAAGACAAAGTGTTCTCTACATGTCCAATACAAGACATTAGATGCACAACATTCAAGTTCATGTTCCTACTGAGCATAATTGTCATGATTCCTGTCTTGTGTTCCCCTTGTCTTGTGTGGACTTGTTATTTCCTGTTCTGTGCCATGTTTTGTATTTCTTGTTTATTAGTCTTCCCAGGTGTTTCTAATTAGCCACACCCCCTTGTTATCTTGTTTAGCTTGTTTGTCCCTGTGTATTTATAGCCCTTGTGTTTCACTTGTTACTTTGTCAGTTGTTGTATGTGTAATGGTTGCCTCTGTGATTCCCCTGGTTTTGTTCCTTTGATCTTTGAGTTCTGTGTTCCGTGTTTCTTGTTACTTTATAAAATAACCCTGCGTTTAGATCCTCGTCTTCGCCTGTCTTCCTCAGCATACAGAACAACTGACCACTATGGATCTAGCAGGTATTATCCGGAACCCAATGAGCAAAATTTGTTCAATTTATCAGCATGATCGCAGCATTGAAAATTATGTGGAGGAGTTCCTTTTTTATAGTCACCTCATTCCTGCTGACAATGCTATGCTAAAGGACTGTTTCTGGAGTGGACTAGAACAGGACATTAGCTTAAATTTACCAGAGGAAGACCCCAGCTGGACCCTGGCACAGTACATTGACTTTGTCCTGCAGTTTTGTGGGTCCCCCTTCACTGTAGGAGAGATGGAGAAGGGTGTTATCACGTCTGCCGATCCAGGGACTGTTCATGTCACGTCTGCCAATCCAGAGACTAGTCACGTCACGTCTGCCGATCCAGAGACTGATTACGTCTCATCTGTTCCAGTGTCTCCGGACAAGATGGCCGCCGCCGAGCCAGTGTCTCCGGACAAGATGGCCGCCGCCGAGCCAGTGTCTCCGGACAAGATGGCCGCCGCCGAGCCAGTGTCTCCGGACAAGATGGCCGCCGAGCCAGTGTCTCCGGACAAGATGGCCGCCGAGCCAGTGTCTCCGGACAAGATGGCCGCCGAGCCAGTGTCTCCGGACAAGATGGCCGCCGCCGAGCCAGTGTCTCCGGACAAGATGGCCGGTAGGTCCCACGATGGGACCATGGAGGCCGCGCCGCCATGGTCTCCTGAACTGCCGGCTCCACCGTGGCCACCCGAAGGGTCTTCTCCGCCAGGGCCACTCAAGAGGTCGTCTCCGCCCTGGCCGCCTGCACTGCCTGCTCCGCCCTGGCCGCCTGCACTGCCTGCTCCGCCCTGGCCGCCTGCACTGCCTGCTCCGCCCTGGTCGCCTGCACTGCCTGCTCTGCCCTGGCCTCCCGTCTTGCCGCAGTCTGCAGGCCCTCTTCCATTCCACGGACCTGGCCCTCCATCCCTCCCCCGTTCCACCTCTGCTCCACCACCCTCCTTGAGCTTTTTTTTTTTTGTGTGTGGAGCGTCTGGAATCTGCTCCTTAAAGGGGGGGCTCTGTCATGATTCCTGTCTTGTGTTCCCCTTGTTTTATGTGGACTTATTTCCTGTTCTGTGCCATGTTTTGTAGTTCTTGTTTATTAGTCTTCCCAGGTGTTTCTAATTAGCCACACCCCCTTGTTATCTTGTTTAGCTTGTTTGTCCCTGTGTATTTATAGCCCTTGTGTTTCACTTGTTACTTTGTCAGTTGTTGTATGTGTAATGGTTGCCTCTGTGATTCCCCTGGTTTTGTTCCTTTGAGTTCTATGTTCCCTGTTTCTTGTTACTTTATAAAATAACCCTGCGTTTAGATCCTTGTCTTCGCCTGTCTTCCTCAGCATCGTTACAATAATGTACATTTACATTTGGCAGACGCTTTTATCCAAAGCGACTTACATTGCTTTTCAAGGTACACATTTCAAATTCTTATCAGTTCTTGCTTTCCCTGGGAATCGAACCCATGACCTTGGTGTTGCAAGCACCAACGCTCTACTGTTTGAGCTCTTTTGTTCTGAAAGAAGAGTCAAAATGAGTTGTTTTTTTTTTTTTATATAAATCTGTTGAAAATGTTACAAGTTCATGAGATAATTAATTTCATGACCCTATATAGCTGCTTTATGTCCAGGGAAAAGGATACAGAGGCGTCAGAGCTAGTTGTACAAACGAAAAAATGATCTTAATATAATCAGTAGAGTAAAATAAGCTGATAAGTGTTTATATAAATTAATAGATCCATTATAAAATTAGGCTATATATGCAGATCTATAAATGCAACTTGTTGAAAAAATGTAAATTACTTTGCAATTTATGTTTCTTTTAGGTAGCCTAGCTAAAACTTAATGTACATCTGTTGTTATTTGTGATTAGAGCTCATGACAACACACTTAAGAAAATATGATACACTAATGTTGAGAAGAAAGTTCTTACATGTCTTCTGAAGTGCACGGACAAGTCTGTTCATCCAATGAAACCGAATGCCCCATATTAATGGTTTCTGAGTTTGACAAAGTATGTTAAACTTCTTTGAAATTGCGTCAAATACGCAGGAATATAGCCTACACTGCAAAAATAAAGCGCTTTATTCGCATACCAGTGTATACAACTGGTGAAATATTCGTTTTTAATCGGTGGTAAACCAAAAAAAGGGGCACTAAGGGGGTGGTTGCTTGTTAACACAAATTATCCAATTATTACAAAATATACAATTAAAAGAGAAGACAGAACACACTCAAATACATTTTAGACTTTATTGTAAATGTTTTGATAGAACATCACAATTACACATTAACATAAACTATTTGCTGTTTTACATTTTGGTATTTACCTGTTCCATTTACAGCAACACTTTTTTTATTTGGTACCATGTCCTGAAAGATCTTGATAACCTAATTTTTTATAATTCACAATTATACATTGGTGATAATAACAGAAGCTATGTACCGTTTTACATTTTGGTATTTACCTTTTCCTTTTACAGCAAAACCTTTCTCTTTGGTACCATGTCCTAAAATATCTTAAAGGTCCCATTGCATGGATTATTTTATTATTTTATAATGTTTCCTGGGGTGCCCTTATAATATTAGTATGTTTTTTAGATCAAAAGTTGTTATAATTTAGAAATAAAAGGCATATTTCCTAGCCTGATGTTAGCCTCTGATTTGAACGCTCTATTTGAAGGGGCGTGTCTGCTGTGAGACTTCAGTGTAAACGCTCACTGCTGTGATTGGCTGTGAGACTTCAGTGTAAACGCCCACTGCTATGATTGACTGTAAGACTTCAGTGTAAACGCCCACTGCTGTGATTGGCTGTAAGACTTCAGTGTAAACGCTCACTGCTGTGATTGGCTGCTGTGAGACTTCAGTGTAAACGCTCACTGCTGTGATTGGCTGTGAGACTTCAGTGTAAACGCCCACTGCTGTGATTGACTGTAAGACTTCAGTGTAAACGCCCACTGCTGTGATTGGCTGTAAGACTTCAGTGTAAACGCCCACTGCTGTGATTGGCTGTAAGACTTCAGTGTAAATGCCCACTGCTGTGATTGGCTGTAAGACTTCAGTGTAAACGCCCACTGCTGTGATTGGCTGACATGCTTGCATATGAAATAGCTAGCATTACATGTGGAACTCTCTCGAATACTTTTACTATTACAGCTATTATACGTTTTTACTATTACAGCTATCGAGATTAACGAATCGTGAGAAGTTTTTTAAGTATTTAGATCTATTCCCAACACATAAAAGGTTGCAGGGATGAGCATTGAGCAGATGACAGCCTGTTGATTGCGTGAATGAAGATCTTATCATTGCAACAGTTTCTGCACTCTCACTAATGATTTCACCAATGCAAACATGAGGTAAGTCCAGTAAGAGCTTCGTTGTGCAGCGTAATAGCGCCATTGATTTCATAACGAGTTTTGGCAAGTGTCCAGATAAACTTGCGCTGTGTGATTGACAGCTTGGGCGATTGGAAAGGTATTGTTCTTTGATCGCTTTCTGTTTATATATATTAATCACAGTTTAAGTAAGATTATTTTCATCCTACTAAGAGAAATGACATGAAGTTTATCGTTTAGTCACTGGCTTGATTTACTGATGCATAAGCAGTATTGAACGACTTTGAAAGTAAGATTATCTGTCTGAACTAAACATCAGAAATTCACATAACCCACTGGTTCTTCAGAGGCTCGGATGAAGGAACTAAAAAAATACTTTTGTGTATTACATTTGTACATCCAAACACTGATCAACTGCCATGCTTCGCTCGTTTGTAAGCCATGATGTCTCTCGAGGAAAAAACAATATCGCGCTCGCATAACTCATTTTCTCATGGGCTGGCCAAGACATAGAAGAGAAAGGGGAGGTGACCTTTCCCCTTATGACGACATAAGGGGAAGATTTCTAGATTCGCCCATCTGAGCTTTCATTTTCTCAAAAATACCCAGAGCTTGGTTTACCCAGTTTACCTTGTCTACAAAGTGTGCCAACAACAGAACTTTTTGTTATTAGTATTAGATCTGATCGAGAGTACAATAATTTGATTAGACAAGCAGCTAATTCTAAGAACATGGATATGTTGAACAAGTTGTTAGCACTAGTAGAAGACCAAGAGCAAAACATTACCGACATAAATACAAAAAAAAAAAAAAAAAGACTAATTTTGCAGATTCAACCACTGTCTTGCATAGCCTACCTTTTACAGTTTTTCTCGATTGTTTACACACATTTTCTGGTACTTGAGACACAATGACCACAACATGTAACTCATTCACCAACCCCCTGAACCAATTCTGCTAAACTACAAGCACAATTCCTGTTTTACACTCAAATTACAGTTCTAAAACATACCTTTTTCAAAACACTACACACAATTCTCTGCTTTTGGCACAATTTTCATGCAGAAATTCTCTTGTTTTCACAAGGAACACACTGCCATTCAAATATGCACACTGACTCATCACATGGGCAAACACCCATCACACAGTTTTACAATTAGCAATCAGAGCTTTAACATAAAAGGGCAACAGGTGAGCTCTTCAATGGAGCAATGGATGGCAACATTGGATTTTTTTTTTTTTTTTTTACTGTAACTGTATACAGTAAATTCTTCTGTTGTTTTGTATGTAGACCACTGTATGTACAACTTTGTGTTGGTTGGGATGTACACTGTGTACATTGTTTTTGTGGGAAAAATAAAATATATTTGTTACCATGTATTTGTGTGTTCTGAGTATAAAAACAATACTCTCAAATATTTTACAACACACTTATGTATGTACTGTCAGTAGTAAGTGTAACACTGAACAAAAAAAGGCCTAAGTCATTATGATGAATGGAGAAGAAGTGTTTTCCATTCATCATAGTGTTTTACATTGAGCACATCAGTGTTCAACTGGTTCTTATAAATGTATATTCATATGGTTTGTGTGTGTCATTTGAAAACAAAATACCATTTTGAGAAGAAATAACATTGTTTTGAATGTAAAGTTTCATTTTGCAGGAGAATTGAGGGGTTTTGCCCATTGTGTGTGTTTTTTTGGATTTGTGTGTAGAGTTCTGAGAATATGAGGCATGCTATCAGAAAATGTGTGTAAACAATCGAGAAAAACTGTAATGCGTAAGAGTGATGCTGCGGAGCGAGCGGGAAAACCTGGAGCGGATTAACGGAATCAGTGGAATGCTTAGAGCGGAGCGGCACCTCAGTCGATGAGGGCAGAGGGGCAGTGGCTCTACCACCGGGCCACCCCCCTGTGCACGGCTCTGATCCTGAACACTTAGAGTGACAGGGCAGGGGCACTTCAGGGGCCAATCAGGTTTCAGATGAGGCCAATGCCCCTCTGGCCCCAACCATTGGATCCGCCAATGTTTTTAAATCATGCTGAGTGTTTGTTGCCGCTGTTATCAGTGGCGAAGGGCAACAGTGTGTTCTTGGTGCTCGTGCTCTTCACACAGACTTCACTTCAATCTGTCGCTCAACCCCGTGGCAGAGACTCTCTATTCGTTCGGGGGAAATCTCAAAACAAATTACGTGTCCATGCTTTTGACAAACAATCACTGATGAACATCTTTGGTTTTAATGGGAAAAAAAAAAATATATGATCTATATATCTATAAATATGACTATATGATCTGACACCCTAGTCAACAAAAGATCTACCACCAGACCATTAAAGGTAGTGAAGGCAATTATCAGAGAGCTAGCAATAGCAAGTATAGCTTTGAAAGCATAAGATCCCATCCTCCCTTCAGAGCGTCTCCAAAGCCACGTCTCCTTCAAAACACACGAACTCACACAGCAGAGTCTGCAAAGCGTCACGAGATGAGAGACGGTGTTAAACTACCTGATGTCTCAAAGCACATAACATCACAGTAATAATGAACATAAACACCTTAAAGAGCTCTGACCTGTACCACTTGACTGCTGCAGATTCATTTCGCCGTTGATAGTCTTGCCATTGAAACGAACCACTCTGAGTATAACGTCACAGGTTTCCATCTCTTCCAAATTACAGTAGTTATGGCGTGAACGCAGAATAATCTCGCTGTTTTGGTTCAGGAGGAACTGTAAAAGGTGGCTGATGTTTGCGCGAGCAGGTGCACGGAGGTATGAAAATACACATGTTGACAGGCAGGTAGGACATTGTACAATCGTATGAAGAGCAACAAAATCTTGTGAATTTGTTAACATTAGAAAGAAATAGCCTACCAAAATATCAAAGCACTGAGTACTGGATCAGTTTTGCAAACAATGTTTGAGTTTCTGTTATTAACAGAGGTGGAAATGCCTGTATGAATGTTATGGTAGGTCAGCCAGAATACCCTAGCAACCAATACTGTAGCAACACCCCGGCAACTGCTTAATAAGAGCCTAGCAACCACCCAGCATATCCTAGCAACTATCTTGCAACACTTTAGCAAACACCCAGAACATCCATCTATTATGAACTAACTTCAAACTATTTTCCCTCATCCATCCATCATCCATCCATCATTCATCCATCATCCATCCATCATTCATCCATCATCCATCCATCATTCATCCATCATCCATCCATCCATCCATCCATCCATCCACCACATTTCAAAAGTTAAAACTTACAGATAATCAGATATACAGTAGTATATATTATAATGTGTCTTAAACAATAGTCAGTCAGCAAGTGTGTGAGAGATGTGCCGTGTTTGTGTTTCAATCATCATCTCATCACGTTTTTCTACAGTCTTGTAATTCAAGTGTGCAAAACCAAACTTTGCCCTCAGACATCACACACAAGCCCTCAAAATCACACACACTACAACATAGTCTAACACACTGGTGCAATAAATTCAAAACAACATTTCCAAAACTGGTAAGTTATGTTGCTTGTGGTTCCCCCCTCACAAACCTTTTCACATGATGAACACAAAAGACACAACCAATGGATACATTGGCACATTTTTATTCATTCATGTACTACACAGTACAACACACACACAACAAAACAAACATTTTTTTCCTGTTTTACTTTTTTTTTATTGTCTGCTCTAAAAAAATGTGTATATTTACTTACAGTAAGATGTGTGTGACCATCATATGACAGTAAAAGAGCACACACAAACCTTATTCTGATATGGAATTGTATTGGAATGGTAAAGAGTGTTGGGACGTGACAGGAGGGTCTCCACTCAAGGAGACAATATGATGAACACGTCTAAGAATGTTCCACATATGGCTGAAATACCATAATTTGCCTAGAAAGATAACATTCTGGGAGTCGAGACTATAAAGGAGAAAGGATGCCCTACCTTCACTGTCATACTCTGCAGCCACTCTGTGTGACTGTACGACTGCTGGCCTTTTCTTACAAGAAAATAAACCTCATCAAAGACTATTGGAAATGTTTGTCTCTTATTCAGTGATAGAATTTTGTTTGCCACCACACCTCCCTGAAGGTTCTCGAGGCGACGGTAAAGCGACTCAAATTTGGCCTTACTCGTAGCCCAGCCTCCCTCATAGTCATACCATTGACAAAGACATGGGCAACTAGAGTGGCTTGAATTTCATCTGAGACCTTCTTGCCCTTTGTCTTCTTGCCCTTCCTCCTCCTCCTCCTTATCCCTCCTCGATCTCTTCCTTCATGTCTTTCTGGATCCATTGTTCCAAAACTCAATAAACTGATTTGGGCCCTTTTATCTATCTATTGAAGGATCTGATTGATGTGTGTTCAGTTTTGACTCTTAGTGTTTCCACTTGGGTAATTGTGTGCTAACTGAGCTGAAGCTGTGCTGACTTGAGTGAACAATATTGAGTGCTAGTGCTTTCTAAATGACAACATGGTCTAAGCAATGAGAAATGAAGGGATTTGTGTGTAGAGTTTTGCAGTGACAGTTCAGCGAATCTGACTCATGTGTCAAAACAGGGGAATAGTGTTTATAGTTTAGGGAAATGGGTGTGCTTTTTTATAAATGGCATTATGGTTTTGAAATTTTAGTTCAAAAGCCTGGTTATAGTGTTTAAGCAAACGAGAAAAACTGTGATCCGGCTCTCCACACACCCATTTAGAATCTTTCTGGAATCTGCTGGAATCTTTTCTTTTTATCCAGAACTTCAGAGCTCACTATATATTTTTATATATATATATTTCAACACAGATGCGCTGCACTATTACACTACGTGAACTAACTCGAGGCCAAGAGAGAAGGAAATGAATAGTGGAATAAAGTCGTTTTTTTTGTTGTTTTTTTTGCACACAAAAAGTATTCTCGTCGCTTGATAAACTTAAGATTGAGCCACTGTAGTCACTTGGACTATATTAACGATGTCTTTAATAACTTTTCTGGGCCAGCAAGTTTCAATCCCTTAGAAGCCTATGGAGGAGTGATCCAGCTCTCAGATTTAATCAAAAATATCTTAATATGTGTTCCGAAGATGAACGAAGGTCTTACGGGGTTGGAACAACATGAGGGTGAGTAATTACTGACAGAATTTTCATTTTTGGGTGAACTAACCCTTTAACTAGGGAGAAAATAGTTGCTTGATGCGTAAGTTTACATTTTAATTACTGTTATACAGTGATGAGTGTAATTAATTACCAAGTAATCTAAATACTGTAATTTAATTAAAGGGATTACTCTTAATTCTTCTGTAATTTAAAGTAAAATCTTATGAAATTGCATTAAATACTGCATACTACATTTTTAAAAGGTATATTTTAATGTAACCTTCTCCCTCTACACACTTTGGTCAATTCAATAATAATTCATGCAATTGTATATTGTTTATTTGAAAGCATTAAAAGTGCAGTTTCTTGTCTCTCCTTGTATTGTTCAAGTGGTTGAGGTCGATATGGGATTTAGTAATAAGTAGACCAATACTTTCTAAAGATAGTCATTATTACATTAATCTAATTACACTGTTGAAGATGTCATTTGTAGTTAGTAATTAATAACTATTTTAGAGTAACTTACCCATCTGTTATAATATCAGAGGTGAAACTGGAAGAACAGTATGTTATTCAACCTAATTTTAATTTTCATGTAGGTGCAATCCTGCAGGTATTACAAGAACATGGCAGCAGCTGAAAATGAAATATAAAAACATAATTCAATCAAGTAAGGCTTGAGCATATCATGGGTGTAGGCTACCTGACTTTACAAACATTTGACATAAGCATAGCAGTCACTCCCGAAGGTCCAAGGGCCTTCATAAAATGTAAGAGATTTAGATATATGTTATTTTTTTATATAGGCTATTTTTGATATTTCCATTTATTTTACTTTGGGTTGGGTTTTTTGTTTGTCCCAACAGATTCTGATGATAATATCTGTCTTTTGGAGCCTCCTGTCCCAACAGAACCCCAGGCATTAAGTCGCCTACTCAATACAATTATGACAAATAGTGTTATAAAGTGTACTCAGCCAAATGCTCATCTTCACAGGACGATGGGGATAAAGATTTTCTGCTGCCACAGAGAGGCCTACAGAGGTAATGTTAATATTATGTGTCTACACATCAAACAGTCTGTGTACACATTCTGATTATTTCACATTTTTATGTGGAGTAGCCTATAGAATCTAAGTTTAAATCTAAGTATAAATGGGTATTCTTATCTCTTCCCCCCCCCCCCCCAAGTTACCTCTATTTCAGAAACAGGCTTGACTTACTCTTTCTCAGGTTTGACATACCTCCCATTCTGAAACAGAAAACCGAGAGTTTCCCTCATTTCAGGGTTAACATACTCAGAGTTTTCACTTAACCTCCTTTCTGAAACAGGCCCCGGGTGAGATCTGGATTCCGTTTGCTGCTGTCGGGGAAGAAGATGGTGAGCTGATGGATCATGTAAGAGCCAGTGTGTTCGTATGTGCTCGCGGAGGATGAAGAGCTGCTGACCGTGGGGGTTGCTGACTGAGGAATTCAGGTGATCTTGTTTTATTTTATTTGCTCAATAGAGTGAAGAGGCCATTTGTTGTTTCTAGGTCACAGCGAACTCTAGCAACGGTACAGGCCTGCAACGATGGGTTGGGTGGTGACTTTTACATTGTGTGTGTGTGCGCGCATGTACGAGTGATCACTCAAAAGGTACTTTTGTTTCACGTTTCATTTTTTGAAAAAGACAAAAATTGAGTGTTAAGAAGTGTTATTGCTGATTTATGTGAGGTAACTGAAAAGGTTATTCTGTTATTTGAACTTTTACTATACAGTGATTTAATTCACTTAAAGTGAAAGTAAATTGAGTGTTTAGTTACTTTCTGAAAGGTAAAACAAGAAAAAAGAGACAAGTGTTGATTTACATTTGAAGTTTATTGATCATTTAATATTCAATACAAGTGTTTTCATTTATTTAATATTTACTTTATTGTGGTTGTAAATAAATATTATTGTTTTGGATATATTGTGTTGCTTGAAGTCAATTAGTAGAGACATATTCCTTGACTAGAAAGGGAAAGAAAAGCAGTATTGCATAGTTGCAAGTAAAGAGAGACAAATTTTAAGAATCCGGAGCGTCGCTTGGGTTACACTCAGAGCATAGGGGGCGCTGCATTTACATATAGTCATTAACATGCAAAAAAATAAAAGTTGAAATTATTATTTAATTTCATTGTAAATATTCTGCTAATATTTTATATTTCAATATAATCCCTGCAGAAATGCACAGTTTGCCATAATTCTGATTTGAATGAGCTTTGATCAGTTTTGAAAGCAGTGGAAAAATCTTCTCCAAATATATAGTGTTTTGCAGAAGGTGAAATATGAATGACAAAAGTGTTCATAGATTTTGGGAAATGTGGTCATTGAATGCATTTTGTGTGAAAGCAATGAAAAAATATTCATAGTTTGGCATAGACTTCTGTTTCACTGAATGTGTGAAGAGTTTTGAAGATGCTTGTTAACAATTGAAAAAAAATAATGCACACATTTATTCTGATGTGTTATTTTCAGTAGCAGAAGTTCAGCTATATTAATGAAAATTATAATAAGAGTCTCTGTAACATCTCACTGTTACTGATTTATCAGCTCAAAGTATTATGGGAAAAATCTCTCTACAGTCTATTCTGAAACATCAACAAAGTTTCACTGATGAGTTATAACAAATATTAAACCCAGGATAGAGCGGCTGAGTGAATGTGGTCTGGACTGTGTGGATGAGGCTCATTGTGTCAGAGACGCTGTAGAAGGACAGAGTTCCTGCACTGTGATCCACATACACTCCTATTCTTCTGCTGATGGACTTTACAGGGAGATCAGTCTGTTTGTTATTGTGTATGAATGTGTAACTGGAGGAAGAGCAGAACAAACTCCAGGACTGATCATTAAATCCAAACACACACTCATCACCCGATCCCTTCCTGCTGATGCTCTTATATGACACTGATATAAACACACCACTATTCTCACTGCACTCAATCTCCCAGTAACAGCGTCCACACACACTCTCTCTACACAACACCTGCAAATTGTTATCAAATCTGTCTGGATGATCAGGATACAACTGTTGTGTGTTAGTGTGAGTAATCACTCTGTTCCTCTCAGACAGACTGAGGTATTCATTCACTGTGTTCAGATCCAGAGTCAGCTGATGGGAATCTGACGGAGAGAAAACACATCAGAATCAGGAATTATGAATCTGTCTGATCTTTTAATGTATCTGAACAATGTATCATCAGTGTCTCAGTGCAGCTGATCAGATATCCTGTGCAAATCATCATTTACATGATCAATTATAAAACTCATCTATCATGTTTATTTCTCCTTCTACAGGAAGAACATGAACACATTCAGTGAGTTTTTCTGCTCGTTTCTCAGTGACTTACATTGTAGGAAGTCGTTCCTGGTCTTGGGATTCATGTTGGTGAATGTGACTGTGGAAATAAACAGACATGAACAGTGTGAAGAGAAATGACAAGATAAAATACATCCATTTCTAAGACGTTTCTAATCTGATATTAGATGATGCAGGACTCATTTCTGAGAACAGAAGAATCTCCAGATGCCTCCTATATAAAACACACGTATCGGATTCAATCCTAAATTTCAATGGATTTCAATTTAAATTCAAAGTATGTATTACTTGTAAACCATCAAGGGATGTTTGTGGCTGTTCTGTAGAGTTGATGCCCTTGAATTAAAGATGAACTGTGATTTATAAAGTGGGATTTTATTTGTGCGTATGTTTTATAAATCATAGGAACATTTCAGAAACTGTTGTACGTTCATATTTCGGATCATTCTTCACACGTCTGTATAAACGAGGCGCAGGACTTTACCTCTATCTGAGATCTTCTTGAGCTCCTCTTTGCAGAAATCCTCCAGTTTGTCTCTCAGCTGACGGACAGATTCTCTCACGCCATCAAAAGAGGAGAGAGAACTGAAGGAAACGTCGGGTTCGTCTGTAGATTCAGGAGGTGCTGAGAGAGACTGGAAACTCTACAGAAAACAGAAATCAAAACTCATCATCTCCACACTTCAGCCAATAACCTGCACTATATCAGATCTGAGCGGCTCTTGTTGACTTCACTTCTCTTCAGTGACTCGCTTCAATCCAGCACTTTCACACAATCAGCACATTCTTCTCATATTCATCATTTAATGCTTCAAACTCTAGTATTTCACACTTACACTCCTTGTGAAAAAGAAAGTACTTGTAACAGAAATAATATACTTTAAAAATATATAAGTGCAGATTGGCTGTAATGTTTTCAGAAACTTGATTGCATGTTATTTGCAGTTAAATGAATGTGGTTTAGTTTAATGTTTTTATTAAATGCAAATAGCTGAGCTTTAGAGTGTTTTTTTGCCCTGCTTAAGTTAGTCTCATTCTGCTCTCATGAAATGTTTCTCTGTGAGTCTCTTGCTCAAGTCCACTATGATCCAGTTCTTCTAGATCTCTGTTACCTGCAGGAACTGGATGTGATGGTGTGTGTGTGAAAGCTGCTCCAGCTCAGCGTCTCTCCTCCTCAGATCATTGATCTCCTGCTCCAGTCGCTCCAGTCGTCCTTCAGCTCGACTCACTGCAGTCTTTTCCTGATCTCTGATCCGCTGTGTCGCCTCAGAGCGGCTTCTCTCAATGGAGCGGATGATCTCAGTGAAGATCTTCTCACTGTCCTCCACTGCTGTGTGTGCAGAGCGCTGTTACACACACATCACAATCACACAGTGAGTTCAGTGAGTCCAAACTGAGACGTCTCACACTTCTCTTCTTCTCCAGACTCACCTTATGAGACTCCACAGCCTCTCTCAGCTGATGAAGATCTTTCTGTCTCTGCTGGATTCTCTGACGGATCTTCATCTGCGTCTCCTTCAGCTGTTTCTGGAGGACAAACCAATGACAGGGAATGACACATAAAACTACTGTCACACAATAAGGGTTAAAGATCTAGCATGGCAAGTTTATACTGAAGGTTCAAACCACAGATCAGTGAAGTTTGATGTTATTGACGTCATCATCTTTGATTTGGGCTCTGCGTACATGAGTTGATCAATGATTTGATTTGATTTGTGAATCAAAATTGGTCCTTAAAAAAAAAAACTTTTAAAAGTAGCATTCCTTTAAAAAAGTATATGTGAATAATATACTTTAAAAGAATATACTTAAGTGTGAACTGAATGTAATGTTTACAGACACGTAGTTGCATGTTAATTGCCATTAAATGAAAATGTATTATAGTTTAAATTTATATTTAAAGCAATTAGCTGAACTTAACAGTGATTTCTTAGTACTTCTTCAAATGTTATTTCATAATTCTATTCTTTTTAAAATACAGTTAAAGTGTACTGTCATCTGTACAGACAAGCATTTATGATAAACTAAAATATACTGTAATAATGAAGTTGTACATTAAAAATAAATTAACATTAAATATATTTAACACACTACAGTTGTAATTATAATCAAGTACTTTACATGTGCTTTAGTATGTCAACACATCAAAATAAGTGCAGTTCTTTAAAGCACGGAGCAAAAGAGTCACATTGAAATATTAAAAATTATTTAAAGGTGCTTTGTTTTAACCTTTAATTTGACATTAGTGTATTTATTAAGTGAAACAGTCATGAACATTTACTCTCTTTAAATGTACACTATGTAATTTTTTTCGCCGCTAGGGGTCGCTAACCTCTTACAATAACAAAGGCGTAGTTTGATGACGTAACATTTGCTAAGAACTATGGATCTTGTCGTCAACGTCAAGCCGGCCTAGGGTTGCCAACCGTTCCGTATAATACGGAATCGTTCCGTATTTGACACATAAAAGTCTTGTTCTATATTGAACTGATACGGAACGCACTTTGTTCCGTAATTTTTGAGAATACATTCAGTGCAAATCCATGACAGACACATTATAGCTTCTAATATAGTCTATGTCAGACAGACTATATGAACGAAGACATTTGTATGCTAGGAAAAAAAAAAAACCTACGGTGCGGTAACAGATAGGCTACTAATTTCTCCCCGTTTGTCTATGATCAGCGTAGCGTTTTTAACATCTTGGAACATCATCAGAGAATCCCCTTTTAATTGGTCGTTTCAGTCATTGTGAGTCACGTATCGTAGCAACGATGACGACAAGTGACAACAGCGGGAAATGTAAAAATGATAGCCTTTATATTTCACATCTATGTGGTTCAGTCTTGTATATTGATTAGGCCTACTTTGCTTTTCTATAAATATATAGGCCTAATAAGTTGTATTATAATATGCTATAATGTATGAAATATATTTATATAAATGTATCAATTAGTTTCCACAATATTCACCAGAAGTCATCATTTCAGGGGTTATTTTTCAAAATTTTCTTCCGTGGGGGCCAGGCACGGCGTTAGTTTTCGGCGCACCCAAAACTAAAAAAATAAATAAATAAAAAAAAAAAAAAATAAATCTTAATATATTCTAATTTTGTCAAGAATTATAAAATATCGTCAATAAGCTCATAATTTGTACTAAAATAGTCTAAATGTTTAGTTTTTAAAAAGCTGGCTGTCTATTTTGATGTTTCTGCGCAAGTTCAGCAGACGGTGGTTCGGGTTCGATCAGAGCTCGTGAGTGGAGAGCGCATTTCTGAATATTCCGCTCCGCTCACTCATTCCGCAGGGTCGCTCGCTCAACCCAGAATGGCCTGCTGGATCGAAAATATGTGGAGGGCTGCCTCCGACTAATTTTTTTTTTTTCTAGTGGACTAGTAGTTGTTCATTTAAGCCATTTGTGGACAAATCGCCCCTTTATATTAATTTAATTACTTAAATAGGCTGGTACAGGATAATAAGCGTTATGACCGCACGCATAAAGCTTGCCACAAAGAACCGGTTAAAGTAATGATTATGAATGTGTCTAAATTAGCAAGGAGACATTTATTTGTTTAGTAATAAACTGGTGTTTTCTGTGTCGCTGCAGAGAGAAATGCACATTTCATATGGATAATCAGAGAGTAGCCTATTTATTTTGGTTTGAATATTTTCGTTTAAAAGTAGACATTTCAAGCTTTCTGTAATAGATAGCCTATATTTCTCAAATCTGTGAGGCACAAGCTGAGTTTCGGCACCCTCCAGTTCACGTGCAATGCAAGTTGTGCTGCTTGGCGCCTTATTACATTGCCTGCTATATATTTGCTTCTTATTTAATAAATACAGGCAATTTGTTGATAAAACATTGATCAAAATTAAGATACAATTTATACAAAACGAAAATCTGTTAAAAAGAGTTTTCTACAAAACAAAACTTAATGAAGTCGTCAAAATCATGTTTTACCAAAAACAGCGCCGTTGCTAGGAGGGCGCCAGCGCCTCTGCCTTTCAGCGCCTCTGCCTCACGAGTGGATGATAGCCCTGAAGACGCCTAGCAATGGTATACCTTTAGTGGTAGTATACCTTCAGTTAAGTTATACCTACCTTAAGAGTCTTCGTAGTGCGCTTAAGAGACAACGTTATCGGAAACGCAGCCCAGGTATGATGCGTAATGGAGATTCCAAAGCGCTCTTCTTTGGTCAGAACCATGGAGAGCGATCGTGGATATAGGTCTGTCCTATGCACCGAAACTTTTAACAATGCAACAAAAATTTTAAAGAGCATCAAGCTATTAAAATCTATATTATGTATACGCACAGATAATATAACAGTAGGCTTTATTAGTCAATATTTTTTTATTAGGTTAAACAGTGATTGGATAACGTTTTTAATTTAACGTTTTTAATTTAAGGCCCACCCACTATTGGTCTGGCCCATCCAAAACTGGAATCCTGGCGCCGTGCCAGGTGGTGGTGGTGGTGGTGGTTCACCCAACCCAAACCCCGCTCACTGTTCCGTATTTCTATTTCAGAAAGTTGGCAACCCTACGCCGGCCGATCTAATAATGTTTATGGATGACTGAATACGTCGATGCTTTTATCATGACTGTGATATGAAGCAGTTCGGGATTGCTAAGAGACAGCTATCAGCTCCACACGCGACGTGACTCCCGCGGATATATGTAACCCTTTTCTCAACTAATTTAATTTGAAATTTCCCTAATCAAGAAAACCCTGGATTCCCGGCAGTTGAATGTTGAATTGGCCGGAGTTTTTTTCTCTTCTCAAACTAATAATAATGCACAGTGCCTCCACCAGGGAATAATAAAGCAAAAATAAATTTACTTATAATTCACTTCCCCAGAATTTTAAATTCTTGTTAGTTTTTCCCCCAATTAATTGAAATAATAAATCAATACAGCAATTCCAAATAAGGGAAAAAGAATAACAATGATTTATTATTTAAACACTAATATGAAACACTTTTTGTTGGAAAAAAATAAATAAAATTAAAATAAAATAACAACTGGTGTTTCAAAGCGTAAAATAAGAAATGAAAAAAAAAAATTGGTTTGTTCAGTTGTATAAAAGTTTTGCACTCCTTACACCATTAGGTACTCAATAGCCTCAATCTCTCTGAGTATTCTAAATTATCACCCTCAAAAAAACAATACACTCTCCCTTCTTATTTTAAGTGAAAAATAAAATACACCAAATAATTATTGAAAACTCACAATTACTCCTTTGAATCGATTTACACACTTCACAGAATTAACAAAATTAACTCCGTAACAACACAGTAGATTTAGTTTGGTCACAGTCTCTTATGGAAAAAAAACACTATTTTGGCTAGCCGTTGGGGCCCAATCGTTGGTGCACTTTCAAGGGAAATGAATTAGAGTAAAACTCAGTACATCCAGAGAATTTGTCGAAACGATTTCACTTACATTCCATCCAGGGAAATGACGAAGCAATGAAAAGTGATCACTTACAGCACGAGCCGCGAATATAACACTCACGCAGTCACGCAGCCTCGGAGCGGGGTGAAAGTCCAGTCCAACCGCAACGACAAAGCAGCTCGCGATGAATCTCGTCCCCCAGACACTATTATGAGTCGTCTGGAAGTGCTTCTTGTGACACCGATGATTCAGTTACCGTCCTTGATGCGAATTTCTCCGTCTCAATATCTCACAGTTAATGCACCAAGCAGATGACGCAACCCAACGGCAGAATGGGTTGAAATTATACTACAGTAAAATAAAAAATAACACTTGAAACAAACAAAATCGAGTAGATGAAAGTCCTATCTGTCACTTTGGGCCTGTACTATCAGTAATGAAGTCTCCAAGAATGACGCTCACTTTCAGTAACACGAGGACATGTGCTGCCGTTTCTTCGCCATGTGCAGTCTCTTCGCCATGTCGTCTCTATAACGTAACTTAATGCAACGTGCGTCCGTAAACTTTAAACAAACAATCTCAATGCTGATTGGTCAACATTAATACACTTCAGTTCAACAGAACACCTCATTTGAGTAAAGGAAACAGTACAAATGATAAAGAAACAAAGAATGTTGGTACATTTTGTTACATCACATTATCAAATAAACAAAAAACAAAATATCAAAAGTATATATTTTAATACTCTGAAATTTTCAAAATAAGGCGTATTTTTAAGGCATATTTTAAGGGGTCCCTACACTCTCCCCCCACCAAAAGTCCAGTATGCCCCCATGCTGGTCATAGACCATCTTAAGGGTGACCATGTTTTTAGACAGGGCTAAGACTAATTGGTACAAGTGTGGGCATATTTTTACACACATTGCATAATGCATCTGCATTGCACCACCAAGCATGTGAACTTTTATAGCCACTAGAAAAATACGACGCACTGATAGCTGATACATTAACACTACATCGCTTGGATGCAAAAGTCTCAATATGTGGCTCTCCTAATGTATCATATGTAAATCGGGTATTAAGCTTCCTCTCCCTACAGGATCTTCGTACTACAGGAGGTACCACATCTGACTGAACTTCAGTACCTTCACCACTAGTAGCTGGAGTCTGCATAGCATTGTCATGACCTACAGCCATTAGATCGTCAGTCACATCAACCCTTTCAACATCAGGCTCATGCTGAACAGCAGAAGTTTCACTTTGACATGGAGCTATAAGTGCTTCGGAACTACTATGAGAATCACAAGACTCTGAGCATTCTACATCTCGTACAGGGGTTTCAATCTGGATCTCTGCCATTGGAGAAATATCTGTCATATCCTCAACATAAAACCCAAACTCAGACTCTGAATCAGAAGAATGGCGTTCTTTTGGAACGGAATCAACTACAAAAGGAGAGTTTGCTAACTCAGCAGTTTTCCGCTTCTCCTTTGCTCTCCTACGCCTCAAAGCTCTAGGTGGTGGAGTAGGCATGATGTCTGCCTGTGTACGTAGCCTGACTGCCTGTCCCAAAGGCAGGATATGATTTCGATGCAGGACTTTGACTGGCCCCTTACCATCAACAGGCTTCAAACGATACACAGGAATGCCAGAGAATTGACCCTCCACTACATAAGGATTAGCACTCCACCTGTCTGCAAGCTTTTGTTTTCCCTTTAGGCCAAGGTTTCGAATCAGAACTCTGTCTCCAGCATTCAGACTATGGTAACGGACTTTCTGATCATACCGCTCTTTGTTACTCTGATTCATCTTTTGAGCAGTAGCTTGAGCTAACTGATGAGCTGCCTGTAATTCCTGCTTCATTTTGGCCACATACTTCAAATATGACACAGGCGAGGTGTTGTCAGGGGAAACTCCAAAGCATACATCAACGGGTAATCGGGCCTCCATGCCGAACATAAGAAAATATGGTGAGAAACCAGTGGCCTCGTTGACAGTACAATTGTATGCATGGACAAGATGAGCTATATGCTGACTCCACTGGCACTTCTGACTAGGCTCAAGGGTACCCAGCATGTCCAACAAGGTCCGGTTGAACCTCTCCGGCTGAGGGTCACCTTGTGGATGATAAGGTGAAGTTCTTGACTTCTTCACACTCAGCATTGTAAACATGTCAGACACCAACCGGCTCTCAAAATCCCTGCCCTGGTCTGAGTGTATTTGACTTGGAAGGCCATAATGGATGAAATACTTTTCCCAAAGAGTCTTTGCCACAGTAGAAGCTTTTTGGTCCCTAGTGGGAAAGGCTTGCGCATAACGGGTGCAATGGTCTGTGACCACCAAAACATTACACACATTGCGAGAATCTGCTTTGATGGTAAGAAAATCAATGCATACAAGATCCATAGGCCCTGAACTCTGCATGTGGGACAATGGAGCAGCTCTCTGAGGCAGCGTTTTCCTCTTTATGCAGCGGTCACATGTTTTACAGTAGGCCTCTACATCACGCTTCATGTGTGGCCAATAAAATCGGTCACGGACCAGACTGTAAGACTTATCAAAGCCTAGATGTCCTATCTCGTCATGCAAAGATTTCAACACCATGCTGTGGTACTGCTTGGGAAGAACAAGCTGTCGCTTTACTCTTTGGTCACTCAGCCTAATGGTTCTGTACAACAAGCCATTATCTATTGACAACTTCTCCCATTCTCGTTTCAGCAACTTCATCTCAGGTTGATTTTGATGGACACTACTTGCAGGTTTCTTATGACAGACAGCTTCCCACACCTCTCCCAGGCATGCATCATTTCTTTGGGCAGCTTGGAGCTCACTTGGACTAAGCTCAGGTAAGTGATCAGCAACCAATGTAGTAGCTTGACAATAAGCCTTAGGAACAGCAGACATATGGGCCCCTATCTGTTGCACAACACATGGATAAGATACACAACCTGCTCTTCTCTCCAGAGACATTTCCTGACAAAGAGCTCGGACACCCGCTGCTGGAATTTCCTGCCACTCATCATCAACACTTGGGTGAGTATGTGGACGTCTGGACAAGGCATCAGCGTCGACGTTCTTTCGGCCTGGCCTGTATTTCAGACTGAAATTGTAGGTGGTGAGGGCTGACAACCAACGATGACCAGTCGCATCAAGTTTTGCTGACTTCAGGATATAGGTTAGAGGGTTGTTGTCAGTTCTAACCTCAAACTGGACACCATAAAGATAGTCATGCAGTCGGTCTACAATTGCCCACTTCAGAGCTAGAAATTCCAGTTTGTGCGCAGGATAATTTCTGTCTGAAGGAGAAAGACTTCGACTGATGAAAGCAACCGGGCGGAGACCTTTATCATGCTCCTGATACAACACCCCTCCAAGTCCATCCAGACTTGCGTCCACATGCAAGACGTAAGGCTTTTGTACATCAGCAAAGGCTAGCACTGGAGCTTGGGTCAGACAATTTTTGAGTGTTTGAAAGGCAGTGTCACACTGAGCAGTCCATCGGGAGCCAAAAGGTTCAGAGAATTTGTAGCACGGCTTGGCATTACAAACAGGTGAGTTATGTTTCTTTTTAGAAGATGGGTACCCCTGCAGCAGTTCATTTAGGGGCCGACACAACTTTGAGAAATCCTTCACGAAACGGCGGTAATATCCACAGAATCCCAAAAATGCTCGAAGCTCTGTCACTGTTTGTGGTTTGGGCCAGGATACCACAGCCTCGATCTTTGAAGGGTCAGTAGATATTCCATCCTGTGAAACGATATGTCCCACGTAGTTCACAGATGTCCTGCCGAATTGACACTTATCAAGGGAGATCTTCAACCCTTCATCCCTCAACCTATCCAGAACCTTCAACAGCCGCTGTTGGTGCTCTTCAAGAGTCCGCCCAAAAACAATTAGGTCATCTAAGTACACAAGCACCTCCAAGAAGTTCATGTCTCCTACTGTTCTCTCCATGACCCTCTGGAAAGTGGCAGGTGCTCCACAGATACCCTGGGGCATACGCTCAAATTCATAAAAACCCAAAGGGCAGATGAATGCGGTCTTTTCCTTGTCGGAGTCACTCATTGGTATTTGATAATATCCACTTCTCAGATCTAAAACAGTAAACCACTTACTCCCAGAAAGACTGTGAAGAGCATCTTCAATTCGGGGTACAGTATATTGATCTGGTATGGTCCGTTGGTTGAGCGTCCGATAGTCCACACACATTCTGACCTTCCCTGACTTTTTACGTACCACTACAATGGGCAGGGGCAGTAGGGGCTTCGGGACTCTGAAATGATGCCAGCATTCTTAAGTTCTTGTAGATGCTGCCTCACATCCTCCCAATCAGCTGGGGCGAGACGTCTAGATCTTTCTCTGAAAGGACGCGAATCATTCAGCCTAATCTCATGCATAGTACTTTTTGCACAGCCCACGTCCCACTCATGAAGGGAAAACACTTCTTTTCTCTTCATCATCTCCTCACACAAACTCCGTTTGGCTTCTTCCGGCATCGGAGAATCTCCAAAATCAAAGCATGTAGGTGACAAGTTACTTTGTTCCGACTGTTGGTTGGAGGAAAGTTGTGGCACCATGGTCACAGGAAATACATGAGCAAGAGGAGTTCCTCGCTTTATCCATACTTCTCTTGTAGACGTGTTCCTGACAGTCACCATGACCCGTCGGCTGGACACAATGGATGCAGAATGAACTTCAGGTCTCACTTGCAAGTCAACAGTAAAGGTATCATCAACTTCCGCTTTATCTACTAACAACAAAGATTCTGTCATCCGACTCGGTAATTTAGGTAGACCTGGGAGTTGCATAACCTGACCTGGCTTCAAGACAACAGGGGAATTCTTCACAAACCAAACTGTTCCGTGTTTGTTTGGATCACCCTGACACACGTCCGTCTGCTGAATAGACTCAAATGCTTCTCGTATTACAGGATGCATAGTCAACACGTTCAGGAACTTCTCTCCAGCCTGTTCACGACAAGACTCAAGCAGCTTCCTCACTAAGCTAGTGTTGGTCCCAACCAAAATGGCTATCCCCTCTCTTTTCAAAGGGTCTGGACACACGATTGCGAGAGTGTCAACCACCTGATGCACCCCAGCCACATTTTCAGTAAATTCAAGTCTGAGGGGTAAGTATCCATCATACGGATATTTATGCGAGCTAAGACCCCAGATCTCAAGATTTTCCACAGGTTGAAGAGGCAAGTGCTTCAGGTACGTGTCATAGAAACTCTGATACAATAGAGTGACCTGAGAGCCACTATCAAGAAGAGCTTTTGCGTAAATCCCTTCAATTTGAACAGGCACCTCAGAGACAGGCCCTACTAAACCTATAGGCAATTGTGGCTGGCCAACATCAAGCAGAAATGAAACATGAGTGGAACGTAGGTTATCTGGAACTCCGTGCCGTTCTGTCACTGAGCTCCACTGAAGTTTCCCTGTAAGCGGTGCATTTTCATCAGCTTCTGATTTACCTTCCTGAGATCCTCAGGTCCTTTGCACTCCCACTTCTTATGACCATCTTCACCACAGTTATAACAGAAGATAGCAGGCAGAGTTAACTTGGAAGTTTTGGGCTTGTAGGCACTGTCTCGGTTCATAGCTTCCTTTGTCTGACTGGGCATTTTCTGTGGGGCACAGTCAGAGGCAGGGGTCACAGTGGCCATGCTCAACAGTTGACTCACCTGAGTAGACAATTCTTTAACCTCCTTCTTCAGGCTTTGTAATTCAGGCGGCACAGGCACGTGGGGAGAGGCAACATTAGCAACAGAAGCTTTAACTTTCTCTCATGCAGCTACCCAGTGTTCTTCCTCTCGAACTTCCTTCATCAACTGTGAGAAAGAAGGGGGATCATGCAGAGTGTGAGTCATTCTCATTCGCAAAGCAACCATATCATTGGTCAGAGCCCCCTTAATCAGCTGCTCCATTCTGGCTCTATTTATACTGGCTGCCTCAATCCCACCCTTCAACAAGGCTCTGTGGAGAAGTTTATCTAGGCGGTACAAGAAAGCTGAAAGTTTCTCTCCACTTTCCTGGTAGGTATGGCGAAATCTAGCCATAAGGTCAGTAGTTCCATATACAGTCTCAAGGGCAGCTAAGTACTCATTTGCAGTCGCTGATGGGCTACTCACTTTAAGAAACCCGACAATATCAGCCGCGGGACCTCGCAAACTCTCAACGATGCGTTGCTTCTTTGCAGATTCGGTGCATTGCTATTCACTTATCATTTGAGCGGCCTGCTCCATCCAGACTTCATACTCTTCCTCACCTGGAGGGACAGGTTTCAACCCTGAGAACAATCTCAATTTTCTGTAACTAGGACCATCACTAGACACCTGATTACACCGATCTACTAATTTGCCTATGGCATCAACTAGATCCACACTGATGTCAGATTTAGGAGGCTGATTTTCCACAATCATGGCCTTCACTTCATCCATAGACTTGCCCTCCTGCTGTAACAAGGCTTGCAGCTTGAACTGGAACGCATCACCTTCGGAGGCAGGACCATGGGCTACTAGACTACCCACTAAGTTCACACTCCAGGGTCCAGCTTCATTTTCTATACCTATCTCAGGAGGTATAACATCAGGATCTAAATCAGCACTGGTCTCCACTAAAATAAACAACCATCTGCCAGTTACATCACCACGGCGACCACATATTCTAGTGCGACCAAAAACTTTTACTGTGTTTAACACTTTTCCAATAGTGTCATTACTGGCATCCAAAGGAACACTGCTCAAAACAATAGCACGTGAGACATCAACACTCTCTTCTCTGCTCCACTCGACAGTCTGCGACAGATCCATAATTTTGAAAGTAAATGCAAGTCACTAGTATTATGGCAAAAATTAAACAAATTGTTTTTCAGATCAGCTGTTACCGCTACACTAAATTCTAGAAGAAAATATAGACGCGGGTAAAAAGGGAAAAAAAAATGATCCCAGCGGGGCCTCCAAAAATGTAACCCTTTTCTCAACTAATTTAATTTGAAATTTCCCTAATCAAGAAAACCCTGGATTCCCGGCAGTTGAATGTTGAATTGGCCAGAGTTTTTTTCTCTTCTCAAACTAATAATAATGCACGGTGCCTCCACCAGGGAATAATAAAGCAAAAATAAATTTACTTATAATTTACTTATAATTTACTTCCCCAGAATTTTAAATTCTTGTTAGTTTTTCCCCCAATTAATTGAAATAATAAATCAATACAGCAATTCCAAATAAGGGAAAAAGAATAACAATGATTTATTATTTAAACACTAATATGAAACACTTTTTGTTGGAAAAAAATAAATAAAATTAAAATAAAATAAAATAACAACTGGTGTTTCAAAGTGTAAAATAAGAAATGGAAAAAAAAAAAAAATGGTTTGTTCAGTTGTATAAAAGTTTTTCACTCCTTACACCATTAGGTACTCAATAGCCTCAATCTCATAGGCGGAGGGTGAACCAACTCCAGGGTAAGGCTATGTGCGCTTCGCTTCCCCTTGATGCAAAATAGATTTCCTATCACATGTAAGTTTTAACCAACGTGTCGCCTAGCAACAACTTAAACGTCCCGGTATAAACGCTCCCGTTAACTAATTTGTTATTAACGCGACTATACGTTTACAAACTGTTTTTTTTTTTTTCAGGTTTTTATTTTTTTAACGAAACAAATACAAACAAATCAGGTACAATGTAAAAATCTTACTACGACCCTACAGTGCACATCTTAGAAAATAAAAGAACACGTTTACAAACTGTTCATTTTAGCAAAAAAGCAAGCAGTAGGCTACTGTATGCCTGGCACGGCTGGCAGCCAATATAAATAAACACTGCCTTACCTAATGCAGCAAAATCCTGCGTTTAGACCTGGCATCATATGCGTTGATGATGTCCTCGTTGTTTAGTTTTGTGGTAATGTCACTCTCAATATGCAGCAAACTCAAGGATGAAAGTCTCTCCTGGGCCATTGTTGAACGCATCCAATTCTTTACGCGTCGCATAGCTGAAAAAGATCTCTCGCATGTTGCGGTCCCCACCGGTAATGTTAGAGCCAACTTGAAAAGTTTCTCGAAGTTTGGATAAAATCCAGTCGAGAGTGCCTCCTTAACGAAGTCAGGAGATGTGTGACGTGAGTTCAGTTTCAGTAAATTCATCTCAGTACATGCCAATTTAGGGTTGATAGAGAGGGTGGTCGCATATTTATTTAAAAGAAACTGCGCGCCTTCTGGGTCACATTTTAGCACAGCATCCACACTCTTTGCTATTCCCATTGTCTGAGTGGAAAACCGGGACTGACACTCACCCAACAGGGTATCCAAAACAGGAAAATAGAGCTGTTGGGCCCATTTCTCTTTCATGCTTTGTGTGATGTTTGTTTGGTATTCTCTTTGTCCAAGGGAACTTGTGACAACAGAGGAATCCAACGTAGCAGTTCTTTTCACAGTTCGCTTATGCGTAAGATCGCGTTCATCTTCACAGACTGAAATGTCAAGTGAATTACAGAATGCTTTAATCTCCATCCATAATTCGTCCCACTTTTCAGTGGTCCTCATGTTCTCAAGGCCGTTTATTGTAGATTCCATGACACTTGAGGCCTGAGATAATGTCGTGTCTTTCTTTTGTAGTGCCTTGTGTGCAACGTGGATCATACTGAAAACCTGGTAAAACACCAAAAGACACACACAGAACGTGGCCTTCTTGAGATGGCTTAAGAGACCGGATGCCTCAACAAACCTACGATAAGGGGGAACAGAGAGCTCGGAAAGAGTGGAGAGCAGGGCTCTTATTGAAGTCTTGACAGCTGCTATGTTTTTCCATCGACACGCCCATCGCGTGTCGCTGAGTGCTGTCAGTTCGCCTTTAACCCCGAGCTCCTTTTGGTGCTGCTGGTATGCATGGTGTGTGCCTGGTTGTGAGAAAAACACATACAGACTCTCGAGGATGTGAAAAAACGTAGCTGCTGTACGATTTACCTTGCATGCATCGACCAAAACCAAATTCAACTTGTGGGCCATACAGTGAATGTACACCGCAGATGGATGGTCTTGACGGAGTTTCTGCTGGACTCCGTTTACGTGACCGGACATGACAGCCGCTCCGTCATAACTTTGTGCAACAATGGGTAAAGTGTAGATTCCACACGCATCCAGAAAGTGCTTTATGTGTCCATAAATTCCAGTAGCATCAACTCTTTCAGAACAGTCAACAAATCCTAGAAATCTTTCCTTTATCTCCAGCTTCTCTGTGTACCTCACACACACGGCCATTTGTTCCTCTTTAAAACTCCGTGCTTCGTCCACTAGAACAGTAAAAAAAAACATTGTTTTCGATGCCGCGGATTATTTTGTTTTTGACTAAACCAGACGCAATTTCTAAAATTTCATTTTGTGTGTCAGGGCTCGTTAGATTGAACGGGGCCTTTAATCGAGCGCAGAAAGCGTCGTCACGTCTGGCGTACCAGTCACACAGCTCCAAAAAGTTCCCACGATTTGCAGAAGTTTCTCTCTCATCGTGCCCTCTCAGTGCAAGTCCTTGTTTTCCTATATAGAGCAATATGTCAACAATGGATGCTGCATATTCCCTATTGCTCTGCACTGAGGTCCTGTGAGATTCACTTAACTGTGCAGCGATGGAACCAGTAGCTTTGGTTTGCTCAAAGCAGTGCCACTGCTCACTGCACTGACGATGTGGTGCTCCGTCTGCGTGTTTCTGTAACTTTGCTAATATATTCTTCCAGTCACATACTCCATTTGCAATAAAAGCAGGATCTCTGTATGCACCACTAGAACTGCACTGAAACAATCTACATGGGAAGCAGAAAATCGCGTCTGCCTCTTTGCTGTATTCAATGAATGAATATGTCTTATAGTAATCGGACGAAAATGACCGGTTCTGCTTACCGAACAATGTTTTTGGGTATTCGGGCAAGTAGGGTTGTGATGGTCCAGTTTCCTTTGTGCCCAAATCCACTGGTGTGCTGCTGCTTTTATTGGTAACACACTCAAAGATCCGTTCACAAGGCCTGGTGCAGCCAGACTCACCGGCTGTATCTGTTGATATCTGTGAAGACGAGCTTTCTTCTAAGTTTTTGTCCGATATTTGCACACTTGAATTGGATGGGCAAGGGCTGTTGTTTAGATCGTTGTAGCTTGAAGTCTTTGTCTTGAAAAATGTTCGTATGTCCATTATGTCAACTAAATTGGCTGCCAGCTCAAAATTAGCCTAATAGCCTAAATCACTTTTTTTTTCTAAAGCACATAAACCCGCGTTTTTAGGCGAGTGCCGGATATGGGTGTCATAAACTATTTTTTAAAATGAACGAAAAGTGATCACAATTTAATAAAAACATTGTAATTTATGAATTATATTGCTTTCATTTATTTAAAAATTGTTTATCGAAAAAAAAATCCTGCATAAATGAATTATTTCTGCGCGTGCGCACGGCATGCAATTTACGTTTTCCACAGACCACAGTTGACTGAGCCAGCCGCGCTTATCATTTGGTTTTGGAGTGGAGGAAACTGATCCTAGACCAGCAATTATGGGCAGCTTTTCTTTATAAAAGCAACTAGTAGTAGCAGGCAGGCTGCTTTTGAGGGAGAAATTTTCACTCGAATTGTTTGTTTTTTTTTCACTCGAATTGTGCTAGTCTCAAGTCCGTGGCCAGGGGAAGGCTAAGCCTTCCCCAGCCTTACATACCCTCCGCCTATGCTCAATCTCTCTGAGAATTCTAAATTATCACCCTCAAAAAAACAATACACTCTCCCTTCTTATTTTAAGTAAAAAATAAAATACACCAGATAATTATTGAAAACTCACAATTACTCCTTTGAATCGATTTACACACTTCACAGAATTAACACAAAATTAACTCCGTAACAACACAATAGATTTAGTTTGGTCACAGCCTCTTATGGAAAAAAAACACTATTTTGGCTAGCCGTTGGGGCCCAATCGTTGGTGCACTTTCAAGGGAAATGAATTAGAGTAAAACTCAGTACATCCAGAGAATTTGTCGAAACGATTTCACTTACATTCAGTGACGGACTGGCCATTGGGCAATGTGGGCAAATGCCACTGCGGCCGCCTGGTCTCATCACTTGTTGTGGCCGCATCACAAACAAATAAATAGGCTAAATAAAGCGAGGAAGCGGCCGCCTATTGGCGCAATGGCTGCAAGCGGCAGCACCACCAGCGGCTCGCTCGCCGCTCATCACAACTTGTGGCGCACAACCATATAAAAAGGGCTAAATAAATAAATAAAGCGGAGATGCGGCCGCCTTTTGGCGGATTGGCCGCCCGCAACCGGCAGCACAGCCAGCGGCTCGCTCGGCGCTCATCACAACCATATAAAAAGGCTAAATAAACAGTGTTGGGTGTAACGCGTTACAAAGTAATAACTGCAATAATATTACTTTTTTCAGTAACTGGTAGTGTAAGGCATTACTCGTCTGAAAATGGTAATATTATTACAGTTTTCCCGAGCTAGTTACTTGCGTTACATTTGCCAGTAGCACCTTCATCACACACAAGGCACACAACCTATTTTTTTACAGTCTATGCACACAACACAGAGCATGGAACAGTGATTGGTCTGGGTTTGGCACGAGGTATCATTTACCATCACCGATTGGTCGACACGCGGCAGTTAAGGCCAATCAGGGATGACTTCCCTAATGAATATTCATGAGTCTTCCCCTACCATCCTGGGGAAGAAAATATAGCGCCCCGGACGCGCGCGCGCAACCCGTTCTCTCTCACCGCCTTCAAACAACACGAGCGCTGTATTGCTCTCTCTCCCTCGCGCATATAGTAAAAGGTCGGAAGACCGGTTGTGTTTTATAGACAATTTTGCATATAAATGACTATTTATAGGGCTTGAATTACAACCTGAAATTGCGCATGCGCTGGTAAAACTGATGTGGTGAAACTGCTGGGGTGAAACTGTGGCTCTGCGGCTCTGCAGACAGATATTATTGGGACAGATGGGGAAAAATGGAAGCGTCAACAACGGCAAGTACAAGTACAGTTGTTTGTAGTTATTTGTGCTAGACAGTGCCAGTCTGTTGTTGGCGTAATAAAGACCCTAAAGAACACTCCTCCTTTGTATGTTCTCCCTCCATCTGATGCATCTCAGGCAATTATAGAGTAATTAAGAAAAAAAATGTAACTAGTAACTAGTTACTTTCTCCAGGGAGTAATACAGTAAAGTAAGGCATTACTATTTTTGAGAGTAATATGTAATATGTAATATATTACTTTTTTGAGTAACTAGCCCCAACACTGTAAATAAATAAATAAAGCGGAGTGTCTGCAAAATAGGCCGTCGCAAATCAACAGACTTACGAACTGACAAAATGTAAAAATGTGTACGTTGAATGCAATGTAAGTCGCTTTGGATAAAAGCGTCTGCCAAATGCATAAATGTAAATGTAAATATGAATAAAATAATAATAAATTAAGCGGAGCTGCAGGCGGCCACAAAAAAAAACAAGGTAAAAAGCAAACAAACAAACACCATGGCCTATCTCTGAAAAATAATAGGCCTCTGAACTAAATAATAATAATAATAATGACTTTTTATTTCTATTTTTCCTGTGAAGGACAAATAGCCTAAATGTATGTAATCTCTCTATTGTGAGATAGATGCATGGTGTGATTGACAGAGTGGCAGAGAAAAGCAAATTATTGCGCAACCTGCTACTGTAACCACATTTACATTTACATTTAGTCATTTAGCAGACGCTTTTATCCAAAGCGACTTACCAAGTAGGACTAGATTAAGCAGGTCATCAAGAAGAGGAAAAAAACAAAAAGCAGCAAGAAGTGCTCAAGATACAAAGTTCAGGCATTATTCAGAGTAGCATAAGCCCGATAAGTGAGGTTTAGAGGGAAACAAATGTGGCCTCTCTGCTAAAATTGCCAGGGCCTCTTTTTGGTGCCAGTCCGCCACTGCTTACATTCCATCCAGGGAAATGACGAAGCAATGAAAAGTGATCACTTACAGCACGAGCCGCGAATATAACACTCACGCAGTCACGCAGCCTCGGAGCGGGGTGAAAGTCCAGTCCAACCGCAACGACAAAGCAGCTCGCGATGAATCTCGTCCCCCAGACACTATTACGAGTCGTCTGGAAGTGCTTCTTGTGACACCGATGATTCAGTTACCGTCCTTGATGCGAATTTCTCCGTCTCAATATCTCACAGTTAATGCACCAAGCAGATGACGCAACCCAACGGCAGAATGGGTTGAAATTATACTACAGTAAAATAAAAAATAACACTTGAAACAAACAAAATCGAGTAGATGAAAGTCCTATCTGTCACTTTGGGCCTGTACTATAAGTAATGAAGTCTCCAAGAATGATGCTCACTTTCAGTAACACGAGGACATGTGCTGCCGTTTCTTCGCCATGTGCAGTCTCTATAACGTAACTTAACGCAACGTGCGTCCGTAAACTTTAAACAATCTCAATGCTGATTGGTCAACATTAATACACTTCAGTTCAACAGAACACCTAATTTGAGTAAAGGAAAAACAGTACAAATGATAAAGAAACAAAGAATGTTGGTACATTTTGTTACATCACATTATCAAATAAACAAAAAACAAAATATCAAAAGTATATATTTTAATACTCTGAAATTTTCAAAATAAGGCGTATTTTTAAGGCATATTTTAAGGGGTCCCTACACATAAAAGGAATATGACATCTCATTCTACCGAACTACACGCAAAGCAGAATTACAACTCACAGGTCAGTTTTAGACAAATTAAACTTGTGAGGTAACGCAGCGCTGTTTCACTTGGTCTAACGTTACACTATCACACTAAACTGCATTTAAATGTGTTGAAATGTAGGCCTGTGTTAGTTTGTCTGTATGAGACTAGCAGTAAGCTAGATCAACATTAGAATAACATACAGATCATATTATAACATTTTATCATTGTTGAACTATATAACATTGATTAGTTTTATGTAAATGTGCTCACCTGTTTAATAAAGTACATGTAGGAGCGGTCGAAGTCTCGGACGTGGAGCTCTCTGGATATAACTTACTGTCTATGGGAGCTCTCGGCATCTCGAAAACACCGCGCTGGTATTGATTCTCGTTTTAGTTCTCCTTTTTTATCCAAAGTCTGCTTGCCATGGTCCATAATGTTTGAACGAAACAAAGCTCATTATCATTTAAAGACACATGCACTCAAACGGCGTGCTGAAAACAGAGCTGTTTTTGACCAGGTAAAATTAGTGTTTTCTTACAATACTAATGAGAATTTTAATTAAAGTATATTACAAACTTTTAATTTAGACCCTAAAGAATCATATTAGCTTGTACAAAAATTACATTATATGACCCCTTTAAATAATCACTCGTTATTCAAATTTAGATATGTCGATAATACCTCAAGTGTATGGAACGTATGCTTAATTTGTGAAAATTTCTGTCACTGTCCATCTTTATTATGTGGGTTTAGGGGGCGCATAGATCTAGGATATGTACGGAACGTTTTTTTTTAAGCTGAAAATGTATTACTTTCAAATATATGCATTTCTAGTGTGTATAGAAACAATTTATATGTTTTAAATACAATTATGATTAGGCCTACTGTAGGCTAATATATGTAGCAGGGCATTCAGTTACCTTTGAAAGGACAAAAATAAGGTGTCCGTGTATTTCATTAGACTTTAACTTTGCCAGCTAAAAAAAAAATCTAGCATTTCCTCGCGTTTTACCACTGATATTTAGTGACAATCGATATGCATGGGCCACTGGCATGACAGTCCCCCTCCCCCTCCCCCTCTCCCTCCCCCTCCCCCTCCCCCTCCCCCTCCCTTTCCCTCCCCCTCTCCCTCCCCCTCCCCCTCCCTTTCCCTCCCCCTCCCCCTCCCCCTCCCTTTCCCTCCCCTCTCCCCTGCTGTGCCATACCACACCCACTCCCCCTCCCTTCTTATCACAGCCATCTAACGCCCAGTTAAGTTGCATTTTTCAAAAAGATTGGTCCTGTCCCAAATGGAACCCTAAGCACTCGCGGTCTTCCTCTGAGTCCGCACTTTCGTAACGTAATGCCGCTTTGACTGTCGGGAAGAGGTCTGCTGCGGAGTCCGCATCAGTGCGGGCTCTGCAAAAGTGCGCATCAAGGGCGCAAATCGACCACATGGGGGCGCTCGCGAGCACCCTTCTGAGATCTAAAAATGAGAAATGGGACACACTACGGTCTCACGGACTTAACGGACACGCGCACGCGGCAGCCATTGTAAGTCCACAAGACCGAAAGTGCACATGAAGTGTGCCATTTGGGACAGGGCCATTGTGAGCTAGACTTGAGCTGAAAGAGGGGGGTTTCATGACCCTTTAAGTGCACTTAAATGGCCTTTCATTTCAGTAATATTATATTATCAGTACAGTTTTATCTTTTAAATATACTTTTACTACAAGTGCACGTCAATACAATTAATCACACTTCGTTTTTAACTTTTTTAACTTGAAACTTTTGAACCTCTTTGACTTTCAATGTATAGAGTAAAATAGACATTTCTTCAAAATATCATCTTTACAATCTACAGAAGAAAGTGAGTCAAACCGGTTTGGGACAACATGAGTAAATGAGTGAGTAAATGAAGACACTTTCATTTCTGCGTGATCAATCCCTCTCAGTTCATACCTGTGTCTCTGTCCTCTGTGCTGCAGTTGATACAGTTTTGTGGGTTTTATGTTCACACTCTTTACACCGCAAACAAATGCATTCTTGATCAGTGACACAGAACATTTCTAGCTCTTTATCATGTTTACGGCAGATCATGTCCTGCAGTCGTCCAGTGGCATCAATCACTTTGTGTGGTTTACGAGAGTGAAATTCCTCATGACGGTCTAAATGAGTTTGACAGTAAGATTCCTGACACACCAGACAGGACTTGACGGCTTTGTATTTTCTTCCAGTACAGACGTCACACTGCATGTCTCCAGCTCCAGCGTAACAGTCAGCAGGAAGTTTAGTCTTCTTCAGTTTCTCCACCAGTTCAGCCAGAATGGTGTTTTTAGCTAAAGCAGGTCTTGGACTGAAGGTCTGTCTGCACTGAGGGCAGCTGTAGACTCTCTTCTCATCCTCCTGATCCCAGCAGTCTGTAATACAGATCTTACAGTAACTGTGTCCACAGGGAATAGCCACTGGTTCCTTCAGGAGATCCAGACACACTGCACACGTGAACTCATCCTGATCCACTGAAATTCTGGCTTCTGCCATTTTACTGCATGAATACAGAGAGACACAAACACACAACAGCTCAACAATACTTCAGTTTCTGTTTCTCTGAACTGAGGAGCTGTGTGTTCTGAGCTGTTCACGTGTGTGAAATAGGCGTGTCTGTAAAGCAGCTTCCTCATTCACACACACACTTTACTGCTGTGTTTACTGTATGTGTCCTTCAAGTGGAGTCGAAAATATCATAATTACAAGTCCCTAGCTCATGAATGACAGAGCAATGTTTACTTGATGAATAACATCAAGTCAAACTAGTATTGAGGAGCAGGTCAGAAGCTAGAAGCAAGTCATTTGTAATTATAACAAGCGAGTTTCGTTTTATTTTAAAGGGTTAGTTCACCCAAAAATGAAAATTCTGTCAGTAATTACTCACCCTCATGTTGTTCCAACCCCGTAAGACCTTCGTTCATCTTCGGAACACAAATTAAGATTTTTTTGATTAAATCTGAGCGCTGTCTCACTCCTCCGTAGGCTTCTAAGGGATTGAAACTTGCTGGCCCAGAAAAGTTATTAAAGAGATCGTTAATATAGTCCAAGTGACTACAGTGGCTTAATCTTAAGTTTATCAAGCGACGAGAATACTTTTTGTGCGCAAAAAACCCCCAAAATAACGACTTTATTCCACTTTTAATTTCCTTCTCTCTGGGCCTCGAGTCTTTTCACGTAGTGTTTAAGTGTTTTAGTGGCCAATAGTGAGCCTACGTGGTGACGTGCAACACAGACGCGCCAATGTTTTTAAATCATGCTGAGTGTTTGTTGCCGCTGTTGTCAGTGGCGAAGGGCAACAGTGTTTTCTTGGCGCTCGTGCTCTTCACACAGACTTCACTTCAATCTGTCGCTCAACATCGTGGCGCAGACTCTCTATTCGTTCCAGTGAAATCTCAAAACAAATTACGTGTCCATGCTTTTGACAAACAATCACTGATGAACATCTTTGGTTTTAATGGGAAAAAACAACAACTATATGATATGACACCCTTGTCAACAAAAGATCTACCACCAGACCATTAAAGGTAGTGAAGGCAATTATCAGAGAGCTAGCAATAGCAAGTATAGCTTTGAAAGCATAAGATCCCACCCTCCCTTCAGAGCGTCTCCAAAGCCACGTCTCCTTCAAAACACACGAACTCACACAGCAGAGTCTGCAAAGCGTCACAAGATGAGAGACGACGTTAAACTACCTGATGTATCAATGCACATATCATCACATTAATAATGAACATAAACACCTTAAAGAGCTCTGACCTGTACCACTTGACTGCTGCAGTTTCATTTCGCCGTTGATAGTCTTGCCATTGAAACGAACCACTCTGAGTATAACGTCACAGGTTTCCATCTCTTCAAAATTACAGTAGTTATGGCGTGAACGCAGAATAATCTCGCTGTTTTGGTTCAGGAGTAACTGTAAAAGGTGGCTGATGTTTGCGCGTGCAGGTGCGCGGAGGTATGAAAATACACATGTTGACAGGCAGGTAGGACATTGTACAATCGTATAAAGAGCAACAAAATCTTGTGAATTTGTTAACATTAGAAAGAAATAGCCTACCAAAATATCAAAGCACTGAGTACTGGATCAGTTTTGCAAATGATGTTTGGGTTTCTTTTATTAACATAAGTGGAAATACCTGTATGAATGTTATGGAAGGTCAGCCAGAACACCCTAGCAACCATATACTGTAGCAACACCCCGGCAACTGCTTAACAAGAGCCTAGCAACCACCCAGCATATCCTAGCAACCATCTTGCAACACTTTAGCAAACACCCAGAACATCCATCTATTATGAACTAACTTCAAACTATTTTCCTCCATCCATCCATCCATCCATCCATCCATCCACATTTCAAAAGTTCACACTTACAGATAATCAGATATAGTATATATTATAATGTGTCCTAAAGAATATTCTGTCAGTGTAAGGAAGATGTTGGCTGTATGGAATCCATTAGCGGGTCTTTATTAAAGGATCTGAGCATAAAATCCAAACAATAGTCACAACTCGTAGTCAGGTCACAGGCCTTGGTCGAAGCACAGGTAAAACAATCAAATGGCAGACAAATCCAAAAAACAGCAATCCAAAAGCATGAGTCAAAAGGCAAAACAATGGTCATAACGGTAGTCATCAATAGAGAATGGTAGAACGCTTAGTAAGGCAGAGAACTGGCAATACTTCGCAATAAGGCAGTGATAGCACATGGCTTAAATACAGGGTGACAGAAAATGACAAGACAGGAAATGATGTGGGAGGAACAGGAAGTAACAGAGTTCAATATTCAGGTGATGGCTCCCTCTGATGGACTGGTGCCTGATCAAACGTTACAGTCAGCAAGTGTGTGAGAGATGTGCCGTGTTTGTGTTTCAATCATCATCTCATCACGTTTGTCTACGGTCTCGTAATTCAAGTGTGCAAAACTAATTTATTCAATCAAATCATTTATTTCTTCTAGAGTTCATGTTTTTCATCCCTTGTGACCCAATATCTGAAACCTCAGGAAGTTCATCTTCATCACTCATCTTCTGCATCACAATTTTCCTCACATTTTATTTTTAAACACTATTTTCTCCACTACTAATGTAGTTTTCTACATTTTCACTCCTTACATTGTTCACAACTGTTTTATTTCATTATTCAAAACCACACTATCCTCAATCTGTTCATTTTGTAATGAACCCTGTGTTTGATCATTTCATCTGAAAGGTACTTTTGATAGTATAAAAACGGTAACACTTTAGAATACTGTTCCTTCATTAATGAATAACTACACAGGAACAAATGAGTAATGCACTATTAGCATTCTAGTAACTACTATTTACTAACAAGAAACTTTGATTAATGAATTAGTAAGTCACTGATTCTTGAGATAAGGGACAAAAGTACTTTTGAAAAGTGACAAACAAAAAATCGATACTACATTAATTTGAATTGGATATCTTCATAAACACGGGTCTCATCTATCATACCATGAAAAGGAACAGGGTTTTTTATTTAACCACTTTTTATAAAAATTTACATTTACTCACTTAGTAACTAGACATTTGTCAACTCTCTGACACATGAAAATATGTTTTTGTGTGTGTGTGTGTGTGTGTGTGTGTGTTTGATCAGTTCAACAACACTGTAAAATCTTTAAGTGTGTAGAAATGGTGTGCCTTAGCAAGGCTAACTGATAAATTGCATTATATACACTTTTAATATTATTTTACATTGTTTTGGAATTAGCCATTTTAAAGAGATAGTTCACCCAAAAATGAAAATTATGTCATCATTTACTCTCCCTCAAGTTGTTCCAAACCTGTATGATTTCCTTTCTTCTGCTAAACACAAAAGAAGATATTTTAAAGAAGGTTGGTAATTAAACAGTTGCTGGTCCCCACTGACATCCATAGTATTTTTTTTTCCTACTATGGAAGTCAATGGGGTCCATCAGTCGTTTGGTTACCGACTTTCTTCAAAATATCTGCTTTTGTGTATCCCTTTAAATTACCTTAATTTAGTTTACTAATTTTTTCATTTTTAATATATACAATCAGTGGTTTTGTGCACACAAGACACTGATGCATGTAGATAAGTTGGTGTTTTAAAGGACAAATCCAGTGAAAAATGAACCTGGGGTTAATTAACACATGGTTACAGAGTCGATCGTTCCCTGCGATGCGTTTTCATGAAAACCGAATGTAAAGAGTTTTATCTTTAAAAACATTTTAGCTCATAACACTAGTATATGGGGCACAGAGTAAGTAAAAATAAATCGCTAGTTAATACCACTAACAAGGCTCAAAATAGCCTCACACTAACACGGTAACATAATGAGGGTCCCTACATGCAAACCGAAGCATTGAGAACTTTGTAAGTGTACAGACAGTTTAATAAGAAGATACTTTATAAAGACAGTACATTACGCGTTGACATGCAGGATCCATCTTGGAAAACAGTCTCGACTAATCGAGCCACGAACGCCGTGCTACGTTAGATTTCACAAACGTAATTCCTATCGACCAGCTATCCTATCGACGGCGTTCGTGGCTTTTCCAAGATGGATCCTGCATGTAAACCCGTAATGTACTGTCTTTATAAAGTATCTTCTTATTAAACTGTCTGTACACTTACAAAGTTCTCAATGCTTCGGTTTGCATGTAGGGACCCTCATTATGTTACCGTGTTAGTGTGAGGCTATTTTGAGCCTTGTTAGTGGTATTAACTAGCGATTTATTTTTACTTACTCTGTGCCCCATATACTAGTGTTATGAGCTAATCTGTTTTTAAAGATAAAACTCTATACATTCGATTTTCATGAAAACGCATCGCAGGGAACGATCGACTCGGTAACCATGTGTTAATTAAGCCCAGGTTCATTTTTCACTGGATTTGTCCTTTAATGTATGAACTCAATTGAACAAAAGAAACATAAATTGTTTATAAAAATGAAAAACCTCCATCTTACGGTATTGACACACAACTAACGGTGTTGACACACAATTGACAAACTAATCGAGAATCAAACTGATTAAAGATATTTACCAAGTTTTGACATGGCAAAGGGAGAGAGTATCAAACTTCAAACAAAGAGTACCTGGTGACAGGATCTTTAAGGCACACATGAAAATGTCAAAATGTTCCAGGTATCAAAATAAAAAAGCAAATGTATCTGGAGGTCCTCTATTGGTCATCTATATTTGAACTAAACTGTAAATCTAACAACTGATTTGCAAGAGGACACATTAGGCTGAGAACTAACTAAGATTAGTTATGTAATAGTGTTAATAGTGTACAAATGTTGAAGTGTAACAGGATCCAGAATTCTCCTCATGTATTTCCTGACTCCTTCCAAGGCTCACTGAAAAAATGAAAAGTGAACAATCAGACTCATAATGTCAGTGTTTCTGTAAATCTGAATTGACTGAAATGTCTGTTGTAATTCCAGCTCTACTTTAACACAGGGGTTCAGACAGGTAATTCATCTTTTGCTCTACAGGGCCTCAGGCAGGTCATTTCTATGATTTGCTTCAATTTCTCTCAACAAGTAAGTAAATATATAGAGAGAGTTTTATCTGTCATTACTGCCTTCGGTGTAGAGCCAAGCATTAGATATTTATATAATAGTTTGTCTAACCTGCGGGACTTGGGCATTGGACAAGAGGTGTTGAACATGCCTACGCTCTATGAAGTCCATAACATCAGGGGCTATGGCAGAGCTCTCTGGTCCGGCTTGCTTGGAGGGGAAGAGCTGTCCCCGTCAGTATCAAAAGGACATCTTCCACTCCGTCAGCTTACATGTCAACACTGTCAGACAAAATATCTGAGAGAGTTGACAACATGTTTTTTCAACTTAATCATGTCTAGTAAATGGTAGTCATTTGGATTTTCCTCAGTTGCCAGCTGCCACTAAACCAAAATACCAACTTTTATTTCAAAATTCTTGATTTAAATCATCCCTACTTTGAAGATAGTGTTGACACATAAAAGCTGTGACCACAGGGATTTCAACTTGTTTGCTGAATATTTAAAAAAAAAGTAAAACTTACGGGACCATGTGTTGGACTGCTGCATCCATCAACAGAGAGAAGTCAAAGGGGGTCCTCAGGGTTAAAGCTGACCAAAATATGTCTGATTTATTTCAAATTTGAAAAATATCTGACGGAGTTGACGTGAATTGATGACAGATTTTGAAAGGCTGTTGTTAATGTAAAAAATAATGCAATGTTCACTGTAAGTATTTTGTGATATTTTAATAAGCCATCCAATTAACCTCATATTCATATTTGTGCATTCTGGGCTTTTTTTTTTTTTTTTTTTTTTTTTTTTAGTTTGATACTGTTACCTCTACGGAGGACGAGTTCATTTGCATTGGCTTTCATAGTACAGTGCCGTTTTTTTAAATTAAATTACTATGAAATAATATAAATATATACAAAACTAAGGGTCTAAACATACACAAGTCTTTCACATCCAACTTTTAAAGCCTTTTTAAATGAAATAATTTATTGTTTTTAAGGCAAATTGCAACATTTTGATGGGGGGCATTATTATTTCCCTTATTTCAAGAATCAGTGAAGTAATAGCGCTCAGTTTAATGTGGTAGTTCACTATTAGCTAATCAATATTTTTCATACTCACTGAGGACTACTAAGAACTACTATATACAGGTTAATTATTACTATTAATAATGCATAATGTACAATATAATGGTAACCCATTAGTAATGAATCAAGTGTTAATACATCCTTCTAAATGAACTAGTAATTATTTGGATCAGTAATCTAAAGTGAAGATCATGGAAACACACTAGTAATGACTAAAGTGTTACCAAATACTTCAGAAGTAATTACTATTCAATATCTTATGAAAATCTCAAAAGCTTACCGTGACTTCAGTCAATATTAGGGAGTTATCAAGCTTTTCACTTTACAATACTGATCCAAATAATTACTAGTTCATTTAGAAGGACGTAGTAACACTAACAAGTCATTACTAGTGGGTTACAGTTACATTTTATTATAAATGATGCATTATTCATGTTAATTATGAACCTGTGTATAGTAGTTATCTGGGAGGTATGAAAATCAGAGTTTCTTGTTAGTTAATAATAGTTACTAGAATGTTAATAGTGCATTACTCATTTGTTCCTGTGTAGTTATTCATTAATGAAGGAACAGTATTCTAAAGTGTTTCCATAAAAACGATTTATGTATTTATGTTTCACTACAATAAAACTAAATTAATGTAATTTTCATCAAAACAAAGTGTTACATCTTTGGTTGAAGCAGAGGAGGAAGCAGGATCCACGTGCAGTAGTCTTTTATTAAATAACCTCAAAATTTAACATATACAAGCACAAACTCAGGACTAAGACTCGGGGAACAGAACAACCGCAATGGTGCAACAATAAACAAGAACTGACAAAGACTGAACTAAACACAGGGCTTAAATACACAGACAGACAAGCTAAACAAGATAACAAGGGGGCGTGGCTAATCAGAAACACCTGGGGAGACTAATCAACATAACAGGGAACTGATGAACACGGGACAGGACAGAGGAACACAGATATAAATCATTACATAACCCCCCCTCTATGGGCGGCTCCCGACGCCCATCAAAACAAAAACAATAGTTCAGGAGGGTGGTGGAGAGGAGGCGGACCTGGGGGCGGGATGGAGGGCCCGGCCCGTGGAGCGGCAGAAGACCTGTAGTCTGTGGCAGGACGGGAGGCCAGGACGGATCCGGCTGTGCAGGCGGCCAGGGCGGATCCGGCTGTGCAGGCGGCCAGGGCGGATCCGGCTGTGCAGGCGGCCAGGGCGGATCCGGCTGTGCAGGCGGCCAGGGCGGATCCGGCTGTGCAGGCGGCCAGGGCGGATCCGGCTGTGCAGGCGGCCAGGGCGGATCAGGCTGTGGAGGTGACCACGGCGGAGAGGACCCTTCGGGTGGCCACGGCGGAGAGGACCCTTCGGGTGGCCACGGCGGTGAGGACCCTTCGGGTGGCCACGGCGGAGAGGACCCTTCGGGTGGCCACGGCGGAGAAGACCCTTCGGGTGGCCACGGCGGAGAGGACCCTTCGGGTGGCCACGGCGGAGAGGACCCTTCGGGTGGCCACGGCGGTGAGGACCCTTCGGGTGGCCACGGCGGTGAGGACCCTTCGGGTGGCCATGGCGGTGAAGGCTTATTGCCCCCCCCAAAATTTTCTTGGGGAGGTTAACGGACTTGGGCTCCGGGTAGGAGGAGTCCAGTGGCGAAGGCGTGTCAGGGCTGGATGAGACAGGCGGTGAAGGCAGGTCAGGGCTGGACGAGGTCTGCGACGAGGGCAGGTCAGGACTGGACAGGACCAGCGATGAAGAGGGCTTTGAGCTGGGCAGGACCAGCGGCGAAGAGGGCTCTGAGCTGGGCAGGACCAGCGGCGAAGAGGGCTCTGAGCTGGACATGACCAGCGGCGAAGAGGGCTCTGAGCTGGACGGGACCAGCGGCGAAGAGGGCTCTGAGCGGGACAGGACCAGCGGCGAAGAGGGCTCTGAGCTGGGCAGGACCAGCGGCGAAGAGGGCTCTGAGCTGGGCGGGACCAGCGGCGAAGAGGGCTCTGAGCTGGGCGGGACCAGCGGCGAAGAGGGCTCTGAGCTGGACGGGACCAGCGGCGAAGAGGGCTCTGAGCTGGACGGGACCAGCGGCGAAGGAAACTCTGGGATGGACGGGATCAGCGACGAAGGAAACTCTGGGCTGGACGGAACTAGGGGCGAAGGAAGCTCTGGCTCGGGGGGCATGACGCTCTCAGTCTCAGCGGGCATGACGCTCTCAGTCGCAGGCTCGGCGGGCATGACGCTCTCAGTCGCAGGCACGGCAGGCATGACACTCTCAGTCGCAGGCTCGGCGGGCATGACACTCTCAGTCGCAGGCTCGGCAGGACTGGCGTGAAGTGCAGGCTCGGCAGGACTGGCGTGAAGCTCTGGCTCTGGCTCTGGCTCGGCAGGACTGACGTGAAGCTCTGGCTCTGGCTCTGGCTCGGCAGGACTGACGTGAAGCTCTGGCTCTGGCTCGGCAGGACTGACGTGAAGCTCTGGCTCTGGCTCTGGCTCGGCAGGACTGACGTGAAGCTCTGGCTCTGGCTCTGGCTCGGCAGGACTGACGTGAAGCTCTGGCTCTGGCTCGGCAGAAGTGTTGTGAACCGTCTCTGGATCGGCAGAAGTGACGTGAACCATCTCTGGATCAGCAGAAATGACGTGAACCATCTCTGGATCGGCAGAAGTGTTGTGAACCGTCTCTGGATCGGCAGAAGTGACGTGAACCATCTCTGGATCAGCAGAAATGACGTGAAGAGGCTCAGGTTCGGCAGCGGCCATGACAGGATCTGGCGTGGATGCACTGGCGAGCGATGTGAGCACTGGAGTAGCCAATATTAACGTGGGCATGATGTGAATTGGCTCAGTGTTAGGTAATACTGTGAGCTTGCGTGGCTCCTCATTTGTAAAGCCCACAGTAACTGATGAACCGCTCCAAAAAAGGGCAAAGTTAATAAATCCAGCAAGCGAGCCTCGAGGACCATCATTAACAAGTTTTGACTGGTAATGTTTATTGAGCCCATAACAATAAAAGTCAATGAGTGCGTAATCTGGAAAGTCAATGAGGTGTAAAAGGTCTAGGAAATCTCGGGTGTGGTCCTCGAGTGGTCGGTTACCTTGACGGAGCTGAAGGATGCGTACTGCTGGATCCATTGTGTTGGTCAGTTCTTCTGTTACATCTTTGGTTGAAGCAGAGGAGGAAGCAGGATCCACATGCAGTAGTCTTTTATTAAATAACCTCAAAATTTAACATATACAAGCACAAACTCAGGACTAAGACTCGGGGAACAGAACAACCGCAATGGTGCAACAATAAACAAGAACTGACAAAGACTGAACTAAACACAGGGCTTAAATACACAGACAGACAAGCTAAACAAGATAACAAGGGGGCGTGGCTAATCAGAAACACCTGGGGAGACTAATCAACATAACAGGGAACTGATGAACACGGGACAGGACAGAGGAACACAGATATAAATCATTACACAAAGAGCTTGAGAAAAGAACAGATACACATTGTTACTTAACGAACACACACGCGCGCACTCTCTCTCTCTCTCACACACACACACACACACACACACTGTTCTTACTGACTACATGAGGATTTAGAGGGTTTTTTTCAATTGCTAACAAGCATTGTTCAAAACTGAAGCCACATTTTCAAAACTCTTCACACATTCTGCATTATCAAGATGAATCTTGGCCAAACAGTGAATCTCACCTCCAAAACTCACTTCATATATGTCTCAAAATAAACTCGTTCCACCATAACACTGAACAATTCTGTAGCATAAACGACTCTGGGTAAATGCGAATTAGCTCAAGGATATAGGGAATTTTGGAAATATTAATAATCATAACTCATGGTCATAATTCATAAGTCGCATGTACATTTACTTTATCAATTATCGAGATTACCTTGTTCTGTAACTGGTCTGGTCATCAGTCATTCGTCCAGCGAATAAATGTAAGATTATTACAGTTAGGAAGGGGTATCTCTATTTACAAACTCCAAGAAAGTTTTATCTTCTGGCCACGAACATCAAACTTTCTGAGTTTATTAATTAAAACTACTCAGTGTAGTCTATAATATCGAGCTTGTAGCTTAATTAGATCTTTTAATTTCATTGACTTTATAAGGTGGGTTTTCAAACACAGAGACAGTGAAAAGTATAAATGGATTTTAATAAATGCAAAACTAGAGAGATTATATGAGCTACAAATATAAACGTACGTAAAAATGCAAACAATAAAAACAAACAAACATTTAACCAAACAAGAACATACGTGATCAGGATGAATGAATGAAAGAAAGAAAGGAAGAAGGATATAGAGAGAAGGGAAAAGCTAGTAATTATTACATACAGAAACCTAAGAGCCAGACACCTGAAATCAGCTTTAGAGAGATCAAAAGATACTTGCAAGTCTGTTCTCTGTTCGGGTGAGGCTGAGACAGGAAGGAAGCGCGGACGGTGTCCTGTTTCTGCTGCGTCTTCCGGTGTCACGGGAAGCTTAAAAGGCTCACTGAATGTAACGTTTACCGGAAAATAAGATTCATCTCCCGTGAAGGAAGAGGTAAAATATAACTTAGTTGCAAAGAACGGCAGCTTCTACATGACGCGAGGGTATGCGTCCCAGAGGAGAAGCCAAGGCAAGGCCTGGTCCAGCTGGTTCCGTTGGGAGGAGAAGCACTGCGCGTGGAGAAGAGGAGGTCAGAGCAAGAGCAAGAGATGAGAGAGAGCGATAAGAGGAGGTCTCTTCTTTTTAAAAGACATCTGTTTACGCCCTCTTTTTGGACAACAGCAAATCAGGTCTTCTGATCTGAAGCGGGAAAAAGTTTCTTTGTGTGAAGAAGACACGCCTACTTTGACCATATGTCTTATGAGAGAAAGAATTCATATTTCCTCTTAAGATTGTACACACAGAACAATACATCTTACTGTAATCTCCTATGTGTGACTGGTTGAATTAAAACAGGACGGTCAGACAGATACCAATTATGACAGGTAAATATAGGGGAAACATAACGTTACATTTATATGCATAATTACACACAAATAAAGTTTGATTAAACACACAATAAAATTGTCAGTGTTTCCGTTATGGCAAGTGACGACACTTGAGAAACACAGGAATACATATCAACATTTAGTGGCTTGTTATGTGGGGATATCTGTTTCAAAGTCCAAAGTGTGTTTTGTGTGTGTGGTCTGGAATGTCACGAGGCTATAAAGTCACTAGGAGTTCACGCTGAGCTGGGGGGGAGTCCAGCCACACGGGCGCTGGTAAACTGCCCCGTGGGGAATAACTAACCAGCGCTGTCTTCCTAAGGACAAAGACGATGTGTTCGACACCCACATGATTCACTTAATGTGAAAAGCAGATGTCATTGTTGCTACAATTCTCATTCAGAAAACATACATTTCACTCATAACAGACTGACCTAAAATCACTAACAACAGGGAGCATTTCATAAATGTTGAACTTTTATTCATTTTCATTTCATTATATTCATTATATGATAAGAATAAGACCTTTTCATTTGATTGACTGTATTACAGCATAAAGAATGAATGAGAAATGCAGAAGTTTTTTTTTCCCTATATCTTTAAATATAGTCATTAACATGCAAAAAAATAAAAGTTGAAACAACAACAAAATCCTGAAGCAAAACAATCAAAAAGCATGTCTAGCACACTGTAATGGCGTATGTGCAGTATTGGAGTCCAGCTGTGTCCGGAGGCCTTTCTGTGTGGAATTTGTGTGTTCTCTCCATGATGATGTTGGTTTCCTCTGGGATTCCCACACAATCCAAAGACATACAGGACAGGTGAAGTGGAGACTGTAAGTTTGCCCGCAGGTGTGTGTGTGTGTGTGTGTGTGTGTGTGTGTGTGTGTGTGTGTGTGTGTGAATATGAATGTGTGTGTCTCATCCTGTGATGGACCGGCCATTCTGTCCAGGGTGTTTTCCTGCCTACGACCCGAGACGCTGGGAAAGACTCCAGCTTCTCCACGACCCTACAGGACAAGCTTCACTTCTGGAAAATGTATGGAATAGTCGGATGAATGTATGGATGTACAGAACAGTGAGGATTCTAGTCCTCCCTCTCTCTGCCACTCTTCTTTCCTCACCAATGTGTCACCTTGATCCAAGTTTCCATGATCCAGACTAAAAATAGGACTGAAATTAGTTGTTTGTAATAATTATTATTTAATTTCATTGTAAATATTCTGCTAATATTTTATATTTCAATATAATCCCTGCAGAAATGCACAGTTTGCCATAATTCTGATTTTGAATGAGTCTCTGTAACATCTCACTGTTACTGATTTATCAGCTCAATGTATTCTGGGTAAAATCTCTCTACAGTCTATTCTGAAACATCAACACAGTTTCACTGATGATCCAGAATAAACCCCAAACCCAGGATAGAGCGTCTGAGTGAATGTGGTCTGGACTGTGTGGATGAGGCTCATTGTGTCAGAGACGCTGTAGAAGGACAGAGTTCCTGCACTGTGATCCACATACACTCCTATTCTTCTGCTGATGGGCTTTACAGGGAGATCAGTCTCTATCTTATTGTGCCAGAATGTGTATCTGGAGGAAGAGTAGGACAAACTCCAGGACTGATCATTACATACAAACGCACACTCAATACCCGATCTCTTCCTGCTGATGCTCTTATATGACACTGATATACACACACAACTCCCAGTTCACTCAATCTCCCAGTAACAGCGTCCACACACACTCTCTCTACACAACACCTGGCGCCACCGATCAAATCTGTCTGGATGATCAGGATACGACTGTTGTGTGCCAGTGACAGTAATCACTCTGTTCCTCTCAGACAGACTGAGGAGTTTATTCACTGTGTTCAGATCCAGAGTCAGCTGATGGGAATCTGATGGAGAGAAAACACATCAGAATCAGGAATTATGAATCTGTCTGATCTTTTAATGTATCTGAACAATGTATCATCAGTGTCTCAGTGCAGCTGATCAGATATCCTGTGCAAATCATCATTTACATGATCAATTATAAAACTCTTCTATCATGTTTATTTCTCCTTCTCCAGGAAGAACATGAACACATTCAGTGAGTTTTTCTGCTTGTTTCTCAGTGACTTACATTGTAGGAAGTCGTTCCTGGTCTTGGGATTCATGTTGGTGAATGTGACTGTGGAAATAAACAGACATGAACAATGTGAAGAGAAATGACAAGATAAAATACATCCATTTCTAAGACGTTTCTAATCTGATATTAGATGATGCAGGACTCATTTCTGAGAACAGAAGAATCTCCAGATGCCTCATATATAAAACACACGTATCGGATTCAATCCTAAATTTCAATGGATTTCAATTTCAATATATATACATAAGTATTTATTACTTGTAAACCATCAAGGGATGTTTGTGGCTGTTCTGTAGAGTTGATGCACTTGAATTAAAGATGAACTGTGATTTATAAAGTGGGACTTTATTTGTGCGTATGTTTTATAAATCATAGGAACATTTCAGAAACTGTTGTACGTTCACATTTCGGATCATTCTCCGCACGTCTGTATAAACGAGGCGCAGGACTTTACCTCTATCAGAGATCTTCTTGAGCTCCTCTTTGCAGAAATCCTCCAGTTTGTCTCTCAGCTGACGGACAGATTCTCTCACGCCATCAAAAGAGGAGAGAGAACTGAAGGAAACGTCGGGTTCGTCTGTAGATTCAGGAGGTGCTGAGAGAGACTGGAAACTCTACAGAAAACAGAAATCAAAACTCATCATCTCCACACTTCAGCCAATAACCTGCACTATATCAGATCTGAGCGGCTCTTGTTGACTTCACTTCTCTTCAGTGACTCGCTTCAATCCAGCACTTTCACACAATCAGCACATTCTTCTCATATTCATCATTTAATGCTACAAACTCTAGTATTTCACACTTACACTCCTTGTGAAAAAGAAAGTACCGTACTTGTAACAGAAATAATATACTTTAAAAATGTATAAGTGCAGATTGGCTGTAATGTTTTCAGAAACTTAATTGCATGTTATTTGCAGTTAAATGAATGTGGTTTAGTTTAATGTTTTTATTAAATACAAATAGCTGAGCTTTAGAGTGTTTTTTTGCCCTGCTTAAGTTAGTCTCATTCTGCTCTCATGAAATGTTTCTCTGTGAGTCTCTTGCTCAAGTCCACTATGATCCAGTTCTTCTAGATCTCTGTTACCTGCAGGAACTGGATGTGATGGTGTGTGTGTGAAAGCTGCTCCAGCTCAGCGTCTCTCCTCCTCAGATCATTGATCTCCTGCTCCAGTCGCTCCAGTCGTCCTTCAGCTCGACTCACTGCAGTCTTTTCCTGATCTCTGATCCGCTGTGTGACCTCAGAGCGGCTTCTCTCAATGGAGCGGATGATCTCAGTGAAGATCTTCTCACTGTCCTCCACTGCTGTGTGTGCAGAGCGCTGTTACACACATCACAATCACACAGTGAGTTCAGTGAGTCCAAACTGAGACGTCTCAAACTTCTCTTCTTCTCCAGACTCACCTTATGAGACTCCACAGCCTCTCTCAGCTGATGAAGATCTTTCTGTCTCTGCTGGATTCTCTGACGGATCTTCATCTGCGTCTCCTTCAGCTGTTTCTGGAGGACAAACCAATGACAGCAAATTACATAAAACTACTATCACACAATAAGGGTTAAAGATCTAGCATTGTAAGTTTATACTGTAGGTTCAAACCACAGATCAGTGAAGTTTGATGTTATTGACGTCATCATCTTTGATTTGGGCTCTGCGTACATGAGTTGATCAATGATTTGATTTGTGAATCAAAATTGGTCCTTTAAAAAAAGAAGTACTTTTAAAAGAAGCATTCCTTTAAAAATGTGCATCTAAATAATATACTTTAAAAGAATATACTTACAGTGAGGAAAATAAGTATTTGAACACCCTGCTATTTTGCAAGTTCTCCCACTTGGAAATCATGGAGGGGTCTGAAATTGTCATCGTAGGTGCATGTCCACTGTGAGAGACATAATCTAAAAAAAAAAAATCCAGAAATCACAATATATGATTTTTTAACTATTTATTTGTATGATACAGCTGCAAATAAGTATTTGAACACCTGTCTATCAGCTAGAATTCTGACCTTCAAAGACCTGTTAGTCTGCCTTTAAAATGTCCACCTCCACTCCATTTATTATCCTAAATTAGATGCACCTGTTTGAGGTCGTTAGCTGCATAAAGACACCTGTCCACCCCATACAATCAGTAAGAATCCAACTACTAACATGGCCAAGACCAAAGAGCTGTCCAAAGACACTAGAGACAAAATTGTACAGCTCCACAAGGCTGGAAATGGCTACGGGGAAATTGCCAAGCAGCTTGGTGAAAAAAGGTCCACTGTTGGAGCAATCATTAGAAAATGGAAGAAGCTAAACATGACTGTCAATCTCCCTCGGACTGGGGCTCCATGCAAGATCTCACCTCGTGGGGTCTCAATGATCCTAAGAAAGATGATAAATCAGCCCAGAACTACACGGGAGGAGCTGGTCAATGACCTGAAAAGAGCTGGGACCACCGTTTCCAAGGTTACTGTTGGTAATACACTAAGACGTCATGGTTTGAAATCATGCATGGCACGGAAGGTTCCCCTGCTTAAACCAGCACATGTCAAGGCCCGTCTTAAGTTTGCCAATGACCATTTGGATGATCCAGAGGAGTCATGGGAGAAAGTAATGTGGTCAGATGAGACCAAAATAGAACTTTTTGGTCATAATTCCACTAAACGTGTTTGGAGGAAGAAGAATGATGAGTACCATCCCAAGAACACCATCCCTACTGTGAAGCATGGGGGTGGTAGCATCATGCTTTGGGGGTGTTTTTCTGCACATGGGACAGGGCGACTGCACTGTATTAAAGGGTTACTTCAGGATTTAGCATTAAGCTTTGTATTAGTAGAAAACCTGTAGTATTTTCGAATTACCATGCTTTCCACCCTCATATCCCTCTGAGAGGAGAGATTTATGTATTTTTTGTCTGGAAAAAATCCTCCGATGACGCAAAAATCGTCATTTTGCGTCATCGGAGGATTTTCTGGCCAGAGGCTAAAGACTACAGCCAGTAGATGGCGTTGTTCCGCATGTTTTCAGCCCGCCCATAGAGGGTGGGATCTCACTCACAGAATGTACACACAGTCAGCCGTCTTTCTTTGGAAGCTAAGCTAGCAGGCTCTTGTTCTGTGGAGAATGCTGAATAGTTGGAGAAAGCTGAGTAAGTAGGGGTTATATCCTCCTTTTCCCGGACTTGTCCGGCGGGCGAGATCGTTCAAAATGTCCGGGATTCTGCTTTTGCTTTCTGCGGTTGCCATTCATTGTTTACATGCACACCTCTTGTTTCAATCTAACTGAATTCATTCCGACCGGTGAGTCTGAATGTAGTGTTTACATGAACGCTAATCAAGTGATCGGTTGATGTGCGTTTTAAACATTGCTAAGAAAATTCCTGCACCTCCGTTGCGAGACCGGCGCGTCTCAGTAATGACGCCACCGGCCTCGCGCCGTTCTCCCGCGGCCGTCAGCCTCGTCCTGCTCGCCACAGTAAACATGATGAATGAATGGCGACTGTAGAACGCAAAAGCCGAATCCCGGACATTTTGGGCAATCCCGAAATCCCAGGCAGACTCGTCACGGAGACTCACTGGTAGCCTCATAGGGTAGCCTAACTTGTTTTCAACTGCGCTGTCTTACCGGTAGGCGTGGCCTCCTAGGGCAGTGAAGCAAGTGCATTCTGGGAGTTGTTGTCTTTCATCCACATAAGCCAAAAATACATTTTCTGGCTTTTCTCAGTCTAGAAAGCTCCAAATTAAAAAATTTCTTCACATTTCTTCTACATAAATGACCTATTTTAAATACACATTCATCTTCCCAGAGGTGAAGTATCCCTTTAAGGAGAGGATGACCGGGGCCATGTATTGCGAGATTTTGGGGAACAACCTCCTTCCCTCAGTTAATCAATCAATCAATCAATCAATTTATTTATATATAGCACACTTAAAAACAACCATGGTTGACCAAGGTGCTTCACAGGTTAAAACAACAACAAATTACTGCTCATACATTTATACAACAATAAAACATGTGTAATATACAGTATACGAGGTATAGTGAAAATTAAAATAAAATTAAAATTAAAATTACCAGGAAATTAACAGCCCTAACTCGAAAGAAAAGCCAAAGAAAAATAATGAGTTTTTAACAATGATTTAAAACATTCCAGAGTTTGGCAGGTTCTGATATGGACTGGCAAGTTGTTCCACAATTGAGGGGCAGCTACACTGAATGCTCGATCACCTCTGGTTTTTAGCCTGCTTCTCGGTACATCCAAGAGGAGGAGATTAGCGGATCTTAGTGCTCTAGCCGGGATATGAGCGTGCAGAAGCTCTGTTAAATATAATGGAGCCAGGCCATTTAAGCATTTAAAAGTCAGTAGTAAAATTTTAAAATCGATCCTAAAATGAACAGGGAGCCAGTGGAGGTGACGCAACACAGGTGTGATATGGTCCCTCTTCCTCTTTCCTGTCAAGAGACGTGCAGCCGCATTCTGGACTAACTGCAGACGCTGAATCGATGACTTATCTAAGCCTATGTACAACGAGTTACAGTAGTCAAGGCGAGAGGTTATAAGGGCATTTATCACCCTTTCCAGATCTTTAGGATGGAGATATGCCTTTACCTTGGCTATAGTTCTCAACTGGAAAAAACATGATCTTACAGTGGCGGATATTTGTTTATCAAGCTTGAATGCACTATCTAACACAACACCAAGACTCCTCACAGTTGAACGACTGTTCGAAGCCAAGGGGCCAAGATAATTTAAATCAAGAGGTTTAGGGTTTCCAAATACTATAATCTCTGTCTTGTCTCCATTTAAATTTAAGAAGTTTAAATTCATCCATGTTTTAATGTCTTTCATACAATCAAACAGGGGCTGCAGATTTTTTACATTCAGGGGCAAATAAATTTGAATGTCGTCTGCATAACAGTGAAAGGAGACCTCGTACCTTTCAAAAATGGAGGCCAGGGGCAGCATATACAAAGAAAATAAAATGGGGCCTAAGACGGAACCTTGAGGGACACCGCAGGTAAATGGAGCCGTTTCAGATAAAAAATCACCGAGTTGGACAGAGAAGCTCCTGTCAGTTAGATAAGATTGAAACCACCTTAGTGCACTACCTTTGATTCCTACACAACTCTCCAAACGTGCCAGGAGAATTGAGTGGTCCACAGTGTCAAAGGCTGCAGTAAGGTCTAAAAGCACTAAGACAGCAGAGGCTCCTGAATCGACAGTTAAAATCAAATCATTAAAAACTCTCAACAATGCAGTTTCAGTACTATGACGGGATCTAAAGCCGGACTGGAACTTTTCATAAATATTATTACTAATTAAAAAAGTTTGCAGCTGCATAGAAACTACTTTCTCCACGACTTTAGATAGGAAGCACAGTTTTGAAATGGGCCTGAAGTTAGAAAGAATAGCGGGATTAAGATTTTCCTTTTTTAGCAGCGGTTGCACAAAAGCATGTTTAAAGGCGGACGGAACCTGACCAGAGACGAGACAAGTATTTATCAATAATAAAATACACGGTCCAACAGTATCAAAGACTTCTCTAATCAAACAAGAAGGGATGCTATCTGAGGGACAGTTTGTAGGCCGCAGTTTATGGACCACCTCAGATAGGGATAGGATTGATATGGGCTCAAACTGATCTAGTACCGCGAGGCATACAGGAGGAGCAGAGGGATCAGGATCACAGGATGTGGTTACAGAAGATCGAAGAACAGAAATCTTCTCAACAAAAAATTCTAAAAAAGAATTACAAAGGTCCAGTGTAGGTGTAACAGGAAAAGATTTGCGAGGATTTGTAATATTGTTAACCATATTGAACAGAACTTGTGGCTTGTGACGGTTATTTGCAACCAGTTTAGAAAAATAATCAGATTTTGCCAGTTTTACAGCCCTTTGATAATCAGATAGATATTGCTGTAAAATTTCATAAGACACTCTGAGTTTATCTTTCTTCCACCTTCGCTCAGCTTGCCGACATGCACGTCTGATCGGGTAGTGTCATTTAACCAAGGCTCTGAAAGCGGTTTAGTGCGTTTCGTCTTCAAAGGAGCTACAGAGTCTAAGATATTTGTGCAAGTTGAATTAAAAAGAGTTATGAGTCCATCAGCACCATTAACATCACCTCCATCCAATTTATAAAGCACAGAGTCTTTAAAAACAGCAGAGAACTGTGCCGGGGTTTGACTGTTAAATACACGGTGGCGCTGTGAAATAGGAGACTTAATTACAGAACATGGAACTGTAATCGTAAACAAGACCGGAAAGTGGTCCGAAATACATGCACTACATATTTCATTTATATGAACACACAAACCATGAGACAGCACAAGATCTAATGTATGACCCTTTTCATGTGTCGGGCCGGACACTGACTGAGTGAGATTAAAAGCATTTAGAAGATTTAAGAAGTCTTTAACCATGGGTTTGTTTTCACAACACACATGTAAATTAAAATCACCACAAATTATAAAATGATCATAATTCAACCTTAGACCTGCTATAAAATCCGCAAAGTCTTGCATAAAAGTTTTGTTGAATTTTGGTGGGCGATACACAACTGCACACAGTATCGGAGAAGTGGCGTTTAGTTCAAATAACTGCAGCTCAAAGCTTGAGTAATTAACAGATACAGACAGCCGACACTGCAAGGTGGTTCTCTTACGAGAGTTCTCTCGTACTGCGTTTTATCAAAACGCTACGGGAAAAGTCTCTTTTCACGAAACACTGAAGCAAAAATTATCCTTTAATTTTCATATATGTAAAACGCGTTGCGGCAGCAGCAGACAGCTGAAGCAAGACGGCTTGTCCGCTCATTGGCTGCTCTGCGGCAACTGCATAAGCCTATCGAGCGCAGGCTGATGCAACATCAGACCAATGAGGGCGCTTCGCGCCCTCCTCGCCACTTCCCGCCGAGACGGGCGTGGCTTACCTCTATAAAAGGAGCTCGAGAAGGCTGATTCACTTGATTTTAATCTCTTCAGCGAAGCGCACGCATCGCTGGATCACGAGGAAGCACGCGTCGTCTGATGCAAGCACTTCAGCGGGACGAGCCCTTGAAGCCGCTGGCCAACGCCGCCTTCTACCGCCGTACCTGCTGCGCTTTCCGACGCCATATCCTTTACATTCTTGTTCTTGTGTTTGTGTGTGTGTGTGTTCGCTTTGCAACACACACCCCTAAAAGAGCTGCGTCTTTTTCAAGATGCCTTCTCATGCAGCGCTCGCGCTCGCTGACGGCGAACGCCTTCACTCCGAGCCAATTGCCTACGGTGACTCTGAGGACTCACCGGGCATCCTTCCGAGGCTGCCCTTCCTGGAAGCGGATGGCGGGATTAGTTTTTCTTTACGTTACAAGAAAAGCTACCCTGCCTCTGCACGCGTCATTCACCGGCGAAGGAGAAAAGAGTGTTCTTAGTCCCACCGTTGGTCGGTCTGACCTCTTTTCTCTCACATTTCTCAGTTCCCTGTTCGGCGACTGGAAATATTATTGCAGCAAGTGAGTCTGTTACACGCTTGCCTGCCAGCAAACGCCGAAGAATACATGTTGACGCCGCTTTCAAACCCTGTATCCCCCTGTGGCTCAGTGGTGGAATTATAGGTTCTCCACGCGGGAGACCGGGGTTCGGATCCCGGTCTAGCGGCATATATATTTATGCCGCCAATGCTTGCTCTGTAAGTCCCCTGAAGGCGACTGCAGAGATGCATTTTGCAGCCAGCGAGCGCGTAGTACCCGCTTGCCTGCAACCGAACACCGTTTCTACGGTTCCCGCGCGTCACTGGCGAAAGGAGAATGGAGTGTTTTCAGCCCCGCTGAAACTGGGCGATTTCCACTCTTCTCACATTCTGGCATTTTGCAGGCGTCTGAAAATGCAAATCACTCTGTCTGTTCCCCGAGAGGCAACTGCAGACGTGTTTTTTGCTGGCCACGAGCACGTGGTACATGCCTGCAAGCAAACGCCAGTGTGGATAATACTCGCGCTGACTTTGTCTATGTATCTTCACTGTGGTCCAGTGGTAGATTCTTAGACTTGCGCGCGGGCGATCGGAGGTTCGAACCCCAGGCCGGCCGGCAGAAAATATTTATGCCGCCGAATGCAAATCACTCTGTTTGTTCCCCGAGAGGCAACTGCAGACGTGTTTTTTGCTGGCCACGAGCACGTGGTACATGCCTGCAAGCAAACGCCAGTGCGGATAATACTCGCGCTGACTTTGTCTATGTATCTTCACTGTGGTCCAGTGGTAGATTCTTAGACTTGCGCGCGGGGAATCGGAGGTTCGAACCCCAGGCCGACCGGCAGAAAATATTTATGCCGCCGAATGCAAATCACTCTGTTTGTTCCCCGAGAGACAACTGCAGACGTGTTTTTTGCTGCCCACGAGCACGGCCGATGATGCTATATGTGTAGAGAAGATGCCCACTGCTAGTGCCCATCCCTACACAGTAGCACAGCCCTTCACACAGGGCCCGCGCTCATATATTCGACTCGGGTCGATCACGCACGCAACATAGTGAACGTGCCCACTGCCTAGTGCCCACAAACACTATGTTCTGCATGCCTTGTGGTTTCTGTAAAGACGAAACCTGTGTGCATTCACTCTGCTCAGACAGACAGTGCACTCATTGCAGTAACTGTGCCCGCTCTCCCGCGCCCACACTTACTCACGGTATTTCTGGTGTCCCGGCCACGGCCGATGGTGCTATAAATGTAGTGTCGATGCCCACTTCTCAGTGCCCATCCCTACACACAAGCACAGCCCTGCACTTAGGGCTCGCGCAAATAAAATCGACTCAGGTCGATTGCGCTCCCCACATAGTAAAAGTGCCCACTACTCAGTGCCCACGAACACTATGTCTATCAGATCACAGGCTCTCTGTAAAAACGAGACCTATGAGCGCGCGCGCTGCTTACACAGGCAGCGCGCCCAAAGCAGTAAATGTGTCCGCTCCCAGCCCACATCTACTCGCACACATGAGTCCCACGGGACTCGCGCAGCCCTCCCTCACTCAGCCAAGCACTGTTGTAAGGTCGAGGACGAGCGCTCCGCCCGCTGTATTAAGCGCGCCCCCCGCCTCAAATGCCGCAGGCATAACGCCTACGTTTGTGAGCCCCGTAGCACCTCTGTCGCACGGCGAACAGAGCGCGCTCTGTATCCGGCCCTTAGCCAACCATGCAGATGCATGGGCAGCGCTTCCATGGGTTTCGGACTGGGTCTTAGGCATTATAAAGAGAGGCTTCTCGCTACAGTTTTTTCGACGCCCTCCGCGCTACACAGCGCGCGTCGAAACTTCGGTACCGCTGAAAGTAGCACACCTACTTCGCGCCGAAATATCAAAACTGATAAGCAAAGGGGCGATAGAGCTTATTCCCCGAGATCAAAGCGAACAGGGGATATACAGCAGATACTTTCTAGTCCCCAAAAAGGACGGCGGTATCAGACCCATTCTGGATCTAAGACGACTGAACAGAGTGTTAGTGAAACGCCGTTTCAAAATGCTCACGACCAGCAAAATTCTCGCGCATGTTCGCCGGGAAGACTGGTTCATGTCGATAGATCTGAAGGACGCGTATTTTCAAATACAGATAGCGTCACATCACAGGTGATTCTTGAGATTCGCCTTCGAGGGTCAGACATACCAGTATACAGTCCTGCCTTTCGGCTTGTCCCTGGCACCTCGTACATTTACGAAATGCATGGATGCAGCGCTCGCTCCTCTCAGACTCAGAGGCATGCGAGTGCTGAACTACTTGGACGACTGGTTGATCCTAGCCCAATCACGATCTCAGCTCGTAGAGCACAGAGCCATTTTACTCGATCACCTCGAGAATCTTGGTATCACGGTCAATTGGGCGAAGAGTTCACTGAACCCCAGTCAAACGATTTCGTTTCTGGGTATAGTTCTGGACTCACAGTCTATGACAGCGCAGCTGTCGCCACAGCGTGTGCTGAACATTCAGCGCGCGGCGAAGTCTTTCCGCCGCGGCGCTTTCACCCCGCTCAGGAAATTTCAAAGGATGCTGGGTCTCATGGCCTCAGCATCGTCAGTTCTCCGGCTGGGCTTGCTCCGCATGCGCCCGCTGCAGTTCTGGTTGAAAGCGCGGGTACCGCGCAGAGCGTGGGTGTCCGGTCAATTACGCCTCAAGGTCAATCAGGACTGTGTCACAGCCCTGGTGCCTTGGATGGCGAACGACTGGTACCAATCAGGTGTAAGCCTGGGGACTTCCTCGAGGGTTAGGATGGTGTCGACGGACGCATCCACCTCGGGATGGGGAGCGCTGCTCGAGGGCAGACCGTTCTTCGGCCTATGGTCGGAACGAGAAAAGCTCCAACACATAAACTGCCTAGAAATGCTGGCAGTGCACAATGCGCTGACGCGTTTTTGTCCCCACATCAAGGACCAACACGTCATAGTCCGTTCGGACAACATGGCTGTGGTGTCCTACATAAATCGCCAGGGCGGTCTGAATTCCATATCCCTGTACAGGCTGGCGAAACGCCTCCTACTATGGGCTCAGCACAACTTACGCTCGCTGAGAGCAGTGCATGTACCCGGGCTTCTGAATGTGGGCCCGGACAGACTGTCCAGGAACAACGTTCCTACAGGCGAATGGTCTCTACACCCACAAACAGTCCGGCTGTTGTGGGAGAGATTCGGCAAAGCGGAGGTGGACCTATTCGCGTCCCACGAAAACGCTCACTGCCCCGCATTCTTTTCAAAGACCGACAGCGCGCTGTCCCAAAGGTGGCCGCGCTGCCCGCTATACGCTTTTCCCCCCGTTTCCCTCCTGCCACAGGTGTTGGAACGGGTCAGGAAAACAAAATGCCCAGTGCTGCTTGTAGCACCGTTCTGGAAAAACCAGGCATGGTTCCCAGTTCTGATGCAGTTAGCAGACATTGCTCCATGGCCAGTGCCGTTGAGGAGAGATCTCCTCTCGCAGGCCAGTGGCTCGATTTGGCACCCACACCCGGAACTGTGGTCCCTTCATGTGTGGGCGCTCAACGGATACCCGTTGGTCTCGCAGAGGGAGTCATGAATACCATCACTGAGGCTAGAGCGCCGTCGACCAGGCGGCTCTACGCTTCAAAGTGGTCGGTTTTCTCCAGCTGGTGTACAGCTCGGAGCCTTTCACCCCTCGAATGTGAGGTAGCGGAGGTTCTCTCCTTCCTACAAGAGCTGTTGGATAAGGGCAGATCCCCTTCCACGCTCAAAGTGTATGTGGCTATTTCAGCGTTTCAGCGTTCTCCGGTTCAACGCTGGGTCAGTCACTGGGAAGGAATGATTTAGTCATCCGCTTCCTCAGGGGAGCTAGGAGACTGAATCCACCCAGACCTCCTTCAGTCCCTATGTGGGACCTTTCTACGGTCCTGGCGGCCATGAAGGGTGCCCCTTTCGAGCCTATCCAGTCTATCAGCCTCAAACATTTGTCTTTCAAAACAGTGTTTTTGATGGCTCTCGCTTCAGTGAAGCGCATAGGCGATCTGCACGCGCTCTCTGTGAGCCTGACGTGCTTGGAGTTTGGTCCTAATGACTCTAAAGTCATACTCAAACCTAAGCACGGCTATGTGCCGAAATCCCTCAACACGCCTTTTCGGGCTCAGGTTATTTCCCTGGCTGCCCTGCCAGCGTCGAGTGAGGAAGGGGACTCGAGTTTTCTTTGCCCTGTTAGGGCTTTAAGAACTTATATGTTCCGCTCTGCTGCCTTCAGACAGACAGAGCAGCTCTTTGTCTCGTTCAGCGGACGTTCCAAAGGAACGGCTGTTTCGAAACAGAGTCTATCCAGATGGATAGTTGACGCCATAGCGCTGGCTTATACTGCCAAGGGCATTCAATGCCCGTTGGGAGTCAGAGCGCACTCTACGAGAGGCGTTGCCTCCTCGTGGACTTGGTCCAGCGGGATTTCCTTACAGGATATATGTACGGCGGCAGGCTGGGCCTCTCCGTCTACATTTATCAGGTTTTATACCTAGAGGTTCCCGCCTTACAGGCTAAGCTTTTGTCGGTGTAATCTATTTACAGGCGCAACGCGCTACCGACTATACTGGGCAGAACTGTGTAAGACCCACGTTTTCCCACATTAGTGCAGGCTCCCTACCCTGGCTATGTGATGTCATATTCGCGTCTGTGGACATGTCTATATAAGGACGGAGGAAACCCCTCCTGTCTTTAGACTCTCCCTGTGAGGTCATGTTAAGCCTGCGGACGCTACAGTATAGGGAATTAAGGCTCCCCCCCTTATTCCCTGACTCTGTGTGAGTCTATCTGGTGATTATGCACTGTATGCCTGAAATAGCTTCCGGTGATCAGTGTTTTTATCCCAGCACGCACGGCGTTTTGCAAGGGGTTCCCGTAGCGTTTTGATAAAACGCAGTACGAGAGAACTCTCGTAAGAGAACGTACTCGGTTACTAACGTAACCTCGGTTCTCTCTAGAAGAGGGAACGAGTACTGCGTTCCCTTGCCGTGCGTTTGGTTCACTCTGGTTCGCTTCGGCGATCAAAATCAAGTGAATCAGCCTTCTCGAGCTCCTTTTATAGAGGTAAGCCACGCCCGTCTCGGCGGGAAGTGACGAGGAGGGCGCGAAGCGCCCTCATTGGTCTGATGTTGCATCAGCCTGCGCTCGATAGGCTTATGCAGTTGCCGCAGAGCAGCCAATGAGCGGACAAGCCGTCTTGCTTCAGCTGTCTGCTGCTGCCGCAACGCGTTTTACATATATGAAAATTAAAGGATAATTTTTGCTTCAGTGTTTCGTGAAAAGAGACTTTTCCCGTAGCGTTTTGATAAAACGCAGTACTCGTTCCCTCTTCTAGAGAGAACCGAGGTTACGTTAGTAACCGAGTACGATTTAAACACAGTGGCAAGTCCTCCACCTTTACCAGTAGTCCGAGGAGTGTTAAAAAATGTACAGTTTGGAGGGAGAAGTTCAGAAAAGGATGCAGACTCACCAACATGAAGCCAAGTCTCAGTCAGCAGCATAAAATCCAATTTATGAGATGTAAAAAAGTAATTTAGTATAAAAGTTTTGTTGGCCATTGATCTGACATTAATCAATGCCATACAAAGAGTTAAATCCAAACTGTTTGGCTTTGGGGCTCGTTGCAGTGCACGCAGATTAGCCGTTCTCACACCAAGTCGACAGTCAAGCCGACATTTCCTTGCCGACACCGGGTTTCTCCGCCCGGTGTCAGCCCACAGTACATCATTTTCCAGGTTGGAGAGGGCCTCGACGGGCCGCAACGCAACTGCAATCTGGCAGGGGAAGACGGGGCGGATCCATCGCAGACGCGCGACCTCCGAGCACCAGCGCCGGCGACCGCAGCCCCCACCGCAGAGGAAACGGGGATCGGGCACATCCGAAGACCTCAGGTACGCCTTGAGACGAACAAGCACTCCAGCACGCCTTCCTCGTCTCCTGTGGCGCTTTTTTCGGGGAAATTCCCACGGCAAACAGCGCAGGTGGTCTGGGATGTTATGCAACCATGGAGGTAGGCTTCCAGCCTGTTCTCCCAAGCGATCTCTCGAAAGCCCCAAAGCTTCACATGACGCTCGAATGTCAAACAAACTTTGGCGATCATATACGAGAAGGCTTGTTACATCCCGGCAGCAAAGACACAGAATTAAAATAGCAGCAAACAGATAATAAGCGCAGCGTGATGCTGTCAGACGGCTTGCCTTACACACTGGCGCCATCTTGACTCAAGCATTGACTCAAGCATCAGTTAGAGCATTGAAGATGGGTCGAGGCTGGGTCTTCCAACATGACAATGACCCGAAGCACACAGCCAGGATAACCAAGGAGTGGCTCTGTAAGAAGCATATCAAGGTTCTGGCGTGGCCTAGCCAGTCTCCAGACCTAAACCCAATAGAAAATCTTTGGAGGGAGCTCAAACTCCGTGTTTCTCAGCAACAGCCCAGAAACCTGACTGATCTAGAGAAGATCTGTGTGGAGGAGTGGGCTAAAATCCCTCCTGCAGTGTGTGCAAACCTGGTGAAAAACTACAGGAAACGTTTGACCTCTGTAATTGCAAACAAAGGCTACTGTACCAAATATTAACATTGATTTTCTCAGGTGTTCAAATACTTATTTGCAGCTGTATCATACAAATAAATAGTTAAAAAATCATACATTGTGATTTCTGGATTTTTTTTTTTAGATTATGTCTCTCACAGTGGACATGCACCTACGATGACAATTTCAGACCCCTCCATGATTTCTAAGTGGGAGAACTTGCAAAATAGCAGGGTGTTCAAATACTTATTTTCCTCACTGTAAGTGTGAACTGAATGTAATGTTTACAGACACGTAGTTGCATGTTAATTGCCATTAAATGAACATCTATTATATTTATATTTAAAGCAATTAGCTGAACTTATTAGTGATTTCTAAGAACTTCTTCAAATGTTATTTCATAATTCTATTCTTTTTAAAAAATAGTTAAAGTGTACTGTCATCTGTACAGACAAGCATTTATGATAAACTAAAATATACTGTAATAATGAAGTTGTACATTAAAAACATATTAACTTTAAATATATCGAATAACACACTAACGCTTATAATCAGGTACTTTGGTATGTCAATCAACACATCAAAATAAGTGCACTTCTTTATAGCGTGACAAAAGAGTCACATTGAAATATTAAATTAATATTAAATATTATTTAATATTAAATATTAAAATGCACTTTAAAGTAAAACTTTTAATTTGACATTCTTTCATATTGTATTTATTAAGTGAAACCGTCATGAACATTTACTCTCTTTAAGTGCACTTAAATGGCCTTTTATTTCGTTAATATAATATTTTCTGCATGTACAGTTTTTATTTTAAATATACTTTTAATTTGAAGTACACTACAAGTGCACGTTAATACAATTAATCACACTTCGTTTTTAAACCACTAGTGGTTAAGATTAATTTTATGTTTTTTATCCTTTTTGGAGCTTGAAACTTTTGTACCCCATTGACTTTCAATGTATAGAGTAAAATAGACATTCTTCAAAATATCATCTTTACAATCTACAGAAGAAAGTGAGTCAAACCGGTTTGGGACAACATGAGTAAATGAGTGAGTAAATGAAGACACTTTCATTTCTGCGTGATCAATCCCTCTCAGTTCATACCTGTTTCTCTGTCCTATATAGTAAGAGTATGTCAAAGTCAGTTACAAAATGTTTTGTATAATGGTGATAATAGCATGCTTCATGACTCAGCTAAGTGTTGCTAGCATGTTTAGTATGTTTCTAGCATGCTTAGTACACAATAATTATGTGGTTAGTACTGCATTACTGTGTTAAACCATGCCAGTTTCTGTTGCCAGTAGGTGGGGCTATGTCTATTTACCTTTCATATCTGCATATATATTCATATATATTTCATATCACTGCGTGATCAATCCCTCTCAGTTCATACCTGTTTCTCTGTCCTCTGTGCTGCAGTTGATACAGTTTTGTGGTTTTTATGTTCATACTCTTTACACCGGAAACAAATGCATTCTTGATCAGTGACACAGAACATTTCTAGCTCTTTATCATGTTTCCGGCAGATCATGTCCTGCAGTCGTCCAGTGGCATCAATCACTTTGTGTGGTTTACGAGAGTGATATTCCTCATGACGGTCTAAATGAGTTTGACAGTAAGATTCCTGACACACCAGACAGGACTTGACGGCTTTGTATTTTCTTCCAGTACAGACGTCACACTCCACGTCTCCAGTTCCAGCGTAACAGTCAGCAGGAAGTTTAGTCTTCTTCAGTTTCTCCACCAGTTCAGCCAGAATGGTGTTTTTAGCTAAAGCAGGTCTTGGACTGAAGGTCTGTCTGCACTGAGGGCAGCTGTAGACTCTCTTCTCATCCTCCTGATCCCAGCAGTCTGTAATACAGATCTTACAGTAACTGTGTCCACAGAGGATAGTCACTGGATCCTTCAGGAGATCCAGACACACTGGACACGTGAACTCATCCTGAGAAAATCTGGCTTCAGCCATTTTACTGCATGAATACAGAGAGACACAAACACACAACAGCTCAACAACACTTCAGTTTCTGTTTCTCTGAACTGAGGAGCTGAAATAGTTTCCTGGTTCTGTGTTTGAGTGACTTGTGTAAAACAGGAGTGTCTGTAAAGCAGTTTAATTCCTCATTCCTGATCAAGGAGAGTCACTTTACTGCTGTGTTTACTGTATGTGTCGTTCAAGTGGAGTTGAAAATATCATAATTACGAGTTCTGAGCTCATGAATGACTGAGCGAATATTTAGGTTACTCACGAATGCATGTGTCTATATACTGTGTCAAAGTAATGTCAATATGTCAAAATATACAGTTCTAAGATAATACAGATCATGCTAGCTAACATCATGTATTCATTTAGGCAGAAACAACAAGCTCATTAACCCTTTCCTTATGAGTCTTTAAAAAAAATTGCAACTGCCAGCGTTTTTTTATTTTTTTATAATTTTCACAAAACTTTCATGGCCCCAGAATATTTTGTTGAATGAATATCTGAACATACAATATGTAAGCAATAAGGTACGAGAGGCTGTGCTGTATCGTGAATAAGTAACGGCTGAAGGGCGTTGTTAGGCACGACGCAAAGCGGAGTTAAGCCGTTACTTATTCACGATACAGCACTTGCCTCGAGTACCTTATTGCTTTTATAAAACGGTTACCACACAATATTAAAGGGTTAGTTCACCCAAAAATGAAAATTCTGTCAGTAATTACTCACCCTCATGTTGTTCCAACCGCGTAAGACCTTCGTTCATCTTCGGAACACAAATTAAGATATTTTTGATGAAAACTGAGCCCTGTCTCACTCCTCCGTAGGCTGCTGTGTGACCGAAACTTGCTGGCCCAGAAAAGTTATTAAAGAGATCGTTAATATAGTCCAAGTGACTCCAGTGGCTCAATCTTAAGTATATCAAGCGACGAGAATACTTTTTGTGCGCAAAACAAACAAAAATAACAACTTTATTCCACTATTCATTTCCTTCTCTCTGGACCTCTAGTTGGTTCGCGTAGTGTTTTTGCGCAGCGCGTCTGTGTTACACGTCACCACGTAGGCTCACTATTGGCCGACGCCGGTCATGTGTGTGATGCGTGATGACGTGCAACACAGACGCGCAGCGCAAAAACACTACGAGGCCCAGAGAGAAGGAAATGAAAAGTGGAATAAAGTCGTTATTTTTGTTTGTTTTTGCGCACAAAAAGTATTCTCGTCGCTTGATATACTTAAGATTGAGCCACTGGAGTCACTTGGACTATATTAACGATCTCTTTAATAACTTTTCTGGGCCAGCAAGTTTCGGTCACATAGCAGCCTATGGAGGAGTGAGACAGGGCTCAGATTTAATCAAAAATATCTTAATTTGTGTTCCGAAGATGAACGAAGGTCTTACGCGGTTGGAACATCATGAGGGTGAGTAATTACTGACAGAATTTTCATTTTTGGGTGAACTAACCCTTTAAAGTAAAAAAAAAAAAAATGTATTAGTGCAACTTTCATGAAGTTAAATCAATAAAAGCATTCCTTCGGCTAGAAAAAAATAGTCCCTGACCGTGAACAACAACGTTCCAATGTGTAATATGAAAGCTCAAATAAAAACAACAAACCGTTCTCAAACTTTGTCTCATTCTTTTTATTTTTTACAACACAATATTTGTGAAATTTCCTCGTACACAAATAGGCATAGCTTATCTCTCAGCATGAGAAAACTTTTATTTTTTTGTTTATTCCGTTATTTTCTCTCTGCACTAAACTAAATATTTACATAGCCTAAATAAAAACACAAGGGCACATATTTTGATAGATAACAGTTAGGTCTTTAATCTATTTTATTAATGTTATTAATTTAGTTGCTAAAATGCTGCCTAACAAGAGATACTTTTTTTACTGTTGTTTATTTAAATTTATTTGAACATCTCCGTTTATTGTGCACGCATTAAATATTTGTCTCATTTCAATCGGCTCCACTGATATTTAACGCGGTTCTCTTTAGTTGGGGCTCGGCACTGTCAGCAGTGTTTTCTGTTGCAGCAAGAATGTCGCTCCAGTGCTTTCTTTAAGTTTGGCCTCCAGTAGCTCTGTAGTGAACTTTCACACTTATGTCCACTCACAGACGTAATTTCCCTCGATTCGAGACCAGCATCGGACAACCATGGCCCTGCGAAGGCAGTGATTTGTGTAAGCCTTGGAGGTGCTGCTGCTTTACAAATTCTCGGCAACATTGTTGCGAGGTAGTTCACACCCATAGGCTCTCTTGTGTACCTGCAACAGTCAAAAACGAGAAAAAACTTGAACACAACAAGATTTAACACAAATTATAAATAGCTAATATGATTTATGTGCCGCTGCGTGATCTACGTACCAAACACATTTAGAGAGGTTTTGCTTTTTGGGGTGAAGGTAAAAAGCAGGGGGGTTAGATAGCAGAAGAGAAAAGTACTTCTCTAGAGAGGCAACGGGACAAAGCGGGTTCCCAGTTTGTTGGAACATGAAGCCACGCCTGCTCTCCTTATTTCTGTCATGTGGGTCCTTATGGTTTTTTGTGTCTTCATTGAAGCTCATGACATACTTTAGACCATTTTCGTTTGTTAAAATGTGGAATGAGTCTGGAATGAGTTCTCGGTTCCCCTCTTTTCCTCTACATCCGAAGTGTAACTGCACGTCAAACCATACTTTGTTTACGAGTCCTTCAGGTGTGTTGGGATTAAGCGCATCGGACAGTTTTACGGTGCTGAAATCTTTAGTAGAAATCGGTGTGTGATGCTCCGTTTTATCACGACCCTCTCTTCTCATTGTCTTTACGACTCCAACCAAAACATTATTGGATGAGGTGAATTCGCTGTCTCTCATCAGACACCAGGACAAACTCAAAGGTGGATCATTCAGGAATCTGTTCAGACCCGCACGTAACGCTACATAGCTAACTTACTGATCCCATATTTTTCGCCTTTGGAGCTTCTGACTGTTCCGTAGAAGTCACGGAGAAGTGCGTTGAGTTCCGTCTTGGTGATTTGTTTAAAATCAATGCTGCAACCCTTTCACCAAAGCATTTCACTGCCCATTGGGTTTGCTGCACGGTATTATTTTCATTACGCGTCTCATTACGCGTTTCATTATGAGTCTTCTCGAATGTACGTGTTCATACGTGTGGTTGCTAAGGGTGTCGCTAAGGGCGCAGTGATAAATAGAACTGTTGGGTGAAGCGGTCATAGCCGTGTTTAATCGTGACTAAAGCACAGCTATTGACCAATCAGAATCAAGGATTGGAACTAACCGTTTTATAAATCAAAATAAATAACAGATCCTCTGTAGCTTTAGGCATTCTTTTTTATCAACACTTAAATGTGGGTAAGTTTCATAAAAACAACAACATTTTAAATAAAAGCTGAGAAAATTGTGTTTGTTTTCAAAGATTACAACGTGTTGATTTTATCGCTTGTTTCTGCTTCTTGTTTTGCCTGTGTTTTGATCATAGACTGTAAAATAAAGGTTTTGATCAGGAGATTCTGTACTCTTTCAGAAGATGTGTGATAGCGCCCCCTACCGTATAACAGTGAAAACACGGAAAACTGGAAAATTCCGTCAATGGAAAGGGTTAAAGCAATTATTACAAGTTGTGATCATAATGATAACAATATATAGAAGATTTGGCAGTTTTGTATGTTGTTTCAGAGTTGGCATCATCTGATGTCCTCGCAGGGGTTGGCGTCCTCTCTTCACAAGTGTTGGATCATCTGAAATCTTCATAAGAGGCTGGATCCAAACTGGAGCTGGCGTACTCAGGATCCCGAGGTAAAAACAGAAAAGCAAATTAAAAATAATCAGCGGAGCTGCTGTTTCAAGTAATAGATAATCATGTGCTTTTGATCTGATATAACTAGAGTATAAGGTTTTGAGGTGCATTATGTGAATGATTGGATAAAGAGAAGTGTCTTTAATCTAGATTTAAAGTCTTTAAGAGTCTGAGTCCTGAACATTATCAGGAAGGCTATTCCAGAGTTTAGGAGCCAAATGTGAAAACGCTCTCCCTCCTTTAGTGGACTTAGAAACCCTATAGGTACTATCAGAAGCCCAGAGTTTTGTGATATTAAAGAAAGTGATGGATTGTAGGGTGATAGAAGACCAGTTAAATACACAGGAGCTAAACCACTTAGGGCCTTATAGGTCAGTAGCAATACTTTCAATTTATACAGAACTTAATAGGTAACCAGTGTAGAGATGATAAAATTGGGGTTATATGATCATATTTTCTTGACCTGGTAAGAAATCTAGCAGCTGCATTTTGGACTAACTGTTGCTTGTTTATTAAGGATGCAGGACAACCAGCTAGTAATGCATTACAGTAATCCAGTCTAAAGGTCATGAATGCATGAACTAACTTTTCTGCATCAGAAACATATTACATGTTGCATAGCTTAGTGATGTTTCTGAGGTGGAAGAAGGCTTTTGTAACATGAAATATGATTTGCGAAAGACAAATAATCTAATATACAGTTGTGGTCAGAATTATTGGCACCCCTGGTAAATATGATCAAAGATGGCTGTAAAAATTAATCTGCATTGTTTATCCTTTTGATCTTTCATTATTATTTTTTTGCAAAAATCTAACCTAAAATAATTAAAAGTAGGGGTAAAATCACATTATGAAATAAATGTTTTTCTCCACAACAAGGCCACAATTATTGGCACCCCTAGATTTGTTTAAGAGTAAAATGTCTCTGAAGTATATTTCCATTAATATTTTCATTTTTAGCACACCAGGGTGACTAGGAACATGAAATTGTCCACAACTGTAACAATACCGGACCGAGTCCTGATCGTCCGCCCGTCTACAGTCTTCAGTGCTGGTATTTGGCCGCGCTGCTGTTGCATTGCCCGCCTACACTTTTTCAGGCTCTTGCGGTCCTCGGCTGTTACCAGCAGGCGCCTCTGTCTATATTGATCGAGGTCGGTCTTGAGCTGCTGCCGGATCTGCTTGCACAGCAGGCCGTACTCGACGTGTGTGGGTCCGTCAGCGCGCATCTGCCGCCGCCTCTGCATCAGGGCCTTGGTGGCATCCGAAATTCGGCTGGTCCGGCTGTTGGTCGGCACTGCGGCTGCATCGCGGCTTGACTTGAGCAGGCCAATGAAATGGTCGTAATCCTGGTCGATGTCCGTTTCAAGCTGGGCCCAGTTAGTGTGGTCAATCAGAGTGTGGAAAACGGCCGGATCAGTGGTGACCGGCTGCTTTGCCCGGTTGCTGGCTGCCAGTGCACGCTTTTCGGTCCTGCCGTTGATGACCAGCTTGGCCCTTACCGGCCGATGGTCGCTGCCCGTGTCAAAGAACTTGCGGCCGATGACAGTGACGTCCTGCAGGATGCGGCGGTGGCCGCAGAGGACATAGTCGATCTCGTTGGTTGTCTCGCCATTGGGGGACATCCATGTCCATCGGCGACCAGGGCGCTTTTTGAACAGACTGTTGCCGATAAACAGCCGGTTGGTCTCGGCCATTGCAACCAGTCGCTCACCCGGTCCGTTCCTGTTGCCGCAGCCGAACGGGCCGACAAAGCGTGAAAAAATGTTTTCATGTGGTATCTAAATTTTACTGTCGATTAATAATTTGTTCTGTTTATCATTTTGAACGTTTGCTTCATATTTCCACAAATATGTTAGCGAAAATGAAGTCACATACTCACCTGTTCACCTGTGATCCTTCGGAAAAGACTTGGTTAATCATCCCACATGAACATTCTTACTGTGCTATTGCTTAAATACCTACATTGACTTTTTCTGCTGCATGTCAAAAAAATAAATAAAATATTTTAAAAATGTTTTAACATTTGTTTCTTTAAAGGCGGGCGAATGGTTTGGGAATAAAGAGGGGGAAAGGAGCTGTAAACCTGACAAGGATACTTATGGGAAGATCTGTGTCATGATCCTGGCAAATTAAAATCAATCAACATGGGTAAGAAATGTACATTATAAATGGATAACATCAATATCCTATACACATTAGTGAGTCAAGTCATCTTCATTTATATAGCGCTTTTAACAATGTAGATTGTTTCAAAGCAGCTTTACAGAGATAAACGTATAATTTATGGTAACAGAGATTGTTTTGGCTTTATAGCGGTTCTTTAATAAAGTTATTTTCCAGCTAAAGTTAGTTTTGATTGATTCACTTCCGTCGCAACGATCATTTGTTATTAAATTAGGGGCCACTAAGACGACACCATTCTCTCTACACCGACTTTAAACGCGAACCTGTGATAAACGCTGATGGCGTTCACATGCGCATTAAGAATTGTGTGCGTTTGAATATATGTGTGCAGGTTTGTAATTCCCTACAGACCAAGCCTAAACAAAGTACTGGTCTTTCCTTTCCATTATGATACAGAATTTTATTTTATTTTGTCACTTCGGGGTAGATACGCGAAACGTCTCGGTTACGGATGTAACCCTCGTTCCCTGAGTAGGGAACGGAGACGTTACGTCGGATGACGACGATTGGGGTTTCGCTTAGAAGCCTATCACCTTCGAATATATAAAACGAGCCAATGGCAATGAAATGCCATGGGTCTGCGGAATTTGCATAGCGTATCTCCGCCCACCGCAGGGGGTATATAAGGAAGTACGCTGCAACATGCAGATATGTCTTCGCTGAGGAGTCGAGACTGGACCCAGGCGTTTTTCAGCGAACAGCGGAAGTGGCAGGAAGACGTAACGTCTCCGTTCCCTACTCAGGGAACGAGGGTTACATCCGTAACCGAGACGTTCCCTTTCGTGGTCACTCCGAGTTACGTCGGATGACGACGATTGGGGTTCCAGTCTAATCACGCCACTTCGGCTGTCATCCAGTGCCCTGCGTAAGTCTGAGCTCCCTGTCGTGAGACTAGCACGGACGAAGGAGTCCTACTTAACACAGGAATACCAAGGTACACTGGGAAGCATATCTCCGAGGAAATATGCAATTATGCCCAACCCGAAGGGGGGGACTTGAGAGACACATATGACCCAGAGGGATGCATATGGAGTATCACTGAGGTGTCCAGCCGCAGGTGGAATATTTAAACCCCAGGGGTGGGAAGGTGGCTTGCCAAGGGAAAGACACACGCTCAAAAGAGACTTACAGTGGAAAACACATGTGGGGGTCGCCCAGAGGGGGGACCATGCACATGGAGGCACCTAGTCAAGCGCAAAAGCTGCGTTATGGCAGATTGGCATAACTCAGGCATTGACGTAACCAGTGCTGGAGGAAACTCAGAGCTTATCAGACTCACCTGAGAAGATAATCGCACGTATCCCGTCCGTGGAGAGGAATGGCGAGCAAGCGAAGACACCTGAGCAGAATCTAGTACCGGCTGGTTGAAGCGAGTACATGGGAAGAAACTGGCTCTACTCGGAGATTATAGAATCTCGCGAATGTGTTTGGTGTCGCCCAGCCTGCAGCTCTACAAATGTCTGTTAGCGAGGCGCCATGCGCTAGAGCCCAAGAGGAAGCCACACTACGAGTGGAGTGGGCTTTCACACCAAGGGGGCATTGACGACCTTGCTGCTGGTATGCCAAAGCAATGGTATCCACTATCCAGTGAGATAACCTTTGCTTTGAGAGAGCCTTTCCCTTCAGCTTCCCACCATAACAGACAAAGAGCTGGTCTGAGGTCCTGAAACACTGCGTCCTGTCTACGTAAGCACGAAGGGCGCGTACTGGACAGAGCAGTGCCAAGGCTGGGTCTGCCTCCTCCAAGGGCAGCGCTTGCAGGTTCACTGCCTGGTCTCGAAAGGGTGTGGTAGGAACCTTGGGCACGTATCCAAGCCGGGGTCTCAGGATCACGTGAGAATTAGCTGGCCCGAATTCCAGGCACGCTTCGTCAACCGAAAATGCCTGCAGGTCCCCTACCCTCTTGATGGAGGCCAATGCAACCAGGAGCGCTGTCTTCATAGACAGGAACTTAAGCTCTACTGATTGCAAAGGCTCAAATGGAGCACTCTGCAGGGCAGTTAGAACCACTGAGAGGTCCCAAGAGGGTACGAGGGGAGGACGAGGAGGATTCAGTCTTCTTGCTCCCCTCAGGAACCTGACGATCAGGTCGTGCTTTCCCAGAGACTTACCATCAACTGCGTCGTGATGTGCGGCAATGGCGGCAACATACACTTTCAGGGTGGAGGGAGACAGCCTTCGCTCCAACCCTTCTTGCAGGAAGGAAAGCACGACACTGATGGGGCATTTCGTGGGTTCTTGATGTTTAGAAGAACACCAGTTGACGAAGAGGTTCCACTTCAACGCATAGGCATGTCTCGTGGACGATGCTCTAGCGGAAGTGATGGTAGCCACTAGTGTTGCTTTCGTCAACGAAAATTATGACGAAATATTGTCGTCAACGAACCGTTATCACCTGACGAAAACGAGACGAGACTAGACGTAAATGCATGGTCATGTGACGATGACTAAAATACATGTATAATGCAATATCGTTGACGAATAAAAACGAGACTAAATGTGGTTTAAAAAATAAAAACTATGCTAAAATGTCTCTTCATTTTCGTTGACCAAAACGAGACGAGACGAAATGTTATAACGTCACGACGAATGAGAGAGTTGTGCGTGAACCCATAGCTTTGTCGGCTTTAAATTCTGGATTGCGATCTGGTCACCCTATTATCAGCGAATTTAACAATATATTACTCCATTAGTTATTCTATTAAAATGTCTCATTGATATATTTGACACATTCATAATCATTACTTTTGCCGGTTCTTTGTGACAGCTGTATGTTATTGGCAGCGTCTCTGGTTACATGAACGCATCAGCGCCAGAACATGGAGATTTTATTTTAGAGAATAATCGCACAACCTATTCGATATTCTATAATTAAATAAACTAATCGAATATCCAAAAATCGTGACTCATCCCTGCATGGAATCTCTTGTTTCTTTTCCCAAATCTTCACTCACGTCACGTCTCACCCATTTTCTAAAGGTATTATAAACGTTTCTTGGTTCGCTTTTAATTAGGCCTATTATATTCGTATTCTTTACTGTGGTAAAGTAGAAAAACGCTGTAGGACAGATAGCCTACATTTGTACTTGCATGTCAAATTCTTTTTAACACAGTTTGTGCTTGTTATATTAGACATAAGGCGCGTCAAGTTTAGTTGTAAAGCGCGTTTCACACGCGCGGGTGATTTTTAGTGTCACTTTCTCTGGCAGCGCAATCTCAAACATAGCCTAAATATTTCGCCTTGTGGAGGATAAAATTCGCTCTTCAAACCAATTTACATCAAGTAGAAAACACGAAGATATCATAAAGAGATCGATGGAGATCGATATCTTCGTGTTTTCCTGCTCGTGTCCCACATCCCTCTCAAAGCGCAGAGTGTATATCACGCGTCTTTGTGTGGAAATATAAAACGAGTTTTTTTTTTTTTTTTTTTTTTAAATAGAAATTTTATATTGACTGGGTTAAATAGAATCGCGTTACTAAAAAGAGACTAAAATACAATTTTCATTGACTAAAACTAGACTAAAATGTCATCAGTTTTCGTCGACTAAAACTAGACTAAAATGTCATCAGTTTTCGTCGACTAAAACTTGACTAGACTAAAAAGAGTATGAATGTGACTAAAACTAATAAAAACTAAAATGACAGCTTGACACAAAGACTAGACTAAAACTAAAATTAAAACAGGCCGCCAAAAACAACACTAGTAGCCACCACCGCTGGTGGTAGGGTACTCAAACCTGCCTCGTCCCGTCCAGGAGCCACACGTGGAGGTTCCAAAGATCGGGACGAGGGTGCCAAAGGGTGCCCCGTCCCTGAGAAAGAAGGTCCTTCCTCAGAGGAATTGGCCAGGGAGGTGCTGTCGCGAGGAGTACTAGTTCGGAGAACCAGGTCCGGTTGTGCCAATACGGGGCAACCAAAATGACCTGCTCCTCGTCCTCCCTGATCTTGCGCAAGGTCTGCGCAAGAAGGCTCACTGGGGGAAACGCATACTTGCGTAGGCCCCGCGGCCAGCTGTGCGCCAGTGCATCCGTGCCGAGCGTGCCCTCGGTCAGGGAATAATACAGGTCGCAGTGGGACGAGTCGTGGGAGGCAAACAGATCTACCTGTGCGTCGCCGAACTGATCCCAAATCAGCTGGACCGTCTGGGGATGGAGTCGCCATTCTCCAGCGAGAGGCCGAACTCGAGACAGCTCGTCGGCCGCCTGGTTCAGGTGTCCCGGGATATAAATGGCTCGAAGCGACCTCAGATGCTTCTGACTCCATATGAGGAGGTGGCGAGCGAGTTGCGACATACGGCGGGAGCGTAGACCACCCTGATGGTTGATGTACGCTACTGTCGCGGTATTGTCTGATCGGACTAGTACGTGCTGACCCCTGAGCAGCGCATGGAAGCGGTGCAGGGCGAGACGTACAGCCAGCAACTCGAGGCAATTGACATGCCAGAGGCGCTGGGGTCCTGTCCATTGCACATGGCGCCCCAGCCCGTGGTGGAGGCATCTGTTGATACAACAACATACCGGGAAACTCGTTCTAGGGGCACTCCGGCCCGTAGAAACTTGAGGTTCGTCTACGGGGTGAAGGTCTGATGGCAGGCTGAAGTCACTGGGACTTGGAGCGTGCCGTGTTGCCATGCCCACCTCGGGACTCGATCGCGAAGCCAAAGCTGAAGCGGTCTCATATGAAGCAATCCCAGCGGCGTTACTGCGGCTGCGGATGCCATATGCCCCAGGAGCCTCTGAAATAATTTCAGTGGAACCGCACTCTTGCCCTCGAATTGGCGAAGACAAGTCAGCAGTGACTGCGCGCGCTCGCTCGTAAGCTGCGCGCACATGGCGACCGAGTCGATCTCCATACCGAGAAAAGAGATCCTCTGCATGGGGCAGAGTTTGCTCTTCTCCCAGTTGACCCGAAGGCCCAGACGAGCTAGGTGCCGGAGCACTAGGTCCCTGTGTTCGCAAACCTGATCTCGAGAGTGAGCTAGGATCAGCCAGTCGTCGAGATAGTTCAGGATGCGAACCCCGTGTTCTCGGAGGGGAACAAGGGCTGCCTCGACGACCTTCGTAAAGACGCGAGGAGACAGGGCTAGCCCGAAAGGGAGAACCGCGTACTGGTATGCCTGCCCCTCGAAAGCAAACCGTAGAAACGGTCTGTGTCGAGGTAAAATGGAGACATGGAAGTAGGCGTCCTTCAGGTCGATCGCTGCAAACCAATCCTGCGGCCGCACACACTGGAGGATGTGTTTGGCCGTTAGCATCTTGAACGGCAGCCTGTGAAGGGAGCGGTTCAAGACGCGCAGGTCGAGGATTGGCCGTAACCCACCGGACTTCTTGGGTACAATGAAGTAAGGGCTGTAGAAGCCGGACTTCATCTCGGCTGGAGGGACAATCTCGATCGCACCCTTCGCCAGTAGGGTGTCGACCTCCGCTCTCATGACAGGGGCATTGCCACCGACCATAGTGAAGCGGACTCCCCTGAAGCGGGGAGGAGATCGCGCGAACTGAATCGCGTAGCCAAGCCTGATGGTTCTCGCGACCCAGCGGGACAGTCTGGGAAGCTCTAGCCAGGCTTCCAGAAAGTGCACCAGCGGGGTCATACGAACCACAGACGTACCGTCGGTGGGGCAGCGAGGCGGAATGACCGGCACCGGCGAGGGTGGCATCGCGACCCTGTGCGGGGGCACGGTCATTAGCCGCGTCCTGCCAGAGGAGGCCAGGGGAGGGCGCGCGTCCCACGGGGGCGTGCTCTGGCAGGGGTCTGGCGACAGAGGGGGATGAGAGGAGCGTGGCCCTCTGGAACAGAGGAGGGCGGCAGTGGCGGGACCCGAGGGTGGCGCGCACTGCGGCCCTCGGGCTCTGTGGGCTCAGGATTGGGGAATTCGTCTTTAACCACATTAGGGTACTGCTCGTCGTTGGACGAGCAGCGGGGAGTGGAGAACAAAAGATTCTCCCCCGGCCCTCCACCGGGGGAAGGAGTGGCCCTGCTACCAGCTCCTGAACAGAAGGGAAAGCCAATCCTGAGCGGCCCGTCTCAGGAGCGCCGCTTAGCCTGGCGTTTAGCGGGCTGCGGGGCTGGAGAGGGCTGTGGCGCCTTCCTGCGGCTTCCTCCACGACGCGGCCCAGATGAAGGCTGCTGCTGGGGCCGTGCGGGAGGGGCGGGAGCCGCGGGAGGGCGCCCTCGGCGGCGAGCAGGCTGAGGATTCTGTGCCGACGGCTGAGCAGCGGAGCGTCGGGGCAGAATGTGCTTAATCGCCTCAGTCTGCTTCTGGGCGGTCGAGAACTGTTGGGCGAAATCCTCGACCGCACCGCCGAAAAGGCCGGCCTGGGATATGGGAGCGTCGAGCAGACGAGTCCGCTCGGGCTCACGCATATCAGCCAGGTTCAGCCAGAGATGTCGCTCCTGGACCACAGCTGTGGACATCACCAGACCCAGGGAGCGCACGGTCACCTTCGTCGCCCGGAGAGCGAGGTCGGTGGCGGTGCGCAGCTCATCGAAGAGCCCTGGGTCTGTCCTACCCTCGTGCATGTCACGGAGCACCTTGGCCTGGTAGACCTGTAAGATGGCCATGGCATGCAAAGAGGCAGCTGCCTGTCCCGCCGCTCTGTAAGACTTCGCCACCATGGTGGACGAGAATCTACAGGCTTTGGACGGGTGCTTAGGATCACCGCGTGAAGAAGCACTTGTCGGACACAGCTGCATCGCGACAGAACGTTCAACCGTGGGAATCCCAGTGTACCCACAAGCATCAGCCTTATCGAGGGGAGGAAAGGCGGAGAAAGCCGACAAACGATCACGGGAAGACATGGGAGCCTTCCAGGACCGCGTGACTTCCTCATGCACTTCCGGGAAGAATGGTATTGGGGTTGGGCGGCGACGAGTGTCAGCGGCCGCTCCCAAAAACCAATCATCCAGCCGCGAGCGCACTGGATCGGGTGGCGGGGACCACTCGAGCCCAATGGCCGCGGCTGCCCGGGAAAGCATGGCAGTCAGCTCGGGATCAGACTCGGACAATGCTGGCGCGCCCGAGGGCGGCAACACAGCCGAATCCTCACTTCCCGAGGACTCACGCCCACCTTGTGATGCAGCGATCGACATCGTATCTTCCTCTGGAGCGCCAAACGAAACCCGCGGGGCCTCCGTAGAGGGACCAGCGGCCTCAGTTTGGACACTCGCGGGTCCTGCTGCTGAAGAGGGGTGTGTGGACCGTGGACGTGTCGGCGGTATGTCCCACACAGTTACCCTCAGGTCACCCTGGCCACCAGCCGAAGTACAGCCTCGCGGGGAGACCGTAGATCGGGGTGTGGATGAGGGGACTCTCACTCTAACGAGCTCATTGAGTCTCGACCGCAGCATGGAGATGGTCATGTTCCCGCAGTGAGAACATGAGTCATCCACAAACGCTGCTCTAGCGTGATCAACACCCAAACACGCTAAGCAGAGATCGTGCCCATCAGAGAAAAATATGTCGCGACCGCAACCAGAAGTGCACGGGCGAGGCATCTTTAAAAAGACGTGCCACGTGCAATGCTCTTTTTGTGAGAGGAAAACTCTGCGGATGCTGAAGCGAACAGGGAGAAATCACACTATCTGTCAGATCACTGAACAGATCAGCAGGGTAGTGAGCACTCGCTGAAATCGCCGTCACACCAACACCGGAGAGTTCGCTCGTCTCGAAGGGATGAGAAGACTAACTCAGAATTTTTGGCTTGCAGGAGTGGAGAAGTTCTCGGCTCCGAAGCGAAAACATATCTGCATGTTGCAGCGTACTTCCTTATATACCCCCTGCGGTGGGCGGAGATACGCTATGCAAATTCCGCAGACCCATGGCATTTCATTGCCATTGGCTCGTTTTATATACTCGAAGGTGATAGGCTTCTAAGCGAAACCCCAATCGCCGTCATCCGACGTAACTCGGAGTGACCACGAAAGGGAACTAATTTTCCTGACAACGCTTTATCTGTAGAGTGGTAAAGGGATCCTCCATAGGGAGAGACTATTTGGCACTTCAGCACTGCGTTGACATGAGCATAATTGAAGGTGTTTGTATTTCTGTGATGATGACATTTCATGAAGACAATTCTTCTTTAATATTGCAGTGCCAGGAGAAGAAGCAGGAGAACAAAGGGCAACTCTACAATCACCACTAACAGTAATACTAGCACTGACAGTTGCCACAGTTGCAGTAATAGGTGATTCAGTAACATCAGCAATAGTTGCAGCAGCAGCAGAATAAGCATTTTACAATCACTATGAAGCAGAAGCCAGAAAAAGAACAGCAGATATAGCAGTAACAGCAGGAGTAATCAGAGAATTACTGGGAGGTGGACTTGCGGCAGGAGCAGGAACAGGACTTAAAGGATCACAACAGAATGGAAAAATCACAGACACATTCAGCTGTGAAGGTAAGAGTGCAGATTGGTGTGGCATCCTGTGCAATTTATGCCTAGGAGCCCAACTAATGGACACACTAATCACTGTTATGGTGACTTCAAATGAAACATGTTAGAGTTAAACTCCTGTTAATTCTCAATAAAAACTTCTGACAGACGTCTGACAGAAATAAAGTCAGTCTGGTTAGTAATAAGTGAAGCTGGTAATGCTGTTTGTGGAGTTGTTTAATCCTCCTCTGCTGAGATCTTCACAGATTTAAAGGGGTGGTTCAGGATTTTGGACATCGGACCTCATTTCCAAGTTAGCCTGGGTGTTATTTATCAGTGGAGACAGTTTTCAAAAAATGTCATCCAGTCCTTCCAGTTGCATAGTTCGCCGGTGCTAGGCTAGCGCGAGTCAACGGTAACTGCTAGCCTGCCATTAAAAATAGTTTTACCCACTCCACAGTACACCAAAATCAAATAAATCATAACGGCAGACTATCGATGTAAATGTCTGTTGAGAGAATAATGTTAGAAATCAAACTACTCTTGCATCTCAATGATCGCATTACATTTACAGGAACTAGTTTCTCAGCAGAGGCGGAATTTTACTTTGCTCCGGTTAGTAGTACTGCGCCGAAAAGTAAACACAGAACAGAAGCGCACTACAGTCGGGACGTCTAGCTAGCTAGTAGTAGTCTCGGTTGCCTAGGTAACTTAGGTCACTGCTTCCTTCAATGAAAACATGATATGAGTCTTTTTGGTATTAAAGCCGGTAAACGTTTGAAACTTCAGCACCAAGTAAAAAAGACTTCTCTTCACTGCTGTGTACCGCTATGTAAGTTAACAATTCATCGCGGTATAATTCCGTCCTGAGTTTCCATCGTTTCCCTGCGGATGAGGAGGTGAACTCTGTGTGGAAAGCAAAGATTCGGCGGGAGAACTTCTCCCCGACTAACGGTACTCGAGCTTGTAGTGTTCATTTTCTACCTGGGGATTTTGAGGGACCGAGACGTTTAAAGAAGGGTGCACTCCCATGTCTGTTCGCCTGGAACAGTTTTTCTCTTCCGGCACCCAGGCTCAATGTCTGGCAACGTCGCCCGAGACCTCCGACCCCAGAGTTACTGCCGGCGGACATGTCTGAAGAAGAGGACAGCGTTCAGCCTATGGAAGTCACCGTTGCCGACCATGATTACTGTGTCACTCCCAACACCTCCGTGGTCATTTATGAGCTGATGAGGGAAAACGAAAAACTCAGGGGGAGGGTTGAGGAGCTTGAACACCAGCTAGAATCTGTGCAGCTGCGGTCTACTTTTGGAATCCAACGCATCGCCGACGAGGATATTCGCTTTTATACAAGGTATGTTTATTATACTGATTGCCCCCTGTGTGTGTGTGTCCACAGATCTGTTAATGTTCATTTCTGTTTATTATTATCATTGTTTATTATAAGCCAAATGGGTTAAGGTCTTGTTGTTATTCAATTTTATTTCAGATTTGCATCTTACAAATCTTTCCTGGCCTTTTGGAAACAAGTGGAGCCAGCTGCAAACACAAAATTTGTCAGAATCTCCTCAGCAAATGCTGCCTCCCCTTACGAAAAAAAAGTATACTTCAAGTTCATTTTATGAAGTATACTTGAGTAATGTTCAAGTATATTTTTAAGTATACTTTATGTAGTAAGTATACTAATGTCAATATGTACTAGTAGTAAACTTGTAAGTGTACTATTTTAATACCGCTTGGGACTAAATTGGCCCACTTGAAGTATATAAAAGTATATGTTTAAGTGTACTATAAGTGTAACAGTAGTAAACTTTAAGTGCACAACTAGTTCATAATTATGATTCTCATTTGTACTGCAAGTGAACTTATGAGTATACTAGTAGTTTACTATTTTAATACTTGTAGCAACTTTGAAGTATACTCTCAGTAAACTACTAGTTTAGTAGTTTTATACTACAAGTTTTCTTTTAATGTACTCTCAGTAAACTACTAGTTTAGTAGTTTTATACTACAAGTTTTCTTTAAGTGAACTTAACATCATACTTATAGTTTACCATTTATATATTATTTTTACTCTTTTAGTGTACTCTCAGTAAACTACTAGTTTAGTAGTTTTATTCTACAAGTTTTCTTTAAGTGAACTTAACATCATACTTATAGTTTACCATTTATATATTATTTTTACTCTTTTAGTGTACTCTCAGTAAACTACTAGTTTAGTAGTTTTATTCTACAAGTTTTCTTTAAGTGAACTTAACATTATACTTATAGTTTACCATTTATATATTATTTTTACTCTTTTAGTGTACTCTCAGTAAACTACTAGTTTAGTAGTTTTATTCTACAAGTTTTCTTTAAGTGAACTTAACATCATACTTATAGTTTACCATTTATATATTATTTTTACTCTTTTAGTGTACTCTCAGTAAACTACTAGTTTAGTAGTTTTATTCTACAAGTTTTCTTTAAGTGAACTTAACATCATACTTATAGTTTACCATTTATATATTATTTTTACTCTTTTAGTGTACTCTCAGTAAACTACTAGTTTAGTAGTTTTATTCTACAAGTTTTCTTTAAGTGAACTTAACATCATACTTATAGTTTACCATTTATATATTATTTTTACTCTTTTAGTGTACTCTCAGTAAACTACTAGTTTAGTAGTTTTATTCTACAAGTTTTCTTTAAGTGAACTTAACATCATACTTATAGTTTACCATTTATATATTATTTTTACTCTTTTAGTGTACTCTCAGTAAACTACTAGTTTAGTAGTTTTATTCTACAAGTTTTCTTTAAGTGAACTTAACATTATACTTATAGTTTACTATTTATATACAAATTTTGCAGTTGCAGTAGGCCTATACTACTATGTTCAAATGTTATTTTTTATACTTGAAAAATACCTTTAACTCTACTTTAATTTTAAAAACATTTTATTAGCTTCATGCATCCTTTTTATCAACACTTGAATGTCAGTAAGTTTCATAAAAAAAGGCAACATTTTAAACAAAATAGTTGAGAAAATCACATTTTTGTCAAAGACTACGCCTTGATCAGATCCAGAACGATGATCAAAACACAGGTGGAGTAGATCGAGTCCAACACCTCCAAAGCTTCACAGTCGTTTTCTCTTCATGGGTTAGGCCTACGCTTCATTTCATTTGGAAACATTAAGCAGTTTTGATTTACAAGCTGTTTAATGTTTGATATCACATTATTTTACATTTGAGTGAGCAATCTTCTATCACTTGTTTCAGCTTCTTCTCCTGTGTTTTGATCCGGGGAATCTGTACTAGAAGATGTGTCATAGCGCCCCCTACCGTATAACAGTGAAAACATGGATAGCTGGAAAATTCAGTCAATGGTGGGGAAAAGTTTAATTAAAGTAAATATGTACACTACCAGTGGACTAGCCTACACAAAAATTCAGATACGCAGAATTAGAAACATATCTGTTTTATATCAATATTTTAATCAATATTTTCAAACAAAGTTTCATAAAACTGTATATGAAAAACGATGTTAAAAATGTATATTTAATAGGCTACTCAATCAAAAGAGTTAACACAACTACAAGCCAAGTATACTTTGAATAATTAAAATTTTAAGTATATCTCGATCAAAAGATTGAGTACAAGTATAGGCCAAATATACTTGGACTTTTCTCTCAGTATAAGTCAAGTACACTTAAGTGTAATTAAGTATATTTTTGAGAAGTATATAAAATGTAGACTGAAAGTATGCTTTCTTCTTTTTAGTTGAAAAGAAGTATAATAGAACACTTGAATAAACTTATTTTCCATGCTTATTTTATTTACTCTATATTAAGCTATTCCACCCGAAAGTTTGTTACTATATAAAGCTGAACATGTTAGTTTATAAGACGGTGTGTAATATTATGTTTTTAAAAAAGTATTTAATAAGCTACTCAATCAAAATAGTAAACACAAGTACAAGCCAAGAATACTTAGAATACTTAATTATACTTTTAAGTATATCTCGATCAACAAGCATAGGCTAAATATACTTAGACTTTTCTGTCAGTATAAGTCAAGTATACTTAAGTGCAATTTGAAGTATATTTCTGAGAAGTACATAAAGTATATTTCTGAGAAGTATATAAAAAGTAGACTGAAAGTATACTTTCTTATTTTTAGTTTAAAAAAAGTATACTAATAGAACACTTGAATAAACTTCTTTTTCGTAAGGGTCTGCCAATGCTGCCTCAGGTATCACCCCACACCGAGCTACAAAACTGCTACTCATCGATGAATTGCTGCTATTTCTGATGCATCTTTCTGTGGGTCTGCCTCTGAGGGATCTGGCCAATCGCTTTTCGATTCACCAGACCACCGTCAGCAGGATAATAACATCATGGACTCACTTTTTGTATCATCTGCTGGGTTCAATTCGCAAGTAAAAGTCAAAGCATACCTTCCACCAGAATTTGTTGAATTTCCTGACACACAAGTGATCCTGGACTGCACAGAGATATTTTGTCAGACCCCCTCCTCTCTCCTTCTGCAAAGCGAGGTTTATTCTTCATATAAATCTCATACTACCTTCAAAGCTATGATTGGCATCGCACCCCATGGTCCCATCACCTTTGTTTCCCCGCTGTACTCAGGCTCAATGAGTGACAAAGAAATGTTTAAATTGTCTGGGATAACCAAATGCCTCACACCAGAAATGGCCATTATGGTGGACAAAGGCTTTCTAGTGGACAACCTTGTCGCTGGAAAGGTTTACCGACCTGCCTTCCTGGTAAAGGACACCCAGATGTCCAAAGAGGATGTCCAGCGCACTCAGTCCATTGCCCGCCTCAGAGTCCACGTTGAAAGATGCATCAGGAGGGTCAAGGAGAACAAACTGTTTGGAAAGGTCATACCTCTGTCTATGTCTGGGTCTATTGACCAGCTGTTTTCAGTTGCTTGCCTCTTGGTAAATTACCAGTATGGGCCCCTTGTCAAGGCATGGGCAACCCAACAGGCTTTTGCAGAATGCAGAAGTTTTTTTTTTTTTTTTTTTACAGAATAGCCCCGTTTACATGACACCTTTTTATTTTAAAACCAATTATGATGGGGTCTGATCAAACATCCATTTCTTAACCAGACTGATAGAGGTAGTATGTGTATGTACACATCTATTTGATACGCTATTCCAATCAAGCAGGAAATTAGTTACGTTAAGATCTTGTGAACGGATTGACTTTCAATCAGACTTAACGAGTTTGCTTGCCCATAAAATCTTTAAGATATTAGGTTAAACTTATTTGGCTTGCTGTCCACTGAAGAGGGGCTCGATGAAGCAGCTTCAACTCAAGCTCTGATATACCCCACCCCCCCCCAGTGGCTAAATGTAGGATATGATAATTGAAGGGCAAGGTACCTGAGATGAAGGTGGAGTTTGGGGAGGTGGAGGGATACTGGAACAGCTGATGCTAGAGAGAGGTAAGCGGCTGCTTATATACTCAGGCTGTTGATTGAAAGATTAGATGGGCTCACTCCTCCCTAACTTGCGTTTAGGAACTTCATTAAAAAGAAGAGGTGTACATGTAAAATAAAGTCACTGGGTAAAACTATCTAACTTACTATAATAATGAGAGATATGGCCTGTAACGTTAATTCCCATAGGTGATTTAGTTAGCTGAGGTAACTTAACATCAAGCTACTGCTAGCCCGCCCTAGTTCTAGTCAGCGGTAACGTTAGTTTGCTAACTCTGCTGTCACCGTGAATATATGACGCAGTAAAAAAAACGTACCTTCATAGTTGTCGATGAATTGTGAAATATACATTTTGAACCCCTTCTCTCTCTTACTCCTGGGAGCAGATGAAAAAGAGTTAGTAATCCGGTGCAGATCATTGATGGTAAACTTAGGTAGATTCTGCAGGCTTCTTGTGTAAAACAGCTCCATCTTCAGGAATGAGGCGAGTGGAAGTGGGACGGCTTACCGGAAACAAACCGGATGTCGGCAACATTCTATATATGCAACTAGCAAATAAATACAGGGAACAAAGTATAACTATTGCAATGCGATGAAAGGGTAGTTTGATTTCTAACATTATTCTCTCAACAGACATTTACATCGATAGTCTGCGTTATGATTTATTTGCTTTTGGTGTACTGTGGAGTGGGTAAAACTGTTTTAATGGCAGGCTAGCAGTTACTGTTGACTTGCGCTAGCCTAGCACCGGCGAACTAGGCAACTTGAAGGACTGGATGAAAGTTTTTGAAAACTGTCTCCACTGATATAACACCCAGGCTAACTTGGAAATGAGATCCGATGTCCAAAATCCTGAACCACCCCTTTAATGTCTTCTTTTCTCTGATTTCATCTAATGCTGTGTCTGAAGTCAGTTGTAGTTCTTGTGTTTCTGCTCGTCTCTTTTTCTGTTCTCTTCTTTCCTTCAGTGATTCTGCTTGTTAACAGGCTTATTAAGGCTGAAATGACTCTATATTTAATATACACAGACTTTGTGGCTCAGATAAGGTCCAGATCTGGTTTATTTCTTTGCTCTTGGCTGACATGTGGCATTGCTATGGCCTGCTTGTGGCCCAGATCTGGCAAACTGGAGTGGTCCGGCCAAGTGCCATCCTTCCACGCTGCATGTGGGCCAGATCCGCATTCCACAAGTGCCAGATGTGGGCCGGATCTGGGCCGAAACAATGTTGCTATCTGGGCTTGGGTGGCAAAACAGATCACAGATGTGCTCACAGAACACAGTCCCTGAGTGGATGAACGCACACACACACACACTGCACAATAACATACACAGCAGGCTGCATGCTAAGACTCCGGGAACCATAGTCACACACATGACTGAACACATCCCAGTCTGTCTGTTTATGACTGCGAAACTCAAGCTGTGATAAACACAGAATAGAGATTGGGGTTCTCACACCTTTTGACCAATAAATGCCCACAACTTTTACAGTTGCTTGTATTTACTGGATAAAGATTTTCAAACATCTCTGAAAACTTACAAACAAAACAAAAATATAGGATATGTTAACTGTCTTTCTTTTCAATTAAATGGCTTATATAGCCTAATATAAGGTATGCTCCTTGTTTTCACTTATTTGTAATTGATAAATAAAAACACAATATCTGTAAGGTGTCTAAACTACGAAGAGTTGAAGTGTGCTATACATTAATGTCAATATGCTCTCCAGTCTCATATATGTTGTAGCCTGCCGCCCTCTGCTGGACACTAACCAGACCGTTGATGGACCCCAGTGACTTCTGTAGTATGGGGGAAAATACACTATGGAAGTCAATGGAGCCCATCAACAGTTTGGTTACCGACATTCTTCAAAATATCTTCTTTTGTGTTCAGCAGAATAAAGAAACTCATACAGGTTTGGAACGACATGAGGTTGAGTAAATGATGACAGAATTTTCATTTTTGGGATGCCAAATATAAAAAAAATACAATATAATGTAATGTAATGTAATATAAAATTATATATTATCATATAAAGTTATATAATATAATGTAATATAATATAATGTAATATAATATAATATACGGTAATATAATATAATATAATATAATGTAATATAATATAAAATAATGTAATATAATGTAATGTAATATATAATATAATATATAACATTATATAATATAATGTAATATTATATAACATTATATAATATAATATAATATAATATACAGTATTGTGCAAAAGTCTTAGGCATGTTAATATCTTAATATCCCCACAAAAAAAAAAAAAAAAAGTTTTTAAGTCAGTTATTTATATCTTTTGCTGTAGTGTGTCAGTAGGAAATATCAGTTTACATTTCCAAACATTCTTTTTGCCATTAACTGTAATAATCCAGTGAGATTTCTGTATGCACAAGGAGTCTGACAACAGCCGGTATGATCTGATCTCACCATCATCGAGTCTGTCTGTGATTACATGAAGAAACAGAAAAAACTGAGACAGACTAAATCCAGAAGAACTGCGGGAACGTCTCCAAGATGCTTGAAGAAACCTTCCTGCAAAGCTACAGTACTGTGAAAAGTACTGTGTTAAAATGCTGTAAAGTGAGAATGCTTTCAAAAATAAAATCACAAATTGAATTTATTTATGATTGAACTTCTATTAACTATAATATATGGTATAACAACCCTTTGCGTTTAAAAGGCTTTTGTCCAGGTACACTTGCGCATAGTTTTTCAGAGAGCTTTGCAGGAAAGTTTCTTCAAGCATCTCGGAGACGTCCTCTCTGACAGGTGCACTCGGACAGAAACAAAAGATAAACGCTGACATCTGCTGCTTATTGTCGTTATTGCAGACATCTGAACATTCACACAGAGTCTGGACTTGCTTTCAAGAAAAACAACGACAACACAAAAATGCACTGAAAAACCGTAGAAGCTGAGTGCAAAAACTCGCAAGTTTACTTTTACTTTACAAGTTTTTGCACTCAGTTGTTTTTTAAATGAATGCAATTTTTAGATTTATTGAGCTTTTTACTTTTTATGCACGTGACATTTTTGTGCACTTTTCTCTTTTTATGTTCATATTTATAATTATATATAAATATGCATGTGTTAATAAAGTATAAACGTACACACACACGCACACAAATATTTTAACTTTTATGTTTGTGTTTTTGAAACATCTTGCAAGGAGTGGCAACACCAAAGCAAACGCCCATGCATAGTTTTATTGTGGATTTATGGCCTGACATATATTCATATTCATATGTTCATGAATGTGTATTGGGTGCTGTCCAGCCAAAACAAACTTTGTTGCATTATTTTATTATAATTATATTTATATATTTATAATATTATCACTGCTGCTTTGAAACAATCTGTATCGTAAGAAGCACTATATAAATAAAGGTGACTCGACTTGATTTGATAAGTATGTGAATAAAACATCTGCATTATCACATAGTAATCTGTCTGAAAAGAGTTAAAGTCCCCCTGTAGTCAATCATTTTATCCCTTAAAACTCACATTTGATCACCAAATTGGCGCATTTAAACGTTTTTTTCCATGGACAAAAATTCTTCATGCCTTAAAATAGCTTGAATGTAACTCTACACGCTTGCCTCATTTAGTATACGCGGTTCTATGAATATGCAAATGAGCCCCGCCTCCACTCACTCACACCAGCTCAGAGATCCACTGGTTGACGATCACACGTTGATCTGATTGGTTACAAGGTCGTTTGTGACGTCAGAAACACCAGCGATTTCAAACCGTGTTTTTGAGACTGTCTTTGGTTCACTGCAGTTTTAAGGAGAAAATACTCAGCAATGGTGTCGACTTATGAATTTACACATGGTTTGTCTTAAAGCATATTAAAAACACCACATAGACATATAAACAACATTAAAAGCTTGATTTTCACCACAGGGGGACCTTAAAAATGAATAAAATGTCAGTATCCAGAACACCAAGTCAAGACACTCTGTGTACTGTACATCAAAAACATCAAAAGATTATAAATGTCTCTGAGCTTGTATCATTACTTCATAGAAAAGACGAGTTGTTTTAGTAGTATTATATTCTGACTACTTGGATTATATAAATCTTAAGAGCAACAAAATCTTGTGAATTTGATAACATTAGAACGAAATAGCCTAACATTGTTGCATCTTGTTTACTCACATTTTGAGGTTTCCAAAAATCATGTGAAAATGTAAGAGACTCTAAAACACTAAAGTTCAGCTATATTAATGAAAATTAAAATAAGAGTCTCTGTAACATCTCACTGTTACTGATTTATCAGCTCAAAGCATTATGGGTAAAATCTCTCTACAGTCTATTCTGAAACATCAACACAGTTTCACTGATGATTTATAACCAACCCCAAACCCAGGATAGAGCGTCTGAGTGAATGTGGTCTGGACTGTGTGGATGAGGCTCATTGTGTCAGAGACGCTGTAGAAGGACAGAGTTCCTGCACTGTGATCCACATACACTCCTATTCTTCTGCTGATGGACTTTACAGGGAGATCAGTGTGTTTGTTATTGTGTATGAATGTGTATCTGGAGGAAGAGCAGAACAAACTCCAGGACTGATCATTACGTCCAAACACACACTCATCACCCGATCCCTTCCTGCTGATGCTCTTATATGACACTGATATAAATACACCATTCCCAGTCCACTCAATCTCCCAGTAACAGCGTCCACACACACTCTCTCTACACAACACCTGAAGCCACTGATCAAATCTGTCTGGATGATCAGGATACGACTGTTGTGTGTCAGTGACAGTAATCACTCTGTTCCTCTCAGACAGACTGAGGTCTTTATTCACTGTGTTCAGATCCAGAGTCAGCTGATGGGAATCTGATGGAGAGAAAACACATCAGAATCAGGAATTATGAATCTGTCTGATCTTTTAATGTATCTGAACAATGTATCATCAGTGTCTCAGTACAGCTGATCAGATATCCTGTGCAAATCATCATTTACATGATCAATTATAAAACTCTTCTATCATGTTTATTTCTCCTTCTACAGGAAGAACATGAACACATTCAGTGAGTTTTTCTGCTTGTTTCTCAGTGACTTACATTGTAGGAAGTCGTTCCTGGTCTTGGGATTCATGTTGGTGAATGTGACTGTGGAAATAAACAGACATGAACAGTGTGAAGAGAAATGACAAGATAAAATACATCCATTTCTAAGACGTTTCTAATCTGATATTAGATGATGCAGGACTCATTTCTGAGAACAGAAGAATCTCCAGATGCCTCATATATAAAACACACGTATCAGATTCAATCCTAAATTTCAATGGATTTAAATTTAAATTCAAATTATTTATTACTTCTAAACCATCAATGGATGTTTGTGGCTGTTCTGTAGAGTTGATGCACTTGAATTAAAGATGAACTGTGATTTATAAAGTGGGATGCGTTTAGGACAATTATTTGTATGTTTTATAAATCATAGGAACATTTCAGAAACTGTTGTACGTTCATATTTCGGATCATTCTCTGCACGTCTGTATAAAGGAGGCGCAGGACTTTACCTCTATCTGAGATCTTCTTGAGCTCCTCTTTGCAGAAATCCTCCAGTTTGTCTCTCAGCTGACGGACAGATTCTCTCACGCCATCAAAAGAGGAGAGAGAACTGAAGGAAACGTCGGGTTCGTCTGTAGATTCAGGAGGTGCTGAGAGAGACTGGAAACTCTACAGAAAACAGAAATCAAAACTCATCATCTCCACACTTCAGCCAATAACCTGCACTATATCAGATCTGAGCGGCTCTTGTTGACTTCACTTCTCTTCAGTGACTCGCTTCAATCCAGCACTTTCACACAATCAGCACATTCTTCTCATATTCATCATTTAATGCTACAAACTCTAGTATTTCACACTTACACTCCTTGTGAAAAAGAAAGTACTTGTAACAAAAATAATATACTTTAAAAATATATAAGTGCAGATTGGCTGTAATGTTTTAGAAACTTACTTGCATGTTATTTGCAGTTAAATGAATGTGGTTTAGTTTAATGTTTTTATTAAATGCAAATAGCTGAGCTTTAGAGTGTTTTTTTGCCCTGCTTAAGTTAGTCTCATTCTGCTCTCATGAAATGTTTCTCTGTGAGTCTCTTGCTCAAGTCCACTATGATCCAGTTCTTCTAGATCTCTGTTACCTGCAGGAACTGGATGTGATGGTGTGTGTGTGAAAGCTGCTCCAGCTCAGCGTCTCTCCTCCTCAGATCATTGATCTCCTGCTCCAGTCGCTCCAGTCGTCCTTCAGCTCGACTCACTGCAGTCTTTTCCTGATCTCTGATCCGCTGTGTCGCCTCAGAGCGGCTTCTCTCAATGGAGCGGATGATCTCAGTGAAGATCTTCTCACTGTCCTCCACTGCTGTGTGTGCAGAGCGCTGTTACACACACATCACAATCACACAGTGAGTTCAGTGAGTCCAAACTGAGACGTCTCACACTTCTCTTCTTCTCCAGACTCACCTTATGAGACTCCACAGCCTCTCTCAGCTGATGAAGATCTTTCTGTCTCTGCTGGATTCTCTGACGGATCTTCATCTGGGTCTCCTTCAGCTGTTTCTGGAGGACAAACCAATGACAGGGAATGACACATAAAACTACTGTCACACAATAAGGGTTAAAGATCTAGCATGACAAGTTTATACTGTAGGTTCAAACCACAGATCAGTGAAGTTTGATGTTATTGACGTCATCATCTTTGATTTGGGCTCTGCGTACATGAGTTGATCAATGATTTGATTTGATTTGTGAATCAAAATTGGTCCTTTAAAAAAAGAAGTGCTTTTAAAAGTAGCATTCCTTTAAAAAAGTGCATCTAAATAATATACTTTAAAAGAATATACTTAAGTGTGAACTGAATGTAATGTTTACAGACATGTAGTTGCATGGTAATTTCCATTAAATGAACATGTATTATAGTTTAAATGTATATTTAAAGCAATTAGCTGAACTTAACAGTGATTTCGAAGTACTTCTTTATATGTAATTTCATAATTACTTCTATTGTTTTTAAAAATAGTTAAAGTGTACTGTCATATGTACAGACAAGCATTTATGATAAACTAAAATATACTGTAATAATGAAGTTGTACATTAAAAATATATTAACATTAAATATATTGAATAACACACTACAGTAATTATAATCAAGTACTTTACATGTGCTTTAGTATGTCAACACAGCAAAATAAGTGCACTTCTTTAAAGCACGGAGCAAAAGAGTCACATTGAAATATAAAAAATTATTAAAAGGTACTTTAAAGTAAAAGCTTTAATTTGACATTACAAAGTGTATTTATTAAGTGAAACCGTCATGAACATTTACTCTCTTTAAGTGCACTTAAATGGCCTTTCATTTCATTAATATTATATTATCTGCAAGTACAGTTTTATTTTTTAAATATACTTTTAATTTGAAGTACACTACAAGTACACGTTAATACAATTAATCACACTTCATTTTTAAACCACTAGTGGTTAAGATTACTTCTATGTTTTTTCACCTTTTTTGGAGCTTGAAACTTTTGTACCGCATTGACTTTCAATGTATAGAGTAAAATAGACGAGACATTTTTCAAAATATCATCTTTACAATCTACAGAAGAAAGTGAGTCAAACCGGTTTGGGACAACATGAGTAAATGAGTGAGTAAATGAAGACACTTTCATTTCTGCGTGATCAATCCCTCTCAGTTCATACCTGTGTCTCTGTCCTCTGTGCTGCAGTTGATACAGTTTTGTGGTTTTTATGTTCATACTCTTTACATCGCAAACAAATGCATTCTTGATCAGTGACACAGAACATTTCTAGCTCTTTATCATGTTTACGGCAGATCATGTCCTGCAGTCGTCCAGTGGCATCAATCACTTTGTGTGGTTTACGAGAGTGATATTCCTCATGACGGTCTAAATGAGTTTGACAGTAAGATTCCTGACACACCAGACAGGACTTGACGGCTTTGTATTTTCTTCCAGTACAGACGTCACACTCCACGTCTCCAGCTCCAGCGTAACAGTCAGCAGGAAGTTTAGTCTTCTTCAGTTTCTCCACCAGTTCAGCCAGAATGGTGTTTTTAGCTAAAGCAGGTCTTGGACTGAAGGTCTGTCTGCACTGAGGGCAGCTGTAGACTCTCTTCTCATCCTCCTGATCCCAGCAGTCTGTAATACAGATCTTACAGTAACTGTGTCCACAGGGAATAGCCACTGGTTCCTTCAGGAGATCCAGACACACTGGACACGTGAACTCATTCTGATCCACTGAAATTCTGGCTTCTGCCATTTTACTGCATGAATACAGAGAGACACAAACACACAACAGCTCAAAAATACTCCAGTTTCTGTTTCTCTGAACTGAGGAGTTGAAATAGTTTCCTGGTTCTGTGTTTGAGTGACGTGTGTAAAACAGAAGTGTCTGTAAAGCAGTTTAATTCCTCATTCCTGATCAAGGAGAGTCACTTTACTGTGTTTACTGTATGTGTCCTTCAAGTGGAGTTGAAAATATCATAATTACGAGTTCAAAGCTCATGAATGACTGAGCGAAGATTTAGGCTACTCACGAATGCATGTGTCTATATACTGTGTCAAAGTAATGTCAATAATTAACATTCAGACAGGTACAACCAGACAAGTAACCAGACTAAGTGACTTCTGCAGTATGAGGGGAAAATACACTATGGAAGTCAATGGAGCCCATCAACAGTTTGGTTACCGACATATGCTGCTCTCCGTCTAATGTTATCATGTTATATTAGTAAATAAATGTCACAGTTGTATTACCTTTTTATAGTAAGACCAATTTAACACACCCTTACCCTTCACTGTGAAATTTTCACATCTCCTCTTTATATAATCGCGCTCCTTTCTTGAGCAGCGATCGGGATATTGGTTATCCTGCAAAGTTTTTGATTTCTCTAACTTTAATTGCATCAATTTCCTGTGGCAGTATATGGCCTAACAACAATGACACCAGTAACAAAAATGACACTTAATTTATAGACCTTTTCATCTGTTCCCTAACGGTTAGCAGACGACAACAATGAAAGCACATGATGTGATGAATAACAAGTAAAGAGAATATGTTAATGAGATTCATGGTACCAGTCAAATGAAGAGAACTGGCATAATTCAAATTTATATTACATAAAAAGAGGCCCACACCCATTACATTTGATTTATAAAACTGATAGACCATTGTGTCATATTTATTTTGTTAAAGAGGTCAGCAAAAAAGTAAACAATGAAGCATTTCCTATTGTTTTAGAGAAGGTCATGCTATTCATGTGAGGTGACAAATGAGTAAGAGGTTAGTGATGTAGGCCTATGTGAATATTAGCCATAGAGAATATCAGTATATATTTGTAATAATTCATCATCACTATATCAAATGTTCTGCTTATTTCAGTAATAAGATTTGTGGTCGCCACTGTTTTTCAAAGGACTTTAATCACTAAAGACAAAGTGTTCTCTACATGTCCAAAACAAGACAATAGCCGCTTTCCGACCAAGTAGTTATAGGAACTTAGTTCTAGGAACTGTCCACTTCTAAACAGTTCTAAGAACTACTCTCCCCCAAACTCGGTTTTGCTGTTTGCGTTCGCACTGGCCAAGTGGCCATAGGAACTGGTAGGAGGGGTAAGGGAGTGACGCAAGCACGGTGACTTTTATTTTGACGGCGCGACGGACCTTTATTTTGGCGGCGCTGAGAACGCCAGAGCAAACAATGCTCGCATTCTCTGTGTTTATTAGTTAGCAATCTGTCTAACAGTACTGTTTAATATCTTATTAGATAGAACTGTTATAGAAAGTAGACAGTATATGAAAAAAGGTTATTAGCCTATGCCGTGTGGTTGATGTCCAGTGTTGCTAGCTGGGCAGATAAACATAATCATGTTTGGCTTGGTCCCCTCAAAGTTGCGTTGGATTTTCTCTTCAGCATAAAGGTTTAGAGACCCATCTATCACTGTTTTCCATGTTTGTATAGTTTATGGAGTAAATATATAGGCTATAATCTGTGTGTTTACATTCTAGCTGTTTTAAAAATGGCGGGTGCTGATGTTCCGCGTGCGTTCGGTCAATCAGCGTACACTAACGTCACGGATAGTTCCTATAGTGCTGGTTTAGACCCTACTCTGAAGTTGGACCCAAATTAGTTCCTACAAATGGAGTTCCTAGAACTAAAATCGTTCCTAGTTCCTGCGGTGCGAACATGCCGACATCCGGGTACTTTAGCCAATAGTTCTAGGAACTATGAAAAGGTTCCTCCGGTCGGAAAGCGGCTATTAGATACACAACTTTCAAGTTCATGCTCCTACTGAGCATAATGTACATTTACATTTGGCAGACGCTTTTATCCAAACAACTTCCATTGCTTTTCAAGGTACACATTTCAAATTCTTATCAGTTCTTGCTTTCCCTGGGAATCAAACCCATGACCTTGGTGTTGCAAGCACCAACGCTCTACTGTTGGAGCTCTTTTGTTCTGAATGGCATTAGATGTGATAGAGGAAAAGGCAGAGGAGGAGGGTGTATGACATTTATTAAATTAGGAATACCGTATAGGTTTATTAATTCCAAGGATCATGAAAGTGTGGTAACTGAAATATTTAATAAAGGTAGTGGTAATTTTACTATCATTATAATCCATGTAAAGCATTAAATAGTGAGTTATTGAAAAGTATTGTTAAGAGTGTTGTGGCAAATTCATAGTTCTTTTCGGTTCAGGTCTCAAAGAAGTTTCTCAGAGTCGAGGTTCCAGGTCAGAAGAATTAACTTTATTGACAAGCAACAAAGTGAGAAGCCGGCTGGCCATCCGGACATCTAAAGTTACAATGGCCAGTGTTCATGTCTTATACTTTTTCTTATCGCTAGGTGCCCAATGGGCACCCTCAAATCTATCTCTTCCCCTCTGTCACGCCTGGTGACCTTGACACAGTTAGACATGTCTTCTCTATTGGTCAAACCTCACATAATGGTGCTTTGTTTCATACAGTATTTTGACACTTTGCATTTCTTATGCATACTGGGTACTTTTCCATTCTCTCATCCTTTTCAGACCTATTTTTTCATGCTTGTCATTTTCATTGCATCATACTTAGAAATGAATCAAGGAAAATTCTCCAACATATCCCCCCTTTGGGACTAATCCTAGTCCCACCTTCATTTCTGTCCCAGAATGTATCTACATGAATAAGCCTCTCTCTGTTATCTGTCAATCATGGCCAGTATAGACCATCCATCTCTCTTATCAATAAGCTCACTCACGAAGGTACACCCTGGAGGAATAGTGAGACCAAACATCTCCGCCCCCACTTGACTAGAGTGGAGTAAAAGATCCCACCTTCCTTTTCTATTATCAGTCTTGAAGGGATAGATTACTTCAAACATTTGATTTTTCAGCATAATCAACATATCACAGTGTATAGACTTAAAATTAAGATTGTTTTCAGCATAATCAGCATATCTCAGTGTACAGACTTAAAGTTAGGATTGTCCCACGGTGACAGAGGAACTGCACAGGTGCTTCCGGTGGCCTGGAGTGCTATCTGGGTTGCTCCATCGTTGCCAGAGGTGCCCTGGGCACTATCTGGTGTTGGAGCAGACAGCGGGTTTTTAAAACACCAGTTGAGTCTGCCCTTGCTGGTCCGGCAATTGGCGACCGCGCTTGCAATTAATTTCTCTTTTTACCCCGTGGAAACATCTAACAGTAGTCTAATGCATGTACTTCACTTTTGATTCATAAAAACTTTAAAATATTAAAAGAACTCTGTTATAAAAGTAAAATGATTAGTAAGTGATAAAAATAGTAAAAACATTCCTAACTTTTCCCTTTATATCTGGTTGCATTACCTCGTACCACGGGCAATGACCTGCTTCAAACCTTGTATCGTTCCCTCTCATTCACATATTCATATTTGTGACAGTTAGTGTGATTATATGTAAAAATATTCTCAGTATGATTATAAGTGTAAAAAAGAAAACACTCAGGAAGGGGTCCTTTATTAAAAATCAAAGAAACAATTAAAACCCCTCTAACTAACTCCCTATTCTACTCATGTTCTAATGATCTGTCTAATTTTACCCCAAAATAAAATTCACAGTGTTACTACCTCCCTTTCTATCAAAAATAGAATCAAGCTGTCAGAAATCAAAAGTAACAAGGCACCCTCTTCCTTACTCCTTCACCAGAACTCCTTACAGGAAGTCATCTATAGCTCGTCCAGTCCTGGCCCAATTTGGTGCACTCTTGTGTTTGTGCACCCAACTCCTGATGGTTTTGACTGACACATTAATCATCTGTTTGGCGGCCACATTGGCTAGCATGGATCTGAGAAAAGGCACAACACAGCAGAACAACAAAAGAAACACAACAACAGCCACAGATATTATTATTCCCACCTTAATGAACCATTCTTTCCAGGACCCAAATATACAGTGAGGAAAATAAGTATTTGAACACCCTGCTATTTTGCAAGTTCTCCCACTTGGAAATCATGGAGGGGTCTGAAATTGTCATCGTAGGTGCATGTCCACTGTGAGAAACATAATCTAAAAAAAAAAATCCAGAAATCACAATATATGATTTTTTAACTATTTATTTGTATGATACAGCTGGAAATAAGTATTTGAACACCTGTCTTATCAGCTAGAATTCTGACCCTCAAAGACCTGTTAGTCTGCCTTTAAAATGTCCACCTCCACTCCATTTATTATTATCCTAAATTAGATGCACCTGTTTGAGGTCGTTAGCTGCATAAAGACACCTGTCCACCCCATACAATCAGTAAGAATCCAACTACTAACATGGCCAAGACCAAAGAGCTGTCCAAAGACACTAGAGACAAAATTGTACACCTCCACAAGGCTGGAAAGGGCTACGGGGAAATTGCCAAGCAGCTTGGTGAAAAAAGGTCCACTGTTGGAGCAATCATTAGAAAATGGAAGAAGCTAAACATGACTGTCAATCTCCCTCGGACTGGGGCTCCATGCAAGATCTCACCTCGTGGGGTCTCAATGATCCTAAGAAAGGTGAGAAATCAGCCCAGAACTACAGGGGAGGAGCTGGTCAATGACCTGAAAAGAGCTGGGACCACCGTTTCCAAGGTTACTGTTGGTAATACACTAAGACGTCATGGTTTGAAATCATGCATGGCACGGAAGGTTCCCCTGCTTAAACCAGCACATGTCAAGGCCCGTCTTAAGTTTGCCAATGACCATTTGGATGATCCAGAGGAGTCATGGGAGAAAGTCATGTGGTCAGATGAGACCAAAATAGAACTTTTTGGTCATAATTCCACTAAACGTGTTTGGAGGAAGAAGAATGATGAGTACCATCCCAAGAACACCATCCCTACTGTGAAGCATGGGGGTGGTAGCATCATGCTTTGGGGGTGTTTTTCTGCACATGGGACAGGGCGACTGCACTGTATTAAGGAGAGGATGACCGGGGCCATGTATTGCGAGATTTTGGGGAACAACCTCCTTCCCTCAGTTAGAGCATTGAAGATGGGTCGAGGCTGGTTCTTCCAACATGACAATGACCCGAAGCACACAGCCAGGATAACCAAGGAGTGGCTCTGTAAGAAGCATATCAAGGTTCTGGCGTGGCCTAGCCAGTCTCCAGACCTAAACCCAATAGAGAATCTTTGGAGGGAGCTCAAACTCCGTGTTTCTCAGCGACAGCCCAGAAACCTGACTGATCTAGAGAAGATCTGTGTGGAGGAGTGGGCCAAAATCCCTCCTGCAGTGTGTGCAAACCTGGTGAAAAACTACAGGAAACGTTTGACCTCTGTAATTGCAAACAAAGGCTACTGTACCAAATATTAACATTGATTTTCTCAGGTGTTCAAATACTTATTTGCAGCTGTATCATACAAATAAATAGTTAAAAAATCATACATTGTGATTTCTGGATTTTTTTTTTTTAGATTATGTCTCTCACAGTGGACATGCACTGTCTCTCCCCGCATTTTCAGCAACTTCTTGTCTCAGATCCTTCAGCTTCTTCATGGCCCTAGTAAAAACTCCATCAGAGGCTGTATTATTCGGAATAAAGGTGCAACAGTCAATTCCAAACATCACACAAACCCCTCCTTTTTCTGCCAGTAGCCAATTCAGAGCTTGTCTGTTTTGCCATGTCATTTTGCTGGTGTATTTTAGCTGATGGCCCAAGGCATCCATTGCTTGATCTTAGTCTTAAATGTTCTGTTGATTGTCAGAGCTAATCTGAAATGGTATGCCAAATCTTGGGATGACTTCTTTGGTTAAAATTTTATCAGTTTATGCTTCTTGGTCTGCTGAGGGTTCTGCTTCGACCCATATGCTAAATCTGTCTACGAAAACTGTCTCTGTATCTTTTCCTCTTACTGATTTTATCATGTCCAAATTAATCCATCACTAGATGTTTAAAGGGTCCTTCTTGAACTGGGATAGAGCCTATTGGAGTTGCTGTTCCTTTTCTGACATTATTTTGTGAATCTTTGTCTTTTCTATTTTTCTAATTTTATTTTTCTAATAATCTAATCTCCCCCCTTGCGCAATGGTCAACTGTCAAATGTTAAGCAGTGGGGTGGGGTCTATCATATGGCCTTCATGTGATCTCCCTATATTGTTAGTGTCTCTCTTGTCGCCGCCCTTTGCTGCCATATATGTATTTAAGATCGAGAGGCTCTGGATTGCATTAGAGCAATGCTGTTTACAGTAGGTAGGGACTGAATCAGAACAGATGGGGCCATGACTGCTAACTGACATCCTGAAGTTTGTTTAGCTTTTAGATCGGCCTCTTTGTTACCTTTAATCACAAAGTCATTGCCTTTTTATGAGCTTGACACTTGATTATGGCCAATTTGTTTGGAAACATCATAGCTGTGATTAGTTTAGTAATTTGGTCCCCATGTAGAATTGGGGTGCCATCACTCTTTTTGAAACCTCTTTGTTTCCATACTGCACTAAAGAGATGATATACGTCATTGGCATATGCAGAATCGGTATAGATGTTGGCTACTTTGTTTTTAGCCAACATGCAAGCTTCAGTAAGTGCTTTTAGCTCGGCCAATTGTGCTGAGCAAGGTTGTTCACAATGTTGCATCACAACAGAATTGAAATGATCTCCATCTCCTTGTACAACAGCAAAACCAGCATGATTACCTAAATGTTCTCTGAAGCACGAGCCATCTACAAAATAGTCCACGCCTGCATCAACATTTGGTGTTGATTCCAAATCTGGTCTCAGACGAGTAAAGGCCAGAGAGGCAGAAACACATTCATGAGGTGTTCTCTCCCCCTCTAGCTGGACAAAATTAGCTGGGTTTGCTGCAGTAAATCTCTTTATTGTATCATCAGAATATGTTAGTAAAGTGGAGTATGTCAAACATCTAGCTTGGGTTAAAACAAAACGTCATTGTTCTATTAAATCAGTCTAAGTCTTGTTGATAGCATGGTGGGTAGCCTTGAGCAACATTATCCAATTTGGTGCTATAATATGCGATATGTTTTATCCAGTCTTAAATCTTCTAAATCAAGCTTCAGGACTTGGTCCAAGACCAAGTGGTGAGCAGGGCTGGACTGGGACAAAAAATCGGCCCGGGCATTTTGGCCCAGACCGGCCCACAATATGATCATAAACACCACCCTTCTTTGCACGCCCTTAATTATATGCATACCAACTCGTATTCATTAAAACCACTAATGCCATGTAATAGGCAATAGTGAGTATAGGAACGAGTGAGAGTTAACAGATGAAATAAGTAAAAATGTGATATTTATTAATATGGTCCAACTATACTTCACAGTGTTGAATACTAAAACAAGCTGTAATCTGCATTGGCATAGCAATACAAGTGTTTCTTACAGGATTTTTGGTAAAACTGTGATGGGTGGACCTTGGTCCTTCTAGGGGGGTTCGGGGGCATGCCCCCCCGTGAGAAAATTTTGTGCATTTTAATGTTAAATTCATCAATCTGGTGCACTTTGAGAGTTCAAAATGAAAAGCTCCAAACCATATTCAGTGTGCAAATTAAACAAAGAAAAATTCAAACCTCTTTTAGTTACAGTGTCTATTTACATTACACCTACTACATAATAATAGTTATAGCCTAATATTAATCCAATGACAGTAATTTTTTCGGCCCCACCCATTTCTTTCTCTTCTTTCCTTCTTTTCGCCATTCTTACCGTCTGTCTCTCTGTTGTATTCACACAAACCCAAACCTAACCAAAAGTAAACTCCTTTGATCGGCGCCCGCGCCTTTGAGCCAATCGGATGTCAGGAAAAACGAGGATCAGTCCAAGTTGGGAGGGGCCGCTCATATCCCCCCTCAAGATTGGAAGTATTGGTCTGGCCCGGTCTGAAACACACACACAGACACACAGCGTTCCGCTGTCGCTGAGCGGCCGGCCAGGCCGGTACGGTAGCTAATCATTTGAAAAAAATGTTTTGCCCACCGGCCGGTTCGGCCTGAAATGGACCGGCCGTTCGGGATTGTTCCCGGTATTCCCGATTGCCAATCCGCCCCTGGTGGTGAGTGTTTAAATCCTTGGGGTATCCTAGTGTATGTATATTGTTTACAGAACAGAGATCAATTACAGTGAAATAATGAGCAGCAGGTGGAACATTTTTTCAATAGCCTATGTGGATTTGGGACTTCTGCCGGCCAATCTTCCACTATCTCATTGACTGCCCTTAAATCATCGACTAATCTCCATTTTGACTTATTGGCCTTTTCAACTGGGAGAATAGGCGTATTACAACAAGTTTCAACTAACACTCCAGCTTTTACCAATCCCTCAATTGTTGTTCTGATTCCTTCTACTGCTTCGAACTTCAATGGGTATTGTTTTCTTGGCAACTTCATTCCTGATTTTACTCTAATTCTAACAGGATTGGCTGACTTCACCAGGCCCACATCTGTATCATGCTTAGACCACAACTCTACCGGTACCTTTTGTTCCATCTCCAATTTCAGCTCCTCCATTTTTGACTTCAATTCATTTTTCTTTTCTGTCTCTAATATTAATTTAGGAATCCCTAACATGTTATTCGAGCATAACATTTTAAGATGTGTCATATCTGGTGTTTTAAAAATGAAAGGGTTTTCAGTGGCTTCCCACTGTTTTTCTGTGGCTTTCATCATCATTGGGCCTAAGTCTTTCGCTTGACACCCTTCATTCAAGTAAAGAGTTTGGGATTTTGGATTGAATCGTCTACTCTAAACCATGTTTTAGTAAAGTCACATTCTTCAATTTGCAATGCTGCCCCTTCTGGTCCTACGATTATATAATTTGAATTCAAATATACTTTCTGTCCCCTCGTTTTTTCTAACCAGTCATTTTCTAATCTCGGGTTTCTAAGGGGGTCATATATCATTGTACAATGAAACTCAGATTATGGCACACTGGTCACGCAGCGGTTCATTTTGGGGCCATAGGTTAATACAACAGTTTCTCTTGATATGTCCAGGCTGGTTGCACCCCCAACACATGTCAGATGTTCTTTGTTGATTGTTGTATTGTCTTCCTCTCCCTCTTCCTCTTCCTCTTCCTGGCATTGCTCCATTTCTGTTGTTTTGCTGTTCAGGCAGGTATATCACAATTGGTGCACTTGGCTGTTGTTGATTTCCTGGGGTGTTGGAAGTGCTCTGACCCATAGGGGCTGGTGCCTGCGGCATGGCTTGTGCAGCTGGGTTCGGTATGTTCACCGCTGCCATCACTGCAGACTGATCTTCAGCATTTTTCATGGTAGCTTGGACTTTCTTCTTTTTGTTGATAAGGTCATCCAGCTGTAATTGGGTCAGCCCTCTTTGAAGCTCTCTTTCTTGATTCTTCAGCTTCTGTTCACTCTTCCTGTATAGGCCTTTTTCACGGAAGTTAGAACGCACATCCGGTTCAGCGTTTGTTGTGTAAAGCGACTTCCGGTCGAAACAGCAATGGCTGAAGCAACATCGAGGTGTCACTGTAGCATCCCTCATTGCTCAAATAATAATAAGTGACAACCATATTTGAGTTTTAATGCTTTTTCAAGCGATGACTGTCTGACAAAGAAGTGGATGCATGCTATTTGACACGTAGAAGTCCCGACGTTTAAGATCGCTAGAAGTAGCACGTTTGTTAGCCGATGCTAATTACACTGCCGCTACTGGCAGTAGCCTACTAAGTATATATATATATATATATATATAGGGGAGAGTGGGGTGAGTTGTGCCAGTTTTTACTCAAAGTGACTTTAAAGTGAGGCCATGGCAGTAATGCCTTCAACTTAAGGATGTACATATATTTCAGGATGTGGTGCATCCCTGAGAACAATAACTTTGGATCTGAAATAAATTGTTTCAGAAATATAGCTCTTGGAAAAAAAGTGGTCTCATGGCACAACTTGCCCCTGGTGCGGGGGAAGTTGTGCCTTTGGGGGAATACAATGGGGGTAAATTGTGCCCGTGATTTCTGAAGTAAAACAGAACATTTTAATGTTATGAACCATAATGCTATATGAAAGCAAGATAAATTCAATACAAAATTACTCATTTAAGGTTTATTTAGATATTGTCACCCTGGAATACCATAGCATGCGTTTTTCCTACTATGGTCAATTGCATAGGGATTTTGTATTGAACATAACTCTGGATCACAGTGTCATAGAGACAAGGGGGCGGGCTCATTTTACTCAGACGACCAATAAGTCTCTCAGGATCATTGTGAAGCTATCAAGCTACGCCCTAGCAACCATTTAGAGCACCATAGCAACACAATATATGATATTTGTGAATCATTTCAGGCAAAAAGGCTTTGGCAATAGATGCCTGTTGACATAGCGCTGTTTGTCAATTATGTAACATATAAGAATAAAGTGACTAGGCTCATTTCTAAACATCCTATTGTGACATAGGCCATTTAAAAACGGAATAAAACTTCTCTTTAATAACATAGTGCAAACTCAAAACTGAAATCAGTGTTAGCTAAATTAAACAAATAACAGTCAGGCCCAAGTAAAACAATGATGAGGCATGCCCATCTCCTCACTTCTCAAGATTATCCCCTGTGAGAATGTAGGTCTAGGTGGTCTGGATCTGGCACAACTTAACCCAGGCCCTTTGGCACAAATCACCCCGGACCCACAAGTTTGAAAAACTAGCATGATCCAGCAGTTAAGAGCTAACATCATGCTAACTGTATAGACTCATTGTGTAGCCTACTAAAGCACTAAAACATGTGTGAAATGTTTTCAAACTTGTCTATAATTGTTCAGACACTACAATCAAAAAACCTTAATCATAGAAATTTTACTTTGAAAGGGAAAAAACAGTTTTTTGCACTAAAATATGCTTAACTCTCATGCCATGTGTCTCTCTTCTTTGGAGGACGAGTAAAAGTGATTGCTTTTCAAAATGATGTGGTCACATGACCAATTTCTTCTATGGTTTTCCAGAAACAAGGGTGGAACTACTTCCCCCCCTTGCACAAATCACCCCACTCTCCCCTATATATATATATATATATATATATATATATATATATATGATTCTATCTTCATTATAATTAAACAAAGTATTAAACAAGTTAAATTAGTCTAGCTACAAGTTAAGTAGCCTAGTCAAAACACATCTAACAGAACAATGTTTATTTTTTACATTGTGTTGTTATTATTATTATTTTTAATTAACGAAATGTCAATTTTCGTCTTTATAACAGAAGATACAATACAAAAATCTTCAAGATAGCCTACAATCTTCACATGTATAACGAATTGTCACCTTATAAACAGTCCTTTGTGTGGTGGAATAGTTAGTGAGCATTTTTTTGGATAAAGTATGGTGATATCTTCCTGGAACAGTAATTTGATTTGTGTCAACATTAACTAAAATTATATTATGACTTGAAAGTGAAAGGACATAAATGTAAAGGCTTCAATAATAGATTTAATAAAATATGACGGGAAAGTAGCTTAATAATTTGTTTTCAGAAATGCATAAACATACCTGGAAGGAGTGACTGCTAGTCATGATCTGCTCCAGCGCTGTTACCTCACTAACTATTTCGAAAAAAATATATAAAAATAAAAATCACTAACTATTTCGTCGTCAGAGTAAGCTACGGTGCCACATTGCTGCCATTATTTCCTTATTATTTTGTACATTATTTTATGTACTGTACAAAATATGTCTTTATCCACATAAAATTGATATAGCCTAATCCTATCATGTCTATCTTACATCTACGTTCAAAAAGCTGATATAGCAGCCCCCAATGGACATGATAAAATATCAAATTCTGTACACACCTTATTAATAAACCACACTACAGAAAAGATGAGTCAGATGAGTCTAGAATATGAACGCAACGCATTTAATTACACGTTAAGCGTTTTCCTCCCATAGAAACCCTTTATTAAAGAAAAATCTTAACGTGTCTTTCTATGGGATGATGGCATTGCGGTGCACAACAAATCCTTTAAATGGTAGGCTATTCAATGCAAAACAAAAAAAGGAAAAATATAAATAGCCTATAAAATAAACAAATTATTGTGACAATATTTATTTTAAAGCCTAAACGAATTTATTTAAAGAAAAACACCAGCTTCCTTGTTGTGTTTCAGCCGCCCAGCGCACACGGGTACAGCGCTTACTCGCCGTAGAAAATTCATGATTTAATTTGTTAAACATGAAGCGGACTTATCCGTCTGGCATGGCCGCTCGCCCTACCCAAGTGTTTGTGCAGAGTGCGGAGCGCGCACTGCAGGCGCCGGTGCCATTACTCGCATTTTCCTAACAGTGCGGTAACAACTTAAAATAATCCATTCATTTCTGGTCATACAGAAAACAATAATACATTAGTCACAACTACTTTTATTTGTGTAAACTCACAACAACAAGAAAACGTTTTGCTTTTGTAAAATAAAAGAAACAGGACGCGCTTTCATGATCTCTCTGTGTATTGGAGCGCGTCTCAAAAATGAACTGAAAAAACAGCGTATCACTAGCCTCACAGACAAGAGAAATATATCTATAAAGCTTGAAATGTTCAATAACGAAAAAAAAATCCAATTAAAAGCAAATACGTACGGTAGGCTATTATTTGATGATGTAATCCTGTCCGATGAAAGGTGCTTCTACTTTACAGCGGAGATGTATGGAGATGTTTTCAGTCGACACTGATTTAGAAAACACCAGTTTATTAATAAACAATTAAAATGCTTCGTTATTTTTTCAGACAAATGTATTATCATTAGCCTACTTTTGCGGCAATATGTATGCGCTTGAGCGCATAATGTGCTATTGCCTATACCAATGATTGAATATAAACGTGCGATAATTGCTTAATTTAATGAATGACTACTAGAAAAAATCTTTAGTCTATGGCAACTCTTATCAATAGCCTACATTTAATAGTTGACATTATTTAATTAGTAATTAGTATCCAGCTCTTTACATTGCATTAGTTGACATAGCCTTGTTAATGAACTAATAAAATAAAGTTTAAAATAAGATGCTAACCATATATTTCAATATAGCCTATCATTGCATATTCCACCACACAAAGGACTGTTTATAAGGTGACAATCCGTTATACATTTGAAGATTGTAGGCTATCTTGAAGATTTTTGTATTGTATCTTCTGTAAGACGAAAATTGACATTTCGTTAATAAAAAAATAAAATAAAAAATAAGAACACAATGTAAAATTTAAACATTGTTCTGTTAGATGTGTTTTGACTAGGCTACTTGTTTAAACTTGTTTAATACTTTGTTTAATTATATCTCTTATATCTCTAGGTAACCTAATGAAGATAGCCTATTAACAAAAAGTAAATCTAGTATTTTGTATTTTATATATATATAAAATAAACTTTCATAAACTTAGTAGGCTACTGCCAGTAGCGGCAGTGTAATTAGCATCGGCTAACAAACGTGCTACTTCTAGCGATCTTAAACGTCGGGACTTCTACGTGTCAAATAGCATGCATCCACTTCTTTGTCAGACAGTCATCGCTTGGAAAAGCATTAAAACTCAAATATGGTTGTCACTGATTATTATTTGTGCAATGAGGGATGCTACAGTGACACCTCGATGTTGCTTCAGCCATTGCTGTTTCGACCGGAAGTCACTTTACACAACAAACGCTGAACCGGATGTGCGTTCTAACTTCCGTGAAAAAGGCCTATTGTTCTACTGCATGAGTCACATGGTCACAGAACTCTCTTGTCGTTTTTGAATTCAGTCCCACTACATCTTCCAGCTTGGCTTTTACAACTGGAGGCATGGCTTCCATTATAGCAGCCCTGAACAGCACTGTTATCACTGGATCTCGTTCAGGGTCTTTTTCCAGCTCTTGCTTCCATCTTCGTGATTGTCTCTGAACGTAGGTGGTTGGGTTTTCTTCTTCGCCCATTGGTTCCCCTTTTAATAACTTTGGATCCATCTGGGTGGGATAATGTCCTCTGAGGGTTTGCCACATTGTGGTTCTGTAATGGTCGAGTGGTATGGCGTCCATCCTTGTAGAGTCGACTGCCTGGTTAAGTCCTGAGTCAGCAAGGATTTTCATTTGTTCTTGCAACTCCCACACACTTTGTCAGCAGGGCCTTGATGTCTCTGATGGCTAGTATCTTGCCCATTGTCTCTTCTTCCAGTAGTCGAATCCATTTGCCCGCCCCTTCGTGTATGTCAGGGAGGCGTGCTATCAGTCCTTCCAGATCTTGTCCTGCCCACGGCACATACTGTCCTTGGTGTCCTTTAATCAGGATGGGGCACTGTGTTTGTTCCTCTCTCAGTTGGTCTCTTCCGTGTTCATGCAGATATGCTCCACTCACTGACCTTCTTCTCAAATTGTCCCCTCTTATCCAGTGTGGTTTGCTTTGGGGGAGTTCTTCCAAGAGCAGGGTCCCTGACACATTCTTGTATTCTTTGTTAGGGCTGGCTGAATGGGGTCTGTTTCTTGTGTAGTCCTGAAGTCTCCGATGTTCTCTTCACATATTGTTCTTTGGTGATGAGTATGTCTCTTTCTACTTCATCCTGTTCAGGCTCGGATTGCTGAGTGTCAGCTTCCATCTCCTTCTGCAGTCTCTCTTCAAGTTCTTGTAGGGCTTTGCTTGCATGATGATAAGGATTGGAGAGGGTGGGGTCTGGGGTTACCCTGGTCAGATGTTTCATGCTTAGGTTGCTGTCTTGACTTCCCCCATAGTTCAGTGTGTCTTGCTTTTAAACTTCAAAGATGTCTGTAGTTTTTCTTTCTCTGCGGCCAGGGCTCACTTTTCTGTCGTCATCCTCTCCTCCCTCCCCTCTTGCTTCATCGGTTGGCTCGTCTTCAAGATCCACTTTACCTTGAACTGTTAAAGTTGCATTCACTAGTGGCAGTTGTTTACCAGTTGAATCATAGGGGGATGCATAAGGGGGTGGGGTTGCCATTATATCACTTTTATTTTCTATCTTCTCCCTAATTCCCTTAATTAATTTTACCCCCATATCTCTAAAAAGATTCAGCACTTCCTGCTCTTTTTCTCTCTTCTCTTTTTGCTTTTATCTTGGGCTTTGTGATTCTTTATTAGTGCTCCCATTTCCCTGCACATAGCCAAAACAAATGTTCCCTCTGCTGGCCCCTTAGTGTCTAACTTTCTGGTCATTTTTTCCCACTTCCGAGATAAGTTTTTGATAGTGTCACAGGTCGGGTGGGCCAAGCTAGACTGCGCCCACCCCTGAACCAGGACCACCTCGAGGAGCGTGTCAGAGGGAGGAGTCAGAGACAGAGAATAAATTTAACAAGTTTTATTTTGAAGTAAAAGCAAATTGGAAATCCTAATCTAAAATCTTCTTCCTTGTTGCCCTCAGGGATCGAAGGTGAACGGTGCAGCGGCCGGGGACTCTCCCGCCCTCTTTCTCCGTGCGGACCCTGCAGTAGATGGACGGCAAACAGGTGGGTGGTCAAGTAGGTCTTTCGCAGGTGGGGATGCGGTTGGCAAGTGAGCGGTCCGGTAAGTCTCCTCTGGTAAGTAGGTAATTCCAACCTTCCTTCCTTCTTTCACAGGTGCGGATGGATATCAGTCAGGTACGTATACGGCAGGTACACGGTCTTAAGGTGGGGTGGCTAGGGGAGTCTTCCTTGGGAGAGGGGTGGTCAGGCTCTTCTACTTTCTTTGTAACACCCAAGCAGGGCTTTAAGCAGGTACACAGCAAGCCGGTGAGTAATTAGGTAGGGGACACACTGAATGGCGACTCCAACACGGCACACTGTTCCCACGCTCGCTCGCAGAGGGGGGGGGGCACTTCTCCAGTACAGGTGGGTTACAAGGTGGTAACGGACTCGAAGTCGACAAGCTGAACGGGGCTTCTTCTGACACAGACAGAGTGGATATTCCAGACAGAGCGTGCCAGCCTCACGTTCGTGACAGAGGGACAGTCACTTCTCCCAGCACAGGTGGGCTACAAGGATGCAGCAGACTCGAAGTCGACAGGCTGCACGGGGCTTCTACTGAGACAGACAGAATGGATGCTTCAGACAAAGTATACAGTTCGCATGCGTTGAAAGGAACGAACACTTCTCACAATATAGATGAGTTGCAGGGATACAGCAGACTCGAAGTCGACAGGCTGAACAGGGCTTCTTCTGACACAGACAGAGTGGATATTTCAGACAGAGCGTGCCAGCCTCACGTTCATGACAGAGGGACAGTCACTTCTCCCAGCACAGGTGGGCTACAAGGATGCAGCAGACTCGAAGTCGACAGGCTGCACGGGGCTTCTACTGAGACAGACAGTGAACATTTCAACAGGGCATCTCCTCTCCTATTAGCACAAACAGAGGGGTTAAATTCTAATCCCAGATGATAATTCTTCAACATCCAGACAGATAGAACAGATCAATGTCACAGAACTCTCACTATTGACAGTAGACCAGCATGACACATGGAGAGTGCACGGCAAAAAGGAATGCATCTTCCACACACACAACAATTCCACTTCAAGCATATAATGTGGGGGAACAACGTCAATTTTAGGCACTGCAAACTCACTTCACGAAGTGCAATTTAAAGCCAGCACTCACCCTTGGGTCTCTGTCCGAGGGGGCTGCGATCATCAATGCTGCAGAGGATGTTTTGGGATGTTTTTCTTCACAGACACAGGCAGAGTTCACATCACCATTTATAATGGAGGAAGAGATAAGAGATCGGTAATGAATCAGTACAATCCACTCAGTGATATTTATGATCGTGATCCAAACACTCCAAACCACATCCAATTCAGTGTCGAATGCATGCAATTACGAGACTCAGTTCTCGGTTACTTAGCTCTTCTCCAATGCAAACGGGGTATTTCACTCTCCCTCTGTTGCCCTCGAGTCCCTCATCAAGTCAACACTCTCCTCTTCATTCACCAGTACTCCAATAACTGCAACCACCCAATAAAACGACTTCTCACAGGGGAGAAAAACCACACCAACAGCCTCTCTCTCTTGCTTTTTATCCTCTCAAATGCTGACGGGGCCTCACCCAAACTCTCAGAATAAATTCCCCACACCTGTTGCCAATCTGTCATTTGGAGTTGTCATGGCAACAGACGCACACACAGGCCTGGGGACGGGGTTACACTCAAAGTGTCCCACCGGGAACACTGCTTCAGCAGGAATAAGTTCCATATGCTATTTGTCACACTGTGACAATAGCATCTCTACATATCGGATATTGTGATATATTCTGCTCTACAGGGGTCTCTTGTTGCTGTGACATCGAAGCCATTGCTGCAAGTCTCAATTATTTCTTCATTCAATTAATCAAATTATAATTTTGTGTTCTCAGTTTTCTGTTAAGTTTAAAAATTCTGGTATCTGTTTAGTTTTTTGAAGATACCTCAAAATGGTTTGTATTTATACCTCAGACAATGGCTTCGGCGTCACTTTTTCTAGCTGGTTGTGTATATTTCGTTTCCAAATGATGTCCTCCCCCAGGCACACCAGTTCGAAACTCCAGATAATGTTCTTTTCAAACCACCGTCCTCGTGCAGTTACTTCTCCTGCCCTATATAGACAAGTGAGAGATGGGGCTAATTTCACTTCATGGCCGTTCAACATGATGACTGAAATACTTTGTTTAATTCTTTAATTCAAAGAAATAATTCTTTGCTACAAGTGTCTGATTCAAATGGTTCAAATAAATCAATTAAAGTCTTTTTTCCTTTTTTATTTAAAATTCTTCTCCCTCTATTGCCCCTCGCGCCCCTCCTGTTCTTCCAGAACTGCGGCATTCTCGGTTGATGCAGGATGTCTTTCTATCTCCTGCCTGTTTCGGTGAATTTACACCCACAAATGAGTTATATCTCTTGGATCTTTTTCAAAAACAACCAACACTGCCAGTCTTTCCAATGTCCAATTATCTACAAGGACTGGCCTAATTTCCCCTCCCTACTTGACTTCAAAGATTATGTCACTCTCCCATTTCACTGTCCTAATGCACGAACTCACCTTCATGTATACATTTCTCAGAATGGTTGCCAATTTCAATTCTCTAGGCAAATTCTTCCCTTCCTTCCTTTTCACATATGGAATCCATATTGAATCTATTTTTATTTCGATGGCTGTGAGCTGTGGGTTCAGAAGAACTGTTTTTGGAAGATTAAATTTGTTCAAATGTGGTCTCAGGGCTTCAAGAGTTATATATATATATATTATTTTTTTTTTTATCATATCAGGCAAATCCACTAAGGGCCACTTTCGTTCAACCTGGTTCAAATTTGTTATTCTTGTCAATTTTTCCAAAAGCTCACCCTTCCCTTGGTCTGTTAACTCCTGTCTCTGCCCTTCATTATCTATGAACTCTTTTTCTGACCAGAAGTGATTCTTAATACCTTTGGTTAGTTTTAATGCCTCCTGAAAATCATTCTCATCTTTTCTTCCTTTCTGTAATCTAGTCTCCTCTGCCTCATAAAGATCTCTCGCTTTAGACCACATGTGTACTTTTCTTTAGGTGTCAAAAGGTGAGAAAAAACTCTATCTCTGTCACTTCTCTCCCTCCTTATTTCTTGATCTCAATATAAACGCTTTCAGTCTGCTATAATGTACACTCATACACCCGGGATTTCATACACACTGTCACACAGCCGTGCACAGAGTCACTCACACCCACGAAGAGTCGCTCTGAAACACACACACTCAGCGTCACACACACACACACAGAGCTGCTCTTACACGCAAAACCGCTCTCACACCCACTTCAAAGCCACACACACACACACACACACACACACACACACACACACACACACACACAGAGCTGCACACACACACACTTATTTAATATTTTCCTATTTTTTCTTGTAACATATGAAAAACAAAGTCAACCAATCAAACTTTTGACAATATGGGCTGTGTTTCCCTATCCGGATCACATCGATTACAGTTCGGAAGATGGCCTAACAGCCGACAAAGCCAATTTCAGGGAATATTCTCTGTTCCTTGATACCTTGATTTTTTTTTTTTTTTCTCTCATCAATTTTTGTTTTATCATCCATTAAACTTTAAATAACACTGATTCAAAAGTTATTTCTTATAAGAGTTTTTTATTTTATGTGCCTTTGTCTCAGCTTTCTCAGCCTAATTTTCTCACTGAGCTGTGCCAAGGTCACTTAAATACAATTGTAACAATTTCGGGACAGTGGCTCAACTGTAATCTTTCTTTTATGCAGAGCACAGAGCTCAGTTAAAAAGCACTTTCTCTGCGCCTCCGTCCTTTCTATCAATTCTGCTCAAACACGGCTATATAATTTTCTAACTTTTAATTTCTAGCACTTTGGGTTTTTAGAAAAACAAATTATATTTTATTATATTATAAAGGTATCATTATTATTATCAATGCTAATTTTCTCCAACACGATTTCTCTCCTTCTACTTAAGATGAAAAATCATTTAGACATACAAACAAAAAACACCTAAGATTTCTCTCCTTCTACTTAAGATGAAAAATCTCCTCACATAAAACAGATCAACCTACGATTTCTCTCCTTCTACTTAAGATGAAAAATCATTTAGACATACAAACAAAAAAACACTTTATTCCTCACATAAAACAGATCAAACTACGATTTCTCTCCTTCTACTTAAGATGAAAAATCATTTAGACATACAAACAAAAAACACTTTTCTCCTCACATAAAACAGATCAAACTACGATTTCTCTCCCTCTACTTAAGATGAAAAATCTCCTCACATAAAACAGATCAAACTAACAGATCACGTGCTTATCATTTCAAACGCACTTTTCACGTAGGGCGTTGCACGCATACTTACAACAGACAAGACTAACAGATCACGTGCTTCTCACGTGCAGCGTGTCTTCTGCGTTGGGGACACGCGCTTCTCGCGTGGGCACGCGCTTCTCGCGTACACAAATAACGTGCTTCTCACGTTATAACGCACCTTCTGCGTTTAGGGACAATACAACATATAACTTTGCAAACGCACTTTTCGCATAAAATACCGTGACGCACACGTGTACAATGCACCTCATGCGAATGGAATATGCACCTGCATATGGACAGACAAACAGATACTGCATGCACTTTTTTTCTCAAAACCTGGAACCTACCCTCCTTTTATCTCCTTATCTTTTATCACTTTTAGGTTCTTTTTGGTGGAGTCTTTTGTTTAAGGCAGTCACCAACCGGGCGTTAGCTTACCAGGGGCAGCACAAAACAAATATAAGCAAAATTTGCTTACCTTATTTTTATGGCGCCTTTGTTTTGTGAGGCCTCTGCCAGCACGCCCACCGTGGTCACTCCTCGACCCCTTGTCCCTCCTGGCTCGGCTCGCCAATTATGTTGTGGCAAATTCATAGTTCTTTTCGGTTCAGGTCTCAAAGAAGTTTCTCAGAGTCGAGGTTCCAGGTCAGAAGAATTAACTTTATTGACAAGCAACAAAGTGAGAAGCCGGCTGGCCATCCGGACATCTAAAGTTACAATGGCCAGTGTTCATGTCTTATACTTTTTCTTATCGCAGGGCTGCCAACTCTCACGCATTGAGCGTGAGACTCACGCAATTGACACTTTTCACACGCTCTCACGCCACACATCCATTTTCTCACGCACAGAAAAATTGTGGAGCAAAGAGGTACTTTTAATATTAAACTAATTCTCAGCTCTTAGATTCCGTCAATTTTATTACGAAATTCAGACAAAAATACGTTTGGCGCTTGTAAATGTGACGTGACAGATCGCTGAGCGCCTCAGTTCAAGTGCACGTGAACCGATCATCTGTTACTTTTTTATTTAAAGATGCAGTACAACTTACCGAAAGTGTACATAATATCGACCAATTAGTGTTTTTCAACCACGGAAAGAGGTCAATATAACAGCAGGAGAACAATTATTTATGTCACATAACGTTACATTTACCTCAGGAAAGCCATTTAACGACCATAGCATGTTAATTAAATAGAAAAAATAGCTAGAGAGGAGATTTTGCTGAGCACTATATTACATATTTATTATATTTTTACTTATGTCATTAATGTCATAAATAATTGTTATTATAACAAAAACTGCATTATATTTAATTTAATATTATTTTTAACCTTTAATAATACCAGCAGATTGGGCCCTCTATGTTTACAGCATTAGGTGAGATTATTTTTTTAAATAAAATTTAAAATAAACATGTATCCAAAATAGTCAATATTGAATCAAAATCGGAATCAAATCACAAGAATGGAATTGAAATCTTGAAATTTTTGTCAAGCAATAATATAAACTGTATCCTATACCAGTCATTGTACAATGACTGGTATAGTACAATGACCCCCCCCCCCCCCCCCTAAAAAAAAAAAAAAACAGTATTTTGAAAAAAGCAGATTGGGAGAAAATTGTAGAAAGCTGTGGGAATGGGGAAAGTATATAAATTAAGAATGATCAGACAGTTGATGAAATGAATAGTAGTGTCAGTTCTTTTATATTGGTTGCTGCCAGCCAAAGCATTCCTGTTAGTCAAAACCAAAAGAAGCAAACCAGTGTTCCATGGTGGAATGATAAGTGTTCTGAGGCTATCAAGGACAGGAATAGAGCTTTTAAGAATCTACGTAGAACATTAACAATGGACAATCTTATTAATTACCAAAGGAAGAAAGCATTAGCCAGGAAGGTTATTAAAGAGGCTAAGAGAGATTCATGGAGACAGTTTTGCTCAACAATAGGAAGAGAGACCACTTTAAATAAAGTATGGATGATGATTAAGAAGATGATCAGGTTTCTGTCTTAATTAAAGATGGGACCCATGCAATCTCAGATATGGAAAAAGCCAATATGCTTGCTAGAGCTTTTGCAGACATACACAAGGGTAGCCACCTGGAGGAGTGGTATAAGAAAAGGAAAGAAGAGGTACTGAAAATAAATAGGAATATCTTAAATAACAAAGAGTCAAATATGTCTATTATGGATTCTGAAATGAATATGTCAGAACTTAAAAGGGCATTGAGTAATACTGCATACTCTGCACCAGGGACGGACAACCTGTGTTATGCTATGTTTAGAAAATTGCCTGATAATATATTGGAGAAAGTTCTTAAGCTGTTTAACAAAGTATGGAATGAAGGTAAATTACCAAGCATGTGGAAATGGGCAAGAATCCTTCCATTTTCTAAGCCTGGTAAAGACTCAAGTGACCCAGAAAACTATAGGCCTATTGCACTCACTTCACATTTTGGAAAATTAATGGAAAAAATTATAGTTGGGCGTTTGAATTATTTTCTAGAATACATAAATCCACTTAAAGGGTATCAAACTGGATTTAGGAGGTGCAAGTCAACAACTGATGCTCTGGTTAAAGTATGCAATGAAATTGAAAAGTCTTTAATAATGAAAGAAGTAATGGCGGCAGTTTTCCTGGATATTGAGAAAGCCTATGATACTATGTGGAGAGAAGTTTTGTTGATTAAATTAGGAAAATTGGGAATTAATGGGAAAATGTATAATTACATACTTGACTTTCTATCTCAACGTTCCATCCGGGTCAAAGCTTGGGTGATGCAGTGTCTGGTGAGTTTATTGTTGAAAATGGAATTCCTCAGGGGAGTGTTATCAGTCCTATCTTGTTCAACATAATGATTAACTGTGAGATTCACAGTCACATTCACACAGATACCAGATAATATTGGAGAGAAATTTGTATGTGTTTCCATTTCCTTCCACAAGAGGTCACCACAATCATTAATAAAAAACTCCGCTATTACATGAGCAGGAATATGAGCCACACATTGACCAGAGATTTTAACAAATTTAATGTCACTTTTTTTTTTGTACATTTTGTACCTAAGCTTGATGTCCCTCAGATGGTTAAGAATAAATATATGCCAATAGACAATCTAAAATATAATACATTTGCAGCAGATGTAACAATGATTTTACATGACAGTTTACCAGTTTACTACCTACTTTTTTTATATTTAACATCAGAAATATATAGAGATTCCTTAGGAAAAAGTTATCCACACACAACCTTGCAGTTTTTGAGAAAAATGATGCTAAAGGTGCCCATTTTGAAAAAAAGGGAAAACATAGGGAATTTTGCCCTTTCAAACCTTTTTATCATATAAACCCAAAAATGCCGAATTACCACTTGAAGTACAAAATAAACCAGTTTGAAAGGTGTGATATACCTGAAGTTGCTATCTAGGGACAGTAAACATGATAAGATTATCAAGAAAACTTCTACTGTAGCATTAACATCCCAATTACTTCTCATTATGTTGTTCCAATTCAAAGGTAATATTTGAGGTAAAATCTGAATAACAAATAGAATTAAGCCAAAATATAATAACAGGGCTGCCAACTCACGCAATTGACACTTTTCACACGCTCTCACGCCACACATCCATTTTCTCACGCACAGAAAAATCGCGAAGCAAAGAGGACATGGAGACCGACAGACTAGACAGAGCAGGTTAGTTATGATATGAAAAGAATCTCAGCTCTCAGATTCTGTCAATTTTATTACGAAATTCAAACAATAAATACCGTTTTGGCATTTGACGCGACAGATCCCTAGCGGCACGTGACCCGATCATCTCTACTAGCTAATAGTAAATAAACACGAATGCACACTGTTGAAAGAAACAGTACAGCTTACCGAAATGTAGCCTATATTCTTCATACATAATATCGATCAATCAATCAAACAAAGGGGTCAATAAAACAGCTGGAGAACAATTATGTCACATAACATTTACCTCAGGAAAGCCATTTAATGACCAAAATATAGGCACGTTAGTTGGCTAGAAAAAGAGCTATAGAGAGTATTTAGCTAATTATGTGTACTATATTACATATTTATTATATTTGTACTTATATAATTAAATAAAGTTGTTATTACAATAAAAAAACGCATTATATTTAATTTGAGTTATTTTTAACCTTAACCCTTGTATGGTGTTCGGGTCTGTTGGACCCGTTTTCAGTTTTTATCAAAAGAAAAATGATACAATTAATTATTTTTTCAAACTGAGACTCATTGGCCTTGGCTCATTTTCTGTGAGGAATATATATCAGAACACATTTTCAATGAAAACACACTGTACACCCCCCCTACACATTTATATTACACACAGGATGTTCGGGTCCACTGGACCCGGGGCTAATAAAAGTGTGGAAATTGTAGGTCCTGTGTACCTTTACTCTGTCCTCCTCCTGTCAGGGCCTGCTGTTAGTGTGTGTATGTTCTTGTATATGGTTTATGAGGACACAAATGTGTATAATGACATGGGTATTACAACGTAAACATGGTTTATGACGACATCTGTGTCCTCATACTAAAACATACTAAATGGTGTTTTTTGAAATTCAAAAAATGCCAAAAGTTTTCTGTGATTGGTAGGTTTAGGGGTAGGGTTAGTGTAGGGGGATAGATTATACAGTTTGTACATTAGAAAAACCATTATGCCTATGGAGAGTGACCGTACACCACATATCCAAGTGAGTGTGTGTGTGTGTGTGCATGTGTATGTGTGTGTGTGTGTGGGTGTGTGTTTTGTGTGTGTTTGTGTGTGTGTTGTGGGTGTGTGTATGTGTGTGCATGAGTGTGTGTGTGCATGCGTGTGAGAGAGAGATTGTGTGTAAGTGTGAAAGAGTGCAAGAGTGAGTTTTGTGTTTCTACTCCTGCCATTCCCACACGAGGTTGCAATTCTTAAATGTGATATAACAAAGGTAAAGAGAAAATATTAACCATATATGCTGTTTATATTGCTTGTAATTGGGATGAAGTAAACATCTGTTGAGTATTTTAACATAACATTTTTGATTGTGTTGAATTAAAAACCCAAAAATGCAGCGGGTCCACCAGACCCACGAACACTGGCTGAGTAACAAAAATATGAACACCACACAAGGGTTAAATAATACTACCAGCTGATAGGGCTGTCTGTATGTAGGTAGCCTATGTATTTTTTTTTTTCTTGAGAAAAATTAACGCCTATCTTGTGTACCTAATATTTATCCAAATGAGTCAATATTAAATCAAATCGCAAGAATTGAATTGAAATCGTGAAATTTGTTTCAAGAAATTTGTTTAAAAAAAACAAAAAACGTAGCTTACCAGAAATTGTACCATATAAACATTGTAACATGTCACTAAACCTAATAAAATTCAGTTTAGTTACTAAAATGTTTTGACAATCACAATACACTTATTGTGATGCAAGTTCTCTTACGAGAGGTCTCTCGTACTGCGTAAGTAGCTTACGCTAGGGGAAAACCTCTTTTCCACGAGATATTGAAGCCAAAAAATTATCCTATAATTTTGTATTATTGCAAAACGCGTTGCAGCAGCATGCAGACATGGGCGAGACAGCTCGCGCGCCCATTGGCTGCTCTGCGGCAACTGCATCAGCCTATCGAGCGAGGCCTATAGTGATGTCAGACCAATGAGGGCGCTTCGCGCCCACTGCGTCATGTCCCGCCGAAACGGGCGTGGCTTAGGCCTATAAAAGGAAGCACGGGGCAGCTGATCCCTGATTTTTCATCTCTTCAGCGAAGCTCACGCGTCGTTGGATCCCGAGAGAGAAGCCGCGCCGTCTGAAGAAGCCTTTCAGCGGGACGAGCCATCACCTGAAGCCGCTGGCCACGCCGCCTTCTACCGCCGCTCCCGCTGCGCTATCCGGCGCCTATATTCTTTCTCTGCTACTGTGTTTTGTCTTTTTCAAGACGCCCCTTTTTCCTGAGGATCACACAGCTCTCGCGCTCGCTGACGGCGACTGCCCTCACTGCGAGCCAGTTACTACCTATGGTGACTCTGAGGACTCACCTGGCATCCTTCTCCGAGACTGCTCCTCCGCCCCCCCCAACCCGCAAAGCTCGCCGGTTCACCCGCTTGCCTTGCCTGCTTGGGGGATGATACCTGCTCTCCCTCTGTTCGAGCCGCGCAAACCGCGCCGTTCACAGAGGATGTCAGGAGCGGACAGTCACGGGGCTAGTTTTCTCTCTCCCTCTGTTCGAGCCGCGCAAACTACGCCGTTCACAAGGGAGGTTGGAAGCGGATGGTCGGGGTTAGTTTTTTCTTTACGTTACAAGAAAGCTACCCTGCCCCTGCGCCCCATTCACGCGTCACTCACCGGCGAAAGGAGAAAAAAGTGATTTAGTCCCGCCAAGGCCGGACTGACCTCTTTTTCTCACACATTTCTCAGTTCCCTGATCAGGTGACTGGAAATATCAATATTGCAGCAAACGAGCCTGTTATAAAACACGCACGCCTGCCAGCAAACGCCGTAGAAAACATGTTGACGCTCTCTTATATGCTCGTGCATCTGAAAGCCTGTGTGTTCCCCCCTGTGGCTCAGTGGCGGAATCATAGGTTTTTCGCACGAGAGACCGGTGTTCGAATCCCGGTCTAACGGCAGTTATATTATGCCGCCAATGCTTCGCTCTGTCAGTTCCCTGAAAGGCGACTGCAGATGTGTATTTTGCAACGAACGAGCGCATAGTTCAACCCGCTCGCCTGCACCCAAACACTGTTTCTATGGTTTCCGTGCGTCACTGGCGAAAGGAGAAAAGAGAGTGTTCTAGTCCCGCTGCGGCCGGGTCAACCTCCATTTCTCACGCATTTCTCATTCCCCTCTGAAGTTTAGGCGATTGGAAATGTCAATATTGCAGTGAACGAGCCTGTTGTAATACACGCACGCCTGCAAACAAACGCCAGCATGTTGACGCTCTCTGTTTCTATGGCAACTTCACGCTCGTTCAGTTCCAGTAGATGCGACTGTTCCAGTGTATTCTGCAGTAAACAAGTTGGTGACACAGCCCGCTTGCCTGCACACAGACGCCGCTTTTACGGCTACCCAGATAAATCCCATAAGAGTGTATTTTCTGGTGTCCCGGCCACGGCCGATGGTGCTATAAGTGTAGAGAAGATGCCCACTGCCCAGTGCCCATCCCTGCACACATGCACAGCCCTTCACACAGGGCCCGCACTCATAAAATCGACTCAGGTCGATCGCGCACCCAACATAGTAAACTTGCCCACTGCCCAGTGCCCACAAACACTATGTTCTGCATGTCTCACTGTTTCTGTAAAAACGAAACCTGTGCGCATTCACTCTGCTCAGGCAGACAGTGCGCTCGAAGCAGTAAATGTGCCCGCTCCCCCGTGCCCACACTTACTCACAGACATTATAAGTCCTACGGGACTCGCCCAGCCCTCCCTCACTCGGTTAAACACCGTAGCGGGGTCGAGCGTGGGCATTCTGCCCGCTGTGATCAGCGCGCTCCCCGCCTCAAATGTCACAGGCATAACGCCTATGCTACAGCGCACCGAAGCGCCTCTGCCGCCAAGCGCGCTTCGCATTCAACCCCTGGCCACCCATGCAGATGCGTGGGCAGCGCTTCCCAGGGTTTCGGAATGGGTGCTAGACATTATAAAAGGAGGCTATTCGCTACAGTTTTGTCGACGCCCTCGCCGTGTGACGGCGCGCATCAAAACCACGGTGAAAACAGAAGTAGCACACCTACTTCGAGCCGAAATATCAAAACTGTTGAGAAAAGGGGCAATAGAGCCTTTATCTCAAGCTCAAAGCGAAGGGGGGCTGTACAGCAGATACTTTCTGGTACCGAAGAAAGACGGGGGTCTCAGACCCATACTAGATCTAAGACATTTGAACAAAGCATTGGCGAAACGCCGATTCAAAATGCTCACGACCAGAAAAATCCTCGCGCAGATTCGCCGAGGAGACTGGTTTATGTCGATAGATCTGAAGAACGCGTATTTTCAAATACAGATAGCGTCACGTCACAGGCGATACTTGAGATTCGCCTTCGAGGGCCAGGCTTATCAGTACACAGTCCTACCGTTCGGCTTGTCCCTAGCACCCCGTACATTTACGAAGTGCATGGACGCAGCGCTCGCGCCCCTCAGACTCCGGGGCATGCGAGTGTTGAACTATTTGGACGATTGGCTGATTCTAGCTCAATCTCACTCAGAGCTCATAGAGCACAGGACCGTTTTACTCGAACACCTCGAGAATCTAGGTCTAAGAGTCAATTGGGCGAAGAGTTCTCTGATCCCCAGTCAGATGATATCTTTTCTGGGCACAGAACTGGACTCGCAGTCTATGATAGCGTGGCTGTCATCACAGCGCACACTAGACATTCAGCGCGCAGCGAACTTTTTCCGCTGTGGCGCGACCGTCCCGCTCAGGAAATTTCAGAGGATGCTGGGTCTCATGGCCTCAGCATCATCAGTTCTTCAGCTGGGCTTGCTCCGCATGCGCCCCCTGCAGTTCTGGTTAAGAGCGCGGGTGCCGCGCAGAGCGTGGGCATACGGTCGGTTTCGTCTCAAGGTCGATCAGACTTGCGTTTTAGCTCTGAAACCTTGGAAAGCGAACAACTGGTACCAATCAGGTGTAAGCCTGGGGACTTCCTCAAGGGTGAAAGTGGTGTCGACGGATGCCTCCACCTCGGGATGGGGAGCGCTGCTCGAGGGCAGACCGTTCTTTGGCCAGTGGTCAGAACGGGAAAAGCTTCAACATATCAACTGCCTAGAAATGCTGGCAGTGGACAACGCGCTGACGCGCTTCTGTCCTCAGCTAAAGGGTCACCACGTCTTAGTCCGCTCAGACAACGTGTCAGTGGTGTCCTACATAAATCGCCAGGGCGGTCTCAGATCCCAAAACTTATACAGACTGGCAGAACGCCTCCTGTTATGGGCTCAGCGCAACCTGCGCTCGCTGAGAGCAGTGCACGTGCCTGGGCTACAGAATTTGGGACCAGACAGACTGTCCAGGAACAACCTTCCGGCGAGCAAATGGTCTCTACACCCACATACAGTTGAACTGTTGTGGGAGAGATTCGGCAGAGCGAAAGTGGACCTGTTCGCGTCTCACGAAAACGCTCACTGCCCGGAATTTTTCTCCAAGAGCAGGAGCGTGCTGGCCCAAACGTGGCCGTGCTGCCCGCTCTATGCTTTTCCCCCCGTCTCTCTCCTGCCTCAGGTGATGGAACGGATCAGGGAAGTGAGATGCTCAGTGCTGCTCGTAGCGCCGCTCTGGAAGAACCAACCGTGGTTCCCAGTTCTGATGCAGCTAGCGGACACTGCCCCATGGCCAGTGCCAATGAGGAGGGACCTCCTCTCTCAGGCCAGGGGTTCGATTTGGCATCCTCACCCGGAGCTGTGGTCCCTTCATGTATGGGCGCTCAACGGGTACCCGCTGACCTCCCAGAGGGAGGGCTAAATACTATCAGTCAGGCTAGAGCTCCGTCTACCAGACGGCTCTATTCCTCAAAGTGGTCGGTATTTTCCGGCTGGTGCACAGCTCGGGGCTTTTCACCCTTAAACTGTGGGGTGACGGAGGTTCTCTCCTTCCTACAAGAGCTGCTGGATAAGGGCAGGGCCCCCTCCACGCTCAAAGTCTATGTGGCGGCCATAGCAGCGTTTTCTAAATCAACGCTTGGTCAGTCAATAGGAAGGAACGATTAGGTCATCCGCTTCCTCAGGGGGCTAGGAGGCTGAATCCTCCCAGACCTCCCTCAGTCCCTGTGTGGGACCTTTCTACGGTGTTGGAAGCCATGAAGGGTGACCCATTCGAGCCTATCCAAACGATTAACTTCAAACACTTGTCTGTCAAAACAGTGTTTTTATTGGCTCTCGCTTCAGTGAAGCGCATAGGTGACCTACACGCACTCTCGGTGAGCGTGGCGTGCTTAGAATTTGGGCTGAATGACTCGAGAGTCATACTCAAGCCTAGGCATGGTTACGTTCCGAAATCCCTCAACACCGTTTCGGGCTCAGGTCATTTCCCTGTCCGCCCTACCGGTCTCTGACGAGGAAGGGGACGCAAGCTTTCTTTGCCCAGTTAGGGCGCTAAGAGCTTACGTGTCTCGCTCGTCTGCTTTTAGACAGACAGAGCAGCTGTTTGTTTCGTTCAGCAGGCGTTCCAAGGGACTGGCTGCTTCGAAACAGAGCCTATCCAGATGGATAGTTGACGCCATAGCGCTGGCATACACTGCCAAGGGCTTACAGTGCCCGTTGGGTGTCAGAGTGCACTCCACGAGAGGCGTGGCCTCTTCGTGGGCTTGGTCTAGCGGGATTTCCTTGCAAGACATATGTATGGCGGCGGGTTGGGCCTCACCGTCTACATTTATAAGGTTTTATAACCTGGAGGTTCCCGCCTTACAGGCCTGCTGTTGTCGGTGTAGACGAATCAGTACTGTCTGTTTCGCTGATTCAGGACACTGAGGTCGCTGAGCGCTGCGCGCTGCCGACTGTATATGCTATAAGACCCGCATCTTCCCGCATCAGTTCAGGACGGATCCCGCCCTGTCTGTGTGATGTTATAATAAGCACTTGCGTCTATGAACGCTGCTGTATATGGATAGATTGGTTTCCCCTCCTCTTTCCAGGACTCTCTGTGAGTTCCCCTGGTGATTATGCACTGTAAATCCTGGGCTTCGCCTTCAGGTTTATTGGTGTTAGATCCCAGCACGCACAGTGTTTTGCATTGGGTCCCCTAGCGTAAGCTACTTACGCAGTACGAGAGACCTCTCGTAAGAGAATGTACTCGGTTACTAACGTAACCTCGGTTCTCTCTAGAAGAGGGAACGAGTACTGCGTAGCTTGCCGTGCATGCAACACACTCTGGTTCGCTTCGGCGATGAAAAACCAGGGATCAGCTGCCCCAAGCTTCCTTTTATAGGCCTAAGCCACGCCCGTTTCAGCGGGACATGATGCAGTGGGCGCGAAGTGCCCTCATTGGTCTGACGTCACTATAGGCCTCGCTCGATAGGCTGATGCAGTTGCCGCAGAGCAGCCAATGGGCGCGCGAGCTGTCTCACCCATGTCTGCATGCTGCTGCAACGCGTTTTGCAATAATACAAAATTATAGGATAATTTTTTGGCTTCAATATCTCGTGGAAAAGAGGTTTTCCCCTAGCGTAAGCTACTTACGCAGTACTCGTCCCCTCTTCTAGAGAGAACCGAGGTTACGTTAGTAACCGAGTATGTTTTATTTTGCAACCCCCCCCCCCCCTTTTTAAAATACACTTTTAAAAATAACACATTTAATGGTGAATTGTTAATTTGCATACACGAGCAGTAACTGCACTACATGTACATATTCACAGGAATGATTATTGTAAACAAGATTTAATTTTGATTTATTTATATTAAATATATGTCCTATATTAATTTTATTATCATATACACATCACTAAATATAAAGATCACTGTCCTCACTATCAGATTCACACACACACTAACCCGACCCCTAAACCTACCCATCTCTCTCTCTCACACACACACACACACACACACTAACCCGACCCCTAAACCTACCCATCTCTCTCTCTCTCACACACACACACACACTAACCCGACCCCTAAACCTACCCATCTCTCTCTCTCACACACACACACACACACACACTAACCCGACCCCTAAACCTACCCATCACACACATACACACAAGTCAAGCGTTTTTTGTCTATAAAACGCCGATAGCAGGCCGGGTGAAACCCGTAGTTGTTGGGACATCAGAGACCGGTTTGTCCAGGAGGGCACCATGTTTATTAGCAATAGCTAGCTCCGTAGTGTCCGACGTTTCGAGCCATTCCTACGCACATTGCTTGATTTTTTCCCATCGGACTTCAGTAAAGGGCTGCGGACCTTTCCCACCATCTTTTCCGACATGAAGAATACACTTTACGGGTGTTAATCGAGCTTGATCGCCGCTATCAGATGAAGATGCGCTGCTTACAGTACGTCCTCCTCCATGTTTACATGTGCGTAGTGATATTGGCTTGATTTCGGCTCTGACCTACTTACATTTTCGATGCTGATTGGTTGAAAATCTAGCTCAACAGTTTTATATGTCTCAATGCGCAGTCAATATAGTGCGCCAATAAATTACAATTTCTCATTAACTGCAGGATAATGCATGGAGAACTTTTTGCTTGGATACCTTTTATTAACGTTGAACATATTGAGCAAAAGAAAAAGTAGTGCCCCGTTTGTTGGAACGAAACTGAACGATACAGCTCACGTACAGCGGCCTATTAACATAACATGAGCACTTGAGCCTAATATGCTGTTGACAATATCTAGACCATTTCTCCATCAGCAGAAACCATGAATACAGTTCAATTATTTTTTACTATTACAAAAATCAAGATTCTGGTTTTATTTGTCTTTCTGGAGTTAATAAAACACTTTGTTGGAATTAATAATGATATTGCACATAGGCAAGGCACTTTTATTTCTAAAGCACGTTTAAAACAGCCACTTATGACCAAAGTGCTCCATAAACTGACAAGAGAATACAATACAATAAAATAAAATAAAATAAAATAAAATAAATAAACTGACAGGTAAATACACTAATTATTAAGACTTGACCCCAATGCCAGAGAAAAAAGACAAGAAAGATACAGTATAGTGTAATAAAGGCATATTAGTGTAATATACTATATCTTTATAACATAGAGCAGTTTCAGAAAATCATTAGTTATTTTATTTAATGACAAATCACTCTGTCTGTGTCTCTGTGTCTGTAACCATCCACCAATCCATCCAAACAGAATGTCACTGAATTTAAAGCAGAGAAAATAAATGGCAAATAAAGGTCACAGAAAGGTTACTTTGTGATATTTCAACCGCATCTGTCCCTGACTTTGGCTTGTACCACCTCATTATTCTTTAAAGAGTCTTTGAGGCAGTCTGAAATTATCTGTAAAGAATTAAAATGTTTAAACTGTCACAGAGTCAACAACATTGACAGCACCAGACCTCTACACTCCACCCACTCGTTCCCAGTCACCAGAGTACTGATCACCGTCACCTGTCACCAATCTTCACTGATCTTCACCCAGCACTATATAACTCTTCCCACTGCAGTTCACCATTGTCTGGTCTCGTTGTTCCCTCAAAGAACACTAACCTGACTCCTTACCTGCTGCTGCTAATCATCTGCCTCGATCTCCATTTCCGAACCTGCAACAGATAAGACCTTTACTCATCCAGATATCCTGAACACTATATTCGGTAACACTTTAGAATACTGTATCTTACTTACTGCATAACTAATAAGGAATTATTGAAGAACTAATAGGTAATTCTTCATTAACTACTTCTTTACTACTGTTAACTACTAAGGAAGATGTGCTAACTAATCAGTATGTAATAGAATTTTATGATTGTGTTAAGTATCAGTTAGTTAATCAATAACTAATGAATTATGTCATATCTCCTGAAGAACTACTATTAATTATCTACTATTTAAGGTTCAAGAAAAATAACTAAGAAGTAACTACTGAACAGTCATACAAAACTACATTGAGTTGTGACCTTCCTTATTTACTAATGTTATTAATATAAGAAAATACAATTTTAACAAATGCATATAAATGTTAAAGATGTTTTGGCCTATGTGGTTTTGTGAGTGTGTTCTGTAAGAAATAAACTTCAGAAAGGAACCCCACTCAAGTGCCTTGCCTTAACTAACCTCAGATTAGTTTTTATATTGTATATACAGTACTGTGTGTGTCTGTATTCCTCAGCATAGAATGCCATTGAGTAAATTCATGTATTTGAGGCAACGACTGAGGGAAACTGAACATGTAGGGAACTTATTATTAATTAATAAATAATTGTTAGATAATTCTTCAGGAATTACTTAGAACCTGAAACAGTATTCTAAAGTGAAAATATAGGGAACCCATTAGTAATTAATAAAGAATTACCACATACTTCCCACTCAAATCAAACTTACTGTTAAAAAAAAACACTATCATGTGTAATCATCTTAACCTTTGTAAAATACATGACAATGACTCGTTTAGGGTACATGATATCTTCCTTTATTTCAGATAAGGATATTTCTTAATACAGCTTATTTTATTTTGTTTTTGTCACGGTTAATCGATCCGTGTGTTCATTTTGCGTATCTGAAAACTCTTGGAACTTAGATAAAAACTATTCCAAGTGTAATCACCCGGTCTCTGTTCTCCACTTATCTTTCTTATTAGTGCTGAATGACTAAAACTGTCTAAAAAACTAAAAAATATTGTTCAGTGCTTTTTACTTTTTAAGTACTTTAAAAATTAATTACATTTGTACTTTTAAGGTTAATTTGAAAATGAATAGGCCTAATTATAATTTTACTGAAGTCATATTTTATTGGGGTATCCATACTTTTACTCAAGTTCTTGATTTGTGTACTTCATCCACCACTCCACTGAAAAAAACCTGGATTATTGTAGTACCGGTAACTATGACTGTTCATTAGTAGTTACTTCAAAGTTATTTTTCTTGAACCTTAATTAGTAGATAATTAATAGTAGTTCTTCAGGATATATGACATAATTCATTAGTTATTGATTAACTAACTGATACTTAACACAATCATAAAATTCTATTACATACTGATTAGTTTCCTTAGTAGTTAACAGTAGTAAAGAAGTAGTTAATGAAGAATTACCTATTAGTTCTTCAATAATTCCTTATTAGTTATGCAGTAAGTAAGATACAGTATTCTAAAGTGTTACCCTATATTCATCAGTTACTCGCCTGCTTCCATCGTTGTGATCATTTACTTCTGTAAATAAACCTGTTGATTACTTATTCTGTGTGAATCCTTCTGTTTTATGACATAAACAAGCTAGGAAATGGCAGACGGTTAATAAAATAAATGGTTCATGTCTGTAATAAATGATCAGTGCCAATATTCAGAGCTGAAACGAAGCAGCCGATCAAAGCTCCTCCTTCACTAAGTAGATGTAGGGTGAGGGCACTATAAACCCTATGGGCAATTAATATGCCCAATCAAATACAGCCTGACTACGCCTTAGGCTGTAATTGAAAACTGAAAATTCACAGTTGCATAGATCCGACAAAATAAAGCGTGAATTTAAATGGTCCAGTGGCGGAACTTTTGCCAAGCGTGTCAGAGGTTCTGGGTTCTAATCCGCACTCGTATAGGTTTTCTTTTCTTTTCTCATCAAAACCGATTATGTTTATCAGTGGTTGTATATCAGGCAGGGACACATTTGTGTGCATTTTGTTTTGTAATTTCACCGCAACGAATATAGAGTCTCCACAACGGATTGAAGCGTCCGAGTGAAGACCGTGCGCGAGCCACAAGAGAACACCGTATCCGCGCCACTGATCGCAGCGGCAACGAGCACTTTGATCACTTTAATTCAAAAACAACACATTTCAGCGCTAGATCGCCTCTTATTTAATTAAAATTTATTATTTTGATCAAATGTATTTGTGTACTTAATTAATTTAACATTTTTATTATATATATACACACACACACACACACACACACACACTGTCAGGATTCCATCTCCACCACCACGCTCATCATCACCTCCGCCCACTCATTCTCTTTCTCCGCCCTCTCATCCAGTCACCCGTTCATTATCCCCGGACTACTAATCACTGTCACCTGTGTCCCATCACCAGCACTCCCTTTATAAGGTGCACTCTCCCTGCAGTCACTTGTCTGGTCTCGTCATTACATGACTCACAGACTCCCTACACACTTACCTGGATACTTACCTGACGCGAATCCTCATCCTTCTGCCAGCCTGCCTCATCCTTCTGCCAGCCTGCCTCATCCTTCTGCCAGCCTGCCTCATCCTTCTGCCAGCCTGCCTCATCCTTCTGCCAGCCTGCCTCATCCTTCTGCCAGCCTGCCTCATCCTTCTGCCAGCCCGCCTTCCTCTTCAGCCTTCCATCCTGGGTCAACTACGAGAGAGAGAAATAGAGAGACATTACCAATCAGCTAAGCATTCACTGTTATTCTGTGTTGCTGTTACTCACCATCTTCCTGCTTCTCCGTTCATTCTGCAATTAAAAGAGTTAAACCTACCATCTTGTCTGCTTCCTCTGTAAACCCTGACACACACACAAATATTTTAACTTTTATGTTTGTGTTTTTGAAACATCTTGCGAGGGGTGGCAACACCAAAGCAAACACCCATGCATAGTTTTATTGTGGATTTGTGACCTGACATATATTCATATTCATATGTTCATGAATGTGTATTGGGTGCTGTCCAGCCAAAACAAACTTTGTTGCATTATTTTATTATAATTATATTTATATATTTATAATATTATCACTGTTGCTTTGAAACAATCTGTATCGTAAAAAAGCACTATATAAATAAAGGTGACTTTGATGAATATGTGAATAAAATAGCTGCATTATCACATAGTAATCTGTCTGAAAAGAGTTAAAGTCCCCCTGTAGTCAATCATTTTATCCCTGAAAACTCACCTTTGACCACCAAATTGACACATTTAAATGTTTCTTTCCTTGGAAAAAAACTGATTCATGCCTTAAAATAGCTTGAATGTAACTCTAAACGCTTGCCTCATTTAGTATATGCGGTTCTATGAATATGCAAATTAGCCCCACCTCCACTCACTCACACCAGCTCAGAGATCCACTGGTTGACGATCACACGTTGATCTGATTGGTTACAAGCATAGACAGTATATAAACTGGACACAGCGACCCCATTGGATTCAACGGAGACAAGTGAAGTCAATTAGAATCTCTCACTTCCTGATGGCTGAGCGTACTGCGCAGACTCAAACTGAGCTTGACGACGTAGATGTGACGTGAGCAACCCGTCTGTCTTCTAGTAGCTGTGCCAAGAGAAATCTGAATCATTCCCTTCCGAAACTTGCAGAGACGAAGAGTGTGAGTAGGATCTGTTTTTGGAGCAAGAGAAACTTTTAGTAGGTATTCTGATTAATTATTTTGTCATTTTGCCTCCACGTCCCCCTGATTGCCCGCAAACTTCTCCTCCTGTCCATACGGTAATTCTCTACTGTGCGACAGAGAGTCGCGTGGTTATGACGCAATCGTTAGCCTAATTTTACAAAAATTGCTTCTATGGGGCCATAACGTAAGATACAAGGTAATGGAGACTTTTATACATTGTCGTGTTTCTTTAGAAATAAATAATGAACAAATGGAGTCTTTAAACGCCTCAGATGTAAAGTTATTCGCTGTCAAAGTGACGCCAAAATGAATGGGAGTCAATGGGATGCTAACAGCAGGTGAGAGTCCGCTAGCCAATGGCGGCGCCCGGGGAAGCTTCAAAATAATATGAAACGCTGCCCCCCTGATTACAAGGTAGTTTGTGACGTCAGAAACACCAGCGATTTTAAGGTTTTAAATCGCACTGCAGTTTTAAGGAGAAAATACTCAGCAATGGTGTCGACTTATGAATTTGGACATGGTTTGTCTTAAAGCATATTAAAAACAGCACATAGACATAGACAGCACATAGACAACATTAAAAGCTTGATTTTCACCACAGGGGGACTTTAAGAATAAATAACAAAATGTCAGTATCCAGAACACCAAGTCGAGACACTCTGTGTACTGTACATCAAAAACATCAAAAGATTATAAATGTCTCTGAGCTTGTATCATTACTTCATAGAAAAGACAAGTTATTTTAATAATATTATATTCTGACTACTTGGATTATATAAATCTTAAGAGCAACAAAATCTTGTGAATTTGTTAACATTAGAACAAAATAGCCTAATTGTTGCATCTTGTTTACTCACATTTTGAGGTTTCCAAAAATCATGTGAAAATGTAAGAGACTCTAAAACACTAAAGTTCAAAGAGTCTCTGTAACATCTCACTGTTACTGATTTATCAGCTCAAAGCATTATGGGTAAAATCTCTCTACAGTCTGTTCTGAAACATCAACACAGTTTCACTGATGATCCAGACCAAACATAAAACCCAGGATAGAGCGTCTGAGTGAATGTGGTCTGGACTGTGTGGATGAGGCTCATTGTGTCAGAGACGCTGTAGAAGGACAGAGTTCCTGCACTGTGATCCACATACACTCCTATTCTTCTGCTGATGGACTTTACAGGGAGATCAGTCTCTATGTCATTGTGCCAGAATGAGTATCTGGAGGAAGAGCAGAACAAACTCCAGGACTGATCATTACATCCAAATCCACACTCAATACCCGATCCCTTCCGGCTGATGCTCTTATATGACACTGATATATACACATATTCACCACTGCACTCAATCTCCCAGTAACAGCGTCCACACACACTCTCTCTACACAACACCTGAGGCCACCAATCAAATCTGTCTGGATGATCAGGATACGACTGTTGTGTTTTAGTGTAAGTAATTACTCTGTTCCTCTCAGACAGACTGAGGAGTTTATACACTGTGTTCAGATCCAGAGTCAGCTGATGGGAATCTGATGGAGAGAAAACACATCAGAAACAGGAATTATGAATCTGTCTGATCTTTTAATGTATCTGAACAATGTATCATCAGTGTCTCGGTGCAGCTGATCAGATATCCTGTGCAAATCATCATTTACATGATCAATTATAAAACTCTTCTATCATGTTTATTTCTCCTTCTACAGGAAGAACATGAACACATTCAGTGAGTTTTTCTGCTTGTTTCTCAGTGACTTACATTGTAGGAAGTCGTTCCTGGTCTTGGGATTCATGTTGGTGAATGTGACTGTGGAAATAAACAGACATGAACAGTGTGAAGAGAAATGACAAGATAAAATACATCCATTTCTAAGACGTTTCTAATCTGATATTAGATGATGCAGGACTCATTTCTGAGAACAGAAGAATCTCCAGATGCCTCATATACAGTATAAAACACATGTATCGGATTCAATCCTAAATTTCAATGGATTTCAATTTAAATTCAAAGTATGTATTACTTCTAAACTATCAAGGGATGTTTGTGGCTGTTCTGTGGAGTTGATGCACTTGAATTAAAGATGAACTGTGATTTATAAAGTGGGATTTTATTTGTGCGGATGTTTTATAAATCATAGGAACATTTCAGAAACTGTTGTACGTTCACATTTCGGATCATTCTCCGCACGTCTGTATAAAGGAGGCGCAGGACTTTACCTCTATCTGAGATCTTCTTGAGCTCCTCTTTGCAGAAATCCTCCAGTTTGTCTCTCAGCTGACGGACAGATTCTCTCACGCCATCAAAAGAGGAGAGAGAACTGAAGGAAACGTCGGGTTCGTCTGTAGATTCAGGAGGTGCTGAGAGAGACTGGAAACTCTACAGAAAACAGAAATCAAAACTTATCATCTCCACACTTCAGCCAATAACCTGCACTATATCAGATCTGAGCGGCTCTTGTTGACTTCACTTCTCTTCAGTGACTCGCTTCAATCCAGCACTTTCACACAATCAGCACATTCTTCTCATATTCATAATTTAATGCTACAAACTCTAGTATTTCACACTTACACTCCTTGTGAAAAAGAAAGTACTTGTAACAAAAATAATATACTTTAAAAATATATAAGTGCAGATTGGCTGTAATGTTTTCAGAAAATTAATTGCATGTTATTTGCAGTTAAATGAATGTGGAATAGTTTAATGTTTTTATTAAATGCAAATAGCTGAGCTTTAGAGTGTTTTTTTGCCCTGCTTAAGTTAGTCTCATTCTGCTCTCATGAAATGTTTCTCTGTGAGTCTCTTGCTCAAGTCCACTATGATCCAGTTCTTCTAGATCTCTGTACCTGCAGGAACTGGATGTGATGGTGTGTGTGTGAAAGCTGCTCCAGCTCAGCGTCTCTCCTCCTCAGATCATTGATCTCCTGCTCCAGTCGCTCCAGTCGTCCTTCAGCTCGACTCACTGCAGTCTTTTCCTGATCTCTGATCCGCTGTGTCGCCTCAGAGCGGCTTCTCTCAATGGAGCGGATGATCTCAGTGAAGATCTTCTCACTGTCCTCCACTGCTGTGTGTGCAGAGCGCTGTTACACACACATCACAATCACACAGTGAGTTCAGTGAGTCCAAACTGAGACGTCTCACACTTCTCTTCTTCTCCAGACTCACCTTATGAGACTCCACAGCCTCTCTCAGCTGATGAAGATCTTTCTGTCTCTGCTGGATTCTCTGACGGATCTTCATCTGCGTCTCCTTCAGCTGTTTCTGGAGGACAAACCAATGACAGCAAATGACACATAAATCTACTGTCACACAATAAGGGTTAAAGATCTAGCATGGCAAGTTTATACTGTAGGTTCAAACCACTGATTCATACTTTCCTGAAATGAAATTATGAATGAATATGAAACTGAAATGTCATCAGTATTTAATCAGTGCCTAGTTTTATATGAATACTTCACCCTAAATTGGTCCTTTAAAAAAAGTACTTTTAAAAGTAGCATTCCTTTAAAAAAGTGCATGTAAATAATATACTTTAAAATAATATACTTAAGTGTGAACTGAACGTAATGTTTACAGACACATAGTTGCGTGTTAATTGCCATTACATGAATATGTATTATAGTTTAAATTTATATAAAGCAATTAGCTGAACTTATTAGTGATTTCTAATTATTTCATAATTACTTATATTCTTTTTAAAATATAGTTAAAGTGAACTGTCATCAGACAAGCATTTATGATAAACTAAAATATACTGTAATAATGAAGTTGTACATTAAAAATATATTAACTTTAAATATATTGAATAACACACTACAGTTGTAATTATAATCAAGTACTTTACATGTGCTTTAGTATGTCAACACATCAAAATAAGTGCACTTTTTTAAAGCATGGAGCAACAGTCACATTGAAATATTAAAAATTATTAAAAGGTACTTTAAAGTAAAAGCTTTAATTTGACATTAAAAAAGTGTATTTATTAAGTGAAACCGTCATGAACATTTACTCTCTTTAAGTGCACTTAAATGGCCTTTCATTTCATTAATATTATATTTTCTGCAAGTACAGTTTTATCTTTTAAATATACTTTTAATTTGAAGTACACTACAAGTGCACGTCAATACAATTAATCACACTTATTTTATAAACTACTAGTGGTTAAGATTAATTGTATGTTTTTTATCCTTTTTGGAGCTTGACACTTTTGTACCCCATTGACTTTCAATGTATAGAGTAAAACAGACAAGACATTCTTCAAAATATCATCTTTACAATCTACAGAAGAAAGTGAGTCAAATCGGTTTGGAACAACATGAGTAAATGAGTGAGTAAATGAAGACACTTTCATTTCTGCGTGATCAATCCCTCTCAGTTCATACCTGTTTCTCTGTCCTCTGTGCTGCAGTTGATACAGTTTTGTGGTTTTTATGTTCATACTCTTTACACCGCACACAAATGCATTCTTGATCAGTGACACAGAACATTTCTAGCTCTTTATCATGTTTACGGCAGATCATGTCCTGCAGTTGTCCAGTGGCATCAATCACTTTGTGTGGTTTACGAGAGTGAAATTCCTCATGACGGTCAAAATGAGTTTGACAGTAAGATTCCTGACACACCAGACAGGACTTGACGGCTTTGTATTTTCTTCCAGTACAGACGTCACACTCCACGTCTCCAGCTCCAGCGTAACAGTCAGCAGGAAGTTTAGTCTTCTTCAGTTTCTCCACCACTTCAGCCAGAATGGTGTTTTTGCCTAAAGCAGGTCTTGGACTGAAGGTCTGTCTGCACTGAGGGCAGCTGTAGACTCTCTTCTCATCCTCCTGATCCCAGCAGTCTGTAATACAGATCTTACAGTAACTGTGTCCACAGAGGATAGTCACTGGTTCCTTCAGGAGATCCAGACACACTGGACACGTGAACTCATTCTGATCCACTGAAATTCTGGCTTCTGCCATTTTACTGCATGAATACAGAGAGACACAAACACACAACAGCTCAAAAATACTCCAGTTTCTGTTTCTCTGAACTGAGGAGTTGAAATAGTTTCCTGGTTCTGTGTTTGAGTGACCTGTATAAAACAGGAGTGTCTGTAAAGCAGTTTAATTCCTCATTCCTGATCAAGGAGAGTCACTTTACTGCTGTATTTACTGTATGTGTCCTTCAAGTGGAGTCGAAAATATCATAATTACGAGTGAATGAATGACAAGTGAAGATTTAGGCTACTCACGAATGCATGTTTCTATTCTGTGTCAAAGTAATGACAATATGTCTATATGTACAGTTCTAAGATAATACAGATCATGCTAGCTAACATCATTCATTTAGGCAGAAACAATGAGCTCATTAACCCTTTCCCCACCAGAGTCTTTAAAAAAATTGCAACTGCCAGCGTTTTTTTTTCTTTTAAATCATTTTCACAAAACTTTCATGGCCCCCAGAATATTTTGTTGAATGAATATCTGAACATACAATATATCAAAATAAATAACAGATCCTCTGTAGCTTTAGTCATTATTTTTTTATCCACACTTAAATGTGGGTAAGTTTCATAAAAACAACAACATTCTAAAGAAAAGCTGAGAAAATTGTGTTTGTTTTCAAAGACTACAACGTGTTGATTTTATCGCTTGTTTCTGCTTCTTGTTTTGCCTGTGTTTTGATCATAGACAGTAAAATAAAGGTTTTGATCAGGAGATTCTTTACTCTTTCAGAAGATGTGTGATAGCGCCCCCTGCCGTATAACAGTGAAAACACAGAAAACATCTCGGTTACGTATGTAACCCTCGTTCCCTGAGTAGGGAACGGAGACGTTACGTCGGATGACGACGAATGGGGTTTCGCTTAGAAAGCCTATCACCTTCGAGTATATAAAACGAGCCAATGGCAATGAAATGCCATGGATCTGCGGAATTTGCATAGCGTATCTCCGCCCCACGCAGGGGTATATAAGGAAGTACGCCGGCAACATGCAGATATGTCTTCGCTGAGGAGCCGAGACTGAACTCAGGCGTTCCCAGCGGTACAGCGGAAGTGGCAGGGAGACGTAACGTCTCCGTTCCCTACTCAGGGAACGAGGACATACGTAACCGAGACGTTCCCTTTCGTGGTCACTCCGAGTTACGTCGGATGACGACGAATGGGGTCCCAAGTCTAATCACGCCACCTCGGCTGTCTTCCAGTGCCCTGCGTAAGTCTGAGCTCCCTGTTGTGAGACTAGCACGGACGAAGGAGTCCTACTTAACACAGGAATACCAAGGTACACTGGGAAGCATATCTCAGAGGAAATATGCAATTATGCCCAGCCCGAAGGGGGGGACTTGGAATACACATATGACCCAGAGGGGCTGCATATGGAGTATCTCTGGGGTGTTCAGCCGCAGGTGGAATATTTCAACCCCAGGGGTGGCAAGGTGGCTTGCTGAGGGAAAGACACATGCTCAGAGAGGCTTACAGTGGAAATACACATGTGGGGGTCTCCCAGAGGGGGAACCATGCACATGGAGGCACCTAGCCAAGCGCGAAAGCTGCCAGTGGCAACTCTGGCGATGACGTCGACAGTGCTGGAGGAGACTCAGGGCTTATTAGGCTCACCTGAGGAAAATATCGCATGTATCCCGTCCGTGGAGAGGAATGGCGAGCAAGCGAAGACACCTGAGCAGAATCTAGTACCGGCTAGTTGAAGCGAGCACATGAGAAGAAACTGGCTCCACTCGGAGGTTATAGAATCTTGCGAATGTGTTAGGTGTCGCCCAGCCTGCAGCTCTACAAATGTCTGTTAGCGAGGCGCCATGTGCTAAAGCCCAAGAGGATGCCACACTCCGAGTGGAGTGGGCCGTCACACCAAGGGGACATGGTCGACCTTGCTGCTGGTATGCCAAAGCAATGGTGTCCACTATCCAGTGGGACAACCTTTGCTTGGAGAGAGCCTTTCCCTTCAGCTTCCCACCATAACAGACAAAGAGCTGGTCTGAGGTCCTGAAACACTGCATTCTGTCTACGTAAGCACGGAGGGCGCGTACTGGACAGAGCAGTGCCAAGGCTGGGTCTGCCTCCTCCAAAGGCAGCGCTTGCAGGTTCACTACCTGGTCTCGAAAGGGTGTGGTAGGAACCTTGGGCACATATCCAGGCCGGGGTCTCAGGATCACGTGAGAGTTAGCCGGCCCGAATTCCAGGCACGCTTCGTCAACCGAAAATGCCTGCAGGTCCCCTACCCTCTTGATGGAGGCCAATGCAACCAGGAGCGCTGTCTTAATTGACAGAAACTTAAGCTCCACTGATTGCAGAGGCTCAAAAGGAGCACTCTGCAGGGCAGTTAGAACCACTGAGAGGTCCCAAGAGGGTACGAGGGGAGGACGAGGAGGATTCAGTCTCCTCGCTCCCCTCAGGAACCTGATGATCAGGTCGTGCTTTCCCAGAGACTTACCATCAACTGCGTCGTGATGTGCGGCAACATACACTTTCAGGGTGGAGGGAGACAGCCTTCGCTCCAACCCTTCTTGCAGGAAGGAAAGCATGACACTGATCGGGCATTTCGTGGGTTCTTGATGTTTTGAAGAACACCAGTTGACGAAGAGGTTCCACTTCAACTCATAGGCATGTCTCGTGGACGATGCTCTAGCGGAAGTGATGATAGCCACCACCGCTGGTGGTAGGGTACTCAAACCTGCCTCGTCCCGTCCAGGAGCCACACGTGGAGGTTCCAAAGATCGGGACGAGGGTGCCAAAGGGTGCCCCGTCCCTGAGAAAGGAGGTCCTTCCTCAGGGGAATTGGCCAGGGAGGTGCTGTCGCGAGGAGTACCAGTTCTGAGAACCAGGTCCGGTTGTGCCAATATGGGGCAACCAAAATGACCTGCTCCTCGTCCTCCCTGATCTTGCGCAAGGTCTCCGCAAGGAGGCTCACTGGGGGAAACGCATACTTGCGTAGGCCCCGCGGCCAGCTGTGCGCCAGTGCATCCGTGCCGAGCGTGCCTTCGGTCAGGGAATAATACAGGTCGCAGTGGGACGAGTCGTGGGAGGCAAACAGGTCTACCTGTGCGTCCCTGAACTGATCCCAAATCAGCAGGACCGATTAGGGATGGAGTCTCCATTCTCCAGCGAGAGGCCGAAGCCGAGACAGCTCGTAGGCCGCCTGGTTCAGGTCTCCCGGGATATAAATGCCGCGTCCTGCCAGAGGAGGCCAGGGGAGGACCAGCGTCCCACGGGGGCGTGCTCTGGCAGGGGTCTGGCGACAGAGGGGGATGAGAGGAGCGTGGCCCGTGGGCGGCGCGTGCTGTCATCCGAGAACTCTGTGACAGAGGGGGACGATAGTGGCGGGACCCGTGGGCGGCGCGCACTATGGTCCGAGAACTCTGTGTGCTCAGGATTGGGGGAATCAGTTATTTCTTTAACCACATTAGGGTGCTGCTCGTCGTTGGACGAGCAGCGGGGAGTGGAGAACAAAAGATTCTCCCCCGGCCCTCCACCGGGGGAAGGAGTGGCCCTGCTACCATCTCCTGTGAAGAACTGTTCACCAATCCTGAGCAGCCCATCTCAGGGGCGCCGCTTAGCCTGGCGTTTAGTGGGGCGCGGGGCCGGAGAGGGCTGTGGCGCCTTCCTGCGGCTTCCTCCACGACGCGGCCCGGGTGGAGGCTGCTGCTGGGGCCATGCGGGAGGGGCGGGAGCCGCGGGAGGGCGCCCTCGGCGGCGAGCAGGCTGAGGATTCTGTGCCGACGGCTGGGTGGAGGCAGCAGCGGGCCGTCGGGGCAGAATGTGCTTGATCGCCTCAGTCTGCTTCTAAGCGGCCGAGAACTGTTGGGCGAAGTCCTCGACCGCACCGCCGAAGAGGCCGGCCTGGGATATGGGGGTGTCGAGCAGACGAGTCCGCTCGGCCTCCCGCATATCAGCCAGGTTCAGCCAGAGATGTCTCTCCTGGACCACAGCTGTGGACATCAACTGACCCAGGGAGCGTGCGGTCACCTTCGTCGCTCGGAGAGCAAGGTCGGTGGCGGCACGCAGCTCATCGAAGAGCCCTGGGTCAGTCCTACCCTCGTGCATGTCCCTGAGCATCTGGGCCTGATAGACCTGCAAGATGGCCATGGCATGCAAAGAGGCAGCTACCTGTCCCGCCGCTCTGTAAGACTTCGCCACCAGGGTGGACGAAAATCTACAGGCTTTGGATGGGTGCTTAGGGTCACCACGCGATGAAGCACTTGCCGGACACATCTGCATCGCGACAGAACGCTCCACCGGGGGAACCCCAGTGTACCCACAAGCATCAGCCTTATCGAGGGGAGGAAAGGCGGAGAAGGTCGACGAACGATCACGGGAAGACAATGGTGCCTTCCAGGACCGCGTGACCTCCTCATGCACATCCGGGAAAAAAGGTATTGGGGTTGGATGCCGACGGGGATCGGCGGCCGCACCCAAAAACCAATTGTCCAGCCGCGAGCGCACTGGGTCGGGTGGCGGGGACCACTCGAGCCCAATGGCCGCGGCTGCCCGGGAAAGCATGGCCGTCATCTCGGGATCAGACTCGGACAATGTTGGCACACCCGAGGGTGGCAACACAGCCGAATCCTCACTTCCCGAGGACTCACGCCCACCTTGTGATGCAGCAATCGACACTGCATCCTCTTCTGGAGCGCCAAATGAGATTCGCGGGGCCTCCGTGGAGGGACCAGCGATCTCAGTCTGGACACTCGCGGGTACCAGCGCTGTAGAGGGGGGTGTGGACCGTGGACGAGTCGGCGGTTTGTTCCACACCATAACCCTCAGGCCACCAGCCGAAGTACTGCCTCTCGGGGAGACAGTAGATCGGGGTGTGGGTGGGGGGACTCTCACTCGAGTGAGCTCATTGAGTCTCGACCTCAGCACGGAGATGGTCATGTTCCCACAGTGAGAACATGAGTCATCCACAAGCGCTGCTTTAGCGTGATCAGTGCCCAAACACACAAAGCAGCGATTGTGCCCATCAGAATTAGACATATTGCGACCGCAACCAGAAGTGCACGGGCGAGGCATCTTTAAAAAGACGTGCCGCGTGCAATGCTCTTTTTGTGAGAGGAAAAACTCCGCGGATGTTGAAGCGACCAGGGAGAAACACACTATCTGTCAGATCACTGAGCAGATCAGCAGGGTAATGTGCACTCGCTGGGAATTGCCGTCACACCAACACCGGAGAGTTCGCTTGTCTCGAAGATGAAGATGAGAAGAATAACTCAGGAATTGGCTTTTGGAGTGAAGAATAGCTCTCGGCTCCGAAGCGAAAACATATCTGCATGTTGCCGGCATACTTCCTTATATACCCCCTGCGTGGGGCGGAGATACGCTATGCAAATTCCGCAGACCCATGGCATTTCATTGCCATTGGCTCGTTTTATATACTCGAAGGTGATAGGCTTTCTAAGCGAAACCCCATTCGTCGTCATCCGACGTAACTCGGAGTGACCACGAAAGGAAACTGGAAAATTCCGTCAATGGAAAGAGTTAAAGCAATTATTACAAGTTGTGATCATAATGATAACAATATATAGAAGATTTGGGAGTTTTGTATGTTGATTCAGAGTTGACATCATCTGATGTCCTCGCAGGGGTTGGCGTCCTCTCTTCACAAGTGTTGGATAATCTGAAATCTTCATAAGAGGCTGGATCCAAACTGGAGCTGGCGTACTCAGGATCCTGAGGTAAAAACAGAAAAGCAAATGAAAAATAATCAGCGTAGCTACTGTTTCAAGTAATAGATAATCATGTGCTTTTGATCTGATATAACTGGAGTAAAAGGTTATGAGGTGCATTATGTGAATGATTGGATAAAGAGAAGTGTCTTTAATCTAGATTTAAACTGGGAGAGAGAGTCTGAGTCCTGAACATTATCAGGAAGGCTATTCCAGAGTTTAGGAGCCAAATGTGAAAACGCTCTCCCTCCTTTAGTGGACTTAGATATAGGTACTACCAGAAGCCCAGAGTTTTGTGATCTTAAAGAAAGTGATGGATTGTAGAGTGATAGAAGATCAGTTAAATACACAGGAGCTAAACCACTTAGGGCCTTATTTCAGTAGCAATACTTTTAATCTATACAGAACTTAATAGGTAACCAGTGTAGAGATGATAAAATTGGGGTTATATGGTCTTTTTTTTTTTTTCTAGCAGCTGCATTTTGGACTAACTGTAGCTTGTTTATTAAGGATGCAGGACAACCAGCTAGTAATGCATTACAATAATCCAGTCTAAAGGTCATGAATGCATGAACTAATTTTTCTGCGTCAGAAACAGATTACACGTTTCAGAGCTTAGCGATGTAAAGCTTTTGTATGAAATATTATTTTCGAAAGTCAAGTTATCTAATATAACGTTGTGGTCAGAATCATTGGCACCCCTGGTAAATATGATCATAGATGACTGTGTAACGAATACGACTCTGGGTAAATATGAATTAGCTCAAGAATATGGGGAATCTTGGGAATATTAATATTTATGACTCATGGTCATAATTCATAAGTCGCATGTACATTTATTTTATCAATTATCGAGAATACCTTGTCCTGTAACTGGTTTGACCAACCTTTAACTCGGCCAGCGAGTAGATGTAAGGTCAGTACAGTTAAGAAGGGGTATTCACAAACTCCACTAAAGTTTAGGTTCTGGCCACGAACATTAAACTTTATTGAGTTTATTAATTAAAACTACTGAATGTAGTCTAATATCGAGCTTGTAGCTTAAGATCTTTTGTTTCATTGACTTTAGAATGGTGGGCTTTCAAATACAGAGACAGTGAAAAGTATTTATGAATTTTAATAAATGCAAAACTAGAGATTATATGAGCTACGAATATAAACGTACGTAAAAATGCAAACAATAAAACAAACACACATTTAACCAAACAAGAAAATACGTGATCAGGATAACATGAAATGAAAGAAAGAAAGAAAGAAAAGCAGAGAAGGGGAAAATAATAATTACATACAGAAAACCTAAATTCACGAGACAACCTGGAAAGCAGTTTTATCAACTCAATATACTTGCGATTTTGTCTTTTGTTCGGGTGATGCTGAAACTGGCAGGACAGCGCGGATGGTGTCCTGTTTCTGTTGCGTCTTCAGGTGCCGCGAAGTTTAAAGGCTCACTGGATGTACATTACCGAGAAAGTTCGTCTTCCGTGCGGAAGAGGCTAGAAATCTTGGTTTCTAAGACGGCAGGCTTTTACATGACGCGGGCCATGTGTCCCAGAGGCCGAGGCGAGGGCCTGTCCAACCGGAGCAGCGCTGCGCTGCACGTGGAGAAGGAGGAGGAGGAGGTCAAGCGGGATCGATGAGAGAAGAGGGAGATCGAAGAAGGAAGAGCAGGAATCAGAGAAGAGCGAAGGGAAGCATGATATTTTGAAGGGGCCAAAACTCACGCCCTCTCATGGACGTGGGCCAACCGTCTTTAACAACGGATCGGGCACACCTCCTGACGTTTCGAGATCTATACCCCCCTTCCTCTTAGAAATTGGAACGATAGATTCGTTCGTAACATTAATATCACTGGTATTAATAAAACAATGCATCCTCTGATATGTTGCGTTAAACATTCGAGACCGTTGGGATCTCTGGAACAAGACGATACCATGAATGGCACTGCTATGACATAATGACACACAGATACACGATTATAGTCACATCACATTGATTACAAACCAATAAAGTTATATAGGCATAATGTTTGGGACAAGGGATCATGCACCCATCAAGAAAATACATTTTAAACATTGTACCAAATGATTTTGATCACACGTGGTAGGATCCATGTGTGTTTCTGTGTGTGTGTGTGTGTGTGTGTGTGTGTGTGACCAGGACTGAGAGTTCACGCTGCCGCTGAACTTTTGCTCTCTTGCCTATGTGTGTGTGTGTGTTTGGTTTGATGAGATCATTAGCCAGCGCATCTGGCCAGACAAAGTCTTGTTGTTTTCTGACGTATAAATCAGTGTTTAAGTGTAAATCAGTGTCTAAGAATATCCCTAGGGGATCTGCGTAATCTCAGACATTGTGGCGCCTTGCGCTCGTGGCTTCCCGTGTAAACTCATAAAAGAGGTGTCTATAGACAGCCATCAATGAGTTACTTGAGCTGATAGATGCCATCTGTTGTTTGTAGACAGTTCAAGAAGGACAGAGTTCGTTTGTTGGTAATTTCAGTAATTTAAATATATATAGAGAGAGAGCTGGTAATCTGGCCATCTTCTTTGCGTTACAACTGTAAAAATAAATCTGCATTGTTTATCCTTTTGATCTTTCATTCAAAATTTGCAAAAATCTAACCTTTCATTGAAGTAAAAGAATTGAAAGTAGGGGGAACATTCACATTATGAAATAAATGTTTTTCTCCAAAACACGTTGGCCACAATTATTGGCACCCCTAGAATTGTTTTATGTTGTAAATATTATTCCCATTAATATTTACATTTTTAGCACACTAGGGTGAGGATCATGTAATTGTCCACAACTGTAACACCCAGACTTTAACTGTTTAGGATGAAGAAACAGTACATCCTTCTAGATGCAAATTGTATTCTAAGATATTCTGTGTACAAGTTTTTGGTCCAACAAGTAATACCTGTAACGGTCATCAGCTGGATTGCCCTTGAGAGCCACAAGAGGGCACTCCACATCAGACTATCGTGATTCCCTCACAACTGTGATTTCCCATAACTCACTGCCCAGACTCATCATCCCTGATTGCATCCACCTGTGTCTCATTACCTTGTTAGTCTCAGCCTGTTTAAACCATGTACACTTATTCATTTTCTGTGAAGTCTTGTTATTTGTTTCATCTACAATTCTGAGCGTTTTTTCCCTTGTTTTTCCCTTGTTTTTCCCTTGTTTTTGATATTTGCCTGTGCCCTGGTTTTCACGTTCCTGTCTCACCCTCTGGATTTGTTTGTATGGCCTGTGTATGACCCTTGCCTAGATTTGGATCACGTCTTTGGCTACACTCTGTTTAATAAACTGCATTTGGATCCTTTACCTTCACGTCTCAGAGCAGTTTCTGACAGTACCTCAGTCTCAGTCAAATTTAGTAGAATAATAAATTCTAAATATTTTATATCTTTAACACAGATCTCAACTTGGATCATTTATAGAGATTTCGCCTGGTCTAGATGATGAAATGTAACTAATTATCTTCAGCATAACAGTGGAGACAGCACTAACATCAAGTAAAACTAGTATTGAGGAGCAGGTCAAAAGCTAGAAGCAAGTCATTTGTAATTTTAACAAGCGCAGTTTTGTTTTACTTTCATTTCATTTGATGATTGATGTTGCTCATGTGCAACAGAAATGGCAGCTTCTTCCAGTCGGGCAATATGGTGGCGGCACGGACATGGAGAAGGTTTATAGGTTCAACAGCATTAATTTAAAGAGCGCAAACTTTATCATTCAACTGAACTGCACATTCATTTTAGACCCTTACGTTAAATGCTCTTGCTCCGTCTGTGCAATAAATGCACGTCCTTGAATGAGTGCTCTTTACACAGGTTGAATTGATGTAGATCAGCGATCATGAGTGACAGGGCAGGGGCACTTCAGGGGCCAATCAGGTTTCAGTTGGGGCCAGTGCCCCTCTAGCCCCAACCCTTGGACCGGCCAATGTTTTTAAATCATGCTGAGTGTTTGTTGCCGCTGTTATCAGTGGCGAAGGGCAACAGTGTTTTCTTGGTGCTCCTGCACTTCACACAGACTTCACTTCAATCTGTCGCTCAACCCCGTGGCGGAGACTCTCTATTTGTTCGGGAGAAATCTCAAAACAAATTACGTGTCCATGCTTTTGACAAGGCAATTATTATTAGTGTAGGCAATATTCAGAGAGCTAGCAATAGCAAGTATAGCTTTGAAAGCATAAGATCCCATCCTCCCTTCAGAGCGTCTCCAAAGCCACGTCTCCTTCAAAACACATGAACTCACACAGCAGAGTCTGCAAAGCGTCACGAGATGAGAGACGGTGTTAAACTACCTGATGTCTCAAAGCACATAACATCACATTAATAATGAACATAACTTAAAGAGCTCTGACCTGTACCACTTGACTGCTGCAGATTCATTTCGCCGTTGATAGTCTTGCCATTGAAACGAACCACTCTGAGTATAACGTCACAGGTTTCCATCTCTTCAAAATTACAGTAGTTATGGCGTGAACGCAGAATAATCTCGCTGTTTTGGTTCAGGAGGAACTGTAAAAGGTGGCTGATGTTTGCGTTAGCAGGTGCGCGGAGGTATGAAAATACACAAGTTGACAGGCTGGTAGGACATTGTACAATCGTATGAAGAGCAACAAAATCTTGTGAATTTGTTAAAGGAGAACTTTCTGCCAAAATTTTAACATTGAGCTCATTTTTTTGTAAATTTGGAGTGCTGTCAATACAGAGAACAACGACAAAAATCAGTCCAAAGTAGTTGATTGCCGAGTTCACGCGCATGATCATAGGTAACTAAACCTATGCGCGTGAACTCGACAATCGATTACTATGGACTTCGACCGAAAACAGGATGTAAATACAGGTATGTGCGCTGGCTGAAATAACATCATTTTTATTCATATCTTTCACATCTACTGCAGTCAGATTCACCCGTGTTCACTCTGAAGGAATCACTCACATTGGCTGTGCACTTGTAATGACACATCAAGGATGTGTCACGGTATATAGATTCGCTGTCTCCTCTCTCGTCTTGTTGTTGAGTGTGTGTGTGTGTGTGTGTGTGTGTATGGGCGGAGCCGCTGATCACTGCCGCTGATCAGTTTCCAGCTGCAGCTGATCAACGCGCCTGCTGCAGCCGATTTGCACACCCTATTTAGTCTCTCTGTTGTCACCTTGTCTTTGTCAGAGCGTTGTTGGATGTTCGGTGTGTTCCTGACTGTTCCCGTGTTATCCTGCCTGTTTCCCGTGTGTTCCTGCCTTCGTCTGAGCCTGTGTGTTCGTCATCATCGTCATCATCGTCGTCCTCGTCCTGCACTCTGATCACCCGCGCCATTTCCTGGTTTCCGGTTTGTGTTCTGCATCTTCATCACCATCTTTCACCACCGGAGTTCTGGGCTGTCCCCAGCGTCCCTGTGCTGCCAAGTGTTATCTCTGGACATTATATCATTCATCACTCACACCATCTCTGACCAGCTCTTCTTAATAAATATCTGTTTACACTTGCAATTGAATCTCTTCATCATTTCATCACAGAACGCTCTGACCTAGAATGGATGCAGCAAGTAGACCTGCACCTGATCTCAATGAGTTTTTGTCACGCAGCATTTCAAGAATGGACCAACAGGAGGAGAATCTGGCTGTCACAGGGCGAGCAGTACAGACCTTGGTAGCACAGGTGTCTGAGCTGACCCAACAGATTCAACAACTCGCTCGTCCCACCGCGCCCAGCCCACCGCCGATTCCCCCCACTCCACCAACAGCCAGCCGCCAGCCGCCAGCCCGAACCTCGACTGCCTACCCCTGAGTTATACTCTGGTGAGCCCAATTACTGTAGAGCTTTTCTGACGAAATGTTCCATGTTCTTTGCTTTGCAACCTCAGACTTTCAATACGGAGGAATCAAAGGTAGCCTTCGTCTTGACGCTACTCTCGGGACGGGCGGCTCTGTGGGGAATGGCGGTGTGGGAAAACCAACATCTCTGCTGTTCCTCGTTCCAGGCACTCTCGGAGGAGATGAGACAGCTCTTCGACCGGGCGGTGGCGGGAAGAGAGGCAGCGCGTCAACTTGCCGATCTCCGTCAAGGTGATCGCTCGGTTTCTGATTACTCTATTGACTTCTGAACCTTAGCCGCCGAGTGGCTCCCATTTCGGCTCCCATATTAGTCGCCCCTGATTCCTCACGTCAGTTTGTGGTGGAGGTCGATGCGTCAGAGGTGGGGGTAGGTGCAGTTCTATCCCAACGTTCTTCCTCAGACGACAAGATGCACCCTTGCGCGTTTTTGTCCCATCGTTTATCACCTGCCGAACGTAATTATGACATTGGTAACAGAGAGTTGTTGGCCGTCAAGTTAGCATTGGAGGAGTGGCGTCATTGGTTAGAAGGGTCGGGGGTACCTTTTATCGTTTGGACCGATCATAAGAACCTTGAATATATTAGATCTGCTAAGAGACTCAACTCCAGGCAGGCTCGATGGGCACTTTTTTTCAGACGTTTTGACTTTTCTCTATCGTACCGCCCCGGGTCCAAAAACATCAAACCCGATTCCTTATCTCGCATTTTTGATCCATCCGAACGCCCGGTTACTCCCGAGTGCATTTTGCCCGAGAAGATAGTTATCTCCACACTCACATGGGAGGTCGAGTCGAAGGTCAAGTCAGCCTTAGAAGGGGTAACGCCTCCGCCCGGTTGCCCACCGGGTCGATTGTTTGTGCCGGAGGAGTTACGGTCCGAAGTTATTCGATGGGGTCATTGCTCCAACATTGCTTGTCATCCAGGAGTAAACCGGACTAGCTGTTTAGTAAAGCAACGATTCTGGTGGCCATTAATGGCTTGCGACATTCGCAGTTTTGTTTTGGCTTGCTCAGTTTGTGCCATTGGTAAGACGTCTAACCGACCTCCTGATGGGTTACTCCATCCGCTGTCTGTCCCTTCGAGACCCTGGTCCCACATAGCGCTAGATTTTGTCACCGCCCTCCCGCCCTCTAATGGCATGACGGTTGTTTTAACCGTAGTGGACCGGTTCTCGAAGGCGGCACATTTTATTCCCTTGCCCAAATTACCTTCAGCCAAGGAGACAGCGGTGACTGTTGTAGACCACGTCTTTCGTTTACATGGCCTCCCGATGGACGTGGTCTCCGACAGGGGGTCCCAATTTGTGTCCAAATTTTGGAAAGAGTTCTGTAAATTACTAGGGGCTACAGTCAGTCTGTCTTCGGGTTACCATCCCCAGAGCAATGGTCAGACCGAGCGAGCCAACCAAGATTTGGAGAGAGTGTTGCAATGTTTGGCATCCAAGAATCCTTCATCCTGGAGCCAACAACTTTCTATGGTTGAGTACGCACATAACTCGTTACCAGTGTCATCCACGGGCCTCTCTCCGTTTGAGTGTAGTCTAGGGTACCAGCCACCAATTTTTTCGAGTCTGGATTCCGAAGTCGTGGTCCCCTCCGCTCACGCCTTCGTCCAGAGGTGTCACCGCACATGGACCAGAGCCCGTGAGACTCTGCTCCAGGTGGGGGCGCGCACTAAGGCTAAGGCCGATCGCCACCGGTCAAAGCCTCCCGTATACGTCGTCAGTCAAAAAGTGTGGCTTTCTACCAAGAACATTCCGCTCCGCTCCGTGTCTTATAAGCTAGCTCCCAAATTCATCGGCCCGTTCACTGTCACCAAGATCATTAGTCCGGTGACAGTCCGCCTCAAACTTCCTCCGGCGTACAGGAGAATTCATCCCGCCTTTCATGTCTCCAAATTGAAGCCTGTTTTTCGTTCTCACCTTAATCCGCCAGCCCCGGTTCCCCCACCGCCGCGACTCGTAGACGGGGAACCTACGTATTCGGTCAATCGTATTCTGGACTCGAGACGGAGGGGACGTGGATTTCAGTACCTGGTGGATTGGGAGGGTTACGGTCCGGAGGAGAGAAGTTGGGTTCCTGCTAGGGACATTCTGGATCACTCCCTTATTGATGATTACAATCAACAGGTAAGATCTCCTGGGAGCGCCAGGAGGCGCTCCTAGGGGGAGGGGTACTGTCACGGTATATAGATTCGCTGTCTCCTCTCTCGTCTTGTTGTTGAGTGTGTGTGTGTGTGTGTGTGTATGGGCGGAGCCGCTGATCACTGCCGCTGATCAGTTTCCAGCTGCAGCTGATCAACGCGCCTGCTGCAGCCGATTTACACACCCTATTTAGTCTCTCTGTTGTCACCTTGTCTTTGTCAGAGCGTTGTTGGATGTTCGGTGTTCCTGACTGTTCCCGTGTTATCCTGAAGACCTGATGTTCGGTCTTCTTCATCACCATCTTTCACCACCGGAGTTCTGGGCTGTCCCCAGCGTCCCTGTGCTGCCAAGTGTTATCTCTGGACAATATATCATTCATCACTCACACCATCTCTGACCAGCTCTTCTTAATAAATATCTGTTTACACTTGCAATTGAATCTCTTCATCATTTCATCACAGGATGTTAAGAGGCTAAAAGCAGGTTTAAAACTTGCCCCATTTAAATCAACAGGGTGCAAATTTTAAAAAGAGGATAACATGGAGTAGGCAACACCGATTTTTGTCGTTGTTCTCTGTATTGACAGCACTCCAAATTTACAAAAAAATGACCGGAGTTCTCCTTTAACATTAGAAAGAAACAGCCTACCAAAATATCAAAGCACTGATAGGCCGCTGTACGTGAGCTGTGTCGTTCAGTTTCGTTCCGACAAACGGGGCACTACTTTTTCTTTTGGTCAATATGTTCAACGTAAATAAAAGGTATCCAAGCAAAAAGTTATCCACGCATTATCCTGCAGTTAATGAGAAATTGTAATTTATTGGCGCACTATATTGACTGCGTATTGAGACATATAAAACTGTCAGTGGTGGAACTAGAGTTTTATACATGGGGTGGCCACTGCTACTTTCGAGGGGTACACAGTACACACACACACACACAGTGGAAAAGCTTATGGAAGGAATTGGGTCACTCTGTTTGTGTCTATAAGTGTTGAACATCCAAAATATTTGCAGAAAACAAAGCTTAAGCACCAAGGAGATAAGATACCATAGCATGTGTCTGTTATGTACTGCTGCGTTTATTTACAAAAAAACTCACATTTACAAAAAAAAAACCTGTTTTTTTAATTGTACTTGAAAAATGTAAACAATTGTATTGCCCATCAATATAAAATCTTATCCTAGGAAGATTTAATACAACATAATTCTTTCTTTATAATAATTTATAATTATTCTTTCTAATTATAATTATTTTTTTGTGTTCATTTTTGGGTGAACTATCCTTTTAATCTGGCAAAATCATCTCAACTTAAATTCCTGAATTGGGTATGTGATTGACTGCCTGTGTCTGGTAGATGCTCTGACCTGTTGCTGGTCCTGAAGTCTGACCACACTGACTCTGACTAGCCAGTGGTGATGCAAGGGCTGGGGTCTGTTTGCACCTGATCTGCCTGTTAGTCATTTTAAGCCAAAATGGGGGTCAACCTTGAACAAATTGCAACAGAAGCAAACTCAACAGAAGCAAGAGATTGGGTTTGGGACTGGGTCTGTGGGACTGTTTCTGGGGGACGAGTCTGAGGGAAGAACAGGAGACAATGGTAAGGAGAATGCAAAGGACAAAAGGTAAAATAAAAAGTGAATCGAAACTTTCCCCTAATGGGATTCTTCTGGACTTTTTTTCCTTACTCAGGACATATTGAGGATACAAAATTATTTGAGTTTGCTTCTGTTGCAATTTGTTCAACCTTTTTTCATAAAATGACTGGACTATGTTTGTGCTTATTTAAAAAGTACTCTGATATCTCTCCCTTTCTTTTCATGTTTAATTGACCCTGTTCAAAAATATTACAAATTTAAAATATGATTCCAATCATATTTATATTCTAATCATCATCCAATTACCAACATTTTTATCTTAACTCTTTCTCGCAGTAGCCTATAAAAAAAAAAAAAAGGTGTTTTTGGTAATTTTCACAATTTCATGGCACCCCAGAATATTTTGTTGTATGAATATCTGAACATACCAAAAGAATGAACAGACAAAAAAAAAAATTATTCTAGCTTTGTGCGTCTTTTTTTATCAACACTTGAATGTTGGCAAGTTTCATAAAAAGCAACATGAGCAAAAAGCTGAGAAAATCGCATTTTTATCAAAGACTACATCTAGATCAGATTCATAATGATGATCAAAACACAGTAGATCGAGTCCATCAACACCCTACACCCATAAAGCTTCATAGTCCTATAGTGATTGCATTATGATATCACTTGTTTCTGCTCTTCTTTGCCTGCGTTTTGATCTCCTATCCTCACATTAGCTAGAACATTTGTATACTATAACGCAGGGGTTCTCAACCTTTTGCAACTCATGGCCCACCAATGACTGTTTAAAAACATTCCGAGGACCACCTTTGCAAATATGATGATGAACACAGAATAACAGAAAATTCAAAAAGTACAATGATGTACTCTGCTGTTATTTATGCCACTGTAGCAGACTAGGTCAAGTCAGCTATATAGACTATGAAAACTTGTATAAAAAAGACTTGACAGGTTTACTCAGTAATCATTTATTCCTGTAACAATGACAGGGTAGGTCAGACAAATGACTGGGTCAGACACAGGGGAACACTCTTTTAACAAATTAATTAACAATACATCCCCACATCCAGGCTAACATGCCTGTAACATCAGGTCATACACACAAGAGGGGAACATTCTCTCAAATCATTAGCAGAAATGTTCAACAAAGTTCATTCACTGCAATTTGCATACTGTAAGTGTAATTTATCAAATACAATTGGCAATATGAACGTGTTTAAAACAATCTTGCACACTAAACAAACTTGAAGCATTACGTAAATGTTACATGTATTATATATATGTGTGTGTGTGTGTGTGTGTATATATATAGCCTATATATATATATATACACTTTTTTTTTTTTTTTTTACAATTCATCTGGAGAAAAACTGAACAAGTTACTTATACTCCTTCCCACCCCAAAATGAGGAAGTCTAACAGGTGTGTCACATGTCAATAACAGTTTTCATCAACAATCACTCTAGGTCTAGGACCATTAATAAATCCCAACACATTAACATACAGTATTTACATGAGCTGGTTTTTGGAGTAGTTCACATGAGAAAAAATATATACTTAGACACCTTGCTACATAATGCATATTCTGCATACCCTCAGTGAGACACTTGGGCTTGCTTCTTGGAGATAATAAGATCAAGTCTTGGTGAAATGGGTGAGAGACTGACACGGAGAGTAGCATTCAAAGTAGCTTTCAGTTTGCTCCTTGCTTTTGATTTTGTGATAGTCACAGTGGAGAACCCTGACTCACATAAGTATGTGGTGGTGAAAGGCAATAGAAATTTGATTGCCCGCTTTGACAGAGAAGGATATTCACTTGCAGCCAGTAACCAAAATGAAGCAAAGTCAACTTGAGTGAGTTGGAGTTTTAGGCTACTGTCAGCTGATAGTTCCATTAGTTCATTTTCCAACACAGTGGACAGAGCCATGTCTTCTGAAGCAGGATCCACAGAGAATGGGTCCAAAATCCAAAGGTTTCCATGTCGAGGGTCCTCTGGGAAGTAGTCAGCAAACTTTTGAGACAATTGAGACAAGTGCTGGGTTATAACACTTGAAATGTGCTGTAAGGCCCGTGAAATTGGCCCAATTGCCGGTTCGCCAATACACGGGGAAGGTATCACGTGTTCTGTCCTTACTCGTGCAAAATATTGGTTGGTTAAATTTACAATACATTTAGTTATGTTTTCTCTCGTTAATTCATCTGACTCCATAAATGAAAGGTTTTAATGATATCTGTGGATCATTAATCATGAGTGAAAGTTTGACTATTCCGTTTAACTCTTCAATGAAAATAATATCAAAGTCAGTTAGAATGATCAAATGTAACAATTTATTATGTCAGGTAAATGTATCATGCCAATTTCATAATCAATTCAAAGATAATCGATACAAAACATCAAATTCTCTGGAATAAAGAAAAGAGATGCATACCCAACATTAAGAAATACGTGAGGCTGAGAGCTCTCACTCTCAACCTCACGGACCAATCTGAGGTACAGAAAAGGCCTCGATCTCCCTGCTGCAATTCCTTAAATAGACAAGCCTTTTACCTGGAAACATGTAACAATAGAAATTTGCATGCAGTGGTCGCATCTTCATGGGGGTGTGGGACCATTTGCTTAGAGACCAACCCCTCCTTGTATGCTAGTTATCCATAAACCTTCAAAAACCTTATTACCTTGTGTTTTACTTATTCTGGAAATAGGACATTTGTACCAGTCGCACTGTGACATTTTAAATGATACCAAACATGAAAATACTCTGTGATAATCATTCACATTAAACTATACATTTTCTTGGGTGAAATCAGGTGATCGTCTGAGCATGAGAGAGGGGTGAGGGGAGAGGGAAAGAGATGTAGATTAGGATGACTCGGAGGTGAGACTTTCGTCTCGATGGTGCACGAGGGCCAGTTCAAATGCTTATCTCCAGAGAGGTCCTTTTGTCCTCTCAGGGCCTGGTCACCCCCAAAACAGACTGTTTGGAATTTCCTAATTTATCAATTCTTACAGTTTTCCCTCCTTGACTCCGTGGGTCAAATTCAAATGAGCTCCTATGGAGTCACTGATAAACGTCTGTTGTCATTCTTGAGATGTCACCCAAAAATTGTCTTTTCAATGTTAGCATCTGTAGAAGCTTGCAAAGGACTGTGTTCACCTGCAGAACACCTGGTCTCACCAGGTGTATGTTGCTTGAGTCCAGCAGGTGGATGAATGCATTCAGGTTCTCTTCCTGTGATGCGAGCAAAATTCGTAGAGTCAATCTGGACCTTTGTAACTTGTTCAGTTGATGTGTCATTCCTCCATGGAGAAACTTCTGCTTCTCTGGCACCTTCTCCACGATGATGATCTGACCCTTCTTGACCAATCCTGTCACCTCCAGCGGTGCGGTTGTCTGGGCAGACCTCAGTGGATGAAGGGGTTCTCCTTAGTTCACACTGCTTTGTGTGAAAAGCTTGAGACACCTGAAAAGCATCTTAAATGTCCACTTCACGATTGAGCACTTATGAACTTGAAGTCGTATGGAAATGCATGGGAACACATAATGCAACAAAACAAAATCATGTCATGCCTTATATAAAATATCATGTTCATGTCAGCAAGTGCGAATGGTACATCTGGTCTCAAATGTTTCTCAGGTTCATGTAGGATGGTCTCATTTTTAAATATCCAATTCTTCACTACCATTGTGATGTTAAATGGTAGTGGAATTTAATTATTCTTGATCTGAATTATTCAAAGGAAATGCAGCAAGAGGTCGGTGTAACCTAAATAAATAACAGCAATAATAATATTCAATATAATAATCACTTTGTTCATGAATCCTCCAATGCAAGCCACCTATGCAGATCTAAGAAGTGACTTGGAACATGTTTAAGCATATAAGAATGGAGATTGTTCATTCATTGAATTAGTCAATGGAAATGCAGAAATCAAAATAAGTTTCAGAAATGTTTTTTCTGAACTACTCAAAGGAAATCAAAATAAGTTTCAGAAATTAAAATAAACATAAGTTTCAGAATTATTCAAATGAAATGCAGAAAGCAAAATAAGCTTCAGAAATGCAGTAAGAGGTCGGTGTAAACCAAACAATCAAATAAATAGTAGGATCAATGGTTTTTTGTGTGTTTGTGTGAGTGTTTTTTAGAATGTCAGTGTGTGTTTTGGTCTGTGTGTGTGTGTGTGTGTCTGTGACAGAGAGTGTGTTTGAGAGTGTGTGTTGATCTGGCTAAGTCACAGTTGATGAGTTGAATTGTGAATTTTGTAATGATCCATTTTAATTATGTTTCTGTTATTAGTGGTATGTTGAGAAATCAGGGGCCCTCTGATTTTCCAACTCCCACCAACAATTATAGAGTTTGAAATTTAATGGCAGGTCTGCCTTAGAATTTGTCTTGATTTGTGACTGTAGCCATTCAGTTGTTCATGTGTGTTGCATTAGTTGGCAGTTTGTTGTGAATAGCGAATGCTATTCTCTGTGTCTCTGTTAGACCATGATCATGGGATCAGCTTTACCATCCTCTGTGTGTGAAGCTATCTGGATCTGTTAGTGTGAAGATGGACAATAGATTTTTAGTGAAGTGACACTTTTGGACTCTGTCATCTTTATCTTCTTATGATGTGTAATGTGGGAGGTGTGTGTTCAGTGTTCATGTCTAGGAGATGGGTGGAAAATAATCTATAACAATTGTGTTGCAAATTTAGTTCCAGTTCTAAACTGGGAGGCCATATTTACGTAGTGATGTACTATTGTGAGTGTGAATGGCCTCTTGAAGTGTCTTTTCACCCATCTCCCGAGGTTATGTTCTAACAATTCCGCTGTCCTGGCCTTGATCCAGGTGGGGTCCGGCCCATCCTGGCTAACGTCCTTCGAGGAATTTGCATAAGTAAACCTGAGACATAAAACAGAGGAGAGCGAACCACAGACAGATAATTCCAATATTTCAAAAGCATTAAATTCAGACGTGTGGAATTCTTTTACTTGTTCCATTATCATGTCAATTGCAATTTTAATTCCAGATGTCACATGAATCCGAGTTTCATTGACCACGTCTGAATTGTTGCTGTTGTCTCAGTGTGTTGTGACACCTGAAGCTGCTTTTTCAGTTCAGCCTTCAGTCTGCTGCATGTGCAATGCTCATTGCTTTCTCTCATTACAGCCAGATCTCTGGGTTGTCTGGTTAGCATTTTGCTGTTTATGGTGTCGTTCACACATTTTAGTTAGTGCAGATATTTTTTGACCTGCAAAAAACTGTGGTACTTCTGTCTCCTGTTTAGCATTTCACACCCTCCTTGTAAATTTACTTCTCTGATTAGATTACATTTTAGTTGTTGCACAATTTGGTTTGCCATTACCTGTGCCACAATTCTAGCCGTGTTTTCTAACGGTGAAAAATAAAGGCATACCCCTCCCCTTTTTTGGCACTGGGTAGCACACAAATAAAATTCTGTTTCAGAAATTCAATTTTAATGACGAAAGTCACACTTCTCCAATTATTATTATGCTCTGCGAGTGTAATATAATGTTTATTATAATTCAAGTTATAATATAATTATATTCTTTAACAATACAAGTCAAATTATATTGTTTTCGGTCTCTGAAGAGTCTCTGGAACAACAACGCATGGTCAAATCTCAGCTTGTTCTCATGTCAATACATTTGAATATGAAAAGGCTTTTTTGGCTCTGGGCTGATAAGATGTACATTCGCTATTTCTCTTTTTTCTTTGCTAGGTTTCAAATACCTTTTCTTCTAATTTAGTCTTTTTCAATGGCCATTATAATGTTTGATTCTTCTATTTACTCTTCCTTTAGATTTTTCCGTTTATAGATAAGGAAACTATATCGCTTTGCAGTCCTTCTCCTAAGGATGCACGACACAATCTCGCCAGTCTGACTTACCAAAACAGAGGTAATTGGCTAAATATCTGGAATCTGCCGTATTCACACGTACAAAATAACAGACACTTAAATAGCCCCCTTGAATGCCACCTCAGGAACTTAATTCAATCGTTTCAATTAGTAGAGGTCAAGACCACCATTAAAAGACGTTAGCCGATCAACTTACTTTTCTTAAAATGGCTTTGGTTTAGTCAAGCCCGTGGGATATCCACGTACACTTATCTAAAAGAACATTAAATTAGAACAGAGGTTATGGAACGCACCCGAATCCAGGTTGATCAAACAGCATTAGCTGATTCTGGACGGAAATTAACTCGTCCCCCTCATTCAAGTACACTTGAATCTGATATCCAGTATTAGTCGTCACTAATGTCTGGCGCAAACTTGTGGAAATATACGAATCCGGTAATCTATTTGGGAAAAATAATTGCAGAGCAATCCAGAATGAGTTCAAACGTGACAATATTTAGTTCTCTGAAGCCTTAAATCTGAAAAGGTTTTTGTTTCAGGATTAATGGGATGCGTTCGCTGTTTCTGATTTTCAGATTTCTTTGTTTTGTGATTTACATTGTGGCCACATGGCAATCCTATGCTCCTGTTAGGAGACAAACAAATTCAACAAACACACTTGATATTTAATCCAGTTTACACAAGACACGTGGCCTAGCATGCATGGCATCTACAACCTTTTACCTAAGTGTTTTCTACAACACTTACAGTAAAGCAATCTTGTGTTTTTAAAGAATAAACTCAACTAGCCTATGTGCACATTTTCGTAGCACAAACAACTATAAAGTGTGTTCTAGCACAATGTGTCAAGCACAACTACAAATTTGAAAATCCAAACAGAATTATTCATCGCTCAGGATAGTATCCTCAAATATTTGAACAGCTTGACGTCAAAATCAGGATGCGCGTGATCATAGCTAGTTATAACGGCGCCTTTTTATACTTGTATTACCCCAGCGTGTTACAATGTTTTAGAGTTTATTCTGCCATCGTTTTTACAGACTCGCCACATTTAACAGCTCCTGTCAGTTGTGTTGGATATATTTTAGAGATTACTCTGCCATCGTTTTTACAGTCTCGCTATATCCCCAACCACCTAACAGTGATAACCAAGCAAAATTTTCTAATTTTCCCGAATTTTTGACTAGATAGCATATCAAATACTTTAGAGGTTTACTTTTCAGAGGAACTGAAATAAACCAAATTAAATTGAATATCTTAATTTAATTCCATCAATGTAAAAGTTTAAGCTTTTAAATTCAATATAGAGTTTGTCAAGATTAGTTTTGGTTTGGTATAGGATATTGCCTATCAGTAAGCCAGTGACACAAACCAACACAGCATGGCTTTAGCATTTAGCATTAGCCTTAAGCGTTTTGAAAACAGCATGGACAATAGCATTTAGCATTAGCCTTGAGCGCAGCATGGCTTTAGCATTTAGCATAGCCTTGAGCGTTTTGAAAGCAACATGGACAATAGCATTTAGCATTATCCTTGATATTTGAGTTTTAGCCTGTACATCATATCATCCTGTTTTCCCAAAATTTTCTTTCCATAAACAATGCATCGATCTGCCTTTTTATTTATAAAATCACGTGTTTTCCGATTGTTTACAAACGTAGATTTTTCTTTCTCTGTTTCTTGTTAGTTTGCTCATTCTCTTCACGTGTTGCTGGTTTGTTTAACAAGCCCAGATACAACAATGGCCGGAAAACATGCGGCTGATTTTAAAACTTTTTAGGCTTTACTTTTTTCAGCTCTTCATCGAGTTATTAATTATTTGGATGATGTTATTCTCACTTTAGGTTTCGTTTCTTGCTGCTTAGGCAAAACAAGGAGATCTTTAAAATCTAATCATTCTTCATCTGGCTGCTGCATCACGCTTCTAAACAAAGGGTTTTAATTCCGACCGGTAAACAATGCAAACATTTCTTCAACACTTCTAAAAATGCAAAGAAAATTGACTTACCACAACCGCGGAAGAAAGAGAAGATGTTCAAGACTCTTGTTGATATTAAAGTCCCAATACTTGCCGGAAAGGACGTTTCTCGTGAATCTGTTTTGATCTGTTTTGAGATCACGTCTCGAGGTCACCATTTTGTAAGGCCCGTGAAATTGGCCCAATTGCCGGTTCGCCAATACACGGGGAAGGTATCACGTGTTCTGTCCTTACTCGTGCAAAATATTGGTTGGTTAAATTTACAATACATTTAGTTATGTTTTCTCTCGTTAATTCATCTGACTCCATAAATGAAAGGTTTTAATGATATCTGTGGATCATTAATCATGAGTGAAAGTTTGACTATTCCGTTTAACTCTTCAATGAAAATAATATCAAAGTCAGTTAGAATGATCAAATGTAACAATTTATTATGTCAGGTAAATGTATCATGCCAATTTCATAATCAATTCAAAGATAATCGATACAAAACATCAAATTCTCTGGAATAAAGAAAAGAGATGCATACCCAACATTAAGAAATACGTGAGGCTGAGAGCTCTCACTCTCAACCTCACGGACCAATCTGAGGTACAGAAAAGGCCTCGATCTCCCTGCTGCAATTCCTTAAATAGACAAGCCTTTTACCTGGAAACATGTAACAATAGAAATTTGCATGCAGTGGTCGCATCTTCATGGGGGTGTGGGACCATTTGCTTAGAGACCAACCCCTCCTTGTATGCTAGTTATCCATAAACCTTCAAAAACCTTATTACCTTGTGTTTTACTTATTCTGGAAATAGGACATTTGTACCAGTCGCACTGTGACATTTTAAATGATACCAAACATGAAAATACTCTGTGATAATCATTCACATTAAACTATACATTTTCTTGGGTGAAATCAGGTGATCGTCTGAGCATGAGAGAGGGGTGAGGGGAGAGGGAAAGAGATGTAGATTAGGATGACTCGGAGGTGAGACTTTCGTCTCGATGGTGCACGAGGGCCAGTTCAAATGCTAATCTCCAGAGAGGTCCTTTTGTCCTCTCAGGGCCTGGTCACCCCCAAAACAGACTGTTTGGAATTTCCTAATTTATCAATTCTTACATGCACATGAGAAGAGGCTTCCAAAGTTTCACTCAAATGTGGAAACATGTCAAATCGTCCCTCCTTGACTCTTCTATTCCAAAGAATGAGTTTTTTCTTGAATCCCTCAATTTTGTCTGAAACCAAAAACACTGTGCTGTTTCTGCCTTGCATTGATACATTCAGCTGATTTAACTGATCAAATATATCAGATAAGTAAGCTAGTTTTGCACAGAATTGATCATCGGTGTAATGCTCAGCAAGAGGGGAGCGTTGCTCTTCCAGAAATGTGTGCACTTCTTTTCTCAGTTCAAAAAGACGATTAAGCACACATCCTCTTGAAAGCCACCTCATTTCACTGTGGTACAAGAGCTGCAAATGATCAGCATCAAGTCGTTCACACAGAGCTGCAAAACACTTTGAGTTGAGTGCATTTTTCTTAATATAGTTTACAGTTTTCACAGCAATGTTCATGACCTCATGCAGTTCTGGTGACATGTGCTTTGTTGCAAGACTTTCCCGGTGCAAGAAACAGTGTGTCCACTTTGCTTCTGGCGCTTGCTCTTGGATTTGTTTAACAACACCGCAATGTTTTCCGGTCATAGCTGCCTGAGCAGTATTTCCAATCAAGACCTTTTTTAGTGAAGTACTCATTAAGACAGTGCATAACATTATCTGCCGCTGTTCTCGTTGGAAGTTCTTTGCAAAATAGCAGATCTTCACAAAGATTACTGTCCATGCAGTATCGGACAGAAACTAACAGTAACGCGGAGTTGCTTATGTCCGTCGACTCGTCCAGCTGTATGGCAAAATAAGGGCTTGCCTTTATTCGTTCCACGAGTTGGCACTCAATGTCATCGCTCATGTCAACAATTCGTCTAGCCACGGTGTCATCGGAAAGTGGTATTGACCGAATTTTGGTTGCAGCTGTATCACCCAGTAACTCTCGACACATATCCACAGCACTTGGCAAAATAACTTCCTCAGCGATAGTAAAGGCTTTCTTACTACGAGCAACATGAGCGGCAACCATATAGCTAGCTTTCAATGTGACTTTTGATTGAGTTGATAACGATGTTATGACTTTTTGTTGAGCCTGAAGCCCATCTTTTTTCCTTAGAAAATATTCTTTTGGCTTCTCAACACAGCCCGGGTGTTTTGAGTTCAAATGTCTCTGCAGCTTTGATGGTTTTAGCGCCTCATTTGACAAAATTTCTCCACATTCAACACACTGCGCCTTCGGCTTAGTCTCAGTACCTGCCCTTATAAAACCAAATTTAATGTTTTCAGCGTCGTACTTTCTCACCACACACTTCAAAGCCTTTGCTTGTACAGGTCTGTCTCCCACATCTGCTTTTCTTTTCAGAAAACGATCCATATTACAGTAACGTAATGTTACTGCATCTGATCGAACGAACGTTCAATCTGACGTTGTGACGTGATCGGTGTTGCGACATTTAAACATAAATTAGCTTTTAGATAATGCATCTTGACTTGACTTGAGTGTTTTTGATCAAATAAATTCATAAGAACAATTAGATAATTAGAAAATAACAAGATTTGTCAATTAAAAAATAAATAAAAATTTATTTGTGGGTAGTATACCACTGCCTACACGGCCCACCAGATGGCGCTCCGAGGCCCACTAGTGGGCCGCGGCCCACCGGTTGAGAATCACTGCTATAACGTACACACGGCAAGGTACTGCATATGCGTGTATTAGGCCTAATGTAGGCTATTCGGAGCAAACCACTCTGATGCTAAACCTTAAAAACTTACTTCAAATATGATGTTTTCTTATTCTGTGAAGTTCGGTATCTTGCAACCATCACTCGTCCTCTGCTCGTCCGTTTGAAAACTGCGCGGGCGCCGCGCTGCCGGCGAACGGAATTTTTTTTAAAAATCAGCATCAGCAACTGCCAGTAGCAAATAAAATTTTGGGGTGGCACCCGGGGTGGCCAATCGCATGTCAGGGGTGTCCCCGGACCCCCCTCTGGCTCCGCCACTGAAAACTGTTGAGCTAGATTTTCAACCAATCAGCATCGAAAATGTAAGTAGGTCAGAGCCGAAATCAAGCCAATATCACTACGCACATGTAAACATGGAGGAGGACGTAAGCAGCGCATCTTCATCTGATAGCGGCGATCAAGCTCGATTAACACCCGTAAAGTGTATTCTTCATGTCTGAAAAGATAGTGGGAAAGGTCCGCAGCCCTTTACTGAAGTCCGATGGAAAAAAAATCAAGCAATGTGCGTAGGAATGGCTCAAAACGTCGGACACTACGGAGCTAGCTATTGCTAATAAACATGTTGCCCTCCTGGACAAACCGGTCTCTGATGTCCCAACAACTACGGGTTTCACCCGGCCTGCTATCGGCGTTTTATAGACAAAAAACGCTTGACTTGTGTGTATGTGTGTGATGGGTAGGTTTAGGGGTCGGGTTTGTGTGTGTGTGTGTGTGTGTGTGTGAGAGAGAGATGGGTAGGTTTAGGGGTCGGGTTAGTGTGTGTGTGTGTGTGTGTGTGTGTGTGTGTGTGTGTGTGTGAGTGAGAGTGAGAGAGAGAGATGGGTAGGTTTAGGGGTCGGGTTAGTGTGTGTGTGTGTGTGTGTGTGTGTGTGAGAGAGAGAGAGATAGAGAGAGAGAGAGATGGGTAGGTTTAGGGGTCGGGTTAGTGTGTGTGTGTGTGTGTGTGTGTGTGTGTGTGTGTGTGTGTGTGTGTGTGTGTGTGTGTGTGAGAGAGAGAGATGGGTAGGTTTAGGGGTCGGGTTAGTGTGTGTGTGTGTGTGTGTGTGTGTGTGTGAGAGAGAGAGATGGGTAGGTTTAGGGGTTGGGTTAGTGTGTGTGTGTGTGTGTGTGTGTGAGAGAGAGAGAGAGAGAGATGGGTAGGTTTAGGGGTCGGGTTAGTGTGTGTGTGTGTGTGTGTGTGTCTGTGTGTGAGAGAGAGAGATGGGTAGGTTTAGGGGTCAGGTTAGTGTGTGTGTGAATCTGATAGTGAGGACATTGATCTTGATATTTAGTGATGTGTATATGATAATAAAATTAATATAGGACATATATTTAATATAAATAAATCAAAATTAAATCTTGTTTACAATAATCATTCCTGTGAATATGTACATGTAGTGCAGTTACTGCTCGTGTATGCAAATGAACAATTCACCATTAAATGTGTTATTTTTAAAAGTGCTTTTTTTATATACTTTTGAGTTTAACTTGGAGTGAAATTTGGGGGGGGGGGGATTTGGGGGTTAAAATGTCAAAACATTTTAGTAACTAAACTGAATTTTATTAGGTTTAGTGACAACATGTTACAATGTTTATATGGTACAATTTCTGGTAAGCTACGTTGCTTTGTTAAAACAAATTTCTTGAAACAAATGTCACGATTTCAATTCAGTTCTTGCGATTTGATTTAATATTGACTCATTTGGATAAATATTAGGTAGGCCTACACAAGATAGGCGTTCATTTTTCTCAAGAAAAAAAAATACATAGGCTAGACAGCCCTATCAGCTGGTAGTATTATTTAAAGTTAAAAATAACTCAAATTAAATATAATGCGTTTTTTATTATAATAACAACTTTAAGTACAAATATAATAAATATGTAATATAGTACACATATTTAGCAAAATACTCTCTATAGCTCTTTTTCTAGCCAACTAACGTGCCTATATTATGGTCATTAAATGGCTTTCCTGAGGTAAATGTTATGTGACATAATTGTTCTCCAGTTGTTTTATTGACCCCTTTGTTTGATTGATTGATCGATATTATGTATGAAGAATATAGGCTACGTTTCGGTAAGCTGTACTGTTTCTTTCAACATTGTTCATTCGTGTTTATTTAGCCTACTATTAGCTAGTAGAGATGATCGGGTCACGTGCCGCTAGGGATCTGTCGCGTCACAATTACAAACGCCAAAACGGTATTTATTGTTTGAATTTCGTAATAAAATTGACAGAATCTGAGAGCTGAGATTCTTTTCATATCATAACTAACCTGCTCTGTCTAGTCTGTCGGTGCATGTCCTCTTTGCTTCGCGATTTTTCTGTGCGTGAGAAAATGGATGTGTGGCGTGAGAGCGTGTGAAAAGTGTCAATTGCGTGAATCTCACGGTGAATGCGTGAGATTTGGCAGCCCTGTTATTATATTTTGGCTTAATTCTATTTGTTATTCAGATTTTACCTCAAATATTACCTTTGAATTGGAACAACATAATGAGAAGTAATTGGGATGTTAATGCTACAGTAGAAGTTTTCTTGCTAATCTTATCATGTTTACTGTCCCTAGATAGCAACTTCAGGTATATCACACCTTTCAAACTGGTTTATTTTGTACTTCAAGTGGTAATTCGGCATGTTTGGGTTTATATGATAAACAGGTTTGAAAGTGCAAAATTCCCTATGTTTTCCCTTTTTTTCAAAATGGGCACCTTTAGCATCATTTTTCTCAAAAACTGCAAGGTTGTGTGTGGAGAACTTTTTCCTAAGGAATCTCTATATATTTCTGATGTTAAATATAAAAAAAGTAGGTAGTGCCCCACTTGGTGGAACAAAACCCTATTTCTAGGCCTCTTTTAGGCTACCGACAGCGGCCTATGAGTACTGGATCAGTTTTGCAAATTATGTTTGAGTTTCTTTTATTAACAGAAGTGGAAATGCCTGTATGAATGTTATGGAAGGTCAGCCAGAACACCCTAGCAACCATATACTGTAGCAGCACCCCGGCAACTGCTTAACAAGAGCCTAGCAACCACCCAGCATATCCTAGCAACCATCTTGCAACACTTTAGCAAACACCCAGAACATCCATCTATTCTTTTCTGAACTAACTTCAAACTGTTCCCTCATCCATCCATCCATCCACATTTCAAAAGTTCACACTTACAGATAATCAGATATAGTATATATTATAATGTGTCCTAAAGAATAGTCTGTCAGTGTAAGGAAGATGTAGGCTGAGTGGAATCCATAAGCGGGTCTTTATTAAAGGATCTGAGCATAAAATCCAAACAATAGTCACAACTCGTAGTCAGGTCACAGGCCTTGGTCGAAGCACAGGTAAAACAATCCAATGGCAGACAAATCCAAAAAACAGCAATCCAAAAGCATGAGTCAAAAGGCAAAACAATGGTCATAACTGTAGTCATCATAGAGAATGGTAGAACGCTTAGTAAGGCAGAGAACTGGCAATACTTCGCAATAAGCAGGCATGTGATTGGCTAAGGACAAAAAAGCAGGAAAATATACTGAGAGACCCCCCCCCCCCCCCCCCCCCTCACCCACCCAATAAAAATATCCAGATACTTACATAATTGTGATGAATTTAATCCTCTGTAAGTGATCATTTTGCAGTGTAAGATTACAGTTAACACCTTTAAATATTACATAAATGTATTATTATGTATTTTTATTAAACTTAGTGAGTGTATAAATCAGCAGCAAAAAGTAATTCTTGAAAAAATCTGCACAGTAATTTTATCAAATCTAAAATGTTAATAAAAACAAATTACTATTAGTACTCTTATAAAATGCAATCAGGCAATCATACATTTCACCATTTTATATTTATATATGAATGTCAAGAATTCAGAAGTGTGTATATTTATATAGCCTACACTACACTATACAGAAATAACATACAATTAAATTATGCTTATTTTAAATGTATTGTGCAGGCTAGGTATACAAAAATATAGGCTTTTAATAATATTTCAGTGCGCAAAACTATGAAAATATGAAACGCTTCAAAACAGAGCGCACAAAGCGCGTATGCGCATCGCGGGTGCAGAATGATGTGCTCAAAGCAACATGGAGTCACAGTGTTCAGCGCTGCACAAGTGCGCATTTAAAAGTTCACGGCACAAAGCGAGGAAATGTCGAGCGCACAAATCCTAGTGTCTATCTGTACAACAGTTTATTGAACATTTGTTTCTTCACAGTTTTAAATTCCAGTTATTGTGCGTTTGATGCCGATTTAGTCCTTGTGATTTGTGATCTAACAGGCACACGGTAGCGAGTCGTTTAAAAACAGCAACAAACTCCAACAAAATAAAGTCATTTTATGCCAATCCACAGCCTTTTCTCTACAGATCAAGCATTATAATGTGAATATCATATTGGAGAGTTTTACCGTGCATGTATGTTGCTGTAACCGGAAGAGGCGCCCGCGCTGTTTGAATACTGAATGGAGAATGATTGACAGCCGCAGAGGAGGGAAAACGAGTTTCCGTATACTTTAATGATGTAAATAGACTTCTGTCCCTCACATTAAGCTATGAAATAGGCTTCAGATGAATTTGTCACCCAAACTGACGTGAAAAAAGCGGGAGGCACCGAAAAGCGCGCTGTTTGCATCCCTGTACTTGGAAAGGAAGGAAAAATGCATCTCTTTGCCATCTGTAAGCATGGTGACGTGCCGCCCGGTGTGGCCCTGTTGCGCGGGGACGGCGATTGTGGTTCCGTCCCGGGTTACCATGGTGACGGCTGTGAGAATTACATCCCTCATCTTCTGCATCACAATTTTCCTCACATTTTGAACACTATTTTCTCCACTACTAATGTAATTTTCTACATTTTCACTCCTTACATTGTTCACAACTGTTTTATTTCATTATTCAAAACCACACTCATTTTGTAATGAACCCTGTGTTTGATCATTTCAACTGAAAGGTACTTTTGATAGTATAAAAACGGTAACACTTTAGAATACTGTTCCTTCATTAATGAATAACTATACAGGAACAAATGAGTAATGCACTATTAACTAACAAGAAACTCTGATTAATGAATTAGTAAGTCACTAATTCTTGAGATAAGGGACAAAAGTACTTTTGAAAAGTGACAAACAAAAAATCGATACTACATTAATTTGAATTGGAGATCTTCATAAACACGGGTCTCATCTATCATACCATGAAAAGGAACAGGTTTTTTATTTAACCACTTTTTATAAAAAATTACATTTACTCACTTAGTAACTTGACATTTGTCAACTCTCTGACACATTAAAATATGTTTTTGGTGTGTGTGTGTGTGTGTTTGATCAGTTCAACAACACTGTAAAGTCTTTAAGTGTGTAGAAATGGTGTGCTTTAGCAAGGTTAACTGATAAATTGCATTGTATACACTTTTAATATTATTTTACATTATTTTAGAAATTAGCCATTTTAAATTACCTTCATTTCGTTTACAAATGTTTTCATTTTTAATATATACAATCAGTGGTTTTGTGCACACAAGACACTGATGCATGTAGATTAGTTGGTGTTTTAATGAATGAACTCAATTGAACAAAAGAAACATAGATTTTTTTATAAAAATGAAAAACCTCCATCTTACGGTATTGGCACACAACTAACAGTGTTGACACACAATTGACAAACTAATCGAGAATCAAACTGATTAAAGATATTTACCTAGTTTTGACATGGCAAAGGGAGAGAGTATCAAACTTCAAACAAAGAGTACCTGGTGACAGGATCTTTAAGGCACACATGAAAATGTCAAATTGTTCCTGGTATCAAAATAAAAAGGCAAATGTATCTGGAGGTCCTCTATTGGTCATCTATATTTGAACTAAACTGTAAATCTAACAACTAATTTGCAAGAGGACACATTAGGCTGAGAACTAACTAAGATTAGTTATGTAATAGTGTTAATAGTGTACAAATGTTGAAGTGTAACAGGATCCAGAATTCTCCTCATGTATTTCCTGACTCCTTCCAAGGCTCACTGAAAAAATGAAAAGTGAACAATCAGACTCATAATGTCAGTGTTTCTGTAAATCTAAATTGACTGAAATGTCTGTTGTAATTCCAGCTCTACTTTAACACAGGGGTCAGACAGATAATTCATCTTTTGTTCTACAGGGCCTCAGGCAGGTCATTTCTATGATTTGCTTCAATTTCTCTCAACAAGTAAGTAAATATATAGAGAGAGTTGTATCTGTCATTACTGCCTTCAGTGTAGAGCCAAGCATTAGATATTTATATAATAGTTTGTCTAACCTGCGGGACTTGGGCATTGGACAAGAGGTGTTGAACATGCCTGCGCTCTATGAAGTCCATAACATCAGGGGCTATATGGCAAAGAGCTCCCTGGTCCGGCTTGCTTAGAGGGGAAGAGCTGTCCCCGTCAGTATCAAAAGGACATCTTCCACTCCGTCAGCTTACATGTCAACACCGTCAGACAAAATATCTGAGAGAGTTGACAACGTGTTTTTTCAACTTAATCATGTCTAGTAAATGGTAGCCATTTGGATTTTCCTCAGTTGCCAGCTGCCACTAAACCAAAATACCAACTTTTATTTCAAAATTCTTGATTTAAATCATCCCTACTTTGAAGATAGTGTTGACACATATAAGCTGTGACCACAGGGATTTCAACTTGTTTGCTGAATATTTAAAAAAAAAAAAGTAAAACTTACGGGACCATGTGTTGGACTGCTGCATCCATCAACAGAGAGAAGTCAAAGGGGGTCCTCAGGGTTAAAGATGACCAAAATATGCCTGATTTATTTCGAATTTGAAAAATATCTGACGGAGTTGACGTGAATTGATGACAGATTTTTAAAGGCTGTTGTTAATGTATAAAATAATGTAATGTTCACTTTAAGTATTTTGTGATATTTTAATAAGCCATCCAATTAACCTCATATTTATATTTGTGCATTCTGGGCATTTTAAAACACTTTTTTTTAATTGTATTTTTTAGTTTGATACTGTGACCTCTACGGAGGACGAGTTCATTTGCATGGGCTTTCGTGCCGGTGTTTTATTAAATTACTATGAAATAATATAAATATATACAAAACTAAGGGTCTAAACATACACAAGTCTTTCATATACAACTTTTAAAGCCTTTTTAAATTAAATAATTTATTGTTTTTTGAGGCAAATTGCAACATTTTGATGGGGGACTTTATTTCCCTTATTTCATGAATCAGTGAAGTAATAGCGCTACTAAGGACTACTATATACAGGTTAATTATTACTATTAATAATGTATAATGTACAATATAATGGTAACCCATTGGTAATGAATCAAGTGTTAATACATCCTTCTAAATGAGTTACTAATTATTTGGATCAGTTTTCTAAAGTGAAGATCATGTAAACACACTAGTAATGAAGTGTTACCAAATCCATCAGAAGGAATTACTATATAATATCTTATGAAAATCTCAAAAGCTTACCATGACTTCAGTCAATATTAGGAAGTTATCAAGCTTTTCACTTTACAATACTGATCCAAATAATTACTAGTTCCTTTAGAAGGATGTAGTAACACTAACAAGTCATTACTAGTGGGTTACAGTTACATTTTATTATAAATTCTGCATTATTTATGTTAATTATGAACCTGTATATATTATCTGGGAGGTATGAAAATCTGAGTTTCTTGTTAGTTAGTAATAGTTACTAGAATGTTAATAGTGCATTACTCATTTGTTCCTGTTTAGTTATTCATTAATGGAGGAACAGTATTCTAAAGTGTTACCATAAAAACGATTTATGTATTTATGTTTCACTACAATAAAACTAAATTAATGTGATTTTCATCAAAACAACAACACACACACACTCTCTCTCTCTTTCTCACACACACACACACACACACACACACACACACACACACACACACACACACACACACACTCACACACACACACACACACACACACACACTCTCTCTCTCTCTCTCTCTCTCTCTCTCTCTCTCTTTCTCACACACACACACTCACACACACTAACACACAGACACACACACACACACACACACACACACACACACACACACACACACACTGTTCTTACTGACTACATGAGGATTTAGAGGGTTTTTTTCAATTGCTAACAAGCATTGTTCAAAACTGAAGCCACATTTTCAAAACTCTTCACACATTCTGCATTATCAAGATGAATCTTGGCCAAACAGTGAATCTCACCTCCAAAACTCACTCAGAACAACAAAACACTTCGTATATGTCTCAAAATAAACGTGTTAGTGATGGGCGATACTGCAAATTTCGGTATCGATCCGATACCAAGTAAATACAGGGCCAGTATCGCCGATATTGATACCGATACCAATAATTTTTCATTTTAAAAGCATGCACTTGAACTTGTATGCACTTTCCTGTGCTAGAGCAGTGTGTCATGATTTATGAGGTGAATGCATCATTAATATGCTAAATCTGAATACGTTTTCATGACTACTAAATATTTTGTGATTTGTGCCCTCAACTCGCCTGTAATTAGTCAGTGACTTTTACAAAACTACCCTAATTATAGTACTAGCCTACTACTAGCCTACTAGTACTAGCCTACTGTTCAAAAGTTTGGGGTCTGTAAGATTTTTAATTCTCTTCTGCATTTATCTGATCAAAAATACAGTAAAAACTGTAATATTACAAATTAACAAAGGCTATCTGTTTTCTATGCCATAGTAATCTGTAATTTATTCATGTGATCAAAGCTGAATTTTCGCCATCATTACTCCAGTCATGATGATATTTCATTTTAATATGCTGATTTGCTGCTCAGGAAACATTTCTTATTATTATCAATGTTGAAAACAGTTTCATATATTTGTGGAAACCATGATACATTTTATGCTGAATTATTTGATGAACAAAGTTGAAAGAACAATTTAGATTAACAGTGTAAAACCCTTGACTGTCACTTTTGATCAATTTAATGCATCGATCCTTGTTGAATAAAAATATTAATTTCATTAAAAAAATCTTACTGACGTCAACATTTTGAACCGTTACACTTTTGGTTTGTTTATTGTGAAATAACTCTGGATTGTTTCTCTGTCATCTAAGCAAGGCTTCGTTTCCCAAACGCACAGGGTCTGTGAGCTCAGCGAAGCACCAGCATCCAACGCTCTCTGTGATTGATTGGTTTCATCTTGTATCCAGATGACTAGGAGAAAAAGTTGTAACAATTATTCGCTAACATTCGCTTATTTTTCCACTTAGAAGCTTATTTTACGCACTGAATTGCGTGCTAAATTAATAAAAAATTACTGGTAAAAAAACACACATTTGGATCGATATTTTTATGTGAGGATCGATCCTTTTCGGTACCACGTCAGTATCAATTGGAAAAAAACTAATGCACACATTTATTCTGATGTGTTATTTCAGCAGCAGAAGTTCAGCTATATTAAAGAAAATTAAAATAAGAGTCTCTGTAACATCTCACTGTTACTGATTTATCAGCTCAAAGTATTCTGGGTAAAATCTCTCTACAGTCTATTCTGAAACATCAACACAGTTTCACTGATGATTTATAACAAACATAAAACCCAGGATAGAGCGTCTGAGTGAATGTGGTCTGGACTGTGTGGATGAGGCTCATTGTGTCAGAGACGCTGTAGAAGGACAGAGTTCCTGCACTGTGATCCACATACACTCCTATTCTTCTGCTGATGGACTTTACAGGGAGATCAGTCTCTATGCTATTGTGCCAGAATGTGTAACTGGAGGAAGAGCAGAACAAACTCCAGGACTGATCATTACGTCCAAATCCACACTTATTACCCCCTCCCTTCCTGCTGATGCTCTTATATGACACTGATATATACACACATCCACTGCACTCAATCTCCCAGTAACAGCGTCCACACACACTCTCTCTACACAACACCTGATGCCACTGATCAAATCTGTCTGGATGATCAGGATACGGCTGTTGTGTGTTAGTGTGAGTAATCACTCTGTTCCTCTCAGACAGACTGAGGTATTCATTCACTGTGTTCAGATCCAGAGTCAGCTGATGGGAATCTGATGGAGAGAAAACACATCAGAATCAGGAATTATGAATCTGTCTGATCTTTTAATGTATCTGAACAATGTATCATCAGTGTCTCAGTGCAGCTGATCAGATATCCTGTGCAAATCATCATTTACATGATCAATTATAAAACTCTTCTATCATGTTTATTTCTCCTTCTACAGGAAGAACATGAACACATTCAGTGAGTTTTTCTGCTTGTTTCTCAGTGACTTACATTGTAGGAAGTCGTTCCTGGTCTTGGGATTCATGTTGGTGAATGTGACTGTGGAAATAAACAGACATGAACAGTGTGAAGAGAAATGACAAGATAAAATACATCCATTTCTAAGACGTTTCTAATCTGATATTAGATGATGCAGGACTCATTTCTGAGAACAGAAGAATCTCCAGATGCCTCATATATAAAACACACGTATCAGATTCAATCCTAAATTTCAATGGATTTCAATTTAAATTCAAAGTATTTATTACTTCTAAACCATCAAGGGATGTTTGTGGCTGTTCTGTAGAGTTGATGCACTTGAATTAAAGATGAACTGTGATTTATAAAGTGGGATTTTATTTGTGCGCATGTTTTATAAATCATAGGAACATTTCAGAAACTGTTGTACGTTCATATTTCGGATCATTCTCCGCACGTCTGTATAAACGAGGCGCAGGACTTTACCTCTATCAGAGATCTTCTTGAGCTCCTCTTTGCAGAAATCCTCCAGTTTGTCTCTCAGCTGACGGACAGATTCTCTCACGCCATCAAAAGAGGAGAGAGAACTGAAGGAAACGTCGGGTTCGTCTGTAGATTCAGGAGGTGCTGAGAGAGACTGGAAACTCTACAGAAAACAGAAATCAAAACTCATCATCTCCACACTTCAGCCAATAACCTGCACTATATCAGATCTGAGCGGCTCTTGTTGACTTCACTTCTCTTCAGTGACTCGCTTCAATCCAGCACTTTCACACAATCAGCACATTCTTCTCATATTCATCATTTAATGCTACAAACTCTAGTATTTCACACTTACACTCCTTGTGAAACAGAAAGTACCGTACTTGTAACAGAAATAATATACTTTAAAAATATATAAGTGCAGATTGGCTGTAATGTTTTCAGAAACTTGATTGCATGTTATTTGCAGTTAAATGAATGTGGAATAGTTTGATGTTTTTATTAAATGCAAATAGCTGAGCTTTAGAGTGTTTTTTTGCCCTGCTTAAGTTAGTCTCATTCTGCTCTCATGAAATGTTTCTCTGTGAGTCTCTTGCTCAAGTCCACTATGATCCAGTTCTTCTAGATCTCTGTTACCTGCAGGAACTGGATGTGATGGTGTGTGTGTGAAAGCTGCTCCAGCTCAGCGTCTCTCCTCCTCAGATCATTGATCTCCTGCTCCAGTCGCTCCAGTCGTCCTTCAGCTCGACTCACTGCAGTCTTTTCCTGATCTCTGATCCGCTGTGTCGCCTCAGAGCGGCTTCTCTCAATGGAGCGGATGATCTCAGTGAAGATCTTCTCACTGTCCTCCACTGCTGTGTGTGCAGAGCGCTGTTACACACACACATCACAATCACACAGTGAGTTCAGTGAGTCCAAACTGAGACGTCTCACACTTCTCTTCTTCTCCAGACTCACCTTATGAGACTCCACAGCCTCTCTCAGCTGATGAAGATCTTTCTGTCTCTGCTGGATTCTCTGACGGATCTTCATCTGCGTCTCCTTCAGCTGTTTCTGGAGGACAAACCAATGACAGGAAATGGCACACAAAACTACTATCACACAATAAGGGTTAAAGATCTAGCATGGCAAGTTTATACTGTAGATTCAAACCACTGATTCATACTTTCATGAAATGAGATTATGAATGAATATGAAACTGAAATGTCAGCAGTATTTCATCAGTTTTATATGAATAATTCTGTCATAATTTACTCTCTCTCATGTCGTTCTAAACCTGTATGACTTTCTGTCTATTGTAAGGCACAACAGAAGATATTTAGAAGAATGTCTCAGCTGTTTACAGAGGCCAAATAAAATATGACGACACAATCTCATTGGTTCTTTCATGTCACATGACTAAACATCATGAAGTCATCACACAAGCATCAGTGAAGTTTGATGTTATTGACGTCATCATCTTCGATTTGGGCTCTGCCTACATGAGCTGATCAATGATTTGATTTGTGAATCAAAATTGGTCCTTTAAAAAATAAGTCATTTTAAAAGTAGCATTCCTTTAAAAAAGTGCATGTAAATAATATACTTTAAAAGAATATACTTCAGTGTGAACTGAATGTAATGTTCACAGACATGTAGTTGCATGTTAATTGCCATTATATGAAAATGTATTATAGTTTAAATGTATATTTAAAGCAATTAGCTGAACTCAACAGTGATTTTTAAGTACTTCTTCTTATGTAATTTCATAATAACTTATATTGTTTTTAAAACATAGTTAAAGTGTACTGTCATTTGTATCGACTAAAATATACTGTAATAATGTTGTACATTAAAAAAAATATTAACTTTAAATATATTGAACAACACACTACAGTTGTAATTATAATCAAGTACTTTGGTATGTCAGTCAGTACATCAAAATAAGTGCACTTCTTTAAAGCTGACAAAAGTACGGAAGCCCTAAGAGGCCATGGATTGTTATAATTTTCTATCTTGTTTTCTCGTGATCACGACTTAATTTTTTCAATGTATGATCTCGACATAAAACCGTTTTCTCACGACGTCACGTGTATCGCGATTCGCTATAAAATCTCGCTCCTCTGAATGTTGTGTATATCATGGTGTAGCCATGTGTGAGCTGGCGTCTTTAATTTTTAAATCGCCTTCATAAAAGCCCGCAGAAGAGATGGATTTTATCTCTGCGTTGAGAGAGAGGTGTGTCAGTGTCACACCTCTCTGTGTCACACCTCTCTGACCATTTCTCGGGTCAGCCGCAAACCATTTAATCTGCATCTTTCAAACATCATTCTGTAGCCATGCAGACGTCCCGGTCCCTGAAGTTGGCTGGCAATGAAACTGACTACACGTTCAGGGTCGCTATATTGTCTTCTACAATAAAGTTGCAGACCTGACAGCCTCCTTTTCAAGTGTCGGACACTAATGTGGAAGTCGTCAATCACTGACAGAGGGCTATTTCATTTTGAGCCTGTTATTCAAAGTAAAAGCGAATGCGATCATCCATGATGCTGCTTTATTCTGCTTTTGGTGCTTATACTGTTCTTGCCGACTACGCAGAAAAAAACAAGTCGTGATCACGAGAAAACAACTTTTGTTATCTCGAGATCATGAGAAAATTAAGTCGTGATCACGAGAAAACAACTTTTGTTATCTCGAGATCACGAGAAAATTAAATTGTTATCACGAGAAAACAACATAGAAAAAAATTATAATCCATGGCCTCTTAGGGCTTTCGTACAAAAGAGTCAAATTGAAATATTAAATATTATTAAAATGCACTTTAAAGTAAAACTTTTAATTTGACATTTTTACAAATTATATTAAGTTAAACAGTTGAAAATTTACTCTCTTTAAGTGCACTTAAATGGCCTTTCATTTTATTAAAATTATGTTATCTGCAAGTACAGTTTTTATTTTAAATATACTTTTAATTTGAAGTACACTACAAGTGCAGGTTAATACAATTAGTCGCACTTCTTTTTTAAACCACTAGTGGTTAAGATTAATTTTATGTTTTTTCTCCTTTATGGAGCTTTAAACTTTTGTACCCCATTGACTTTCAATGTATAGAGTAAAATAGAAGAGACATTCTTCAAAATAGCATTTTTACAATCTACAGAAGAAAGTGAGTCAAACCGGTTTGGGACAACATGAGTAAATGAGTGAGTAAATGAAGACACTTTCATTTCTGCGTGATCAATCCTTCTCAGTTCATACCTGTGTCTCTGTCCTCTGTGCTGCAGTTGATACAGTGTTGTGGTTTTTATGTTCATACTCTTTACACAGAACACAAATGCATTCTTGATCAGTGACACAGAACATTTCTAGCTCTTTATCATGTTTACGGCAGATCATGTCCTGCAGTCGTCCAGTGGCATCAATCACTTTGTGTGGTTTACGAGAGTGATATTCCTCATGACAGTCTAAATGAGTTTGACAGTAAGATTCCTGACACACCAGACAGGACTTGACGGCTTTGTATTTTCTTCCGGTACAGATGTCACACTCCATGTCTCCAGCTCCAGCGTAACAGTCAGCAGGAAGTTTAGTCTTCTTCAGTTTCTCCACCAGTTCAGCCAGAATGGTGTTTTTAGCTAAAGCAGGTCTTGGACTGAAGGTCTGTCTGCACTGAGGGCAGCTGTAGACTCTCTTCTCATCCTCCTGATCCCAGCAGTCTGTAATACAGATCTTACAGTAACTGTGTCCACAGGGAATAGCCACTGGTTCCTTCAGGAGATCCAGACACACTGGACACATGAACTCATCCTGAGAAATTCTGGCTTCTGCCATTTTACTGCATGAATACAGAGAGACACAAACACACAACAGCTCAACAATACTCCAGTTTCTGTTTCTCTGAACTGAGGAGTTGAAATAGTTTCCTGGTTCTGTGTTTGAGTGACGTGTGTAAAACAGGCGTGTCTGTAAAGTAGTTTAATTCCTCATTCCTGATCAAGGAGAGTCACTTTACTGTGTTTACTGTATGTGTCCTTCAAGTGGAGTTGAAAATATCATAATTACGAGTTCTGAGCTCATGAATGACAGAGCGAAGATTTAGGCTACTCACGAATGCATGTGTCTATATACTGTGTCAAAGTAATGTCAATATGTCAAAATGTACAGTTCTAAGATAATACAGATCATGCTAGCTAACATCATGTATTCATTTAGACAGAAACAATGAGCTCATTAACCCTTTCCCTGTCTTTAAAAAACTGCCAGCGTTTTTTTTTTTTTTTTTTTAATTTTCACAAAACTTTCATGGCCCGCAGAATATTTTGTTGAATGAATATCTGAACATACAATATATCAAAATAAATAACAGATCCTCTCTAGCTTTAGGCATTATTATTTTTATCCACACTTAAATGTCTGTAAGTTTCATAAAAACAACAACATTTTAAACAAAAGCTTAGAAAATTGTGTTTGTTTTCAAAGACTACAACGTGCATAAGTAATGCTTTTATCACTTGTTTTTGCTTCTTGTTTTGCCTGTGTTTTGATCATAGACAGTAAATAAAGGTTTTGATCAGGAGATTCTGTACTCTTTCAGAAGATGTGATAGCGCCCCCTACCGTATAACAGTGAAAACACGGAAAACTGGAAAATTCCATCAAATGCAGGGAAAGAGTTAAAGCAATTATTACAAGTTGTGATCATAATGATTACAATATACAGAAAATTTAGCAGTTTTGTATGTTGATTCAAAGTTGGCATCATCTGATGTCCTCGCAGGGGTTGGCGTCCTCTCTTCACAAGTGTTGGATCATCTGAAATCTTCATAAGAGGCTGGAACTGGAGCTGGCGTACTCAGGATCCCGAGGTAAAAACAGAAAAGCAAATGTAAAATAATCAGCGTAGCTGCTGTTCATAATATTTCAAGTAATAGATAATCATGTGCATTTGATCTGATATAACTGGAGTATAAGGTTATGAGGTCCATTATGTGAATGATTGGATAAAGAGAAGTGTCTTTAATCTAGACTTAAACTGGGAGAGAGAGTCTGAGCCCTGAACATTATCAGGAAGGCTATTCCAGAGTTTAGGAGCCAAATGTGAAAACGCTTTAGTGGACTTAGATAGGTACTACCAGAAGCCCTGAGTTTTGTGATCTTAAAGGGGCCGTTTACACCTGGCCACTTCATGCGTTTTCTCAGATCGGATAACTATCCGATCGTGAAAAGACCAGGTGTAAATGCCCTCCGAAACTCATTCGAGACGGATTTGAATCCGATCGCTCAAACCACTTCAGGAGGAGGTCTGGGCCGCATTCCAGACGAAACTGGACAAGTGTAAATGCATCTGGTTGTTGAAACCACATATGTAAATTGTACTCCTCCCAAAAATGCTAAAAAAAATAAACGTGTGAGAGCGTGTTATAGGCTATATGTAATGTTATAGCCACATATGACGACGCTACTGGAACACGCATCACCACAGATGAGCAGATGAGCAGCTGAGCTATTCATGCCAACGTGCAAACTATCGCAAATCAAAGTAAAATTAAGTCCCAGACGCTTATCACACAATCATCATCATTAAAAGTAAAGAAACGAAATGATCTTACCAGGGCTGTTGCTGCTCTCTCTTATTGCGGTCTTTGAAATTTTAGCTGATGATCAATAAAATGCAGCTCATATCTGTTGCTTTCGGTGACATGCACTCCATTAAATCTGCATATAGCGCGGGATTTGAAGATCGGATTTAAATCCGTTTCGCAAAAACACATTTATGTGACCAGGTGTAAATTGAATCGTTTTGATAAATCAGAAATCCGATCTGAGAAAACGCATGAAGTGGCCAGGTGTAAACAGCCCCAAAGAAAGTGATGGATTGTAGGGTGATAGAAGATCAGTTAAATACACAGGAGCTAAACCACTTAGGGCCTTATAGTTCAGTAGCAATACTTTTAATCTATACAAAACTTAATAGGTAACCAGTGTAGAGATGATTAAAAAAAAACAGATTACATGTTTCATAGCTTAGCAATGTTTCTGAGGTGGAAGAAGGCTGATTTTCGAAAGACAAGTTATCTAATATACAGTTGTGGTCAGAATTATTGGCACCCCTGGCAAATATGATCAAAGATGGCTGTAAAAATGAATCTGCATTGTTTATCCTTTTGATCTTTAGTTATTATTTTTTTGCAAAAATCTAACCTAAAATAATTAATATTAGGGGTAAAATCACATTATGAAATAAATGTTTTTCTCCAAAACAAGTTGGCCACAATTATTGGCACCCCTAGATTGTTTTAGGAGTAAAATGTCTCTGAAGTATATTCCCATTAATATTTTCATTTTTAGCACACCAGGGTGATGAGGAACATGAAATTGTCCACAATTGTAACACCCAGAACTTTAACTGTTGAGGATGAAGTAACAGTACATCCTTCTATATGCAAATTTTATTTATTTTATTTTAAGAGATTCTGTGTACAAAATTTTGGTCCAATAAGTAATACAGAATTTATTAGAAGAAAATTACTGGTATTCCAATATTTTGGATATCTTTAACACAGATCTGTCAAATTGGATAATTTATAGAGATTTCACCTGGTCGTGATGAAATATATAACTAAGTATCATCAGCATAACAGTGGAAACTAATTCCATGTTTTCTTATAATATTACAGAGTGTATTGAAAATAGTGTATTGAAAATAGCAGAGGGCCTAAAACAGACCCTTGTGGGCTGCGGCACTCCATATTTTACTGATGTTAACTTGGATATTTCCCCGTTTCAATAAACAAAATGGTAACATTCAGACAGGTACGATCTAAACCACTTTAATGCCTGTCCCTGAATACCAGTGTAATTTTGTTATCCATTGAAGAGTATGTCATGATCTAGTGTCGAACACAGCACTAAGATCAAGTAAAACTAGTATTGAGATGCAGCCTTGGTCAGAAGCTGAAAGTCAGTCATGATGGGGCCTGAATCCTGAATTAGATTTTTCATACAGATACATTTTTTAGCAAGAAGGATTTGACAATTCTTTTATGGTCCTCTGCCCTCCACAGATGATATACAGTAGGCTATACAATATTATACAGACATATATTTAGACTACTTAACTTAGTGATTGCTATCAGGATGTGAAGAGACTTCACAGAGAGGGAACAAATCACCTACCCTGCTTTCACATGATCGCTTTATGCAAATCTTTATATTTATTCACTAACATGAAGAATCTCGGGACAAATAATATATTGTATTATAGATGAAAGGATAAAACATGACTTCGATAAATGAATGTTGATAAATTAAACTCATTGTAAGCCTACTATTGAAATTGATTTCAGGACTCCTGTCCCACACACTTTTTAAAACGAACTTACGCCACAATTCACTATGAAACCTCTTAAGGGCCGAAATCGCTGCTGAACGGTGCTCTCACACACACACACACACACACACAGCTGCATCTCAGCCACCGCAAACACTGTTCATTCTCTTTTTAAATCACATCTTGCACATTTCAAGCAACGCATGTTTTCATCTGGTATCTAAATTTTACTGTCGATTAATAATTTGTTCTGTTTATCATTTTGAACGTTTGCTACATATTTCCACAAATATGTTAGTGAAAATGAAGTCACATACTCACCTGTTCACCTACTGTGATCCTTCGGAAAAGCCTTGGTTAATCATCCACCATGAACATTCTGACTGTGCTATTGCTTACCTGCATTGTCTTTTTCTGCTGCATGTCAAAAAAATAAATAAAATTAAATATTTTAAAAATGTTTTAACATTTGTTTCTTTAAAGGCGGGCGAATGGTTTGGGAATAAAGAGGGGGAAAAGAGCTGTAAACCTGACTTATGGGAAGATCTGTGTCATGATCCTGGCAAATTAAAATCAATCAACATGGGTAAGAAATGTAAATTATAAATGGATAACATCAATATCCTATACACATTAGTGAGCATAATTTCTGTGATGATGAAGACATTTCATGAAGATGTAATAATATTGGCTCATAGGGGAAATATTAATAATAATCCATAATTACCAATTATGATTAATTATTAATATTTGGGTCAGTTAATTAGATTAACTTTGAGGTAAGCCAAATTAATATTACAATCAATTAATCAGTTCCAACGAACTCTTTGATTATTCATTTATTCTAAGGAAAATGTATTGTTCATGGTCGCTGAAAAATAATTGCTGGGGTGCAGATTGTGGCCTGCACGCTCTGGTCCGGCAGGACACGAAGAGCACATGGTGAGAGTTGCGAGGGACTTCGTCCATGTTGAATGTAGTCACTGAACTCCTGAAGTTGTCCTTGATGCTGGAGTGAGCACATGTCCTGGATGCTTCAAAGCCTCCTGCCCTGGACTTTTGAGGCCACGCTGTACCGCACGGCATCCTTAAGGCAAGAGTTGTCCGTTTCCTTCTTGGTTGGCTTTAAGAAAGGCAGTCTGACTCTGCCTGCAGAGGCCTGCAGGGCCCAGTGGGGGGGGGGGGGGGGGAACAGGATTCACTTGGAGCTGCAGATTGTGGTCCGAGGACAAGAGCTAAGAGGGACGGATCTTGTGGTCAGTGACTTTTAAAGCTGGACAAAGGACAGCCCTATGCAGGCTGGTTCACCCAATGAGAAGGGTAGAATTTCTGGCGGGAGTTTCTTCTGTCACCAGGATTTACAAGCCTTTGTCTTAAGCGTGCTCACTCGGACTGGCATGCTGGATTGGTGTTTAATGACACTACTAAGGAAGATTCTTAGTAATTCTAATGTGTTGCACAGCTATTGGCATATCATGTACACAATCATTTCGATCTTCAAAGTACCAATTTATCGAGACCAAACATGGTATAAGTGGGGTTACATTGACAGTTGGTCCTGTAATAACTACATAGTATCAAAGAGATCATAGTATCAACAGAATTATTAAAAGACAAAACACACAACAGTAAATCATTCTCAAAATGTTCTGGAATGCCTGTTCATTTCATGTTAGTCAGTTCATCAATAAATTAATGCAGGAGAGTTTGTTCTGATATCTGTGGCAGAGTTAGTTACTTGTTAGCATTCCTGAGAGTCATAAAAACATCCTATCTGATCGCGGCCATGGCAACCAGGCCCCTTTCGCCCCGCCTGGGGGGTTGGGACCCTGCTCTCGGATGGAAGTTTTTAAAGATTTGTGTGGGCATATGGCAAATAATTGTGTCTGATTTGTCTCAGTCGCTACAGATTCCCCCCTTTCGGTCGTTGTTGTCCCTCTCAAGGACAACCACGAACGATGTTGAAAGTGCAGAAAGATCAGACACTGTCATACAAGGCTGGAAGGCCATGGTGGCCTCTGGTTGCTGGTGTTTCCTGGAGCGGTGGTCGTTCCACCAGGTGTTGTAGACAGTAGCCAAGTTCAGGTCTTTGAGTTGGTGCAGCAGGTGCCTTGACAGGGTGTCACCGGTCATTCTGAAGTCAATTAGTTTCGGGGCAGGTGTTTGCCTGTGGTTGCAGGAAGGGGTTAGGGCTGTATGTAGCATAGAGAGGTTTTCAGGCCGACCTAGTGCTGGTGGCAGGAGGTCAGAAGGTAGTCTGAAGAATTGACGTGTTGCTCCGTCCTTATGGCGGTGCTGATGTGAGCTTGCCTAAGCTGGGGTAGGCAAGGAGTCAGATGCTTGTACTTTACAGGACTCCTAGGGTGAGTCCTGTTCAGGGAGCTGGTTTGCGTGTGTCAGCAGCTCCTGTAGCTCTGAGTCAGGTGTATCCAGCTGTCGTTGTGGAGCCTCCGATTGACACCTGTGTGAATGGTGTGGAGGAGGATGTTGTCGTTGACAGCCTATGGTCATCCTGTGGTGTTTGCAGGTGGAGGGTGCTGTCCTCCATGGCTTCTCCAAGAGCTTGACTGTTACCTGGGTTGTTTCCATGGTGACAGTTCTGCGCTGGTGCTGGGCATGCTCAGTCCAGCTGCGTTGAATCTGGTTTGAAACTCAGTCTCTAGCTGGTGTGTGAGGCTTTGAGCACAGGTCCGCTCCTTGTGGGACGCTGTGATCTTTATAGAAGGTTGTGTACCTTCTGTTTCACACCCAAAAGGTGGGGTAAGGAGATGATACTCTTGATCAGCCTGGTGAGGCTATAACTCTGGCTTGGGTCATGGATCGTTGGTCCTCTTCTCTCAAGGTTCAGTCACGTTTGGCTCTGGTGCTGTAGGATGTCAGCCGCCTGGGTGGAACAGTGTTCCTTGTGAGGGCTTGTCAGTTCTTTCGTTCTCCTGTCTGGTTAGGGTCAGATTAAACAGAGGATCTGCGACATTTTTGACACCCTAGGGGTGAGAGGCTAATGCATGACCCTAAAGAGTTCAGAGCTAAGGTTTGATAGGTTAGCTAGGTATGTAGCATAAAGCTAGGTGTTTATGTGTAGCTTGTCAAGTGTGTCTTGTATCCTTATCATCTTAGCTGTGGGTGTTAGTAGGCTAAGACCTTTTTTTTGAAAAGGGCATAAGCCAAGAGGAAATAAATGACTTAAGATGGTTCTTATGGCTAAATTATTTCTCTGGACTTAACTGGTGGTTCACTACGGGCTTGACGACGTGAATGATAGGAGGAAAAGGACAGTTTTCCTATTCTGATTATGCTTATTATCAATCCTCAGGACTATAGTTATGCCCTAGTAATCGTTGAGATTACTTGTTTTGCAGGGTCATAAAAATGAGTGCACTTGTAAAGGTGCCACCACAAATAAAGGTGTCTCTGGTTCCTTTCTGGGCCCTATGGGGACTGGAACCACATTAGAACAAGAGTGGAAATGTAAATAAATCAAATAAATGAAAGAATAGACAAGTGAATAGCTGACGGCTATTATCAAAGTAAAATAAAATAAAAAGGGCTTAAATAAGTGATCAAAACAGCAGGAATGATCTGAAATTGGAAATAATCAATAGCATGAGTGGCTAAACCTTTGATGTGTTTGGACCAGACTCCATAGTGGGTCATAGCTGCTGTGTGTTCAAGACACACGATCCCTGTGTATGTGTCCTTACAAAAGTTTAGTCAACATGCTGGTGAAAATCCTCATGACTATAAGAATTCTTCTCTAGATACACAGTTTAAGTGTAATTAAATTTAGATTTAATTTACAAGGTAACTGCAAATTTAGCCGACAGCACTCAGCAAGGACTACTCCTAAACTAGTGGCGGTAAAATTCAGCTGGGAAGAATTGAAAGTAAGGAAAGAGAAAGTGAGAGATCAGAACCCTAACTGGGCTAGAGGCAAAGTATGTTAGATCACTTTGCACTGCGCACAGCACAAGCTGTAGTTAAAGGCTTCAAGTGAATGATGCTAACCGCTAACTATAGCAGTTATTATTTAGCTTGGTCTAAGCTGAACGGACGCTAGTTAGGTTAGCTTAGCCATCTAGACTGGTTTGTTTACAATATGACGTTACGCGTTTGCACTTCCTGTGACACGTCGTTGTCAAGGGAACCATGTCAGAGCAATTCAACGGTCTATGAAGAATGTCTGCACATTTTAAATGAGTTATACATGTTTAAACAAGTTAAAATGTGACAAGTCAAACAGACTTACGCTTTTAATGCTGGAATTACCGATACTAGTTAAAAATCTAAGACTTTTTCACTTTTAGTAGAGATGTCAATTTCAGCTATCATTTTATCTGCATTTAAACAAGCCAGTAACCAGTGATCAAGATGCGTATCGCATGTTGCGTCCTATTTGGATCGGAATGATCAAATGCGCACTTTAGGATAACAGTAGTTAAACGAAGGGACGCTAGGTTAGTTTATGCAGCTCATGTGGTTTGATTACTTTCTGGCGTCGGGGTGACGCATGCCCTATTTGAGGTTAGGATTTCCTGTAACGAGTCATTGTCATGTAAACTAATATGCAGCAGGGCCAATTTCAACCAGATGGTGGCAAATGTCTGTATGGTTCAAAAGCAGTGCATAGTCTGTTGGCGCGTTGGGCTTACGTATGCATTCAAGATTTTCTTTAAGTCAGTAAAATTCTAATTTTACTAATGCCGCTTCCTGCTTCTTTTGAGCACACATTTTCATCTACTTTAAAAGTCCTATGTCCTATGCTGACTATGAACTTTGTAGCAGCGGTTTGCATTATGGTCGGGCTGTGTGTCTTCTGGTTTTTGCAGTTCAGAGTCAGTGGGGTTTAGGAACCCTTTCTGAGGAGGCCTTGTGTGTTAAAGGCATTCTGCGTCAAGTCACACATCGTTGAGTGGGCATTGCATGAAGCTGCCAGAGATGGTGACTAACTGGTTTTGGAGGAAAAGGTTCTTGGAGCTGTTGTTTGACTCGGTCACAGGTTCGTTGCAAGTTCCAAGTTAAGCTCGTTCGGAGTCTGTGGTAGTAGCACAGGCACTTTTAGGTCTGTTTGGTGTCTGGGCAGTGCCCAGTCTGCATTCAGACTCTTAAGTCTGAGAATCCTTTTATGATGGCTTGTTCCGGATGTGATCCAGAGCAGATGGAGTCTGTCTTGGTGTGTCACACCGGTTGAAGACTGCAGGTGAAAATCAATGTCTCATAGATTGGCAGGGGTGTTTCTGACCATTCGCTTGAGATCTTGGAGTATCACTTCATGTGTCGTTTCAGGGTTTGTCTGAATTAAACCTTTTCCTCTGCGCCTGCAGAGGCTCTCAGGACACTGGCGGGTGACTGTCGAGCCAAGGGTTTGACTCCTCCCCCCTTTGTGCAGGGCTGGGGGAGCTTACGTGACTGATGTGAAGTTTAGCAGGATACATCATCCTTGCGGGGTCCGTTTGCAGGTGGTTGGACTGTTTCAGTTCTGTTCAGGACCACATTGCGTTTGTCTATAATGTTGCAGCATTGCTGAGTCAGTGTTTGGACTTCAGCTCTGGATGGACACTGATGGCTTTAGTGTCTCTCGTTGAGCTTGACCAGTTTTTTAAGTTCATTTACCTCCTGTTTGAGGCCTGAGGGAGTGTGGCCAAGGAGAAGATGATGCTGGTCAGCTCTTGGTGGCTCAGGCTGGGTGTCAGACGTCCGCTTTCGTTGTCGTCTAACGGTTCCCTTCTCTGCCTCGGCAGGTCGTTGTCTGCTTCAGGCTGGAGGATGTTGAGGACTTTGCTCTGCCGGTTTCCAGGTGGTTCTGGTGGGTGGCAGGGCTGGAAGTCTGAGGCCTGCTGGCATACTTGTGGGAACACAAGAGAGGAGTGACAAAGGCCAATGCAAGTTTCTAAAGAGGTGGTGAGCTCTGTGGGAGAACAGCTATGTGGGCCATTAAATTTAGTGTTGGTGAGCACACAACCAAAGGGGTTTGAGTATTCAAGTTGATGTGCTTTAAGCAGCATCGACCGATGACTGGCCTTTTACATGTCCTAGAACTATTACTCAAAACTGATGGTTCTTACATGGTTTACTACGAGAGTAGCAAATAGAGAGAAAAAAACAAAACAAAAACAAAATAGAAACAATAGAAATCCAAAAGGAAATGTAAGGAAAGGAGTGTTTTACCTATTTAAGTTTAGCTAGGAGACATAGGTAAACAGGTGTCACGTATGGGTTAAGCTGCTGTTAGACGAAGCTAGCAGGGACACATCAAACATCAGACAAAAAGGTCAAAAGAAGAAGAAACAGAGGAAAGTGTCTCCCGTTCTGTCTTGGGCCTACTGTGCGTTTACGTTAACTGTACTTCCTTAGGGGTTAGGATTCTAATGACCTGGGTCGTTACAGAAACAACAGTTACTAAAACTACTGTAATCCTATAGAGAGAGAGGGAAGATGTCGATAGGAAGTACCTAAGATAAGGTATAAGTAAAGGTAGAATATCCTTATAGCTCAAAACTAAAGGAAAGGAAAAAACAATTGATTTAGTTAAACTTCAAATTTAGTTAAACTTTATTTAGCTGAATATGGAAATTCAGGCTGAAATAAGGTAAGTAAATAAATTGAAATAAAATCAAAATCAAAAGTGAACAGGGATTGTCATCATAGCCCCGGTAACTAAAAGAGGGAAATTGAATAAGCAAATTGATTTAATTAAATTTCAAATTTAATTAAGTTCAACTTAACTGAATAGGAATATTCAGGCTCAACAGGTGTGAATACACAAAATAAAATAAGGGTAGAATTAAGTCGCAATAAATGAACCACCAAATAAAAAAAACAAACAAGGTATGGATTTCAATTAAAAGTGAAACCAAAAGAGAGGGGGTCGAGAGAGAAAGAGAGAGACAGAGAGAGAGAAGACGGAGTTTAAACCGCCTCTGAGACATGCTCCATGAAGCTCTGACACCAGTGTAAATCATTTGTCTCAAATCAGTGATTCTGATCGTGTATCAGACTGCTAAAGTCACGGGATTTCAGTAAACGGGCTTTGTTGCGTGTCATAGCTGTTGCGAAATCATTATAAATTTCAACGGTTCGTGAACCAGTGTGTATTTGATCTCTATGTGATTTTGTATCACTTTATAGATTCGTACACATTTAATGACGCATTTGATAAAAGGAAGAGGCGAATTTAATAGTCTCTTATTGGTCTGATTGACCAAGTTTTCATAAACAAGCCCTACAGTTTATTAAATTATTGTGCCTTGAAAGACACCTCAAAGTATTAGATAGTTTGTGCGTTGCTATAACATGCTTACACCTTTGATCAAACCTTTGCGATTGGTTTGTTAAAGGTGTTTCATTACGCTGAGTTCTCTACACTTACACTGTTCTGACCAACAGGGGTCGCCAAAGAGGGCGCTTCAAAACAAAGAATCATTTGTGACGCAATTGACTCCTTTGATTCAAAGCCTCGAGGAGCTTTGACTCTTCTGTTCAAATCACTACCCCTTTGTTTCAAGGGCCAAGGTTCAAAGTCTATAGTCTTTGGTTTAAAGGTTACACTTTACGCTCGCACGTGTCTAAGTTTTAGTCTGTGCTAAAACTACCACTCGAGGTAAAGGGGCTTTACTTGTATGCGCGTAGGGTTGCTAGCGAGCTGGCTTTGGCTACATGCATTCACTTGTTTACACAAGGGTCTGTGAGATTGGTGCTGTTCTCAGGTAAACCGAAGTGTCTGCTCACACTTCAGACCCACTGCCAACCAGCAACACAAGTCGAACGGAGCAGCGTTCGCATTGTGCTGAAGGTTTGCACTGAGTCAGAGATTGTCTAGTTTAGACACATGACGTTGCATGTAAGTGATTCTTTCACAAATCAAACAGCACCGTTCTTTCACAGACAATGGCAAATTCCTAGTTAGCTAGGCTAGAATTTATACCACTAAATCGACGCGATTGTTTCATATGTGCGGTTTAGCAGTTTAATATGAATACAATGACGTGACGAATAATAATAAGGCCTTAAATCGGTGAGGAGGAACATCGCTCAAACACCTTAAAAATTGCTGAAAATGGGGATTTCTTCGCCCATCTCAGACTAATTTGTTCTGGTACCATCTATACGTGCGGCTAATTTGAGATTTCTTCGTCAGAGAAGGCTTACGATCACTTTAGAACTGAAATTAGGGTTGCTTCGCTAATATCAGGAACCATTTATACGCACGGCTAATCTGAGATTTCTTCGTCAGAGAAGGCGTACGCACGATTTATATCTGAAATTAGGATTTCTTCGCTAAAATCAGAACTTTCTTTTTGTACGATTTAAACATGCATAATAGCATTGAGAAACTTTCTGCCATTCGTAGGAAGGCATATTCAAGATATAGTTTTGCTGATTTTATCAGAAACTTGTACGTGCATGTATGAGATGTTAATAAAAACTTATGGGACAACATATGATTGATTAATGTCTGCTTGCATACAATGTTTAATACAATGCCCGCATTCTCCACCATATGTAATAATATTGGCTCATAGGGGAAATATTAATAATAATCCATAATTACCAATTATGATTAATTATTAATATTTGGGTCAGTTAATTAGATTAACTTTGAGGTAAGCCAAATTAATATTACAATCAATTAATCAGTTCCAACGAACTCTTTGATTATTCATTTATTCTAAGGAAAATGTATTGTTCATGGTCGCTGAAAAATAATTATTCCTTATGTACAGCAATTAGCATGTAGCAAGATCAAAATCGTAAAAGGGACTTTGTATGCAAACAGAGGATCAGAAACCAAATTCATAATTGTGCACAAGTTTTATTAACTAAATCACAAACATAACTAACACTAAACAAACATAAATACATTCATACATCCATACATGCATAGGTAAAGGGGTGAGTTATGTGGAACCGGAAACAGGAAATAGAACTATGGAATAAGATCTATTTCAGTATGAAAAGAAATGAAAGAACCATCAGCTTATTTCAGAGCACCTCATTAAATGTATACCTTGCATGGTCAATTCTTGAAGTGGTTGAAGATTGAATTCGTCGCTGGGTCCTTGAGTGTCAAATGTCACTGTATGAGTTGATTGTATTGTCGTTGTTCTCATGGCTGGGGTGCAGATTGTGGCCTGCACGCTCTGGTCCGGCAGGACACGAAGAGCACATGGTGAGAGTTGCGAGGGACTTCGTTTCCCCTCCCCCCCCACAGGATTCACTTGGAGCTGCAGATTGTGGTCCGAGGACAAGAGCTAAGAGGGACGGATCTTGTGGTCAGTGACTTTTAAAGCTTGACAAAGGACAGCCCTATGCAGGCTGGTTCACCCAATGAGAAGGGTAGAATTTCTGGCGGGAGTTTCTTCTGTCACCAGGATTTACAAGCCTTTGTCTTAAGCGTGCTCACTTGGACTGGCATGCTGGATTGGTGTTTAATGACACTACTAAGGAAGATTCTTAGTAATTCTAATGTGTTGCACAGCTATTGGCATATCATGTACACAATCATTTCGATCTTCAAAGTACCAATTTATCGAGACCAAACATGGTATAAGTGGGGTTACATTGACAGTTGGTCCTGTAATAACTACATAGTATCAAAGAGATCATAGTATCAACAGAATTATTAAAAGACAAAACACAACAGTAAATCATTCTCAAAATGTTCTGGAATGCCTGTTCATTTCATGTTAGTCAGTTCATCAATAAATGAATGCAGGAGAGTTTGTTCTGATATCTGTGGCAGAGTTAGTTACTTGTTAGCATTCCTGAGAGTCATAAAAACATCCTATCTGATCGCGGCCATGGCAACCAGGCCCCTTTCGCCCCGCCTGGGGGGTTGGGACCCTGCTCTCGGATGGAAGTTTTTAAAGATTTGTGTGGGCATATGGCAAATAATTGTGTCTGATTTGTCTCAGTCGCTACAAAGACAATTCTTCTTTAATATTGCAGTGCCAGGAGAAGAAGCAGGAGAACAAAGTGCAACTCTGCAATCACCGCTAACAGTAATAATAGCACTGACAGTTGCCACAGTTGCAGTAATAGGTAGTTCAGTAACATCAGCAATAGTTGCAGCAGTAGTAGGGGCAGCAGCTGGAATAAGCATTTTACAATCACTATGAAGCAGAAGCCAGAAAAAGAACAGCATATATAGCAGTAGCAGGAGGCCTAGCAGGAACAGCAACAGCAATATTGCACTTATTGTTAGGAACACAATCACTGACAGGATCAGCAGTATCTGGAGCGCTGGCAGGAGCTGCAATGGTTGCAGCAGGAAGAACACAATTACAGTCTGCAATAAATACAATAGATTGGGTGATAGATAGCTTACAATGGGTGGTAGACCTAGTAAAAAGAGTAAAAGCAGCGGAAACATTAATTGGAGGATCAGGAATATAGCAACAATATTTAAAGAAGTATCACAGGCAAGAGCAGCAGCATCAGAATCACTAGCACCAGGAGCAGGATCATCAGCATCAGGAACAGGAGGAGCAGCAGGAGTAATCAGAGAATTACTGGGAGGTGGACTTGTGGCAGGAGCAGGAACAGGACTTAAAGGATCACAACAGAATGGAAAATCACAGACACAATCAGCTGTGAAGGTAAGAGTGCAGATTGGTGTGGCATCCTGTGCAATTTATGCCTAGGAGCCCAACTAATGGACACACTAATCACTGTTATGGTGACTTCAAATGAAACAGATTAGAGTTAAACCCCTGTTAATTCTCAATAAAAACTTCTGTAGACGTCTGACAGAAATAAAGTCAGTCTGGTTAGTAATAAGTGAAGCTGGTAATGCTGTTTGTGGAGTTATTTAATCCTCCTCTGCTGAGATCTTCACAGATTTAATGTCTTCTTTTATCTTCAGTTGATTTCATCTTAGACTGTGTCTGAAGTCAGTTGTAATTCTTGTGTTTCTGCTCGTCTCTTTTTCTGTTCTCTTCTTTCCTTCAGTGATTCTGCTTGTTAACAGGTTTATTAAGGCTGAGATGACTCCATATTGAATATACACAGACTTTGTGACTCAGATAAGGCCCAGTTGTGGTTTATTTCTTTGCTCTTGGCTGACATGTGGCATCACTATGGCCTGCTTGTGGCCCAGATCTGGCAAACAGGAGTGGTCCGGCCAAGTGCCATCCTTCCACGCTGCATGTGGGCCAGATCCGCATTCCACAAGTGCCAGATGTGGGCCGGCTCTGGGCCGAAACAATGTTGCTATCTGGGTTTCCTATTGATTTAGAGAGGGTCATGCTATTCATGTGAGGTGACAAATGAGTAAGAGGTTAGTGATGTAGGCCTATGTGAATATTAGCCATACAGAATATCAGTATATATTTGTAATAATTCGTCATCACTATATCAAATGTTCTGCTTATTTCAGTAATAAGATTTGTGGTTGCCACTGTTTTTCAAAGGACTTTAATCACTAAAGACAAAGTGTTCTCTACATGTCCAATACAAGACATTAGATGCACAACATTCAAGTTCATGTTCCTACTGAGCATAATTGTCATGATTCCTGTCTTGTGTTCCCCTTGTCTTGTGTGGACTTGTTATTTCCTGTTCTGTGCCATGTTTTGTATTTCTTGTTTATTAGTCTTCCCAGGTGTTTCTAATTAGCCACACCCCCTTGTTATCTTGTTTAGCTTGTTTGTCCCTGTGTATTTATAGCCCTTGTGTTTCACTTGTTACTTTGTCAGTTGTTGTATGTGTAATGGTTGCCTCTGTGATTCCCCTGGTTTTGTTCCTTTGATCTTTGAGTTCTGTGTTCCGTGTTTCTTGTTACTTTATAAAATAACCCTGCGTTTAGATCCTCGTCTTCGCCTGTCTTCCTCAGCATACAGAACAACTGACCACTATGGATCTAGCAGGTATTATCCGGAACCCAATGAGCAAAATTTGTTCAATTTATCAGCATGATCGCAGCATTGAAAATTATGTGGAGGAGTTCCTTTTTTATAGTCACCTCATTCCTGCTGACAATGCTATGCTAAAGGACTGTTTCTGGAGTGGACTAGAACAGGACATTAGCTTAAATTTACCAGAGGAAGACCCCAGCTGGACCCTGGCACAGTACATTGACTTTGTCCTGCAGTTTTGTGGGTCCCCCTTCCCTGTAGGAGAGATGGAGAAGGGTGTTATCACGTCTGCCGATCCAGGGACTGTTCATGTCACGTCTGCCAATCCAGAGACTAGTCACGTCACGTCTGCCGATCCAGAGACTGATTACGTCTCATCTGTTCCAGTGTCTCCGGACAAGATGGCCGCCGCCGAGCCAGTGTCTCCGGACAAGATGGCCGCCGAGCCAGTGTCTCCGGACAAGATGGCCGCCGAGCCAGTGTCTCCGGACAAGATGGCCGCCGCCGAGCCAGTGTCTCCGGACAAGATGGCCGGTAGGTCCCACGATGGGACCATGGAGGCCGCGCCGCCATGGTCTCCTGAACTGCCGGCTCCACCGTGGCCACCCGAAGGGTCTTCTCCGCCAGGGCCACTCAAGAGGTCGTCTCCGCCCTGGCCGCCTGCACTGCCTGCTCCGCCCTGGCCGCCTGCACTGCCTGCTCCGCCCTGGCCGCCTGCACTGCCTGCTCCGCCCTGGCCGCCTGCACTGCCTGCTCCGCCCTGGCCGCCTGCACTGCCTGCTCCGCCCTGGTCGCCTGCACTGCCTGCTCTGCCCTGGCCTCCCGTCTTGCCGCAGTCTGCAGGCCCTCTTCCATTCCACGGACCTGGCCCTCCATCCCTCCCCCGTTCCACCTCTGCTCCACCACCCTCCTTGAGCTTTTTTTTTTTTGTGTGTGGAGCGTCTGGAATCTGCTCCTTAAAGGGGGGGCTCTGTCATGATTCCTGTCTTGTGTTCCCCTTGTTTTATGTGGACTTATTTCCTGTTCTGTGCCATGTTTTGTAGTTCTTGTTTATTAGTCTTCCCAGGTGTTTCTAATTAGCCACACCCCCTTGTTATCTTGTTTAGCTTGTTTGTCCCTGTGTATTTATAGCCCTTGTGTTTCACTTGTTACTTTGTCAGTTGTTGTATGTGTAATGGTTGCCTCTGTGATTCCCCTGGTTTTGTTCCTTTGAGTTCTATGTTCCCTGTTTCTTGTTACTTTATAAAATAACCCTGCGTTTAGATCCTTGTCTTCGCCTGTCTTCCTCAGCATCGTTACAATAATGTACATTTACATTTGGCAGACGCTTTTATCCAAAGCGACTTACATTGCTTTTCAAGGTACACATTTCAAATTCTTATCAGTTCTTGCTTTCCCTGGGAATCGAACCCATGACCTTGGTGTTGCAAGCACCAACGCTCTACTGTTTGAGCTCTTTTGTTCTGAAAGAAGAGTCAAAATGAGTTTTTTTTTTTTTTATATATAAATCTGTTGAAAATGTTACAAGTTCATGAGATAATTAATTTCATGACCCTATATAGCTGCTTTATGTCCAGGGAAAAGGATACAGAGGTGTCAGAGCTAGTTGTACAAACGAAAAAATGATCTTAATATAATCAGTAGAGTAAAATAAGCTGATAAGTGTTTATATAAATTAATAGATCCATTATAAAATTAGGCTATATATGCAGATCTATAAATGCAACTTGTTGAAAAAATGTAAATTACTTTGCAATGTATGTTTCTTTTAGGTAGCCTAGCTAAAACTTAATGTACATCTGTTGTTATTTGTGATTAGAGCTCATGACAACACACTTAAGAAAATATGATACACTAATGTTGAGAAGAAAGTTCTTACATGTCTTCTGAAGTGCACGGACAAGTCTGTTCATCCAATGAAACCGAATGCCCCATATTAATGGTTTCTGAGTTTGACAAAGTATGTTAAACTTCTTTGAAATTGCGTCAAATACGCAGGAATATAGCCTACACTGCAAAAATAAAGCGCTTTATTCGCATACCAGTGTATACAACTGGTGAAATATTCGTTTTTAATCGGTGGTAAACCAAAAAAAGGGGCACTAAGGGGGTGGTTGCTTGTTAACACAAATTATCCAATTATTACAAAATATACAATTAAAAGAGAAGACAGAACACACTCAAATACATTTTAGACTTTATTGTAAATGTTTTGATAGAACATCACAATTACACATTAACATAAACTATTTGCTGTTTTACATTTTGGTATTTACCTGTTCCATTTACAGCAACACTTTTTTTATTTGGTACCATGTCCTGAAAGATCTTGATAACCTAATTTTTTATAATTCACAATTATACATTGGTGATAATAACAGAAGCTATGTACCGTTTTACATTTTGGTATTTACCTTTTCCTTTTACAGCAAAACCTTTCTCTTTGGTACCATGTCCTAAAATATCTTAAAGGTCCCATTGCATGGATTATTTTATTATTTTATAATGTTTCCTGGGGTGCCCTTATAATATTAGTATGTTTTTTAGATCAAAAGTTGTTATAATTTAGAAATAAAAGGCATATTTCCTAGCCTGATGTTAGCCTCTGATTTGAACGCTCTATTTGAAGGGGCGTGTCTGCTGTGAGACTTCAGTGTAAACGCTCACTGCTGTGATTGGCTGTGAGACTTCAGTGTAAACACCCACTGCTATGATTGACTGTAAGACTTCAGTGTAAACGCCCACTGCTGTGATTGGCTGTAAGACTTCAGTGTAAACGCTCACTGCTGTGATTGGCTGCTGTGAGACTTCAGTGTAAACGCTCACTGCTGTGATTGGCTGTGAGACTTCAGTGTAAACGCCCACTGCTGTGATTGACTGTAAGACTTCAGTGTAAACGCCCACTGCTGTGATTGGCTGTAAGACTTCAGTGTAAACGCCCACTGCTGTGATTGGCTGTAAGACTTCAGTGTAAATGCCCACTGCTGTGATTGGCTGTAAGACTTCAGTGTAAACGCCCACTGCTGTGATTGGCTGACATGCTTGCATATGAAATAGCTAGCATTACATGTGGAACTCTCTCGAATACTTTTACTATTACAGCTATTATACGTTTTTACTATTACAGCTATCGAGATTAACGAATCGTGAGAAGTTTTTTAAGTATTTAGATCTATTCCCAACACATAAAAGGTTGCAGGGATGAGCATTGAGCAGATGAAAGCCTGTTGATTGCGTGAATGAAGATCTTATCATTGCAACAGTTTCTGCACTCTCACTAATGATTTCACCAATGCAAACATGAGGTAAGTCCAGTAAGAGCTTCGTTGTGCAGCGTAATAGCGCCATTGATTTCATAACGAGTTTTGGCAAGTGTCCAGATAAACTTGCGCTGTGTGATTGACAGCTTGGGCGATTGGAAAGGTATTGTTCTTTGATCGCTTTCTGTTTATATATATTAATCACAGTTTAAGTAAGATTATTTTCATCCTACTAAGAGAAACGACATGAAGTTTATCGTTTAGTCACTGGCTTGATTTACTGATGCATAAGCAGTATTGAACGACTTTGAAAGTAAGATTATCTGTCTGAACTAAACATCAGAAATTCACATAACCCACTGGTTCTTCAGAGGCTCGGATGAAGGAACTAAAAAAATACTTTTGTGTATTACATTTGTACATCCAAACACTGATCAACTGCCATGCTTCGCTCGTTTGCAAGCCATGATGTCTCTCGAGGAAAAAACAATATTGCGCTCGCATAACTCATTTTCTCATGGGCTGGCCAAGACATAGAAGAGAAAGGGGAGGTGACCTTTCCCCTTATGACGACATAAGGGGAAGATTTCTAGATTCGCCCATCTGAGCTTTCATTTTCTCAAAAATACCCAGAGCTTGGTTTACCCAGTTTACCTTGTCTACAAAGTGTGCCAACAACAGAACTTTTTGTTATTAGTATTAGATCTGATCGAGAGTACAATAATTTGATTAGACAAGCAGCTAATTCTAAGAACATGGATATGTTGAACAAGTTGTTAGCACTAGTAGAAGACCAAGAGCAAAACATTACCGACATAAATACAAAAAAAAAAAAAAAAAAGACTAATTTTGCAGATTCAACCACTGTCTTGCATAGCCTACCTTTTACAGTTTTTCTCGATTGTTTACACACATTTTCTGGTACTTGAGACACAATGACCACAACATGTAACTCATTCACCAACCCCCTGAACCAATTCTGCTAAACTACAAGCACAATTCCTGTTTTACACTCAAATTACAGTTCTAAAACATACCTTTTTCAAAACACTACACACAATTCTCTGCTTTTGGCACAATTTTCATGCAGAAATTCTCTTGTTTTCACAAGGAACACACTGCCATTCAAATATGCACACTGACTCATCACATGGGCAAACACCCATCACACAGTTTTACAATTAGCAATCAGAGCTTTAACATAAAAGGGCAACAGGTGAGCTCTTCAATGGAGCAATGGATGGCAACATTGGATTTTTTTTTTTTTTTTTTTACTGTAACTGTATACAGTAAATTCTTCTGTTGTTTTGTATGTAGACCACTGTATGTACAACTTTGTGTTGGTTGGGATGTACACTGTGTACATTGTTTTTGTGGGAAAAATAAAATATATTTGTTACCATGTATTTGTGTGTTCTGAGTATAAAAACAATACTCTCAAATATTTTACAACACACTTATGTATGTACTGTCAGTAGTAAGTGTAACACTGAACAAAAAAAGGCCTAAGTCATTATGATGAATGGAGAAGAAGTGTTTTCCATTCATCATAGTGTTTTACATTGAGCACATCAGTGTTCAACTGGTTCTTATAAATGTATATTCATATGGTTTGTGTGTGTCATTTGAAAACAAAATACCATTTTGAGAAGAAATAACATTGTTTTGAATGTAAAGTTTCATTTTGCAGGAGAATTGAGGGGTTTTGCCCATTGTGTGTGTTTTTTTGGATTTGTGTGTAGAGTTCTGAGAATATGAGGCATGCTATCAGAAAATGTGTGTAAACAATCGAGAAAAACTGTAATGCGTAAGAGTGATGCTGCGGAGCGAGCGGGAAAACCTGGAGCGGATTAACGGAATCAGTGGAATGCTTAGAGCGGAGCGGCACCTCAGTCGATGAGGGCAGAGGGGCAGTGGCTCTACCACCGGGCCACCCCCCTGTGCACGGCTCTGATCCTGAACACTTAGAGTGACAGGGCAGGGGCACTTCAGGGGCCAATCAGGTTTCAAATGAGGCCAATGCCCCTCTGGCCCCAACCATTGGATCCGCCAATGTTTTTAAATCATGCTGAGTGTTTGTTGCCGCTGTTATCAGTGGCGAAGGGCAACAGTGTGTTCTTGGTGCTCGTGCTCTTCACACAGACTTCACTTAAATCTGTCGCTCAACCCCGTGGCAGAGACTCTCTATTCGTTCGGGGGAAATCTCAAAACAAATTACGTGTCCATGCTTTTGACAAACAATCACTGATGAACATCTTTGGTTTTAATGGGAAAAAAATATATATATGATCTATATATCTATAAATATGACTATATGATCTGACACCCTAGTCAACAAAAGATCTACCACCAGACCATTAAAGGTAGTGAAGGCAATTATCAGAGAGCTAGCAATAGCAAGTATAGCTTTGAAAGCATAAGATCCCATCCTCCCTTCAGAGCGTCTCCAAAGCCACGTCTCCTTCAAAACACACGAACTCACACAGCAGAGTCTGCAAAGCGTCACGAGATGAGAGACGGTGTTAAACTACCTGATGTCTCAAAGCACATAACATCACAGTAATAATGAACATAAACAACTTAAAGAGCTCTGACCTGTACCACTTGACTGCTGCAGATTCATTTCGCCGTTGATAGTCTTGCCATTGAAACAAACCACTCTGAGTATAACGTCACAGGTTTCCATCTCTTCCAAATTACAGTAGTTATGGCGTGAACGCAGAATAATCTCGCTGTTTTGGTTCAGGAGGAACTGTAAAAGGTGGCTGATGTTTGCGCGTGCAGGTGCACGGAGGTATGAAAATACACATGTTGACAGGCAGGTAGGACATTGTACAATCGTATGAAGAGCAACAAAATCTTGTGAATTTGTTAACATTAGAAAGAAATAGCCTACCAAAATATCAAAGCACTGAGTACTGGATCAGTTTTGCAAACAATGTTTGAGTTTCTGTTATTAACAGAGGTGGAAATGCCTGTATGAATGTTATGGTAGGTCAGCCAGAATACCCTAGCAACCAATACTGTAGCAACACCCCGGCAACTGCTTAATAAGAGCCTAGCAACCACCCAGCATATCCTAGCAACCATCTTGCAACACTTTAGCAAACACCCAGAACATCCATCTATTATGAACTAACTTCAAACTATTTTCCCTCATCCATCCATCATCCATCCATCATTCATCCATCATCCATCCATCATTCATCCATCATCCATCCATCATTCATCCATCATCCATCCATCCATCCATCCACCACATTTCAAAAGTTAAAACTTACAGATAATCAGATATACAGTAGTATATATTATAATGTGTCTTAAACAATAGTCAGTCAGCAAGTGTGTGAGAGATGTGCCGTGTTTGTGTTTCAATCATCATCTCATCACGTTTTTCTACAGTCTTGTAATTCAAGTGTGCAAAACCAAACTTTGCCCTCAGACATCACACACAAGCCCTCAAAATCACACACACTACAACATAGTCTAACACACTGGTGCAATAAATTCAAAACAACATTTCCAAAACTGGTAAGTTATGTTGCTTGTGGTTCCCCCCTCACAAACCTTTTCACATGATGAACACAAAAGACACAACCAATGGATACATTGGCACATTTTTATTCATTCATGTACTACACAGTACAACACACACACAACAAAACAAACATTTTTTTCCTGTTTTACTTTTTTTTTATTGTCTGCTCTAAAAAAATGTGTATATTTACTTACAGTAAGATGTGTGTGACCATCATATGACAGTAAAAGAGCACACACAAACCTTATTCTGATATGGAATTGTATTGGAATGGTAAAGAGTGTTGGGACGTGACAGGAGGGTCTCCACTCAAGGAGACAATATGATGAACACGTCTAAGAATGTTCCACATATGGCTGAAATACCATAATTTGCCTAGAAAGATAACATTCTGGGAGTCGAGACTATAAAGGAGAAAGGATGCCCTACCTTCACTGTCATACTCTGCAGCCACTCTGTGTGACTGTACGACTGCTGGCCTTTTCTTGCAAGAAAATAAACCTCATCAAATACTATTGGAAATGTTTGTCTCTTATTCAGTGATAGAATTTTGTTTGCCACCACACCTCCCTGAAGGTTCTCGAGGCGACGGTAAAGCGACTCAAATTTGGCCTTACTCGTAGCCCAGCCTCCCTCATAGTCACACCATTGACAAAGACATGGACAACTAGAGTGGCTTGAATTTCATCTGAGACCTTCTTGCCCTTTGTCTTCTTGCCCTTCCTCCTCCTCCTCCTTATCCCTCCTCAATCTCTTCCTTCATGTCTTTCTGGATCCATTGTTCCAAAACTCAATAAACTGATTTGGGCCCTTTTATCTATCTATTGAAGGATCTGATTGATGTGTGTTCAGTTTTGACTCTTAGTGTTTCCACTTGGGTAATTGTGTGCTAACTGAGCTGAAGCTGTGCTGACTTGAGTGAACAATATTGAGTGCTAGTGCTTTCTAAATGACAACATGGTCTAAGCAATGAGAAATGAAGGGATTTGTGTGTAGAGTTTTGCAGTGACAGTTCAGCGAATCTGACTCATGTGTCAAAACAGGGGAAAAGTGTTTATAGTTTAGGGAAATGGGTGCGCTTTTTGATAAATGGCATTATGGTTTTGAAATTTTAGTTCAAAAGCCTGGTTATAGTGTTTAAGCAAGCGAGAAAAACTGTGACCCGGCTCTCCACACACCCATTTAGAATCTTTCTGGAATCTGCTGGAATCTTTTCTTTTTATCCAGAACTTCAGAGCTCACTATATATTTTTATATATATATATTTCAACACAGATGCGCTGCACTATTACACTACGTGAACTAACTCGAGGCCAAGAGAGAAGGAAATGAATAGTGGAATAAAGTCGTTTTTTTTGTTGTTTTTTTTGCACACAAAAAGTATTCTCGTCGCTTGATAAACTTAAGATTGAGCCACTGTAGTCACTTGGACTATATTAACGATGTCTTTAATAACTTTTCTGGGCCAGCAAGTTTCAATCCCTTAGAAGCCTATGGAGCAGTGATCCAGCTCTCAGATTTAATCAAAAATATCTTAATATGTGTTCCGAAGATGAACGAAGGTCTTACGGGGTTGGAACAACATGAGGGTGAGTAATTACTGACAGAATTTTCATTTTTGGGTGAACTAACCCTTTAACTAGGGAGAAAATAGTTGCTTGATGCGTAAGTTTACATTTTAATTACTGTTATACAGTGATGAGTGTAATTAATTACCAAGTAATCTAAATACTGTAATTTAATTAAAGGGATTACTCTTAATTCTTCTGTAATTTAAAGTAAAATCTGATGAAATTGCATTAAATACTGCATACTACATTTTTAAAAGGTATATTTTAATGTAACCTTCTCCCTCTACACACTTTGGTCAATTCAATAATAATTCATGCAATTGTATATTGTTTATTTGAAAGCATTAAAAGTGCAGTTTCTTGTCTCTCCTTGTATTGTTCAAGTGGTTGAGGTCGATATGGGATTTAGTAATAAGTAGACCAATACTTTCTAAAGATAGTCATTATTACATTAATCTAATTACACTGTTGAAGATGTCATTTGTAGTTAGTAATTAATAACTATTTTAGAGTAACTTACCCATCTGTTATAATATCAGAGGTGAAACTGGAAGAACAGTATGTTATTCAACCTAATTTTAATTTTCATGTAGGTGCAATCCTGCAGGTATTACAAGAACATGGCAGCCGCTGAAAATGAAATATAAAAACATAATTCAATCAAGTAAGGCTTGAGCATATCATGGGTGTAGGCTACCTGACTTTACAAACATTTGACATAAGCATAGCAGTCACTCCCGAAGGTCCAAGGGCCTTCATAAAATGTAAGAGATTTAGATATATGTTATTTTTTTATATAGGCTATTTTTGATATTTCCATTTATTTTACTTTGGGTTGAGTTTTTTGTTGGTCCCAACAGATTCTGATGATAATATCTGTCTTTTGGAGCCTCCTGTCCCAACAGAACCCCAGGCATTAAGTCGCCTACTCAATACAATTATGACAAATAGTGTTATAAAGTGTACTCAGCCAAATGCTCATCTTCAAAGGACGATGGGGATAAAGAGTTTCTGCTGCCACAGAGAGGCCTACAGAGGTAATGTTAATATTATGTGTCTACACATCAAACAGTCTGTGTACACATTCTGATTATTTCACATTTTTATGTGGAGTAGCCTATAGAATCTAAGTTTAAATCTAAGTATAAATGGGTATTCTTATCTCTCCCCTGCGCCCCCAGAGTGTGGAAGAACAGCAGTAGGATGGTACATCAACTTCTGTCGCACAGATGAACAGTTCAGTGATTTTCAGTAAATGCCACAGTTTAATTCTGTAGAATTTGTTCAGAACTACATTATGTAACTCTAATCTACTACTGTATTTTCAGTGTTAAGGAGTTATATAGACTTCATCTTTGTAAAAAAATAGAAAAAAACAGCAGTAAAAATAACCTTATTTTATTTATTAATAAAAGATTAATTTTATTAATAAAAATGTACTGAATGAATGAATGAGGTGTTTAAACACTGCTTCCTCTTTAAAAAAAGGGGAGGAGATAGAAAGAAACTCTGGGTTTACTGAAGAAAACGTACTCGGTTACTAACGTAACCTCGGTTCTCTCTAGAAGAGGGAACGAGTACTGCGTTTTTACTAAAACGCTACGGGAAAAGTCTCTTTTCACGAAACACTGAAGCAAAAAATTATCCTTTAATTTTCATATATGTAAAACGCGTTGCAGCAGCAGTCAGCTATGGCGAGACGGCTTGCTCGCTCATTGGCTGCTCTGCGGCAACTGCATAAGCCTATCGAGCGAGGCCTGGGGTGACGTCAGGCCAATGAGGGCGCTTCGCGCCCTCCTCGCCACTTCCCGCCGAGACGGGCGTGGCTTACCTCTATAAAAGGAGCTCGAGAAGGCTGAATCACTTGATTTTGATCGCCGAAGCGAACCAGAGTGAACCATACGCACAGCAGAGAACGCAGTACTCGTTCCCTCTTCTAGAGAGAACCGAGGTTACGTTAGTAACCGAGTACGTTCTCTTACGAGAGTTCTCTCGTACTGCGTTTTTACTAAAACGCTACGGGAACCCCTTGTAAAACGCTGTGCGTGCTGGGATAAAAACACCGATCACCGGAAGCTATTTCAGGCATACAGTGCATAATCACCAGATAGACTCACACAGAGTCAGGGAATAAGGGAGGGGAGCCTTAATTCCCTATACTGTAGCGTCCGCAGGCTTAACGCGACCTCACAGGGAGAGTCTAAAGACAAGAGGGGATTCCCTCCGTCCTTATATAGACATGTCCACAGACGCGAATATGACATCACATAGACAGGGTAGGGAGCCTGAACTAATGTGGGAAATGTGGGTCTTACACAGTTCTGCCCAAGATAGTCGGTAGCGCATTGCGCCTGCGATTTCAGAGGTCTAGCTAGACAGCTGAATCGACTACACCGACAAAAGCTTAGCCTGTAAGGCGGGAACCTCTAGGTTATAAAACCTGATAAATGTAGACGGAGAGGCCCAGCCTGCCGCCGTACATATATCCTGTAGGGAAATCCCGCTAGACCAAGCCCACGAGGAGGCAACGCCTCTCGTAGAGTGCGCTCTAACTCCCAACGGGCATTGAATGCCCTTGACAGTATAAGCCAGCGCTATGGCGTCAACTATCCATCTGGATAGACTTTGTTTCGAAACAGCCATTCCTTTGGAACGTCCGCTGAACGAGACAAAGAGCTGCTCTGTCTGTCTGAAGACAGCAGAGCGGGACATATAAGCTCTTAAAGCCCTAACAGGGCAAAGAAAACTCGAGTCCCCCTCCTCACTCGATGCCGGCAGGGCAGACAGGGAAATAACCTGAGCCCGAAAAGGCGTGTTGAGGGATTTCGGCACATAGCCGTGCTTAGGTTTGAGTATGACTTTAGAGTCATTAGGACCAAACTCCAAGCATGCCGGGCTCACGGAGAGCGCGTGCAGATCGCCTATGCGCTTCACTGAAGCGAGAGCCATCAAAAACACTGTTTTGAAAGACAAATGTTTGAGGCTAATAGACTGGATAGGCTCGAAAGGGGCACCTTTCATGGCCGCCAAGACCGTAGAAAGGTCCCACATAGGGACTGAAGGAGGTCTGGGTGGATTCAGTCTCCTAGCTCCCCTGAGGAAGCGGATGACTAAATCGTTCCTTCCCAGTGACTGACCCAGCGTTGAACCGGAGAACGCTGAAATAGCCGCCACATATACTTTGAGCGTGGAAGGGGATCTGCCCTTATCCAACAGCTCTTGTAGGAAGGAGAGAACCTCCGTTACCTCACATTCGAGGGGTGATAGGCTCCGAGCTGTACACCAGCCGGAGAAAACCGACCACTTCGAAGCATAAAGCCGCCGAGTCGACGGTGCTCTAGCCTGAGTGATGGTATTCATGACTCCCTCTGCGAGACCAACGGATATCCGTTGAGCGCCCACACATGAAGGGACCACAGCTCCGGGTGTGGGTGCCAAATCGAGCCCCCGGCCTGCGAGAGGAGATCTCTCCTCAACGGCACTGGCCATGGAGCGATGTCTGCTAACTGCATCAGGACTGGGAACCATGCTTGGTTCTTCCAGAACGGTGCTACAAGCAGCACTGGGCATTTTGTTTCCCTGACCCGTTCCAACACCTGTGGCAGGAGGGAGACGGGGGGAAAAACGTATAGCGGGCAGCGTGGCCACCTTCGGGACAGCGCGCTATCGCTCTTTGAAAAGAACGCAGGGCAGTAGGCGTTTTCGTGGGACGCGAATAGGTCCACCTCCGCTCTGCCGAATCTCTCCCACAACAGCCGGACTGTTTGTGGGTGTAGAGACCACTCGCCCGGGGGAACGTTGTTCCTGGACAGTCTGTCTGGGCCCACATTCTGAAGCCCAGGTACATGCACTGCTCTCAGCGAGCGTAAGTTGTGCTGAGCCCATATTAGGAGGCGTTTCGCCAACCTGTACAGGGATGTGGATTTCAGACCGCCCTGGCGATTTATGTAGGACACCACAGCCATGATGTCCGAACGGACTATGACGTGTTGGTCCTTGATGTGGGGACAAAAACGCGTCAGCGCGTTGTGCACTGTCAGCATTTCTAAGTTTTTGTGTTGGAGCTTTTCTCGTTCCGACCATAGGCCGAAGAACGGTCTGCCCTCGAGCAGCGCTCCCCATCTCGAGGTGGATGCGTCTGTCGACACCATCCTCACTCCCGAGGAAGTCCCCAGGCTTACACCTGATCGGTACCAGTCGTCCGCCATCCAAGGCACCAGGGCTGTAACACAGTTCTGATCGACCTTGAGGCATAATCGACCGGACACCCGCGCTTTCAACCAGAACTGCAGCGGGCGCATGCGGAGCAAGCCCAGCCGGAGAACTGACGATGCTGAGGCCATAAGACCCAGCATCCTTTGAAACTTCCTGAGCGGGGTGAAAGCGCCGCGGCGGAAAGACTTCGCCGCGCGCTGAATGTGCAGCACGCGCTGTGGCAACAGCCGCGCTGTCATAGACTGCGAGTCCAGAACGATACCCAGAAACGAAATCGTTTGACTGGGGTTCAGTGAACTCTTCGCCCAATTGACCGTGATACCAAGATTCTCGAGGTGATCGAGTAAAATGGTTCTGTGCTCCACGAGCTGAGATCGTGATTGGGCTAGGATCAACCAGTCATCCAAATAGTTCAGCACTCGCATGCCTCTGAGTCTGAGAGGAGCGAGCGCTGCGTCCATGCATTTCGTAAATGTACGAGGTGCCAGGGACAAACCGAACGGCAGGACTGTATACTGGTATGTCTGACCCTCGAAGGCGAATCTCAAGTATCGCCTGTGATGTGACGCTATCTGTATTTGAAAATACGCGTCCTTCAGATCTATTGACATAAACCAGTCTCCTCGGCAAACATGCGCGAGGATTTTCCTGGTCGTGAGCATTTTGAAACTGCGTTTCACTAATGCTTTGTTCAGCCGTCTTAGATCCAGTATGGGTCTGATACCATCGTCCTTTTTGGGGACTAGAAAGTATCTGTTGTATAGCCCCCCTTCGCTTTGAGCTTGGGGCACACGCTCTATCGCCCCTTTGCTTATCAGTTTTGATATTTCGGCGCGAAGTAGGTGTGCTACTTCTGAAACCACCGTAGTTGGACGCGCGCTGTGAAGCGGGGAGGGCGTCGACAAAACTGTAGCGAGAAGCCTCTCTTTATAATGCCTAGCACCCAGTCCGAAACCCCTGGAAGCGCTGCCCATGCTTCTGCATGGTTGGCTAAGGGCTGGATGCGAAGCGCGCTCTGTTCGCCGTGCGACAGAGGCGCTTCGGGGCGCAATAACGTAGGCGTTATGCCTGTGGCATTCGAGGCGGGGGGCGCGCTTATTACAGCGGGCAGAGCGCTCGTCCTCGACCTTACTACAGCGCTTGACTGAGTGAGGGAGGGCTGAGCGGGTCCCGCGGGACTCATGTCTGCGAGTAAATGTGGGCGGGAAGCGGGCACATTCACTGCTTTGGGCGCGCTGTCTGACTGAGCAGAGCGAGCGCGCACAGGTCTCGTTTTTACAGAGAGCCTGTGGTCTGTGAGACATAGTGTTTGTGCGGGCACTTTCACTATGTTGGAAGCGCAATCGACCAGAGTCGATTTTATGTGCGCGAGCCCTAAGTGTAGGGCTGTGCTTGTGTGTAGAGATGGGCACTGAGGAGTGGGCATCGACACTACACTTATAGCACCATCAGCCGTGGCCGGGACACCAGAAAATACCGTGAGTAAGTGTGGGCTTCGGTAGAAGTCCGGCCATGTACCACGTGCTCGTGGGCTGCAAAAAACACGTCTGCAGTTGCCTCTCGGGAAACAAACAGAGTGATTGCATTCGGCGGCATAATATTTTCTGTTGGCAGGCCTGGGATTCGAACCTCGGATCCCCCGCGCGAAAGTCTAAGAATCTACCACTGGACCACAGTGAAGATACATAGACAAAGTCAGCGCGAGTATTATCCACACTGGCGTTTGCTTGCAGGCATATACCACGTGCTCGTGGGCAGCAAAAAACACGTCTGCAGTTGCCTCTCGGGGAACAAACAGAGTGATTTGCATTCGGCGGCATAAATATTTTCTGCCGGCAGGCCTGGGGTTCGAACCTCGGATCCCCCGCGCGCAAGTCTAAGAATCTACCACTGGACCACAGTGAAGATACAAAGATATAGTCAGCGCGAGTATTATCCACACTGGCGTTTGCTTGCAGGCATGTACCACGTGCTCGTGGGCAGCAAAAAACACGTCTGCAGTTGCCTCTCGGGGAACAGACAGAGTGATTTGCATTTTCAGACGCCTGCAAAATGCCAGAATGTGAGAAGAGTGGATATCGCCCAGTTTCAGCGGGGCTGAAAACACTCCATTCTCCTTTCGCCAGTGACGCACGGGAACCGTAGAAACGGTGTTCGGTTGCAGGCAAGCGGGTACTACGCGCTCGCTGGCTGCAAAATGCATCTCTGCAGTCGCCTTCAGGGGACTGACAGAGCAAAGCATTGGCGGCATAAATATATATGCCGCTAGACCGGGATACGAACCCCGGTCCCCCGTGTGGAAAACGTATAATTCCACCACTGAGCCACAGGGGGATACAGGCTTTTGAAAGCGTGTATACAGGCTTTTGAAACAACATGTATTCTTCGGCTTTTGCTGGCAGGCAAGCGTGTAACAGACTCACTTGCTGCAATAATATTTCCAGTTGCCGAACAGGGAACTGAGAAATGTGAGAGAAAAGAGGTCAGACCGACCAACGGTGGGACTAAGAACACTCTTTTCTCCTTCGCCGGTGAATGACGCGTGCAGAGGCAGGGTAGCTTTTCTTGTAACGTAAAGAAAAACTAATCCCGCCATCCGCTTCCAGGAAGGGCAGCCTCGGAAAGGATGCCCGGCGAGTCCTCAGAGTCACCGTAGGCAATTGGCTCGGAGTGAAGGCGTTTCGCCGTCAGCGAGCGCGAGCGCTGCATGAGAAAGCATCTTGAAAAAGACGCAGCTCTTTTAGAGGTGCGTGTTGCAAAGCGAACACACACACACATACACAAGAACAAAGAATGTAAAGGATATGGCGTCGGAAAGCGCAGCAGGTACGGCGGTAGAAGGCGGCGTTGGCCAGCGGCTTCAAGGGCTCGTCCCGCTGAAGTGCTTGCATCAGACGACGCGTGCTTCCTCGTGATCCAGCGATGCGTGCGCTTCGCTGAAGAGATTAAAATCAAGTGATTCAGCCTTCTCGAGCTCCTTTTATAGAGGTAAGCCACGCCCGTCTCGGCGGGAAATGGCGAGGAGGGCGCGAAGCGCCCTCATTGGCCTGACGTCACCCCAGGCCTCGCTCGATAGGCTTATGCAGTTGCCGCAGAGCAGCCAATGAGCGAGCAAGCCGTCTCGCCATAGCTGACTGCTGCTGCAACGCGTTTTACATATATGAAAATTAAAGGATAATTTTTTGCTTCAGTGTTTCGTGAAAAGAGACTTTTCCCGTAGCGTTTTAGTAAAAACGCAGTACGTGAGAACTCTCGTAAGAGAACCTGCTCCCGACCAGGTTAGGTTCACAGAGTAAGTTACCATGGTAACTGACTCTGAGTATAAGTTACCTCTATTTCAGAAACAGGCTTGACTTACTCTTTCTCAGGTTTGACATACCTCCCATTCTGAAACAGAAAACCGAGAGTTTCCCTCATTTCAGGGTTAACATACTCAGAGTTTTCACTTAACCTCCTTTCTGAAACAGGCCCCGGGTGAGATCTGGATTCCGTTTGCTGCTGTCGGGGAAGAAGATGGTGAGCTGATGGATCACGTAAGAGCCAGTGTGTTCGTATGTGCTCGCGGAGGATGAAGAGCTGCTGACCGTGGGGGTTGCTGACTGAGGAATTTTAGGTGATCTTGTTTTATTTTATTTGCTCAATAGAGTGAAGAGGCCATTTGTTGTTTCTAGGTCACAGCGAACTCTAGCAACGGTACAGGCCTGCAACGAGGGGTTGGGTGGTGACTTTTACATTGTGTGTGTGTGCGCGCATATACGAGTGATCACTCAAAAGGTACTTTTGTTTCACGTTTCATTTTTTGAAAAAGACAAAAATTGAGTGTTAAGAAGTGTTATTGCTGATTTATGTGAGGTAACTGAAAAGGTTATTCTGTTATTTGAACTTTTACTATACAGTGATTTAATTCACTTAAAGTGAAAGTAAATTGAGTGTTTAGTTACTTTCTGAAAGGTAAAACAATTAAAAAGAGACAAGTGTTGATTTACATTTGAAGTTTATTGATCATTTAATATTCAATACAAGTGTTTTCATTTATTTAATATTTACTTTATTGTGGTTGTAAATAAATATTATTGTTTTGGATATATTGTGTTGCTTGAAGTCAATTAGTAGAGACATATTTCTTGACTAGAAAGGGAAAGAATAGCAGTATTGCATAGTTGCAAGTAAAGAGAGACAAATTTTAAGAATCCGGAGCGTCGCTTGGGTTACACTCAGAGCATAGGGGGCGCTGCATTTACATATAGTCATTAACATGCAAAAAAATAAAAGTTGAAACAACAACAAAATCCTGAAGCAAAAACATAAAAAAGCATGTCTAGCACACTGTAATGGCGTATGTGCAGTATTGGAGTCCAGCTGTGTCCGGAGGCCTTTCTGTGTGGAGTTTGTGTGTTCTCTCTGTGTTGACGTTGGTTTCCTCTGGGATTCCCACACAATCCAAAGACATACAGGACAGGTGAAGTGGAGACTGTAAGTTTGCCCACAGGTGTGTGTGTGTGTGTGTGTGTGTGTGTGTGTGTGAGTGAATATGAATGTGTGTGTCTCATCCTGTGATGGACCGGCCATTCTGTCCAGGGTGTTTTCCTGCCTACGACCCGAGACGCTGGGAAAGACTCCAGCTTCTCCACGACCCTACAGGACAAGCTTCACTTCTGGAAAATGTATGGAATAGTCGGATGAATGTATGGATGTACAGTACAGTGAGGATTCTAGTCCTCCCTCTCTCTGCCACTCTTCTTTCCTCACCAATGTGTCTCCTTGATCCAAGTTTCCATGATCCAGACTAAAAATAGAACTGAAATTGCAATTAGTTGTGTTTGTAATAATTATTATTTAATTTCATTGTAAATATTCTGCTAATATTTTATATTTCAATATAATCCCTGCAGAAATGCACAGTTTGCCATAATTCTGATTTGAATGAGCTTTGATCAGTTTTGAAAGCAGTGGAAAAATCTTCTCCAAATATATAGTGTTTTGCAGAAGGTGAAATATGAATGACAAAAGTGTTCATAGATTTTGGGAAATGTGGTCATTGAATGCATTTTGTGTGAAAGCAATGAAAAAATATTCATAGTTTGGCATAGACTTCTGTTTCACTGAATGTGTGAAGAGTTTTGAAGATGCTTGTTAACAATTGAAAAAAAATAATGCACACATTTATTCTGATGTGTTATTTCAGTAGCAGAAGTTCAGCTATATTAATGAAAATTATAATAAGAGTCTCTGTAACATCTCACTGTTACTGATTTATCAGCTCAAAGTATTATGGGTAAAATCTCTCTACAGTCTATTCTGAAACATCAACACAGTTTCACTGATGAGTTATAACAAACATTAAACCCAGGATAGAGCGGCTGAGTGAATGTGGTCTGGACTGTGTGGATGAGGCTCATTGTGTCAGAGACGCTGTAGAAGGACAGAGTTCCTGCACTGTGATCCACATACACTCCTATTCTTCTGCTGATGGACTTTACAGGGAGAACAGTCTGTTTGTTATTGTGTATGAATGTGTAACTGGAGGAAGAGCAGAACAAACTCCAGGACTGATCATTAAATCCAAACACACACTCATCACCCGATCCCTTCCTGCTGATGCTCTTATATGACACTGATATAAACACACCACTATTCTCACTGCACTCAATCTCCCAATAACAGCGTCCACACACACTCTCTCTACACAACACCTGCAAATTGTTATCAAATCTGTCTGGATGATCAGGATACAACTGTTGTGTGTCAGTGACAGTAATCACTCTGTTCCTCTCAGACAGACTGAGGTATTCATTCACTGTGTTCAGATCCAGAGTCAGCTGATGGGAATCTGACGGAGAGAAAACACATCAGAATCAGGAATTATGAATCTGTCTGATCTTTTAATATATCTGAACAATGTATCATCAGTGTCTCAGTGCAGCTGATCAGACATCCTGTGCAAATCATCATTTACATGATCAATTATAAAACTCTTCTATCATGTTTATTTCTCCTTCTACAGGAAGAACATGAACACATTCAGTGAGTTTTTCTGCTTGTTTCTCAGTGACTTACATTGTAGGAAGTCGTTCCTGGTCTTGGGATTCATGTTGGTGAATGTGACTGTGGAAATAAACAGACATGAACAGTGTGAAGAGAAATGACAAGATAAAATACATCCATTTCTAAGACGTTTCTAATCTGATATTAGATGATCCAGGACTCATTTCTGAGAACAGAAGAATCTCCAGATGCCTCATATATAAAACACGCGTATCGGATTCAATCCTAAATTTCAATGGATTTCAATTTTAATATATACATAAGTATTTATTACTTCTAAACCATCAAGGGATGTTTGTGGCTGTTCTGTAGAGTTGATGCACTTGAATTAAAGATGAACTGTGATTTATAAAGTGGGATTTTATTTGTGCGCATGTTTTATAAATCATAGGAACATTTCAGAAACTGTTGTACGTTCACATTTCGGATCGTTCTCCGCACGTCTGTATAAACGAGGCGCAGGACTTTACCTCTATCAGAGATCTTCTCGAGCTCCTCTTTGCAGAAATCCTCCAGTTTGTCTCTCAGCTGATGGACAGATTCTCTCACGCCATCAAAAGAGGAGAGAGAACTGAAGGAAACGTCGGGTTCGTCTGTAGATTCAGGAGGTGCTGAGAGAGACTGGAAACTCTACAGAAAACAGAAATCAAAACTCATCATCTCCACACTTCAGCCAATAACCTGCACTATATCAGATCTGAGCGGCTCTTGTTGACTTCACTTCTCTTCAGTGACTCGCTTCAATCCAGCACTTTCACACAATCAGCACATTCTTCTCATATTCATCATTTAATGCTACAAACTCTAGTATTTCACACTTACACTCCTTGTGAAAAAGAAAGTAGCGTACTTGTAACAGAAATAATATACTTTAAAAATATATAAGTGCAGATTGGCTGTAATGTTTTCAGAAACTTGATTGCATGTTTTTTGCAGTTAAATAAATGTGGAATAGTTTAATGTTTTTATTAAATGCAAATAGCTGAGCTTTAGAGTGTTTTTTTGCCCTGCTTAAGTTAGTCTCATTCTGCTCTCATGAAATGTTTCTCTGTGAGTCTCTTGCTCAAGTCCACTATGATCCAGTTCTTCTAGATCTCTGTTACCTGCAGGAACTGGATGTGATGGTGTGTGTGTGAAAGCTGCTCCAGATCAGCGTCTCTCCTCCTCAGATCATTGATCTCCTGCTCCAGTCGCTCCAGTCGTCCTTCAGCTCGACTCACTGCAGTCTTTTCCTGATCTCTGATCCGCTGTGTCGCCTCAGAGCGGCTTCTCTCAATGGAGCGGATGATCTCAGTGAAGATCTTCTCACTGTCCTCCACTGCTGTGTGTGCAGAGCGCTGTTACACACACATCACAATCACACAGTGAGTTCAGTGAGTCCAAACTGAGACGTCTCACACTTCTCTTCTTCTCCAGACTCACCTTATGAGACTCCACAGCCTCTCTCAGCTGATGAAGATCTTTCTGTCTCTGCTGGATTCTCTGACGGATCTTCATCTGCGTCTCCTTCAGCTGTTTCTGGAGGACAAACCAATAACAGCAAATGACACATAAAACTACTGTCACACAATAAGGGTTAAAGATCTAGCATGGCAAGTTTATACTGAAGGTTCAAACCACAGATCAGTGAAGTTTGATGTTATTGACGTCATCATCTTTGATTTGGGCTCTGCGTACATGAGTTGATCAATGATTTGATTTTATTTGTGAATCAAAATTGGTCCTTAAAAAAAAAAACTTTTAAAAGTAGCATTCCTTTAAAAAAGTATATGTGAATAATATACTTTAAAAGAATATACTTAAGTGTGAACTGAATGTAATGTTTACAGACACGTAGTTGCATGTTAATTGCCATTAAATGAAAATGTATTATAGTTTAAATTTATATTTAAAGCAATTAGCTGAACTTGACAGTGATTTCTTAGTACTTCTTCAAATGTTATTTCATAATTCTATTCTTTTTAAAATACAGTTAAAGTGTACTGTCATCTGTACAGACAAGCATTTATGATAAACTAAAATATACTGTAATAATGAAGTTGTACATTACAAATAAATTAACATTAAATATATTGAATAACACACTACAGTTGTAATTATAATCAAGTACTTTACATGTGCTTTAGTATGTCAACACATCAAAATAAGTGCAGTTCTTTAAAGCACGGAGAAAAAGAGTCACATTGAAATATTAAAAATTATTTAAAGGTGCTTTGTTTTAACCTTTAATTTGACATTAGTGTATTTATTAAGTGAAACAGTCATGAACATTTACTCTCTTTAAATGTACACTATGTAATTTTTTTCGCCGCTAGGGGTCGCTAACCTCTTACAATAACAAAGGCGTAGTTTGATGACGTAACATTTGCTAAGAACTATGGATCTTGTCGTCAACGTCAAGCCGGCCTAGGGTTGCCAACCGTTCCGTATAATACGGAATCGTTCCGTATTTGACACATAAAAGTCTTGTTCTATATTGAACTGATACGGAACGCACTTTGTTCCGTAATTTTTGAGAATACATTCAGTGCAAATCCATGACAGACACATTATAGCTTCTAATATAGTCTATGTCAGACAGACTATATGAACGAAGACATTTGTATGCTAGGAAAAAAAAAAACCTACGGTGCGGTAACAGATAGGCTACTAATTTCTCCCCGTTTGTCTATGATCAGCGTAGTGTTTTTAACATCTTGGAACATCATCAGAGAATCCCCTTTTAATTGGTCGTTTCAGTCATTGTGAGTCACGTATCGTAGCAACGATGACGACAAGTGACAACAGCGGGAAATGTAAAAATGATAGCCTTTATATTTCACATCTATGTGGTTCAGTCTTGTATATTGATTAGGCCTACTTTGCTTTTCTATAAATATATAGGCCTAATAAGTTGTATTATAATATGCTATAATGTATGAAATATATTTATATAAATGTATCAATTAGTTTCCACAATATTCACCAGAAGTCATCATTTCAGGGGTTATTTTTCAAAATTTTCTTCCGTGGGGGCCAGGCACGGCGTTAGTTTTCGGCGCACCCAAAACTAAAAAAAAAAAAAAAAAAAAATCTTAATATATTCTAATTTTGTCAAGAATTATAAAAAATCGTCAATAAGCTCATCATTTGTACTAAAATAGTCTAAATGTTTAGTTTTTAAAAAGCTGGCTGTCTATTTTGATGTTTCTGCGCAAGTTCAGCAGACGGTGGTTCGGGTTCGATCAGAGCTCGTGAGTGGAGAGCGCATTTCTGAATATTCCGCTCCGCTCACTCATTCCGCAGGGTCGCTCGCTCAACCCAGAATGGCCTGCTGGATCGAAAATATGTGGAGGGCTGCCTCCGACTAATTTTTTTTTTTTTCTAGTGGACTAGTAGTTGTTCATTTAAGCCATTTGTGGACAAATCGCCCCTTTATATTAATTTAATTACTTAAATAGGCTGGTACAGGATAATAAGCGTTATGACCGCACGCATAAAGCTTGCCAACAAAGAACCTGTTAAAGTAATGATTATGAATGTGTCTAAATTAGCAAGGAGACATTTATTTGTTTAGTAATAAACTGGTGTTTTCTGTGTCGCTGCAGAGAGAAATGCACATTTCATATGGATAATCAGAGAGTAGCCTATTTATTTTGGTTTGAATATTTTCGTTTAAAAGTAGACATTTCAAGCTTTCTGTAATAGATAGCCTATATTTCTCAAATCTGTGAGGCACAAGCTGAGTTTCGGCACCCTCCAGTTCACGTGCAATGCAAGTTGTGCTGCTTGGCGCCTTATTACATTGCCTGCTATATATTTGCTTCTTATTTAATAAATACAGGCAATTTGTTGATAAAACATTGATAAAAATTAAGATACAATTTATACAAAACGAAAATCTTTTAAAAAGAGTTTTCTACAAAACAAAACTTAATGAAGTCGTCAAAATCATGTTTTACCAAAAACAGCGCCGTTGCTAGGAGGGCGCCAGCGCCTCTGCCTTTCAGCGCCTCTGCCTCGCGAGTGGATGATAGCCCTGAAGACGCCTAGCAATGGTATACCTTTAGTGGTAGTATACCTTCAGTTAAGTTATACCTACCTTAAGAGTCTTCGTAGTGCGCTTAAGAGACAACGTTATCGGAAACGCAGCCCAGGTATGATGCGTAATGGAGATTCCAAAGCGCTCTTCTTTGGTCAGAACCATGGAGAGCGATCGTGGATATAGGTCTGTCCTATGCACCGAAACTTTTAACAATGCAACAAAAATTTTAAAGCGCATCAAGCTATTAAAATCTATATTATGTATACGCACAGATAATATAACAGTAGGCTTTATTAGTCAATATTTTTTTATTAGGTTAAACAGTGATTGGATAACGTTTTTAATTTAACGTTTTTAATTTAAGGCCCACCCACTATTGGTCTGACCCATCCAAAACTGGAATCCTGGCGCCGTGCCAGGTGGTGGTGGTGGTGGTGGTGGTGGTTCACCCAACCCAAACCCCGCTCACTGTTCCGTATTTCTATTTCAGAAAGTTGGCAACCCTACGCCGGCCGATCTAATAATGTTTATGGATGACTGAATACATCGATGCTTTTATCATGACTGTGATATGAAGCAGTTCGGGATTGCTAAGAGACAGCTATCAGCTCCACACGCGACGTGACTCCCGCGGATATATGTAACCCTTTTCTCAACTAATTTAATTTGAAATTTCCCTAAATCAAGAAAACCCTGGATTACCGGCAGTTGAATGTTGAATTGGCCGGAGTTTTTTTCTCTTCTCAAACTAATAATAATGCACAGTGCCTCCACCAGGGAATAATAAAGCAAAAATAAATTTACTTATAATTTACTTCCCCAGAATTTTAAATTCTTGTTAGTTTTTCCCCCAATTAATTGAAATAATAAATCAATACAGCAATTCCAAATAAGGGAAAAAGAATAACAATGATTTATTATTTAAACACTAATATGAAACACTTTTTGTTGGAAAAAAATAAAATTAAAATAAAATAACAACTGGTGTTTCAAAGCGTAAAATAAGAAATGGAAAAAAAAAATTTGGTTTGTTCAGTTGTATAAAAGTTTTGCACTCCTTACACCATTAGGTACTCAATAGCCTCAATCTCTCTGAGTATTCTAAATTATCACCCTAAAAAAAACAATACACTCTCCCTTCTTATTTTAAGTGAAAAATAAAATACACCAGATAATTATTGAAAACTCACAATTACTCCTTTGAATCGATTTACACACTTCACAGAATTAACAAAATTAACTCCGTAACAACACAGTAGATTTAGTTTGGTCACAGTCTCTTATGGAAAAAAACACTATTTTGGCTAGCCGTTGGGGCCCAATCGTTGGTGCACTTTCAAGGGAAATGAATTAGAGTAAAACTCAGTACATCCAGAGAATTTGTCGAAACGATTTCACTTACATTCCATCCAGGGAAATGACGAAGCAATGAAAAGTGATCACTTACAGCACGAGCCGCGAATATAACACTCACGCAGTCACGCAGCCTCGGAGCGGGGTGAAAGTCCAGTCCAACCGCAACGACAAAGCAACGACAAAACGCGATGAATCTCGTCCCCCAGACACTATTACGAGTCGTCTGGAAGTGCTTCTTGTGACACCGATGATTCAGTTACCGTCCTTTTTATGTGAATTTCTCCGTCTCAATATCTCACAGTTAATGCACCAAGCAGATGACGCAACCCAACGGCAGAATGGGTTGAAATTATACTACAGTAAAATAAAAAATAACACTTGAAACAAACAAAATCGAGTAGATGAAAGTCCTATCTGTCACTTTGGGCCTGTACTATCAGTAATGAAGTCTCCAAGAATGACGCTCACTTTCAGTAACACGAGGACATGTGCTGCCGTTTCTTCGCCATGTGCAGTCTCTTCGCCATGTCGTCTCTATAACGTAACTTAACGCAACGTGCGTCCGTAAACTTTAAACAATCTCAATGCTGATTGGTCAACATTAATACACTTCAGTTCAACAGAACACCTCATTTGAGTAAAGGAAACAGTACAAATGATAAAGAAACAAAGAATGTTGGTACATTTTGTTACATCACATTATCAAATAAACAAAATATCAAAAGTATATATTTTAATACTCTGAAATTTTCAAAATAAGGCGTATTTTTAAGGCATATTTTAAGGGGTCCCTACACACTCCCCCCACCAAAAGTCCAGTATGCCCCCATGCTGGTCATAGACCATCTTAAGGGTGACCATGTTTTTAGACAGGGCTAAGACTAATTGGTACAAGTGTGGGCATATTTTTACACACATTGCATAATGCATCTGCATTGCACCACCAAGCATGTGAACTTTTATAGCCACTAGAAAAATACGACGCATTGATAGCTGATACATTAACACTACATCGCTTGGATGCAAAAGTCTCAATATGTGGCTCTCCTAATGTATCATATGTAAATCGGGTATTAAGCTTCCTCTCCCTACAGGATCTTCGTACTACAGGAGGTACCACATCTGACTGAACTTCAGTACCTTCACCACTAGTAGCTGGAGTCTGCATAGCATTGTCATGACCTACAGCCATTACATCGTCAGTCACATCAACCCTTTCAACATCAGGCTCATGCTGAACAGCAGAAGTTTCACTTTGACATGGAGCTATAAGTGCTTCGGAACTACTATGAGAATCACAAGACTCTGAGCATTCTACATCTCGTACAGGGGTTTCAATCTGGATCTCTGCCATTGGAGAAATATCTGTCATATCCTCAACATAAACCCAAACTCAGACTCTGAATCAGAAGAATGGCGTTCTTTTGGAACGGAATCAACTACAAAAGGAGAGTTTGCTAACTCAGCAGTTTTCCGCTTCTCCTTTGCTCTCCTACGCCTCAAAGCTCTAGGTGGTGGAGTAGGCATGATGTCTGCCTGTGTACGTAGCCTGACTTCCTGTCCCAAAGGCAGGATATGATTTCGATGCAGGACTTTGACTGGCCCCTTACCATCAACAGGCTTCAAACGATACACAGGAATGCCAGAGAATTGACCCTCCACTACATAAGGATTAGCACTCCACCTGTCTGCAAGCTTTTGTTTTCCCTTTAGGCCAAGGTTTCGAATCAGAACTCTGTCTCCAGCATTCAGACTATGGTAACGGACTTTCTGATCATACCGCTCTTTGTTACTCTGATTCATCTTTTGAGCAGTAGCTTGAGCTAACTGATGAGCTGCCTGTAATTCCTGCTTCATTTTGGCCACATACTTCAAATATGACACAGGCGAGGTGTTGTCAGGGGAAACTCCAAAGCATACATCAACGGGTAATCGGGCCTCCCTGCCGAACATAAGAAAATATGGTGAGAAACCAGTGGCCTCGTTGACAGTATAATTGTATGCATGGACAAGATGAGCTATATGCTGACTCCACTGGCACTTCTGACTAGGCTCAAGGGTACCCAGCATGTCCAACAAGGTCCGGTTGAACCTCTCCGGCTGAGGGTCACCTTGTGGATGATAAGGTGAAGTTCTTGACTTCTTCACACTCAGCATTGTAAACATGTCAGACACCAACCGGCTCTCAAAATCCCTGCCCTGGTCTGAGTGTATTTGAGTTGGAAGGCCATAATGGATGAAATACTTTTCCCAAAGAGTCTTTGCCACAGTAGAAGCTTTTTGGTCCCTAGTGGGAAAGGCTTGCGCATAACGGGTGCAATGGTCTGTGACCACCAAAACATTACACACATTGCGAGAATCTGCTTCGATGGTAAGAAAATCAATGCATACAAGATCCATAGGCCCTGAACTCTGCATGTGGGACAATGGAGCAGCTCTCTGAGGCAGCGTTTTCCTCTTTATGCAGCGGTCACATGTTTTACAGTAGGCCTCTACATCACGCTTCATGTGTGGCCAATAAAATCGGTCACGGACCAGACTGTAAGACTTATCAAAGCCTAGATGTCCTATCTCGTCATGCAAAGATTTCAACACCATGCTGTGGTACTGCTTGGGAAGAACAAGCTGTCGCTTTACTCTTTGGTCACTCAGCCTAATGGTTCTGTACAACAAGCCATTATCTATTGACAACTTCTCCCATTCTCGTTTCAGCAACTTCATCTCAGGTTGATTTTGATGGACACTACTTGCAGGTTTCTTATGACAGACAGCTTCCCACACCTCTCCCAGGCATGCATCATTTCTTTGGGCAGCTTGGAGCTCACTTGGACTAAGCTCAGGTAAGTGATCAGCAACCAATGTAGTAGCTTGACAATAAGCCTTAGGAACAGCAGACATATGGGCCCCTATCTGTTGCACAACACATGGATAAGATACACAACCTGCTCTTCTCTCCAGAGACATTTCCTGACAAAGAGCTCGGACACCCGCTGCTGGAATTTCCTGCCACTCATCATCAACACTTGGGTGAGTATGTGGACGTCTGGACAAGGCATCAGCGTCGACGTTCTTTCGGCCTGGCCTGTATTTCAGACTGAAATTGTAGGTGGTGAGGGCTGACAACCAACGATGACCAGTCGCATCAAGTTTTGCTGACTTCAGGATATAGGTTAGAGGGTTGTTGTCAGTTCTAACCTCAAACTGGACACCATAAAGATAGTCGGTCTACAATTGCCCACTTAAGAGCTAGAAATTCCAGTTTGTGCGCAGGATAATTTCTGTCTGAAGGAGAAAGACTTCGACTGATGAAAGCAACCGGGCGGAGACCTTTATCATGCTCCTGATACAACACCCCTCCAAGTCCATCCAGACTTGCGTCCACATGCAAGACGTAAGGCTTTTGTACATCAGCAAAGGCTAGCACTGGAGCTTGGGTCAGACAATTTTTGAGTGTTTGAAAGGCAGTGTCACACTGAGCAGTCCATCGGGAGCCAAAAGGTTCAGAGAATTTGTAGCACGGCTTGGCATTACAAACAGGTGAGTTATGTTTCTTTTTAGAAGATGGGTACCCCTGCAGCAGTTCATTTAGGGGCCGACACAACTTTGAGAAATCCTTCACGAAACGGCGGTAATATCCACAGAATCCCAAAAACGCTCGAAGCTCTGTCACTGTTTGTGGTTTGGGCCAAGATACCACAGCCTCGATCTTTGAAGGGTCAGTAGATATTCCATCCTGTGAAACGATATGTCCCACGTAGTTCACAGATGTCCTGCCGAATTGACACTTATCAAGGGAGATCTTCAACCCTTCATCCCTCAACCTATCCAGAACCTTCAACAGCCGCTGTTGGTGCTCTTCAAGAGTCCGCCCAAAAACAATTAGGTCATCTAAGTACACAAGCACCTCCAAGAAGTTCATGTCTCCTACTGTTCTCTCCATGACCCTCTGGAAAGTGGCAGGTGCTCCACAGATACCCTGGGGCATACGCTCAAATTCATAAAAACCCAAAGGGCAGATGAATGCGGTCTTTTCCTTGTCGGAGTCACTCATTGGTATTTGATAATATCCACTTCTCAGATCTAAAACAGTAAACCACTTACTCCCAGAAAGACTGTGAAGAGCATCTTCAATTCGGGGTACAGTATATTGATCTGGTATGGTCCGTTGGTTGAGCGTCCGATAGTCCACACACATTCTGACCTTCCCTGACTTTTTACGTACCACTACAATGGGCAGGGGCAGTAGGGGCTTCGGGACTCTGAAATGATGCCAGCATTCTTAAGTTCTTGTAGATGCTGCCTCACATCCTCCCAATCAGCTGGGGCGAGACGTCTAGATCTTTCTCTGAAAGGACGCGAATCATTCAGCCTAATCTCATGCATAGTACTTTTTGCACAGCCCACGTCCCACTCATGAAGGGAAAACACTTCTTTTCTCTTCATCATCTCCTCACACAAACTCCGTTTGGCTTCTTCCGGCATCGGAGAATCTCCAAAATCAAAGCATGTAGGTGACAAGTTACTTTGTTCCGACTGTTGGTTGGAGGAAAGTTGTGGCACCATGGTCACAGGAAATACATGAGCAAGAGGAGTTCCTCGCTTTATCCATACTTCTCTTGTAGACGTGTTCCTGACAGTCACCATGACCCGTCGGCTGGACACAATGGATGCAGAATGAACTTCAGGTCTCACTTGCAAGTCAACAGTAAAGGTATCATCAACTTCCGCTTTATCTACTAACAACAAAGATTCTGTCATCCGACTCGGTAATTTAGGTAGACCTGGGAGTTGCATAACCTGACCTGGCTTCAAGACAACAGGGGAATTCTTCACAAACCAAACTGTTCCGTGTTTGTTTGGATCACCCTGACACACGTCCGTCTGCTGAATAGACTCAAATGCTTCTCGTATTACAGGATGCATAGTCAACACGTTCAGGAACTTCTCTCCAGCCTGTTCACGACAAGACTCAAGCAGCTTCCTCACTAAGCTAGTGTTGGTCCCAACCAAAATGGCTATCCCCTCTCTTTTCAAAGGGTCTGGACACACGATTGCGAGAGTGTCAACCACCTGATGCACCCCAGCCACATTTTCAGTAAATTCAAGTCTGAGGGGTAAGTATCCATCATACGGATATTTATGCGAGCTAAGACCCCAGATCTCAAGATTTTCCACAGGTTGAAGAGGCAAGTGCTTCAGGTACGTGTCATAGAAACTCTGATACAATAGAGTGACCTGAGAGCCACTATCAAGAAGAGCTTTTGCGTAAATCCCTTCAATTTGAACAGGCACCTCAGAGACAGGCCCTACTAAACCTATAGGCAATTGTGGCTGGCCAACATCAAGCAGAAATGAAACATGAGTGGAACGTAGGTTATCTGGAACTCCGTGCCGTTCTGTCACTGAGCTCCACTGAAGTTTCCCTGTAAGCGGTGCATTTTCATCAGCTTCTGATTTACCTTCCTGAGATCCTCAGGTCCTTTGCACTCCCACTTCTTATGACCATCTTCACCACAGTTATAACAGAAGATAGCAGGCAGAGTTAACTTGGAAGTTTTGGGCTTGTAGGCACTGTCTCGGTTCATAGCTTCCTTTGTCTGACTGGGCATTTTCTGTGGGGCACAGTCAGAGGCAGGGGTCACAGTGGCCATGCTCAACAGTTGACTCACCTGAGTAGACAATTCTTTAACCTCCTTCTTCAGGCTTTGTAATTCAGGCGGCACAGGCACGTGGGGAGAGGCAACATTAGCAACAGAAGCTTTAACTTTCTCTCATGCAGCTACCCAGTGTTCTTCCTCTCGAACTTCCTTCATCAACTGTGAGAAAGAAGGGGGATCATGCAGAGTGTGAGTCATTCTCATTCGCAAAGCAACCATATCATTGGTCAGAGCCCCCTTAATCAGCTGCTCCATTCTGGCTCTATTTATACTGGCTGCCTCAATCCCACCCTTCAACAAGGCTCTGTGGAGAAGTTTATCTAGGCGGTACAAGAAAGCTGAAAGTTTCTCTCCACTTTCCTGGTAGGTATGGCGAAATCTAGCCATAAGGTCAGGCCCACTCTCAGTAGTTCCATATACAGTCTCAAGGGCAGCTAAGTACTCATTTGCAGTCGCTGATGGGCTACTCACTTTAAGAAACCCGACAATATCAGCCGCGGGACCTCGCAAACTCTCAACGATGCGTTGCTTCTTTGCAGATTCGGTGCATTGCTATTCACTTATCATTTGAGCGGCCTGCTCCATCCAGACTTCATACTCTTCCTCACCTGGAGGGACAGGTTTCAACCCTGAGAACAATCTCAATTTTCTGTAACTAGGACCATCACTAGACACCTGATTACACCGATCTACTAATTTGCCTATGGCATCAACTAGATCCACACTGATGTCAGATTTAGGAGGCTGATTTTCCACAATCATGGCCTTCACTTCATCCATAGACTTGCCCTCCTGCTGTAACAAGGCTTGCAGCTTGAACTGGAACGTATCACCTTCGGAGGCAGGACCATGGGCTACTAGACTACCCACTAAGTTCACACTCCAGGGTCTAGCTTCATTTTCTATACCTATCTCAGGAGGTATAACATCAGGATCTAAATCAGCACTGGTCTCCACTAAAATAAACAACCATCTGCCAGTTACATCACCACGGCGACCACGTATTCTAGTGCGACCAAAAACTTTTACTGTGTTTAACACTTTTCCAATAGTGTCATTACTGGCATCCAAAGGAACACTGCTCAAAACAATAGCACGTGAGACATCAACACTCTCTTCTCTGCTCCACTCGACAGTCTGCGACAGATCCATAATTTTGAAAGTAAATGCAAGTCACTAGTATTATGGCAAAAATTAAACAAATTGTTTTTCAGATCAGCCGTTACCACTACACTAAATTCTAGAAGAAAATATAGACGCGGGTAAAAAGGGAAAAAAAAATGATCCCAGCGGGGCCTCCAAAAATGTAACCCTTTTCTCAACTAATTTAATTTGAAATTTCCCTAATCAAGAAAACCCTGTATTCCCGGCAGTTGAATGTTGAATTGGCCGGAGTTTTTTTCTCTTCTCAAACTAATAATAATGCACGGTGCCTCCACCAGGGAATAATAAAGCAAAAATAAATTTACTTATAATTTACTTATAATTTACTTCCCCAGAATTTTAAATTCTTGTTAGTTTTTCCCCCAATTAATTGAAATAATAAATCAATACAGCAATTCCAAATAAGGGAAAAAGAATAACAATGATTTATTATTTAAACACTAATATGAAACACTTTTTGTTGGAAAAAAATAAATAAAATTAAAATAAAATAAAATAAAATAACAACTGGTGTTTCAAAGCGTAAAATAAGAAATGGAAAAAAAAAAAATTGGTTTGTTCAGTTGTATAAAAGTTTTTCACTCCTTACACCATTAGGTACTCAATAGCCTCAATCTCTCTGAGTATTCTAAATTATCACCCTCAAAAAAACAATACACTCTCCCTTCTTATTTTAAGTAAAAAATAAAATACACCAGATAATTATTGAAAACTCACAATTACTCCTTTGAATCGATTTACACACTTCACAGAATTAACACAAAATTAACTCCGTAACAACACAATAGATTTAGTTTGGTCACAGCCTCTTATGGAAAAAAAACACTATTTTGGCTAGCCGTTGGGGCCCAATCGTTGGTGCACTTTCAAGGGAAATGAATTAGAGTAAAACTCAGTACATCCAGAGAATTTGTCGAAACGATTTCACTTACATTCCATCCAGGGAAATGACGAAGCAATGAAAAGTGATCACTTACAGCACGAGCCGCGAATATAACACTCACGCAGTCACGCAGCCTCGGAGCGGGGTGAAAGTCCAGTCCAACCGCAACGACAAAGCAGCTCGCGATGAATCTCGTCCCCCAGACACTATTACGAGTCGTCTGGAAGTGCTTCTTGTGACACCGATGATTCAGTTACCGTTCTTGATGCGAATTTCTCCGTCTCAATATCTCACAGTTAATGCACCAAGCAGATGACGCAACCCAACGGCAGAATGGGTTGAAATTATACTACAGTAAAATAAAAAATAACACTTGAAACAAACAAAATCGAGTAGATGAAAGTCCTATCTGTCACTTTGGGCCTGTACTATAAGTAATGAAGTCTCCAAGAATGACGCTCACTTTCAGTAACACGAGGACATGTGCTGCCGTTTCTTCGCCATGTGCAGTCTCTTCGCCATGTCGTCTCTATAACGTAACTTAACGCAACGTGCGTCCGTAAACTTTAAACAATCTCAATGCTGATTGGTCAACATTAATACACTTCAGTTCAACAGAACACCTAATTTGAGTAAAGGAAAAACAGTACAAATGATAAAGAAACAAAGAATGTTGGTACATTTTGTTACATCACATTATCAAATAAACAAAAAACAAAATATCAAAAGTATATATTTTAATACTCTGAAATTTTCAAAATAAGGCGTATTTTAAAGGCATATTTTAAGGGGTCCCTACACATAAAAGGAATATGACATCTCATTCTACCGAACTACACGCAAAGCAGAATTACAACTCACAGCTCAGTTTATTAGACAAATTAAACTTGTGAGGTAACGCAGCGCTGTTTCACTTGGTCTAACGTTACACTATCACACTAAACTGCATTTAAATGTGTTGAAATGTAGGCCTGTGTTAGTTTGTCTGTATGAGACTAGCAGTAAGCTAGATCAACATTAGAATAACATACAGATCATATTATAACATTTTATCATTGTTGAACTATATAACATTGATTAGTTTTATGTAAATGTGCTCACCTGTTTAATAAAGTACATGTAGGAGCGGTCGAAGTCTCGGACGTGGAGCTCTCTGGATATAACTTACTGTCTATGGGAGCTCTTGGCATCTCGAAAACACCGCGCTGGTATTGATTCTCGTTTTAGTTCTCCTTTTTTATCCAAAGTCTGCTTGCCATGGTCCATAATGTTTGAACGAAACAAAGCTCATTATCATTTAAAGACACATGCACTCAAACAGCGTGCTGAAAACAGAGCTGTTTTTGACCAGGTAAAATTAGTGTTTTCTTACAATACTAATGAGAATTTTAATTAAAGTATATTACAAACTTTTAATTTAGACCCTAAAGAATCATATTAGCTTGTACAAAAATTACATTATATGACCCCTTTAAATAATCACTCGTTATTCAAATTTAGATATGTCGATAATACCTCAAGTGTATGGAACGTATGCTTATTTTGTGAAAATTTCTGTCACTGTCCATCTTTATTATGTGGGTTTAGGGGGCGCATAGATCTAGGATATGTACGGAACGTTTTTTTTAAGCTGAAAATGTATTACTTTCAAATATATGCATTTCTAGTGTGTATAGAAACAATTTATATGTTTTAAATACAATTATGATTAGGCCTACTGTAGGCTAATATATGTAGCAGGGCATTCAGTTACCTTTGAAAGGACAAAAATAAGGTGTCCGTGTATTTCATTAGACTTTAACTTTGCCAGCTATAAAAAAAATCTAGCATTTCCTCGCGTTTTACCACTGATATTTAGTGACAGTCGATATGCATGGGCCACTGGCGATGACAGTCCCCCTCCCCCTCCCCCTCCCCCTCCCCCTCCCCCTCCCCCTCCCTCTCCCTCTCCCTCCCTCTCCCTCCCTCTCCCTCCCTCTCCCTCCCTCTCCCTCTCCCTCCCCTCTCCCCTGCTGTGCCATACCACACCCACTCCCCCTCCCTTCTTATCACAGCCATCCACGCCCAATTAAGTTGCATTTTTCAAAAAGATTGTGAGCTAGACTTGAGCTGAAAGAGGGGGGTTTCATGACCCTTTAAGTGCACTTAAATGGCCTTTCATTTCAGTAATATTATATTATCAGTACAGTTTTATCTTTTAAATATACTTTTACTACAAGTGCACGTCAATACAATTAATCACACTTCGTTTTTAAACCTAGTGGTTAAGATTACTTCTATGTTTTTTATCCTTTTTAGAGCTTGAAACTTTTGAACCTCTTTGACTTTCAATGTATAGAGTAAAATAGACATTCTTCAAAATATCATCTTTACAATCTACAGAAGAAAGTGAGTCAAACCGGTTTGGGACAACATGAGTAAATGAGTGAGTAAATGAAGACACTTTCATTTCTGCGTGATCAATCCCTCTCAGTTCATACCTGTGTCTCTGTCCTCTGTGCTGCAGTTGATACAGTTTTGTGGGTTTTATGTTCACACTCTTTACACCGCAAACAAATGCATTCTTGATCAGTGACACAGAACATTTCTAGCTCTTTATCATGTTTACGGCAGATCATGTCCTGCAGTCGTCCAGTGGCATCAATCACTTTGTGTCGTTTACGAGAGTGAAATTCCTCATGACGGTCTAAATGAGTTTGACAGTAAGATTCCTGACACACCAGACAGGACTTGACGGCTTTGTATTTTCTTCCAGTACAGACGTCACACTGCACGTCTCCAGATCCAGCGTAACAGTCAGAAGGAAGTTTAGTCTTCTTCAGTTTCTCCACCAGTTCAGCCAGAATGGTGTTTTTAGCTAAAGCAGGTCTTGGACTGAAGGTCTGTCTGCACTGAGGGCAACTGTAGACTCTCTTCTCATCCTCCTGATCCCAGCAGTCTGTAATACAGATCTTACAGTAACTGTGTCCACAGGGAATAGCCACTGGTTCCTTCAGGAGATCCAGACACACTGCACACGTGAACTCATCCTGATCCACTGAAATTCTGGCTTCTGCCATTTTACTGCATGAATACAGAGAGACACAAACACACAACAGCTCAACAACACTTCAGTTTCTGTTTCTCTGAACTGAGGAGCTGTGTGTTCTGAGCTGTTCACGTGTGTGAAATAGGCGTGTCTGTAAAGCAGCTTCCTCATTCACACACACACTTTACTGCTGTGTTTACTGTATGTGTCCTTCAAGTGGAGTCGAAAATATCATAATTACGAGTCCCGAGCTCATGAATGACAGAGCAATGTTTACTTGATGAATAACATCAAGTCAAACTAGTATTGAGGAGCAGGTCAGAAGCTAGAAGCAAGTAATTTGTAATTATAACAAGCGAGTTTCGTTTTATTTTAAAGGGTTAGTTCACCCAAAAATGAAAATGCTGTCAGTAATTACTCACCCTCATGTTGTTCCAACCCCGTAAGACCTTCGTTCATCTTCGGAACACAAATTAAGATATTTTTGATTAAATCTGAGCGCTGTCTCACTCCTCCGTAGGCTTCTAAGGGATTGAAACTTGCTGGCCCAGAAAAGTTATTAAAGAGATCGTTAATATAGTCCAAGTGACTACAGTGGCTTAATCTTAAGTTTATCAAGCGACGAGAATACTTTTTGTGCGCAAAAAAACCCCAAAATAACGACTTTATTCCACTTTTAATTTCCTTCTCTCTGGGCCTCGAGTCTTTTCACGTAGTGTTTAAGTGTTTTAGTGGCCAATAGTGAGCCTACGTGGTGACGTGCAACACAGACGCGCCAATGTTTTTAAATCATGCTGAGTGTTTGTTGCCGCTGTTGTCAGTGGCGAAGGGCAACAGTGTTTTCTTGGCGCTCGTGCTCTTCACACAGACTTCACTTCAATCTGTCGCTCAACATCGTGGCGCAGACTCTCTATTCGTTCCAGTGAAATCTCAAAACAAATTACGTGTCCATGCTTTTGACAAGCAATCACTGATGAACATCTTTGGTTTTAATGGGAAAAAACAACAACTATATGATATGACACCCTTGTCAACAAAAGATCTACCACCAGACCATTAAAGGTAGTGAAGGCAATTATCAGAGAGCTAGCAATAGCAAGTATAGCTTTGAAAGCATAAGATCCCACCCTCCCTTCAGAGCGTCTCCAAAGCCACGTCTCCTTCAAAACACACAAACTCACACAGCAGAGTCTGCAAAGTGTCACAAGATGAGAGACGACGTTAAACTACCTGATGTCTCAAAGCACATAACATCACATTAATAATGAACATAAACACCTTAAAGAGCTCTGACCTGTACCACTTGACGCTGCAGATTCATTTCGCCGTTGATAGTCTTGCCATTGAAACGAACCACTCTGAGTATAACGTCACAGGTTTCTATCTCTTCAAAATTACAGTAGTTATGGCGTGAACGCAGAATAATCTCGCTGTTTTGGTTCAGGAGTAACTGTAAAAGGTGGCTGATGTTTGCGCGAGCAGGTGCGCGGAGGTATGAAAATACACATGTTGACAGACAGGTAGGACATTGTACAATCGTATAAAGAGCAACAAAATCTTGTGAATTTGTTAACATTAGAAAGAAATAGCCTACCAAAATATCAAAGCACTGAGTACTGGATCAGTTTTGCAAATGATGTTTGGGTTTCTTTTATTAACATAAGTGGAAATACCTGTATGAATGTTATGGAAGGTCAGCCAGAACACCCTAGCAACCATATACTGTAGCAACACCCCGGCAACTGCTTAACAAGAGCCTAGCAACCACCCAGCATATCCTAGCAACCATCTTGCAACACTTTAGCAAACACCCAGAACATCCATCTATTATGAACTAACTTCAAACTATTTTCCTCCATCCATCCATCCATCCATCCATCCATCCATCCATCCATCCATCCATCCACATTTCAAAAGTTCACACTTACAGATAATCAGATATAGTATATATTATAATGTGTCCTAAAGAATAGTCTGTCAGTGTAAGGAAGATGTAGGCTGAGTGGAATCCATAAGCGGATCTTTATTAAAGGATCTGAGCATAAAATCCAAACAATAGTCACAACTCGTAGTCAGGTCACAGGCCTTGGTCGAAGCACAGGTAAAACAATCAAATGGCAGACAAATCCAAAAAACAGCAATCCAAAAGCATGAGTCAAAAGGCAAAACAATGGTCATAACGGTAGTCATCAATAGAGAATGGTAGAACGCTTAGTAAGGCAGAGAACTGGCAATACTTCGCAATAAGGCAGTGATAGCACATGGCTTAAATACAGGGTGACAGAAAATGACAAGACATGAAATGATGTGGGAGGAACAGGAAGTAACAGAGTTCAATATTCAGGTGATGGCTCCCTCTGATGGACTGGTGCCTGATCAAACGTTACAGTCAGCAAGTGTGTGAGAGATGTGCCGTGTTTGTGTTTCAATCATCATCTCATCACGTTTGTCTACGGTCTCGTAATTCAAGTGTGCAAAACTAATTTATTCAATCAAATCATTTATTTCTTCTAGAGTTCATGTTTTTCATCCCTTGTGACCCAATATCTGAAACCTCAGGAAGTTCATCTTCATCACTCATCTTCTGCATCACAATTTTCCTCACATTTTGAACACTATTTTCTCCACTACTAATGTAGTTTTCTACATTTTCACTCCTTACATTGTTCACAACTGTTTTATTTCATTATTCAAAACCACACTATCCTCAATCTGTTCATTTTGTAATGAACCCTGTGTTTGATCATTTCATCTGAAAGGTACTTTTGATAGTATAAAAACGGTAACACTTTAGAATACTGTTCCTTCATTAATGAATAACTACACAGGAACAAATGAGTAATGCACTATTAGCATTCTAGTAACTACTATTTACTAACAAGAAACTCGGATTAATGAATTAGTAAGTCACTGATTCTTGAGATAAGGGACAAAAGTACTTTTGAAAAGTGACAAACAAAAAATCGATACTACATTAATTTGAATTGGATATCTTCATAAACACGGGTCTCATCTATCATACCATGAAAAGGAACAGGGTTTTTTATTTAACCACTTTTTATAAAAATTTACATTTACTCACTTAGTAACTAGACATTTGTCAACTCTCTGACACATGAAAATATGTTTTTTTTTTGTGTGTGTGTGTGTGTGTGTGTGTGTGTGTGTTTGATCAGTTCAACAACACTGTAAAATCTTTAAGTGTGTAGAAATGGTGTGCCTTAGCAAGGCTAACTGATAAATTGCATTATATACACTTTTAATATTATTTTACATTGTTTTGGAATTAGCCATTTTAAAGAGATAGTTCACCCAAAAATGAAAATTATGTCATCATTTACTCTCCCTCAAGTTGTTCCAAACCTGTATGATTTCCTTTCTTCTGCTAAACACAAAAGAAGATATTTTAAAGAAGGTTGGTAATTAAACAGTTGCTGGTCCCCACTGACATCCATAGTATTTTTTTTTCCTACTATGGAAGTCAATGGGGTCCATCAGTCGTTTGGTTACCGACTTTCTTCAAAATATCTGCTTTTGTGTATCCCTTTAAATTACCTTAATTTAGTTTACTAATTTTTTCATTTTTAATATATACAATCAGTGGTTTTGTGCACACAAGACACTGATGCATGTAGATAAGTTGGTGTTTTAAAGGACAAATCCAGTGAAAAATGAACCTGGGGTTAATTAACACATGGTTACCGAGTCGATCGTTCCCTGCGATGCGTTTTCATGAAAACCGAATGTAAAGAGTTTTATCTTTAAAAACATTTTAGCTCATAACACTAGTATATGGGGCACAGAGTAAGTAAAAATAAATCGCTAGTTAATACCACTAACAAGGCTCAAAATAGCCTCACACTAACACGGTAACATAATGAGGGTCCCTACATGCAAACCGAAGCATTGAGAACTTTGTAAGTGTACAGACAGTTTAATAAGAAGATACTTTATAAAGACAGTACATTACGCGTTGACATGCAGGATCCATCTTGGAAAACAGTCTCGACTAATCGAGCCACGAACGCCGTGCTACGTTAGATTTCACAAACGTAATTCCTATCGACCAGCTATCCTATCGACGGCGTTCGTGGCTTTTCCAAGATGGATCCTGCATGTAAACCCGTCAAAGGGGGTCCTCAGGGTTAAAGCTGACCAAAATATGTCTGATTTATTTCAAATTTGAAAAATATCTGACGGAGTTGACGTGAATTGATGACAGATTTTGAAAGGCTGTTGTTAATGTAAAAAATAATGCAATGTTCACTGTAAGTATTTTGTGATATTTTAATAAGCCATCCAATTAACCTCATATTCATATTTGTGCATTCTGGGCTTTTTTTTTTTTTTTTTTTTTTTTTTTTAGTTTGATACTGTTACCTCTACGGAGGACGAGTTCATTTGCATTGGCTTTCATAGTACAGTGCCGTTTTTTTAAATTAAATTACTATGAAATAATATAAATATATACAAAACTAAGGGTCTAAACATACACAAGTCTTTCACATCCAACTTTTAAAGCCTTTTTAAATGAAATAATTTATTGTTTTTAAGGCAAATTGCAACATTTTGATGGGGGGCATTATTATTTCCCTTATTTCAAGAATCAGTGAAGTAATAGCGCTCAGTTTAATGTGGTAGTTCACTATTAGCTAATCAATATTTTTCATACTCACTGAGGACTACTAAGAACTACTATATACAGGTTAATTATTACTATTAATAATGCATAATGTACAATATAATGGTAACCCATTAGTAATGAATCAAGTGTTAATACATCCTTCTAAATGAACTAGTAATTATTTGGATCAGTAATCTAAAGTGAAGATCATGGAAACACACTAGTAATGACTAAAGTGTTACCAAATACTTCAGAAGTAATTACTATTCAATATCTTATGAAAATCTCAAAAGCTTACCGTGACTTCAGTCAATATTAGGGAGTTATCAAGCTTTTCACTTTACAATACTGATCCAAATAATTACTAGTTCATTTAGAAGGACGTAGTAACACTAACAAGTCATTACTAGTGGGTTACAGTTACATTTTATTATAAATGATGCATTATTCATGTTAATTATGAACCTGTGTATAGTAGTTATCTGGGAGGTATGAAAATCAGAGTTTCTTGTTAGTTAATAATAGTTACTAGAATGTTAATAGTGCATTACTCATTTGTTCCTGTGTAGTTATTCATTAATGAAGGAACAGTATTCTAAAGTGTTTCCATAAAAACGATTTATGTATTTATGTTTCACTACAATAAAACTAAATTAATGTAATTTTCATCAAAACAAAGTGTTACATCTTTGGTTGAAGCAGAGGAGGAAGCAGGATCCACGTGCAGTAGTCTTTTATTAAATAACCTCAAAATTTAACATATACAAGCACAAACTCAGGACTAAGACTCGGGGAACAGAACAACCGCAATGGTGCAACAATAAACAAGAACTGACAAAGACTGAACTAAACACAGGGCTTAAATACACAGACAGACAAGCTAAACAAGATAACAAGGGGGCGTGGCTAATCAGAAACACCTGGGGAGACTAATCAACATATCAGGGAACTGATGAACACGGGACAGGACAGAGGAACACAGATATAAATCATTACATAACCCCCCCTCTATGGGCGGCTCCCGACGCCCATCAAAACAAAAACAATAGTTCAGGAGGGTGGTGGAGAGGAGGCGGACCTGGGGGCGGGATGGAGGGCCCGGCCCGTGGAGCGGCAGAAGACCTGGAGTCTGTGGCAGGACGGGAGGCCAGGACGGATCCGGCTGTGCAGGCGGCCAGGGCGGATCCGGCTGTGCAGGCAGCCAGGGCGGATCCGGCTGTGCAGGCGGCCAGGGCGGATCCGGCTGTGCAGGCGGCCAGGGCGGATCCGGCTGTGCAGGCGGCCAGGGCGGATCAGGCTGTGGAGGTGACCACGGCGGAGAGGACCCTTCGGGTGGCCACGGCGGAGAAGACCCTTCGGGTGGCCACGGCGGAGAGGACCCTTCGGGTGGCCACGGCGGTGAGGACCCTTCGGGTGGCCACGGCGGTGAGGACCCTTCGGGTGGCCATGGCGGTGAAGGCTTATTGCCCCCCCCAAAATTTTCTTGGGGAGGTTAACGGACTTGGGCTCCGGGTAGGAGGAGTCCAGTGGCGAAGGCGTGTCAGGGCTGGATGAGACAGGCGGTGAAGGCAGGTCAGGGCTGGACGAGGTCTGCGACGAGGGCAGGTCAGGACTGGACAGGACCAGCGATGAAGAGGGCTTTGAGCTGGGCAGGACCAGCGGCGAAGAGGGCTCTGAGCTGGGCAGGACCAGCGGCGAAGAGGGCTCTGAGCTGGACATGACCAGCGGCGAAGAGGGCTCTGAGCTGGACGGGACCAGCGGCGAAGAGGGCTCTGAGCGGGACAGGACCAGCGGCGAAGAGGGCTCTGAGCTGGGCAGGACCAGCGGCGAAGAGGGCTCTGAGCTGGGCGGGACCAGCGGCGAAGAGGGCTCTGAGCTGGACGGGACCAGCGGCGAAGGAAACTCTGGGATGGACGGGATCAGCGACGAAGGAAACTCTGGGCTGGACGGAACTAGCGGCGAAGGAAACTCTGGGCTGGACGGAACTAGCGGCGAAGGAAGCTCTGGCTCGGGGGGCATGACGCTCTCAGTCTCAGCGGGCATGACGCTCTCAGTCGCAGGCTCGGCGGGCATGACGCTCTCAGTCGCAGGCACGGCAGGCATGACACTCTCAGTCGCAGGCTCGGCGGGCATGACACTCTCAGTCGCAGGCTCGGCAGGACTGGCGTGAAGTGCAGGTTCGGCAGGACTGGCGTGAAGCTCTGGCTCTGGCTCTGGCTCGGCAGGACTGACGTGAAGCTCTGGCTCTGGCTCTGGCTCGGCAGGACTGACGTGAAGCTCTGGCTCTGGCTCGGCAGGACTGACGTGAAGCTCTGGCTCTGGCTCGGCAGGACTGACGTGAAGCTCTGGCTCTGGCTCGGCAGGACTGACGTGAAGCTCTGGCTCTGGCTCGGCAGAAGTGTTGTGAACCGTCTCTGGATCGGCAGAAGTGACGTGAACCATCTCTGGATCAGCAGAAATGACGTGAACCATCTCTGGATCGGCAGAAGTGTTGTGAACCGTCTCTGGATCGGCAGAAGTGACGTGAACCATCTCTGGATCAGCAGAAATGACGTGAAGAGGCTCAGGTTCGGCAGCGGCCATGACAGGATCTGGCGTGGATGCACTGGCGAGCGATGTGAGCACTGGAGTAGCCAATATTAACGTGGGCATGATGTGAATTGGCTCAGTGTTAGGTAATACTGTGAGCTTGCGTGGCTCCTCATTTGTAAAGCCCACAGTAACTGATGAACCGCTCCAAAAAAGGGCAAAGTTAATAAATCCAGCAAGCGAGCCTCGAGGACCATCATTAACAAGTTTTGACTGGTAATGTTTATTGAGCCCATAACAATAAAAGTCAATGAGTGCGTAATCTGGAAAGTCAATGAGGTGTAAAAGGTCTAGGAAATCTCGGGTGTGGTCCTCGAGTGGTCGGTTACCTTGACGGAGCTGAAGGATGCGTACTGCTGGATCCATTGTGTTGGTCAGTTCTTCTGTTACATCTTTGGTTGAAGCAGAGGAGGAAGCAGGATCCACATGCAGTAGTCTTTTATTAAATAACCTCAAAATTTAACATATACAAGCACAAACTCAGGACTAAGACTCGGGGAACAGAACAACCGCAATGGTGCAACAATAAACAAGAACTGACAAAGACTGAACTAAACACAGGGCTTAAATACACAGACAGACAAGCTAAACAAGATAACAAGGGGGCGTGGCTAATCAGAAACACCTGGGGAGACTAATCAACATAACAGGGAACTGATGAACACGGGACAGGACAGAGGAACACAGATATAAATCATTACACAAAGAGCTTGAGAAAAGAACAGATACACATTGTTACTTAACGAACACACACGCGCGCACTCTCTCTCTCTCTCACACACACACACACACACACACTGTTCTTACTGACTACATGAGGATTTAGAGGGTTTTTTTCAATTGCTAACAAGCATTGTTCAAAACTGAAGCCACATTTTCAAAACTCTTCACACATTCTGCATTATCAAGATGAATCTTGGCCAAACAGTGAATCTCACCTCCAAAACTCACTTCATATATGTCTCAAAATAAACTCGTTCCACCATAACACTGAACAATTCTGTAGCATAAACGACTCTGGGTAAATGCGAATTAGCTCAAGGATATAGGGAATTTTGGAAATATTAATAATCATAACTCATGGTCATAATTCATAAGTCGCATGTACATTTACTTTATCAATTATCGAGATTACCTTGTTCTGTAACTGGTCTGGTCATCAGTCATTCGTCCAGCGAATAAATGTAAGATTATTACAGTTAGGAAGGGGTATCTCTATTTACAAACTCCAAGAAAGTTTTATCTTCTGGCCACGAACATCAAACTTTCTGAGTTTATTAATTAAAACTACTCAGTGTAGTCTATAATATCGAGCTTGTAGCTTAATTAGATCTTTTAATTTCATTGACTTTATAAGGTGGGTTTTCAAACACAGAGACAGTGAAAAGTATAAATGGATTTTAATAAATGCAAAACTAGAGAGATTATATGAGCTACAAATATAAACGTACGTAAAAATGCAAACAATAAAAACAAACAAACATTTAACCAAACAAGAACATACGTGATCAGGATGAATGAATGAAAGAAAGAAAGGAAGAAGGATATAGAGAGAAGGGAAAAGCTAGTAATTATTACATACAGAAACCTAAGAGCCAGACACCTGAAATCAGCTTTAGAGAGATCAAAAGATACTTGCAAGTCTGTTCTCTGTTCGGGTGAGGCTGAGACAGGAAGGAAGCGCGGACGGTGTCCTGTTTCTGCTGCGTCTTCCGGTGTCACGGGAAGCTTAAAAGGCTCACTGAATGTAACGTTTACCGGAAAATAAGATTCATCTCCCGTGAAGGAAGAGGTAAAATATAACTTAGTTGCAAAGAACGGCAGCTTCTACATGACGCGAGGGTATGCGTCCCAGAGGAGAAGCCAAGGCAAGGCCTGGTCCAGCTGGTTCCGTTGGGAGGAGAAGCTTGGCGCGTGGAGAAGAGGAGGTCAGAGCAAGAGCAAGAGATGAGAGAGAGCGATAAGAGGAGGTCTCTTCTTTTTAAAAGACATCTGTTTACGCCCTCTTTTTGGACAACAGCAAATCAGGTCTTCTGATCTGAAGCGGGAAAAAGTTTCTTTGTGTGAAGAAGACACGCCTACTTTGACCATATGTCTTATGAGAGAAAGAATTCATATTTCCTCTTAAGATTGTACACACAGAACAATACATCTTACTGTAATCTCCTATGTGTGACTGGTTGAATTAAAACAGGACGGTCAGACAGATACCAATTATGACAGGTAAATATAGGGGAAACATAACGTTACATTTATATGCATAATTACACACAAATAAAGTTTGATTAAACACACAATAAAATTGTCAGTGTTTCCGTTATGGCAAGTGACGACACTTGAGAAACACAGGAATACATATCAACATTTAGTGGCTTGTTATGTGGGGATATCTGTTTCAAAGTCCAAAGTGTGTTTTGTGTGTGTGGTCTGGAATGTCACGAGGCTATAAAGTCACTAGGAGTTCACGCTGAGCTGGGGGGGAGTCCAGCCACACGGGCGCTGGTAAACTGCCCCGTGGGGAATAACTAACCAGCGCTGTCTTCCTAAGGACAAAGACGATGTGTTCGACACCCACATGATTCACTTAATGTGAAAAGCAGATGTCATTGTTGCTACAATTCTCATTCAGAAAACATACATTTCACTCATAACAGACTGACCTAAAATCACTAACAACAGGGAGCATTTCATAAATGTTGAACTTTTATTCATTTTCATTTCATTATATTCATTATATGATAAGAATAAGACCTTTTCATTTGATTGACTGTATTACAGCATAAAGAATGAATGAGAAATGCAGAAGTTTTTTTTTCCCTATATCTTTAAATATAGTCATTAACATGCAAAAAAATAAAAGTTGAAACAACAACAAAATCCTGAAGCAAAACAATCAAAAAGCATGTCTAGCACACTGTAATGGCGTATGTGCAGTATTGGAGTCCAGCTGTGTCCGGAGGCCTTTCTGTGTGGAGTTTGTGTGTTCTCTCCATGATGATGTTGGTTTCCTCTGGGATTCCCACACAATCCAAAGACATACAGGACAGGTGAAGTGGAGACTGTAAGTTTGCCCGCAGGTGTGTGTGTGTGTGTGTGTGTGTGTGTGTGTGTGTTGGTATATGTGGTTTACATGGACAACACGCCAGACATTTCACCTGGGCTCCACGGACCTAAGGGTAATACGGGGACTATGCCAAGGTCCTCGTAAATCAAAGAGTGTAACTGCATTTGTTAGTGTCTGAACAACATATATTGGCTGCGTTCGAAACCGCATACTCAATGAGTAGGTACTTAATTTCAATAAGTACTTACTTAACGAGCGCTAAAAGAGTAGGTACTTTATAGCCAGATCTCGTTGAGTATGAATGAGAACCGGACATCTGCCATGTTTACGTTATCATGTGACCTACGACGCGTTATCACAAGCGCAACAACTTAAAAGATTTGAACGACACGTTTAATTAATCTGTCTGTAAATATCATAATATTGATTAAACTTGCTCCTTTTGTGGACTTTTTGAAGAAACTGCTGCCCATTTATTTTGTGAGTACATTTAGGGTTGATTTAAGTTCTTATACCCTACAAATGTGACCCACCGTTTTATCCTTAACGATATTTATTTTTATTACGAAATCCCAAAATTGTCATCTCTTAAATGTTGTTAATTTCTTTATTTTATATCCATAAGCAAAAATGGGGCTTACTGCTTTATGTTTTCCTCTTTTTCTTGTTAAATTTAACTCTCGTTTCATCCCTCAGGCCTATAAATAACAGAAAATGCATTTTTTAAATGTATTATATAATTAATTATTTAAGAAAATATATATTTAGATATTCAACCTTATAGGTTTTTTCCTGTGTATAAAATCTCATGTTTGCAAACCCATGAATGATATATATATATATATACATATATATAGGCCTATAGATAGATAGATATATATACACATATACCTCATAACATCAGTAACTCGACAGCCCTACCTAGAACGGTTTTCCTCAGCGTTTGTAATGTCTGCACAAAGGGCTGCTGTGCGAAGATTGGAGAAAACTGTTGATTTTATACTCGAAAAATTTAAGTATCATTATTAAAAATTAATATTACCCCAGAACGAATTGCATTGCTATCCCACCCTAAAACATACAATAATAACAACGATAAATGCTGACCAATTAATTATATTACTTTTTACTGAAAATGATATAATTCAATAAAACAAACAAAATGTAATGTATGTCATTTGAAATAGCTATGCATGAATACACTCTAGATGTGTATATAGCGAACATACCTACATTTTCATTCAAACAATAAATAAAGCATGAATTAATTGTATTTTATTTACTGACAACAATGAGAAATATTAATAAATTAGTTAAAGAATGAATCAAAGTCACCATCACACAATAAACAAATGCATATACAAGTCAACACATGAAACAAAGCTTTATTCAAACTACAATCATGTATGTAGGCTACAGGCGCTGAACCCCACATCCTTCTCCCGTCTCAACACAGTGGTTCCCATTCTGCGGCTTTATTCTGATGAATCAGCTGACCGCCCGAGGTGAGCCGTTCCCTCGTGCCGGAGGTTGTTGCGTGATGTGTTGTGCTTCACAATCTGAGGCAATAAGGGCAGGTGGAGTGATGGAGGGTCTCATGAGGGCAGGTGGAGGGTCTCATGAGGGCAGGTGGAGGGTCTCGTAAGGGCAGGTGGAGGGTCTCATGAGGGCAGGTGGAGTGATGGAGGGTCTCATCCATGGCACCATCTCCAGGATTCAGCTCTGGGCTCCTCATCCTCAGTACTCACACCAGTCTGCTGACATTTCAGATGCTGCAAAAATGCACAAACATAACACAAAAGCAGTCATTATTTTTAGAAGACAAAAATGCTTTTTTTCCACAAATGCCGCCATCATCTTTCCTTGCAGGTCCTGCTCCACCACAACAGCTGTGCAGCAAATGCACAGAAATCAAGAATCAGAAAAGTGCTGTAGTAGCTCAGTTTGAAATTACAATAATTTAAATAAACTACAACTTAATATTTAAATAGTTGTGGTTATTCATTTCTGTAATGTCACAAAGCCTTTGATGGCAGCATTCAGCTTCATGAGACTCACATACCTCTGTGATTTATGAGCTCAACACTACATTTACATGTTGAGGTTGTTTTAACCTTTTATCCTACATAAATGTTCCTTAATTTATCAACAGTACTAATGGACAAATAAAATAGATAACTTATGTTTAGTTACTTTATAGATTGGTTCTACATAATAGCACACATCACTCAGATGCCTATTTCATGTCTATTAGACGTAGTAATCTGCAATTCTTATAGAAGAGTTTCTTGCCAGATATTAAATAGACATTTAGTAATTGTATTTAAGATGTATACGGTTTAAAATGTATGCAAATCCACTTTGGAGACGTATGTGTCCTTACTGGAGCTTCTCTGTTAGCTATATGTAAGCTGCTCATCCTATCCCATAATAAAATGTGATTTACAGCAAAATCACAAATATATAGCGTCTTTACACCTTCAACAATTCAACAGTTTACTGTACAGTAGTTCAACACATGCGATCATTTGATTTGTGAAACTCACATTTGAAAACAGTCTCGTCCGTCATCCTTTCCGTCACGTTCGAGTATGACCTATCCTTCTTCTTCTTTTTTATGACGTATCCTCTCGCGTGGCCTCCTGGGATAGAAGAGTATCCATCGGTTGAGCACTCAAAAATCTGTCCAGAATCAGTAAGCCATCCGGGAACTTCTCGCCTACTCTTTTATGAATATCGATGTTTCGAACGTACTGCTTCCTTCACGTACTGTTTTCGCCTACTATATAGTAGGAAAGTAGGCATATTCGAACGCACTTAAGTCCGAATCTCGCGATAATTAGTACGTCGCCCAGGTAATTCTCGCCTACTCTTTTGGATTCGTACATACTTTTTCGCTCGCCTACTCTTTTTCCCATACTAAATAGTAGGGAAGTATGCGGTTTCGAACGCAGCCATTCTCTTTTTCTTTGAAAGTCCTCATTTACCACTTGACCTGATTTTGAGTGTATCCCAGTGTATAGAACAGCGACCCCACAGCTGGGTTTTATATTGCAGTTTCATACACATTTCTGATACACACGGTGCATTTTGGCGGGCCGTCTTGTGATTGGCTGGTTTGCGCATGTGGGCGGTAACAAACGGAAGTCGACGGGAAGCTCCGCCCACAGCACATGGCCCAGCTGTCGCTAATTAAATACCTAATGGACCACACCTCGGAAGTGTCAGCTCGACGTCGTTGGATTTACTGGATTAAATACATACAGGTAATAATTATATTTATAAATATAGTTGCATTTTTGCATTAAGTGTTTCTTATTTGCAAGAAATTGTAACTTGTAACTTACAATTACTGTAAAATGCTATATATTTACCACAATGTTAGCTGAGCTAGCTTGAGTGGCTATCAACATATCCTGCTCATTAAGCCTCAGGCTAAAGAGGTGGAGGACAGCAGGTAGAGATGAGGACAGAAGTAACATTGCCAGCAAGTCAAATTTGGTAGTTTTGTTTTTAAAATGAAAGCTAGCTAGGTTAAGTTGAGCTTGTGGCTACCGCATGGCTTAATGAGCAAGGCGTAGCTAGTTAAAGCCTTAACTTTTATTACAGACATTGTGTTTGTTTTATAGAATTAAATACTTTCTTAGTAGCCCACATTATTTTTTTTAAATATGAAGTTGCAGTGACACAGGAAGGCTGTTATATCATTAATATGAGTACTTTCAGGCCATTAAATAAATGTAATGTGTTTATGATGTTCTGTTAGTGTACTAAACCTGTAAGATAAATTAATTGGTACCTAGTAACCAACCACAATGATCAATATACAAAACATGAGGGGCAACAGACCTGACAAGTATCTTGTGCAGTGTGTAGAGTGTTATATATATATATATATATATATAAGTTAAAAACAGTGTTTTTATCTTCTTGACTTCATTTAACTAACTTTGTGAAATTGTTAGTTCTCATATAAGAAATGCTTTAACCATAGAACATTTCACATACCAAAATACTGTACATTTTCCATCTAGCTTCAGGTGGAACATGATTTTTATAGCTTTTGTTAGCACCACCTAACCACACCATAGATGATACTGACCATTACAGAATGTTAGAACAAAAACAATGAAGTCATCAAATGCTGTGTTCATCAGAGTGTAGTTTTCATAATCCACAGTCTACTATAAATATATATATAATGTATAATATTATTATTATTATTATTATTATATATTTTTTCCTTTTTACAGGGCCTTGATGATGAAATGGCCCCAAAGATGTGTGGCACCACAAATCCCCCTTCCACAACTGAAGAGGTATGTCCTCACAAAAGATAGATTTTTATTAATATCTTGCACTTGATTGTTAATATCAAAGACGTTGTCAGTGAGTTTTAAAGCAAGGTTTTCCTCCGTCTTTCTGTCAACAGTAGAATGGTTTATTTTTTTACTCAGACGTCAAATGTCCTCTCTAGTATCACGCTCCCAGGACTTTCTCTTTATTGTCCTTTGTCTCTGTTTCATCTTCTACAGCTGACCACTGAGAGCAAGTGCACCCATACAGCCGCCAGCCACCCGAATCAGACTAGTCCAGAGCTCAGCCCACTCACCAAGGTTGGAGAGGTAAATTAAATCTCATGTACAACTTATTTGTGGCAAAATGTTAAATCTGCCAACCTATTTCAATGTGTGTGTGTGTGTGTGTGTGTGTGTGTGTGTGGTCGCCTGAGCAGAACATGCTTTATGTGGACAGTCGCCTGAGCAGAACATGCTTTATGTGGACAGAACATGCTTTATGTGGACAGTCGCCTGAGTAGAACATGCTTTATGTGGACAATGGAATGGAAGGACATTTGTCTAAATGTGCCTTTTCAAACTTCAGTCAGTATAATATCTGAGTGTATGTGTATCAAACACTGAACCCCACCCAAACATGACTTGGGAGGTCCATACAGTTTAGAGGGTCCCGTCCCCAGAGGCATCACTTTGGTTTTTAAGAACACTTGGACTGCCTGCATTGGATCTTTATGTTGGTTTAATGTGAATGCTAAGTCGTTTGGTTACATGTAATGGAAAGGCACCCATTCAACAGCACTGACGAAAATTCATGACAAGATGTCATTTAAAAGAATCATAGCAAATCTAAGAACTATAAAAGACTAACCCCTCACTCCATGTAAAAGCTTAGTCAATTATTCTAGAATTGCAATCATTCTACGAAGTTGGCTGACAATAGATAAACAACAAAGTAATCAAATGCTGTATTCATCAGAGTGTAGTTTTCATAGTCTACAGACTGTAGTCATGTGGCCTGTTCAGTGTCTAAAGAACCGTTTCAGAGACTACATGTTTTCCACAAAACACTCACTGAAATACAGCCATGATATCTTTTCACTGAATGCTACACAGGGAACATCTTGTCTTGAAGATATTTATTATAATTTATCTTTTTTTGTTGTTTTTTCCTTTTTACAGGGCCTTGATGATGAAATGGCCCCAAAGATGTGTGGCACCACAAATCCCCCATCCACAACTGATGACACTGAAGAGGTATGTCCTCACAAAAGATAGATTTTTATTAATATCTTGCTCTTGATTGTTAATATCAAAGACGTTGTCAGTGAGTTTTAAAGCAAGGTTTTCCTCCGTCTTTCTGTCAACAGTAGAATGGTTTATTTTTTTACTCAGACGTCAAATGTCCTCTCTAGTATCACGCTCCCAGGACTTTCTCTTTATTGTCCTTTGTCTCTGTTTCATCTTCTACAGCTGACCACTGAGAGCAAGTGCACCCATACAGCCGCCAGCCACCCGAATCAGACTAGTCCAGAGCTCAGCCCATGCACCAAGGTTGGAGAGGTAAATTAAATCTCATGTACAACTTATTTGTGGCAAAATGTTAAATCTGCCAACCTATTTCAATGTGTGTGTGTGTGTATGTGTGTGTGTAGTCGCCTGAGTAGAACATGCTTTACGTGGACAATCGCCTGAGTAGAACATGCTTTACGTGGACAATCGCCTGAGTAGAACATGCTTTATGTGGACAGTCGCCTGAGTAGAACGTGCTTTATGTGGACAATGGAATGGAAGGACATTTGTATAAATGTGCCTTTTCAAGCTTCAGTCAGTATAATATCTGAGTGTATGTGTATCAAACACTGAACCCCACCCAAACATGACTTGGGAGGTCCATGCAGTTTAGAGGGTCCCGTCCCCAGAGGCATCACTTTGGTTTTTAAGAACACTTGGACTGCCTGCATTGGATCTTTATGTTGGTTTAATGTGAATGCTAAGTCGTTTGGTTACATGTAATGGAAAGGCACCCTATTAGTTATACTGGGCTAGAAGAAGTCAGCTCCTGACACTGAGGCTAACCACAAATTCCCCATCTACAATTTAAAAATATGAAGAAGGTATATCTTCATATAGGATATGCTTTAAATAAGCTGCATTCAAACATTCAAAGGAAAAAAACAAAAACTCAGATAATATCTACAAGGGCTAATTTCTGTACAAACCTTCAATTTCAATCTCATCCAGTGACTTCCCCTGGATGCTACAAAGGTTTCCTTTCTCCATTTGACAAAAGCAGTTTGGAAATCTTAGCAAGTTGTGTTGTGGGAACTGGTAATCTGTAGAAGTCGCGGTGAACATGAATGTGTTCATCAGAGTGTAGTTTTCATAGTCTGTGGTCTACAATATTTTGTTTATTTGTTTTTTTCCTTTTTACAGGGCCTTGATCATGAAATGGCCCCAAAGATGTGTGGTACCACAAATCCCCCTCCCACAACTGATGACACTGAAGAGGTATGTCCTCACAAAAGATAGATTTTTATTAATATCTTGCACTTGATTGTTAATATCAAAGACGTTGTCATTGAGTTTTAAAGCAAGGTTTTCCTCCGTCTTTCTGTCAACAGTAGAATGGTTTATTTTTTTACTCAGACGTCAAATGTCCTCTCTAGTATCACGCTCCCAGGACTTTCTCTTTATTGTCCTTTGTCTCTGTTTCATCTTCTACAGCTGACCACTGAGAGCAAGTGCACCCATACAGCCGCCAGCCACCCGAATCAGACTAGTCCAGAGCTCAGCCCACTCACTGAGCGGTAAGGTTGGAGAGGTAAATTAAATCTCATGTACAACTTATTTGTGGCAAAATGTTAAATCTGCCAACCTATTTCAATGTGTGTGTGTGTGTATGTGTGTGTGTAGTCGCCTGAGTAGAACATGCTTTACGTGGACAATCGCCTGAGTAGAACATGCTTTATGTGGACAGTCGCCTGAGTAGAACGTGCTTTATGTGGACAATGGAATGGAAGGACATTTGTATAAATGTGCCTTTTCAAACTTCAGTCAGTATAATATCTGAGTGTATGTGTATCAAACACTGAACCCCACCCAAACATGACTTGGGAGGTCCATGCAGTTTAGAGGGTCCCGTCCCCAGAGGCATCGCTTTGGTTTTTAAGAACACTTGGACTGCCTGCATTGGATCTTTATGTTGGTTTAATGTGAATGCTAAGTCGTTTGGTTACATGTAATGGAAAGGCACCCTATTAGTTATACTGGGCTAGAAGAAGTCAGCTCCTGACACTGAGGCTAACCACAAATTCCCCATCTACAATTTAAAAATATGAAGAAGGTATATCTTCATATAGGAAATGCTTTAAATAAGCTGCATATAAATAAGATGCGCTATAAATAACAAAATACAATGCAATAAAAGGGTAATCATATGTATCAGGTAAATTAAATGTCACATTGGTATTGGATTTAAAATTAGATATCGACATGTTAATATGAAATATCTTTCTGTCCAAACTATGTGGCGTAAATATGAAATATCTTTGTCCAAACTAAGTGGCATAAGTAAACACTACAATAAAATTTTTTGCCAACAGTGTCAAAAACACCGCCTTGTGTGCGCAACAGTATCCTCCTTGGACAAGTGTGTTCGTTGTGTGGGACCCGTATCTTCCTTCAAGTGGCTTGGCTATCGATGCACAGGTTAGATATTTACTGAATTAGTATAGAGTGTGTTGTGCTCTAACCACTTAAATAGACCTGCAGTGTTAACATTATTTTACTCAAATGTGTTCCAGTTTGTTCAGGGGTCTGGCATAAATCCTGCCTCAAGCAAATTAAAAGAGATGACTTTAACAGCACAGCACAGGTGAGTATCTACTAAGTGAGTGTTGAACTTGAACTGTCTATAAGATTCAATCACCATGTAAAATAATTTGCTTTCTCACCAATTCAGGCGCAGCAGTCTCCTAAGGCTTCTGATGATGAACTGCTGTCAGTTCAGGACAAAGTTCCACATCCAGCATTGGACCAAATATCATCTGATGATGCTGAGGACATGTCTGACAAGGAATACATACCTGATTCGGAGTCAGAATATTCTTTGTCATTACTTGCTAGTAAAGGAAACCTTTGCAGCATCCAGGGGAAGTCACTGGATGAGATTGAAATTGAAGGTTTGTACAGAAATTAGCCCTTGTAGATATTATCTGAGTTTTTGTTTTTTTTAGATAAACATCTAGACTTGGCGTAGTTAGCATCCCTTTCCAAGAAAAAAAAAAATCACCTTTCATGTCCAAGTATGAGTCGAGGACTACTATTCAGAAATATAAACTTAAGTCTACAGTATGGCTGGACAGTAATTCAAAATTATGTTTGTGTAGGTGCAGTCAAATTACTTTAAATATTAACCTAATATCATATTGTGTAATCATTTATCTTATGTGCTCATGGACCACATTAAACATAAACGCAGGTATAATAGCTCAAAACTACTCAAGTAAAAATAGTTACTTTGCAAAAAGTACAAAACCAAGTACTATCTTTTCCTTATTTGATGTGGCTATTTCAACCACAGATTTTTATGTCCAGCTATTTATGAGAGTTTTACCAGAGCTGTAAACTATTTGAGTAAATGTAATTAGCAACTGTACTTGAGTATATTTTTGGCTACTTTGTAGTTGTACTGAGTATCAAAGATATTAGCTAATTTTACTCTACTTGACTACATTTTTGAAGAAGTAAATGTACTTTTTACTCCAATACATTTGTGATGAGTAATGCAATTACAAATTACATTTTGCATGGCACCTAACTTTTCTTTATGGCAAAAACAAACTGCTGCAGAAAGTGATATTTCCATCTAAGTGGCATTGACTGAACTATATCTTGTGCGTTTTGCCCTTAATCACCCAAACTTTTCAACAAGTCTACTTTACGCGAATGCGAGTGCATTAGTAGGTGCTAAATCGCAGACGTTTGATTTAGATCAGGACTGCAGCCAGTGATGAGTCCAAAACCAGCACATCCAGTGCAATTAGACTTTGACTATTTAATTTTACTTAACAATTTTTTTTATCCACATTATTGACAAGGCCTTTTTGAAGGATATTGGTTTACGTGTGGCCTTTTTGTGCACTTGAGCTTAACTGAGACTTGAGAGTTTGTAAACGCTTAAATAGATAGTTCACCCAAAAATGAAAATTGTCATCATTTACTCACCCTCAAGTTGTTCCAAACTTGTCTTTGTTCTGCTGTACTAGTCAATGGCTGGCAAAATCTACTTGGTTACAAAATATCTATCTTTGTGTACAGCAGAACAAAGAAATGTATACAGGTTTGGAACAACTTGAGGTTGACTACATGAAGACAGAATTTTCATTTTTGGGTGAACAATCCCTTTAAGAGGCTGTTGTGTCGACCCTGATTTATTAGACTATTGAGGTGTTCAGTTTTATTTAGATTTTAGAAAATAAACATGACTTCTCATTTTACAAATCAATTGTTTCTTATTTTCACCTGCCTGTCTCAGGTGTCAAGGACTAGTGCATCTTTGAGCCTAGATTTAGTATAAGTAATACTAAAGTATTGTTAATCACTTTTACTCGTATTGGTATTGGTGACTTGTAATCGAGTAATTTATGCTGCAAGGTATCTGTCTTTTTACTCAAGTATGGTTTTCAAGTACTCTTTCCACCTCTGAGTTTTACTAATGCCATTTTCCAGATGAGATTGCGTTAAGTGATGCTGAAGACAGTGGGAGTGAATCTGATGACAGCAACACAGATCTCACCGCATCAGAGCTTGGAACTGTGGAGCCTATGGATATTGACTCTACAACCACAGAGCAAGACCATGACATGGGAGACTTTGGTATGTTAACTCAATTCATAGTCTCTGCTGATAAAATGTATTTTTTCCTGTGACAAAAGTAACTTGTTAAATTATGTTTTCAACAGGATCAGTGTCATTTGTGTTGTCCACAGTAGGTGAGTGTACCTCCCTCTGAAGGTAAGATTCAGATTCAAGAGGTTTATTGTCTATGCACAGAAGAAACACACTGGTTTATACCCTACAATGAAATTCTTACTTTGCCCAACTCCCTTAAAGGGATACTTCACCATTTTTTCATATTAAACCATTATTCCCTTAACTAAGATGAGTTGATGCATACCTCTCTCGTCTCAGTGCGTGCACTTAATCGCTCTGGCGCGCGGCGACAGTTTGATAGCACTTAGCTTAGCCCAGTTCATTCATTAGGGACCAAACAGAGATGAAGCTAGAAGCGACCAAACACCTCCACATCCTAACCCTAACCCTTACAGTTACACGACCAAGTATGGTGACACAAAATAAAACGTGGCGCTTTTCTAAGCGGGTAAAAAGGATAACTATAATGTATGGCGAAATAGCACTTCGACTCGCGCAGTAAAAAGTCACGTTGGTTCTACTGACAGAAGTGAGAGGGAGAGGATTTTTCAAGTGTGACTTTTTACTGCGCCGAGTCGAAGTGCTATTGAGTCCCAAGTGCTATTCCGCCATACATTATAGGTATCCTTTTTACCCGCTTAGAAAAGCGCCACGTTTTATTTTGTCACCATACTTGGTTGTGTAACTACTCGACTTACTGTATTTAAATAGGGAAAACGTGGAGGTGTTTGGTCGCTTCTAGCTTCATCTCTGTTTGGTCCCTAATGAATGAACTGGGCTAAGCTAAGTGCTATCAAAGTGCTGCCGCGCGCCAGAGCGATTGAGTGCACGCACTGAGACGAGAGAGGTATGTATCAACTCGTCTTAGTTAAGGGAATAACAGTTTAATATGAAAAAACAGTGAAGTATCCCTTTAACAGAAGGATTATTATGCACGTCTTTGTGATGTTTTCAACTATCAAAATGCAAGAGTAATCTTAAAGAAAGAGATATGAATAAATAGCCCTAAATTTAACTGTACTGCATTTGTACAAGACATCTTGTCTGCAAGGGAGCATATACACTTACTTTATTATCAGGAAATGTATACTGAATTTGAGATAAAAGTAAAGTTACCTCCTTCTCTTCACATGTTCTCTTGATTGCCCATGAGTACGTTCTATTAATTCTCTTTTTGGCAAGTTGGTTAAAAGACTAAAAATAAATTGGTCTGGATGACTGAGACACAACATGCCACAAAATCTGGAAGATTAAGAGGTTAAAAGTAGTATTAAGCTGATTGTTACGTACAGTTTCAATTTCAAGACTAAACTTTCAGACCAAGTTCCAACACTATTTAGCTAACCTTATGAAATCAGATTTAAACTGAGAATCAGACCTTAAACCCCATAGTCTTGGTTTCATTTAAAATACAGTGTGTTGAAGTACAATGCCAAAATTACTTAAGACATGTTACTAATTGTAGTATTACTTACTGTTAATTTAGTTACGAATTAATTCAAATAGCAAAAGGTTTGGCCACATAAATAGATGAACAGCAAAGACATTCTAAAAATACACTCCATATTGTCCACACTCTAATGTGGGTTAATAAAGTTGGTGAAATCACATCGAGTGAGACACCAACTGATACCCAGAGTGAATTAAGAAAAGTAAACTGCAATTTCTTGTCAACTGTGGCATTAACTGAACTCATGTTTTGATGGCTTCAACTGGACAACACATTTTGTTTGTGATTTATATTCTTTTTTTGTTTGCCTATCTTCCAGGGAATTATGCTGATGAGGAACATGGATCCAGATGAGTGGCGAAGAAAGTGTGGTCTAAGGCTGAGGTCGCCGCAGTAATGCGACACTTCAAAGGTCATGTAAGCATGGGAAAACTGGCCACCTAAACTGAACGCAGTCACTGCAAACTGGTGGAAGACCCCGTGTTGGCACAAAGAACAGTGCAAAATATAAGGGACTTTGTACGAAATAGAGGAATAGCTGCACAGAGGCAGTCAGAAAAAAAAAGATTTAAATACACTGACAATTGTGGTGGTGTTTCTATGTTTGTGTTAAAGGAACACGCCAACCTTTTGGGACTTTAGCTTATTCACCGTATCCCCCAGAGTTAGATAAGTCCACACACACCCTTCTCATCTCCGCGCGGCCTGTAACTCTGTCTGACGCACCCACCGCTAGCCTAGCTTAGCACAAACGCTGGAGGTAAACGGCTCCAGCTAGCATACTGCTCCCAATAAGTGACAGAATAACGCCAACATTCTCCTATTTACATGTTGTGATTTGTATAGTCACTGTGTGTACGAATAACAAGGTCACATGATACACAGCCGTCTTCTAACCGTATACACACTGGGAACTATATTCTCATAGATTTTACTATATAGAAGGCGAAGCACTGCTGGCTGGAGTGATTAGCGCAACCCTCTGAGCGAACTCTCTGCTCCTCACCACGGGCTTCTCAGGTCCTGCGAGCAAATCCCTCCGCCCAAGTAGCAGTGCTTCGTCTTCTGAGAATATAGTTCCCAGTATGTATACGGTTAGAAGATGTCCATGTCTCATGTGACCTTGTTATTTGTACATGCTGTGACTATACAAATCACAACATGTCAATAGGAAAATGTTGGCGTTATTTTGTCACTTATTGGGAGCAGTATGCTAGCTGGAGCCGTTTACCTCCAGTCTTTGTGCTAAGCTAGGCTAGCGGTGGGTGCGTCAGACAGAGTTACGGCACACACCGAGATGAGAAGGGTGTGTGTGGACTTATCTAACTCTGGGGGATACGGCGAATAAGCTTAAGACCCAAAAGTCCAAAGTCACAAAAGCAAACTGTTAAACAGTTTTTAGTTTTTTTTATATTTTATTTATTTTTTGTTATGAGCAACCATGGGTATTTTGAAGTTGGGTAAGAATAACTTATTTGATTAAATAAACTTAACTTAATTTAATTTAATTAATCAATCAACAATTCTATTGATCAGCATTACCAAACGTGGACGTTTTACACTAGAAACAAACATTGATGTATTATTTTAATTGAATACTGTGAAGCTGCTTTGATACAATCTGTAATGTGAAAAGTGCTATATAAATAAAGTTGACTTGACTTTTTTCCTCAATTCTCATTGTCATGGCACTGGTGTTGTGTGACAATCTATTGTTTAGCTCTTACAGGCTGTTATCTGGCTGTTAGTCAGTGTCACCAACTAACAATGGTGATGTTAGAGTTGTGCAATGAAATAATAATTCAAGTCCCATTAATGCTTGGTGGTGTCAGGTTAATGTGTATTTATGTTAGTGTATTTATGTTAATGAGCAAGTGACGTCATTGTCCCTTTAAAGTCCCAATAATGTTTGTTTTGGTCCTTATAAGTCACATATTCTTCAAAAAGAGAAATGTCTCTATAAACCACAATAGGTTTAGGGTGGTGTGTATCACGCTCTGAAGGGTGTATCTGAAGTCTAAAGTGTCCTGAATTTTTTTCAATTTTTTTTGAGTGTTTTAATCGAATTCTCATAGCTCTAGGACCTCAGGAAAGGGTAGTCCATCTAAACCACCACCGGGCCTGTTTGGAGAAAAAGTCTGGCTAATCCACATAAACCAGTATGTGTGTGTGTGTGTGTGTGTGTGTGTGTGTGTGTGTGTGTGTGTGTGTGTGTGTGTGTGTGTGAATATGAATGTGTGTGTCTCATCCTGTGATGGACCGGCCATTCTGTCCAGGGTGTTTTCCTGCCTACGACCCGAGACGCTGGGAAAGACTCCAGCTTCTCCACGACCCTACAGGACAAGCTTCACTTCTGGAAAATGTATGGAATAGTCGGATGAATGTATGGATGTACAGAACAGTGAGGATTCTAGTCCTCCCTCTCTCTGCCACTCTTCTTTCCTCACCAATGTGTCACCTTGATCCAAGTTTCCATGATCCAGACTAAAAATAGGACTGAAATTAGTTGTTTGTAATAATTATTATTTAATTTCATTGTAAATATTCTGCTAATATTTTATATTTCAATATAATCCCTGCAGAAATGCACAGTTTGCCATAATTCTGATTTTGAATGAGTCTCTGTAACATCTCACTGTTACTGATTTATCAGCTCAATGTATTCTGGGTAAAATCTCTCTACAGTCTATTCTGAAACATCAACACAGTTTCACTGATGATCCAGAATAAACCCCAAACCCAGGATAGAGCGTCTGAGTGAATGTGGTCTGGACTGTGTGGATGAGGCTCATTGTGTCAGAGACGCTGTAGAAGGACAGAGTTCCTGCACTGTGATCCACATACACTCCTATTCTTCTGCTGATGGGCTTTACAGGGAGATCAGTCTCTATCTTATTGTGCCAGAATGTGTATCTGGAGGAAGAGTAGGACAAACTCCAGGACTGATCATTACATACAAACGCACACTCAATACCCGATCTCTTCCTGCTGATGCTCTTATATGACACTGATATACACACACAACTCCCAGTTCACTCAATCTCCCAGTAACAGCGTCCACACACACTCTCTCTACACAACACCTGCAAATTGTTATCAAATCTGTCTGGATGATCAGGATACGACTGTTGTGTGTCGGTGTAAGTAATCACTCTGTTCCTCTCAGACAGACGGAGGTGTTTATTCACTGTGTTCAGATCCAGAGTCAGCTGATGGGAATCTGATGGAGAGAAAACACATCAGAATCAGGAATTATGAATCTGTCTGATCTTTTAATGTATCTGAACAATGTATCATCAGTGTCTCAGTGCAGCTGATCAGATATCCTGTGCAAATCATCATTTACATGATCAATTATAAAACTCTTCTATCATGTTTATTTCTCCTTCTCCAGGAAGAACATGAACACATTCAGTGAGTTTTTCTGCTTGTTTCTCAGTGACTTACATTGTAGGAAGTCGTTCCTGGTCTTGGGATTCATGTTGGTGAATGTGACTGTGGAAATAAACAGACATGAACAGTGTGAAGAGAAATGACAAGATAAAATACATCCATTTCTAAGACGTTTCTAATCTGATATTAGATGATGCAGGACTCATTTCTGAGAACAGAAGAATCTCCAGATGCCTCATATATAAAACACACGTATCGGATTCAATCCTAAATTTCAATGGATTTCAATTTCAATATATATACATAAGTATTTATTACTTGTAAACCATCAAGGGATGTTTGTGGCTGTTCTGTAGAGTTGATGCACTTGAATTAAAGATGAACTGTGATTTATAAAGTGGGACTTTATTTGTGCGTATGTTTTATAAATCATAGGAACATTTCAGAAACTGTTGTACGTTCACATTTCGGATCATTCTCCGCACGTCTGTATAAACGAGGCGCAGGACTTTACCTCTATCAGAGATCTTCTTGAGCTCCTCTTTGCAGAAATCCTCCAGTTTGTCTCTCAGCTGACGGACAGATTCTCTCACGCCATCAAAAGAGGAGAGAGAACTGAAGGAAACGTCGGGTTCGTCTGTAGATTCAGGAGGTGCTGAGAGAGACTGGAAACTCTACAGAAAACAGAAATCAAAACTCATCATCTCCACACTTCAGCCAATAACCTGCACTATATCAGATCTGAGCGGCTCTTGTTGACTTCACTTCTCTTCAGTGACTCGCTTCAATCCAGCACTTTCACACAATCAGCACATTCTTCTCATATTCATCATTTAATGCTACAAACTCTAGTATTTCACACTTACACTCCTTGTGAAAAAGAAAGTACCGTACTTGTAACAGAAATAATATACTTTAAAAATATATAAGTGCAGATTGGCTGTAATGTTTTCAGAAACTTAATTGCATGTTATTTGCAGTTAAATGAATGTGGTTTAGTTTAATGTTTTTATTAAATACAAATAGCTGAGCTTTAGAGTGTTTTTTTTGCCCTGCTTAAGTTAGTCTCATTCTGCTCTCATGAAATGTTTCTCTGTGAGTCTCTTGCTCAAGTCCACTATGATCCAGTTCTTCTAGATCTCTGTTACCTGCAGGAACTGGATGTGATGGTGTGTGTGTGAAAGCTGCTCCAGCTCAGCGTCTCTCCTCCTCAGATCATTGATCTCCTGCTCCAGTCGCTCCAGTCGTCCTTCAGCTCGACTCACTGCAGTCTTTTCCTGATCTCTGATCCGCTGTGTGACCTCAGAGTGGCTTCTCTCAATGGAGCGGATGATCTCAGTGAAGATCTTCTCACTGTCCTCCACTGCTGTGTGTGCAGAGCGCTGTTACACACATCACAATCACACAGTGAGTTCAGTGAGTCCAAACTGAGACGTCTCAAACTTCTCTTCTTCTCCAGACTCACCTTATGAGACTCCACAGCCTCTCTCAGCTGATGAAGATCTTTCTGTCTCTGCTGGATTCTCTGACGGATCTTCATCTGCGTCTCCTTCAGCTGTTTCTGGAGGACAAACCAATGACAGCAAATTACATAAAACTACTATCACACAATAAGGGTTAAAGATCTAGCATTGTAAGTTTATACTGTAGGTTCAAACCACAGATCAGTGAAGTTTGATGTTATTGACGTCATCATCTTTGATTTGGGCTCTGCGTACATGAGTTGATCAATGATTTGATTTGTGAATCAAAATTGGTCCTTTAAAAAAAGAAGTACTTTTAAAAGAAGCATTCCTTTAAAAATGTGCATCTAAATAATATACTTTAAAAGAATATACTTACAGTGAGGAAAATAAGTATTTGAACACCCTGCTATTTTGCAAGTTCTCCCACTTGGAAATCATGGAGGGGTCTGAAATTGTCATCGTAGGTGCATGTCCACTGTGAGAGACATAATCTAAAAAAAAAAAATCCAGAAATCACAATATATGATTTTTTAACTATTTATTTGTATGATACAGCTGCAAATAAGTATTTGAACACCTGTCTATCAGCTAGAATTCTGACCTTCAAAGACCTGTTAGTCTGCCTTTAAAATGTCCACCTCCACTCCATTTATTATCCTAAATTAGATGCACCTGTTTGAGGTCGTTAGCTGCATAAAGACACCTGTCCACCCCATACAATCAGTAAGAATCCAACTACTAACATGGCCAAGACCAAAGAGCTGTCCAAAGACACTAGAGACAAAATTGTACAGCTCCACAAGGCTGGAAATGGCTACGGGGAAATTGCCAAGCAGCTTGGTGAAAAAAGGTCCACTGTTGGAGCAATCATTAGAAAATGGAAGAAGCTAAACATGACTGTCAATCTCCCTCGGACTGGGGCTCCATGCAAGATCTCACCTCGTGGGGTCTCAATGATCCTAAGAAAGATGATAAATCAGCCCAGAACTACACGGGAGGAGCTGGTCAATGACCTGAAAAGAGCTGGGACCACCGTTTCCAAGGTTACTGTTGGTAATAAACTAAGACGTCATGGTTTGAAATCATGCATGGCACGGAAGGTTCCCCTGCTTAAACCAGCACATGTCAAGGCCTGTCTTAAGTTTGCCAATGACCATTTGGATGATCCAGAGGAGTCATGGGAGAAAGTAATGTGGTCAGATGAGACCAAAATAGAACTTTTTGGTCATAATTCCACTAAACGTGTTTGGAGGAAGAAGAATGATGAGTACCATCCCAAGAACACCATCCCTACTGTGAAGCATGGGGGTGGTAGCATCATGCTTTGGGGGTGTTTTTCTGCACATGGGACAGGGCGACTGCACTGTATTAAAGGGTTACTTCAGGATTTAGCATTAAGCTTTGTATTAGTAGAAAACCTGTAGTATTTTCGAATTACCATGCTTTCCACCCTCATATCCCTCTGAGAGGAGAGATTTATGTATTTTTTGTCTGGAAAAAATCCTCCGATGACGCAAAAATCGTCATTTTGCGTCATCGGAGGATTTTCTGGCCAGAGGCTAAAGACTACAGCCAGTAGATGGCGTTGTTCCGCATGTTTTCAGCCCGCCCATAGAGGGTGGGATCTCACTCACAGAATGTACACACAGTCAGCCGTCTTTCTTTGGAAGCTAAGCTAGCAGGCTCTTGTTCTGTGGAGAATGCTGAATAGTTGGAGAAAGCTGAGTAAGTAGGGGTTATATCCTCCTTTTCCCGGACTTGTCCGGCGGGCGAGATCGTTCAAAATGTCCGGGATTCTGCTTTTGCTTTCTGCGGTTGCCATTCATTGTTTACATGCACACCTCTTGTTTCAATCTAACTGAATTCATTCCGACCGGTGAGTCTGAATGTAGTGTTTACATGAACGCTAATCAAGTGATCGGTTGATGTGCGTTTTAAACATTGCTAAGAAAATTCCTGCACCTCCGTTGCGAGACCGGCGCGTCTCAGTAATGACGCCACCGGCCTCGCGCCGTTCTCCCACGGCCGTCAGCCTCGTCCTGCTCGCCACAGTAAACATGATGAATGAATGGCGACTGTAGAACGCAAAAGCCGAATCCCGGACATTTTGGGCAATCCCGAAATCCCAGGCAGACTCGTCACGGAGACTCACTGGTAGCCTCATAGGGTAGCCTAACTTGTTTTCAACTGCGCTGTCTTACCGGTAGGCGTGGCCTCCTAGGGCAGTGAAGCAAGTGCATTCTGGGAGTTGTTGTCTTTCATCCACATAAGCCAAAAATACATTTTCTGGCTTTTCTCAGTCTAGAAAGCTCCAAATTAAAAAATTTCTTCACATTTCTTCTACATAAATGACCTATTTTAAATACACATTCATCTTCCCAGAGGTGAAGTATCCCTTTAAGGAGAGGATGACCGGGGCCATGTATTGCGAGATTTTGGGGAACAACCTCCTTCCCTCAGTTAATCAATCAATCAATCAATCAATTTATTTATATATAGCACACTTAAAAACAACCATGGTTGACCAAGGTGCTTCACAGGTTAAAACAACAACAAATTACTGCTCATACATTTATACAACAATAAAACATGTGTAATATACAGTATACGAGGTATAGTGAAAATTAAAATAAAATTAAAATTAAAATTACCAGGAAATTAACAGCCCTAACTCGAAAGAAAAGCCAAAGAAAAATAATGAGTTTTTAACAATGATTTAAAGCATTCCAGAGTTTGGCAGGTTCTGATATGGACTGGCAAGTTGTTCCACAATTGAGGGGCAGCTACACTGAATGCTCGATCACCTCTGGTTTTTAGCCTGCTTCTCGGTACATCCAAGAGGAGGAGATTAGCGGATCTTAGCGCTCTAGCCGGGATATGAGCGTGCAGAAGCTCTGTTAAATATAATGGAGCCAGGCCATTTAAGCATTTAAAAGTCAGTAGTAAAATTTTAAAATCGATCCTAAAATGAACAGGGAGCCAGTGGAGGTGACGCAACACAGGTGTGATATGGTCCCTCTTCCTCTTTCCTGTCAAGAGACGTGCAGCCGCATTCTGGACTAACTGCAGACGCTGAATCGATGACTTATCTAAGCCTATGTACAACGAGTTACAGTAGTCAAGGCGAGAGGTTATAAGGGCATTTATCACCCTTTCCAGATCTTTAGGATGGAGATATGCCTTTACCTTGGCTATAGTTCTCAACTGGAAAAAACATGATCTTACAGTGGCGGATATTTGTTTATCAAGCTTGAATGCACTATCTAACACAACACCAAGACTCCTCACAGTTGAACGACTGTTCGAAGCCAAGGGGCCAAGATAATTTAAATCAAGAGGTTTAGGGTTTCCAAATACTATAATCTCTGTCTTGTCTCCATTTAAATTTAAGAAGTTTAAATTCATCCATGTTTTAATGTCTTTCATACAATCAAACAGGGGCTGCAGATTTTTTACATTCAGGGGCAAATAAATTTGAATGTCGTCTGCATAACAGTGAAAGGAGACCTCGTACCTTTCAAAAATGGAGGCCAGGGGCAGCATATACAAAGAAAATAAAATGGGGCCTAAGACGGAACCTTGAGGGACACCGCAGGTAAATGGAGCCGTTTCAGATAAAAAATCACCGAGTTGGACAGAGAAGCTCCTGTCAGTTAGATAAGATTGAAACCACCTTAGTGCACTACCTTTGATTCCTACACAACTCTCCAAACGTGCCAGGAGAATTGAGTGGTCCACAGTGTCAAAGGCTGCAGTAAGGTCTAAAAGCACTAAGACAGCAGAGGCTCCTGAATCGACAGTTAAAATCAAATCATTAAAAACTCTCAACAATGCAGTTTCAGTACTATGACGGGATCTAAAGCCGGACTGGAACTTTTCATAAATATTATTACTAATTAAAAAAGTTTGCAGCTGCATAGAAACTACTTTCTCCACGACTTTAGATAGGAAGCACAGTTTTGAAATGGGCCTGAAGTTAGAAAGAATAGCGGGATTAAGATTTTCCTTTTTTAGCAGCGGTTGCACAAAAGCATGTTTAAAGGCGGACGGAACCTGACCAGAGACGAGACAAGTATTTATCAATAATAAAATACACGGTCCAACAGTATCAAAGACTTCTCTAATCAAACAAGAAGGGATGCTATCTGAGGGACAGTTTGTAGGCCGCAGTTTATGGACCACCTCAGATAGGGATAGGATTGATATGGGCTCAAACTGATCTAGTACCGCGAGGCATACAGGAGGAGCAGAGGGATCAGGATCACAGGATGTGGTTACAGAAGATCGAAGAACAGAAATCTTCTCAACAAAAAATTCTAAAAAAGAATTACAAAGGTCCAGTGTAGGTGTAACAGGAAAAGATTTGCGAGGATTTGTAATATTGTTAACCATATTGAACAGAACTTGTGGCTTGTGACGGTTATTTGCAACCAGTTTAGAAAAATAATCAGATTTTGCCAGTTTTACAGCCCTTTGATAATCAGATAGATATTGCTGTAAAATTTCATAAGACACTCTGAGTTTATCTTTCTTCCACCTTCGCTCAGCTTGCCGACATGCACGTCTGATCGCTCGGGTAGTGTCATTTAACCAAGGCTCTGAAAGCGGTTTAGTGCGTTTCGTCTTCAAAGGAGCTACAGAGTCTAAGATATTTGTGCAAGTTGAATTAAAAAGAGTTATGAGTCCATCAGCACCATTAACATCACCTCCATCCAATTTATAAAGCACAGAGTCTTTAAAAACAGCAGAGAACTGTGCCGGGGTTTGACTGTTAAATACACGGTGGCGCTGTGAAATAGGAGACTTAATTACAGAACATGGAACTGTAATCGTAAACAAGACCGGAAAGTGGTCCGAAATACATGCACTGCATATTTCATTTATATGAACACACAAACCATGAGACAGCACAAGATCTAATGTATGACCCTTTTCATGTGTCGGGCCGGACACTGACTGAGTGAGATTAAAAGCATTTAGAAGATTTAAGAAGTCTTTAACCATGGGTTTGTTTTCACAACACACATGTAAATTAAAATCACCACAAATTATAAAATGATCATAATTCAACCTTAGACCTGCTATAAAATCCGCAAAGTCTTGCATAAAAGTTTTGTTGAATTTTGGTGGGCGATACACAACTGCACACAGTATCGGAGAAGTGGCGTTTAGTTCAAATAACTGCAGCTCAAAGCTTGAGTAATTAACAGATACAGACAGCCGACACTGCAAGGTGGATTTAAACACAGTGGCAAGTCCTCCACCTTTACCAGTAGTCCGAGGAGTGTTAAAAAATGTACAGTTTGGAGGGAGAAGTTCAGAAAAGGATGCAGACTCACCAACATGAAGCCAAGTCTCAGTCAGCAGCATAAAATCCAATTTATGAGATGTAAAAAAGTAATTTAGTATAAAAGTTTTGTTGGCCATTGATCTGACATTAATCAATGCCATACAAAGAGTTAAATCCAAACTGTTTGGCTTTGGGGCTCGTTGCAGTGCACGCAGATTAGCCGTTCTCACACCAAGTCGACAGTCAAGCCGACATTTCCTTGCCGACACCGGGTTTCTCCGCCCGGTGTCAGCCCACAGTACATCATTTTCCAGGTTGGAGAGGGCCTCGACGGGCCGCAACGCAACTGCAATCTGGCAGGGGAAGACGGGGCGGATCCATCGCAGACGCGCGACCTCCGAGCACCAGCGCTGGCGACCGCAGCCCCCACCGCAGAGGAAACGGGGATCGGGCACATCCGAAGACCTCAGGTACGCCTTGAGGCGAACAAGCACTCCAGCACGCCTTCCTCGTCTCCTGTGGCGCTTTTTTCGGGGAAATTCCCACGGCAAACAGCGCAGGTGGTCTGGGATGTTATGCAACCATGGAGGTAGGCTTCCAGCCTGTTCTCCCAAGCGATCTCTCGAAAGCCCCAAAGCTTCACATGACGCTCGAATGTCAAACAAACTTTGGCGATCATATACGAGAAGGCTTGTTACATCCCGGCAGCAAAGACACAGAATTAAAATAGCAGCAAACAGATAATAAGCGCAGCGTGATGCTGTCAGACGGCTTGCCTTACACACTGGCGCCATCTTGACTCAAGCATTGACTCAAGCATCAGTTAGAGCATTGAAGATGGGTCGAGGCTGGGTCTTCCAACATGACAATGACCCGAAGCACACAGCCAGGATAACCAAGGAGTGGCTCTGTAAGAAGCATATCAAGGTTCTGGCGTGGCCTAGCCAGTCTCCAGACCTAAACCCAATAGAAAATCTTTGGAGGGAGCTCAAACTCCGTGTTTCTCAGCAACAGCCCAGAAACCTGACTGATCTAGAGACGATCTGTATGGAGGAGTGGGCCAAAATCCCTCCTGCAGTGTGTGCAAACCTGGTGAAAAACTACAGGAAACGTTTGACCTCTGTAATTGCAAACAAAGGCTACTGTACCAAATATTAACATTGATTTTCTCAGGTGTTCAAATACTTATTTGCAGCTGTATCATACAAATAAATAGTTAAAAAATCATACATTGTGATTTCTGGATTTTTTTTTTTAGATTATGTCTCACACAGTGGACATGCACCTACGATGACAATTTCAGACCCCTCCATGATTTCTAAGTGGGAGAACTTGCAAAATAGCAGGGTGTTCAAATACTTATTTTCCTCACTGTAAGTGTGAACTGAATGTAATGTTTACAGACACGTAGTTGCATGTTAATTGCCATTAAATGAACATCTATTATATTTATATTTAAAGCAATTAGCTGAACTTATTAGTGATTTCTAAGAACTTCTTCAAATGTTATTTCATAATTCTATTCTTTTTAAAAAATAGTTAAAGTGTACTGTCATCTGTACAGACAAGCATTTATGATAAACTAAAATATACTGTAATAATGAAGTTGTACATTAAAAACATATTAACTTTAAATATATCGAATAACACACTAACGCTTATAATCAGGTACTTTGGTATGTCAATCAACACATCAAAATAAGTGCACTTCTTTATAGCGTGACAAAAGAGTCACATTGAAATATTAAATTAATATTAAATATTATTTAATATTAAATATTAAAATGCACTTTAAAGTAAAACTTTTAATTTGACATTCTTTCATATTGTATTTATTAAGTGAAACCGTCATGAACATTTACTCTCTTTAAGTGCACTTAAATGGCCTTTTATTTCATTAATATAATATTTTCTGCATGTACAGTTTTTATTTTAAATATACTTTTAATTTGAAGTACACTACAAGTGCACGTTAATACAATTAATCACACTTCGTTTTTAAACCACTAGTGGTTAAGATTAATTTTATGTTTTTTATCCTTTTTGGAGCTTGAAACTTTTGTACCCCATTGACTTTCAATGTATAGAGTAAAATAGACATTCTTCAAAATATCATCTTTACAATCTACAGAAGAAAGTGAGTCAAACCGGTTTGGGACAACATGAGTAAATGAGTGAGTAAATGAAGACACTTTCATTTCTGCGTGATCAATCCCTCTCAGTTCATACCTGTTTCTCTGTCCTATATAGTAAGAGTATGTCAAAGTCAGTTACAAAATGTTTTGTATAATGGTGATAATAGCATGCTTCATGACTCAGCTAAGTGTTGCTAGCATGTTTAGTATGTTTCTAGCATGCTTAGTACACAATAATTATGTGGTTAGTACTGCATTACTGTGTTAAACCATGCCAGTTTCTGTTGCCAGTAGGTGGGGCTATGTCTATTTACCTTTCATATCTGCATATATATTCATATATATTTCATATCACTGCGTGATCAATCCCTCTCAGTTCATACCTGTTTCTCTGTCCTCTGTGCTGCAGTTGATACAGTTTTGTGGTTTTTATGTTCATACTCTTTACACCGGAAACAAATGCATTCTTGATCAGTGACACAGAACATTTCTAGCTCTTTATCATGTTTCCGGCAGATCATGTCCTGCAGTCGTCCAGTGGCATCAATCACTTTGTGTGGTTTACGAGAGTGATATTCCTCATGACGGTCTAAATGAGTTTGACAGTAAGATTCCTGACACACCAGACAGGACTTGACGGCTTTGTATTTTCTTCCAGTACAGACGTCACACTCCACGTCTCCAGTTCCAGCGTAACAGTCAGCAGGAAGTTTAGTCTTCTTCAGTTTCTCCACCAGTTCAGCCAGAATGGTGTTTTTAGCTAAAGCAGGTCTTGGACTGAAGGTCTGTCTGCACTGAGGGCAGCTGTAGACTCTCTTCTCATCCTCCTGATCCCAGCAGTCTGTAATACAGATCTTACAGTAACTGTGTCCACAGAGGATAGTCACTGGATCCTTCAGGAGATCCAGACACACTGGACACGTGAACTCATCCTGAGAAAATCTGGCTTCAGCCATTTTACTGCATGAATACAGAGAGACACAAACACACAACAGCTCAACAACACTTCAGTTTCTGTTTCTCTGAACTGAGGAGCTGAAATAGTTTCCTGGTTCTGTGTTTGAGTGACTTGTGTAAAACAGGAGTGTCTGTAAAGCAGTTTAATTCCTCATTCCTGATCAAGGAGAGTCACTTTACTGCTGTGTTTACTGTATGTGTCGTTCAAGTGGAGTTGAAAATATCATAATTACGAGTTCTGAGCTCATGAATGACTGAGCGAAGATTTAGGCTACTCACGAATGCATGTGTCTATATACTGTGTCAAAGTAATGTCAATATGTCAAAATGTACAGTTCTAAGATAATACAGATCATGCTAGCTAACATCATGTATTCATTTAGGCAGAAACAACAAGCTCATTAACCCTTTCCTTATGAGTCTTTAAAAAAAATTGCAACTGCCAGCGTTTTTTTATTTTTTTATAATTTTCACAAAACTTTCATGGCCCCAGAATATTTTGTTGAATGAATATCTGAACATACAATATGTAAGCAATAAGGTACGAGAGGCTGTGCTGTATCGTGAATAAGTAACGGCTGAAGGGCGTTGTTAGGCACGACGCAAAGCGGAGTTAAGCCGTTACTTATTCACGATACAGCACTTGCCTCGAGTACCTTATTGCTTTTATAAAACGGTTACCACACAATATTAAAGTAAAAAAAAAAAAAAAAAATGTATTAGTGCAACTTTCATGAAGTTAAATCAATAAAAGCATTCCTTCGGCTAGAAAAAAATAGTCCCTGACCGTGAACAACAACGTTCCAATGTGTAATATGCATGAAAGCTCAAATAAAAACAACAAACCGTTCTCAAACTTTGTCTCATTCTTTTTATTTTTTACAACACAATATTTGTGAAATTTCCTCGTACACAAATAGGCATAGCTTATCTCTCAGCATGAGAAAACTTTTATTTTTTTGTTTATTCCGTTATTTTCTCTCTGCACTAAACTAAATATTTACATAGCCTAAATAAAAACACAAGGGCACATATTTTGATAGATAACAGTTAGGTCTTTAATCTATTTTATTAATGTTATTAATTTAGTTGCTAAAATGCTGCCTAACAAGAGATACTTTTTTTACTGTTGTTTATTTAAATTTATTTGAACATCTCCGTTTATTGTGCACGCATTAAATATTTGTCTCATTTCAATCGGCTCCACTGATATTTAACGCGGTTCTCTTTAGTTGGGGCTCGGCACTGTCAGCAGTGTTTTCTGTTGCAGCAAGAATGTCGCTCCAGTGCTTTCTTTAAGTTTGGCCTCCAGTAGCTCTGTAGTGAACTTTCACACTTATGTCCACTCACAGACGTAATTTCCCTCGATTCGAGACCAGCATCGGACAACCATGGCCCTGCGAAGGCAGTGATTTGTGTAAGCCTTGGAGGTGCTGCTGCTTTACAAATTCTCGGCAACATTGTTGCGAGGTAGTTCACACCCATAGGCTCTCTTGTGTACCTGCAACAGTCAAAAACGAGAAAAAACTTGAACACAACAAGATTTAACACAAATTATAAATAGCTAATATGATTTATGTGCCGCTGCGTGATCTACGTACCAAACACATTTAGAGAGGTTTTGCTTTTTGGGGTGAAGGTAAAAAGCAGGGGGGTTAGATAGCAGAAGAGAAAAGTACTTCTCTAGAGAGGCAACGGGACAAAGCGGGTTCCCAGTTTGTTGGAACATGAAGCCACGCCTGCTCTCCTTATTTCTGTCATGTGGGTCCTTATGGTTTTTTGTGTCTTCATTGAAGCTCATGACATACTTTAGACCATTTTCGTTTGTTAAAATGTGGAATGAGTCTGGAATGAGTTCTCGGTTCCCCTCTTTTCCTCTACATCCGAAGTGTAACTGCACGTCAAACCATACTTTGTTTACGAGTCCTTCAGGTGTGTTGGGATTAAGCGCATCGGACAGTTTTACGGTGCTGAAATCTTTAGTAGAAATCGGTGTGTGATGCTCCGTTTTATCACGACCCTCTCTTCTCATTGTCTTTACGACTCCAACCAAAACATTATTGGATGAGGTGAATTCGCTGTCTCTCATCAGACACCAGGACAAACTCAAAGGTGGATCATTCAGGAATCTGTTCAGACCCGCACGTAACGCTACATAGCTAACTTACTGATCCCATATTTTTCGCCTTTGGAGCTTCTGACTGTTCCGTAGAAGTCACGGAGAAGTGCGTTGAGTTCCGTCTTGGTGATTTGTTTAAAATCAATGCTGCAACCCTTTCACCAAAGCATTTCACTGCCCATTGGGTTTGCTGCACGGTATTATTTTCATTACGCGTCTCATTACGCGTTTCATTATGAGTCTTCTCGAATGTACGTGTTCATACGTGTGGTTGCTAAGGGTGTCGCTAAGGGCGCAGTGATAAATAGAACTGTTGGGTGAAGCGGTCATAGCCGTGTTTAATCGTGACTAAAGCACAGCTATTGACCAATCAGAATCAAGGATTGGAACTAACCGTTTTATAAATCAAAATAAATAACAGATCCTCTGTAGCTTTAGGCATTCTTTTTTATCAACACTTAAATGTGGGTAAGTTTCATAAAAACAACAACATTTTAAATAAAAGCTGAGAAAATTGTGTTTGTTTTCAAAGATTACAACGTGTTGATTTTATCGCTTGTTTCTGCTTCTTGTTTTGCCTGTGTTTTGATCATAGACTGTAAAATAAAGGTTTTGATCAGGAGATTCTGTACTCTTTCAGAAGATGTGTGATAGCGCCCCCTACCGTATAACAGTGAAAACACGGAAAACTGGAAAATTCTGTCAATGGAAAGGGTTAAAGCAATTATTACAAGTTGTGATCATAATGATAACAGTATATAGAAGATTTGGCAGTTTTGTATGTTGTTTCAGAGTTGGCATCATCTGATGTCCTCGCAGGGGTTGGCGTCCTCTCTTCACAAGTGTTGGATCATCTGAAATCTTCATAAGAGGCTGGATCCAAACTGGAGCTGGCGTACTCAGGATCCAGAGGTAAAAACAGAAAAGCAAATTAAAAATAATCAGCGGAGCTGCTGTTTCAAGTAATAGATAATCATGTGCTTTTGATCTGATATAACTAGAGTATAAGGTTTTGAGGTGCATTATGTGAATGATTGGATAAAGAGAAGTGTCTTTAATCTAGATTTAAACTGGGAGAGTGAGTCTGAGTCCTGAACATTATCAGGAAGGCTATTCCAGAGTTTAGGAGCCAAATGTGAAAACGCTCTCCCTCCTTTAGTGGACTTAGAAACCCTATAGGTACTATCAGAAGCCCAGAGTTTTGTGATATTAAAGAAAGTGATGGATTGTAGGGTGATAGAAGACCAGTTAAATACACAGGAGCTAAACCACTTAGGGCCTTATAGGTCAGTAGCAATACTTTCAATTTATACAGAACTTAATAGGTAACCAGTGTAGAGATGATAAAATTGGGGTTATATGATCATATTTTCTTGACCTGGTAAGAAATCTAGCAGCTGCATTTTGGACTAACTGTTGCTTGTTTATTAAGGATGCAGGACAACCAGCTAGTAATGCATTACAGTAATCCAGTCTAAAGGTCATGAATGCATGAACTAACTTTTCTGCATCAGAAACATATTACATGTTGCATAGCTTAGTGATGTTTCTGAGGTGGAAGAAGGCTTTTGTAACATGAAATATGATTTGCGAAAGACAAGTTATCTAATATACAGTTGTGGTCAGAATTATTGGCACCCCTGGTAAATATGATCAAAGATGGCTGTAAAAATTAATCTGCATTGTTTATCCTTTTGATCTTTCATTATTATTTTTTTGCAAAAATCTAACCTAAAATAATTAAAAGTAGGGGTAAAATCACATTATGAAATAAATGTTTTTCTCCACAACAAGGCCACAATTATTGGCACCCCTAGATTTGTTTAAGAGTAAAATGTCTCTGAAGTATATTTCCATTAATATTTTCATTTTTAGCACACCAGGGTGACTAGGAACATGAAATTGTCCACAACTGTAACACCCAGAACTTTAACTGTTGAGGATGAAGTAACTAAGAGATTCTGTGTACAAAATTTTGGTCCAATAAGTAATACAGAATTTATTAGAAGAAAATTACTGGTCATCCAATATTTTATATCTTTAACACAGATCTGTCAAACAGGATAATTTATAGAGTTTTCACCTGGTCGTGATGAAATATATAACTAAGTATCATCAGCATAACAGTGGAAACTAATTCCATATTTTCATATAATATTACAGAGGGGCAGCATGTGTATTGAAAACAGCAGAGGGCCTAAAACAGACCCTTGCGGCACTCCATGTTTTACTGATGTTAACTCGGATATTTCCCCGTTTCAATAAACAAAATTCAGACAGGTACGATCTAAACCACTTTAATGCCTGTCCCTGAATACCAGTGTAATTGTGTTATCCATTTAAGAGTATGTCATGATCTACAGTATTTATAGTGTCGAACGCAGCACTAAGATCAAGTAAAACTAGTATTGAGATGCAGCCTTGGTCAGAAGCTAAAAGTAAGTCATGATGGGGCCTGAATCCTGAATTAGATTTGATAATCATTTTATGGTCCTCTGCCTTCCACAGATGATATACAGTAGGCTATACAATAATATATAGACGTTTAGACTACTTAACTTAGTGATTGCTATCAGGATGTGAAGAGACTTCACAGAGAGGGAACAAATAACCTACCCTGCTTTCACATGATCGCTTTATGCAAATATTTTTATTTATTTACTAACGTGAAGAATCTCGGGACAAACAATATATTGTATTTTAGATGAAAGGATAAAACATTACTTCGATAAATGAATGTTGATAAATTAAACTCATTGTAAGCCTACTATTGAAATTGATTTCAGGACTTTCCCACCCACTTTTTAAAACAAAGTTACGCCACAATTCACTATGAAACCTCTCAAGGGCCGAAATCGCTGCTCAGCGGTGCTCGTGAACTTCATTTCCCTGACGACTCACACACACACACACACACACACACAGAGCTGCATCTCAGCCACCGCAAACACCGTTCATTCTCACAATTAGATTTTTCCTGGATCCTACAGTAGATTTAATGTTTGACCTCACTAAACGAGGAATAGACACAGTTTCAATATAATGTTCTACATTGGTACTTATATCAATTAAGTTTGGACAGCAAAGAGTGTGATTTGGACTTTGACTTACTAGTCATATGGTGTGTAATGTCTTGGAGATGTTGTCTGACAGAAGAGCCGCTCTGATTCTGCTGGGGTGAAGGCCATCAGCACGGAAGAGCCTAGGTCGCTCCCAGAACAGATTCCAATTATTTACAAAGAGCAGTCTCTGTTCATTACACAATCATCATCACTGCATAAGAGACACCAATAATCGTTTGGTGTATTTTGTATTTGTATTTTAAAAGATATTTATTCTCTTCCATGAGGCTTAGTCACAAGATCACAGCAGCTACCCCGTGACGTGAGCAAGACCTGACACCCAGCAGAGGAAATTCCCTTCTTATACTCCTTTTTCAAGGTCTTTCAAGAATAGAATGACCCCTCTTGGCTAAATTATCTTCCATACCTAAAGAGTTAACGGTTCTTAATCATTTGTCTTACTGTGTGTGTCTTGCTTACGCCAGGTGCACAAACATACATAATCCTGTTCACATTCCACAATATAGACATGTGACACATTACTTTGCAATATATGTTGAAGATCAATGGAAATCAAATTTTTTCCATTACACAAGCAACGCATGTTTTCATGTCCAGAATCCAGAATCGGTCTGTCTTCGCCGGCCAAAAGTGGTCAGCGCAGACCACAACGATCTGCCCAGGTCTGTCGGTCCTGGGCAAGCCTCATCCAATTGTGTCCCAGATCTTGTCGTAGTGAGTCGCGCCATCGTGTTGCAGGGCGTCCACGTGGCCGCTTGATGTCGATCGGCAACCAGACGGTGACTTCGCGCGTCCATCTTTCGTCCGTCAGCCGCATCAGGTGCCCGGCCCAGCGCTTCTTGGCCTTGTTGGCCCGGTCCACCGCGTCGTCCACCCTGGTCATGGCCCGCAACTGCTCGTTGCGGACGTGGTTGGTCTGTTTGACCCCGATCATGCGGCGCTCGATTGCGCGTTCAGTCACGGCCAGCTTTAGCCGGTCGGCCGCCGTCATTGTCCAGGTCTCAGCCCCATAGAGCATGGCCGGCAGGACGGTGCTGTTGAATAGGGCAGCCCTGATGTCCGGGTCAATGGCTCTGTTGTTGGCCGTCTCGGCAATTGAGCCGAAGCTGACCCAGGCTGCTCGGCGTCATCGTGCCAGTTCTCGGCCAATCTTGTGGTCGATGGTCAGCTCCTGGCCCAAGTAGATATAGCTATCTACTTGCTGGAGCTGATGCTGGTCGACATGGAGGGTGGTGTCGGCCACCTGGTCGTTGCGCATCCACTTAGTTTTGGCCAGATTGATTTTGAGGCCGAACCGGGCACCAGCCTGGTTGAGCTGGTCAAGTCGCTGCTGTACATCGACCGCCGAACAGCCTATCAGCACGATGTCATCGGCAAAGCGCAGGTGATTGAGCCAGCGGCCGTTGATCTTGATGCCGACCTCGTCCCAGTCGAGCTGCCGGAATATTTGCTCGAGACAGGCGGTGAAAAGCTTGGGCGAGATGGTGTCTCCCTGCTTGACCCCGCGGCCGACCTTGATATTAAGCGGCCGGTCGAACAGGGTGATGGTGGTGGCGCAGTTGCTGTTCAGCTCCTGCAGCAGGGCCACGTGCTTGTCACCGATGCCTTGTTGTTGGAGGGCGAGCAACACGGCGTTAATCTCGACCGAGTCGAAGGCCTTCTCGTAGTCGACGAAAGCCAGGACCAGTGGCATCTTGTACTCCCTGGTCCGCTCGAGCAGCTGGTTCAGCACCTGCACATGATCCATGGTGCTAAAGCCAGATCTAAATCCGGCCTGCTCGACGGGTTGTTGTTCGTCTAGCTGCTTGGCCAACCGATTGAGCAGCACCTTAGTGAAGATCTTGTACACGGCCGACAACAATGTGATCGGCCGGTAGTTGCTGAGCAGCTCGCGGTTGCCCTTCTTGAACAGCAGTACAGTCTTGGCCGTCTTCCACTGTTTGGGGGTTTGACATTGTGCCATGTAGCGGCTGAATCGGGCCGCCATGGCCATCCAAAGTGAGTGGCCGCCGGCTTTGAGTAGCTCGATCTCAACGCCGTCCAGGCCAGGCGCCCGGTCTGCCTGTGCCTGTTCGACTGCATGTCGGACCTCACTTTCCAGTACTGGCAAAAAGGACAGCAGCTGGTCGAGCTGAAGGTTAGGTGGAGGGATGGAGACCTTGCTGGCGAATAAGTCACTATAAAAGCGCCTGCACTCGGCCTCAATACCGGACCGAGTCCTGATCGTCCGCCCGTCTACAGTCTTCAGTGCTGGTATTTGGCCGCGCTGCTGTTGCATTGCCCGCCTACACTTTTTCAGGCTCTTGCGGTCCTCGGCTGTTACCAGCAGGCGCCTCTGTCTATATTGATCGAGGTCGGTCTTGAGCTGCTGCCGGATCTGCTTGCACAGCAGGCCGTACTCGACGTGTGTGGGTCCGTCAGCGCGCATCTGCCGCCGCCTCTGCATCAGGGCCTTGGTGGCATCCGAAATTCGGCTGGTCCGGCTGTTGGTCGGCACTGCGGCTGCATCGCGGCTTGACTTGAGCAGGCCAATGAAATGGTCGTAATCCTGGTCGATGTCCGTTTCAAGCTGGGCCCAGTTAGTGTGGTCAATCAGAGTGTGGAAAACGGCCGGATCAGTGGTGACCGGCTGCTTTGCCCGGTTGCTGGCTGCCAGTGCACGCTTTTCGGTCCTGCCGTTGATGACCAGCTTGGCCCTTACCGGCCGATGGTCGCTGCCCGTGTCAAAGAACTTGCGGCCGATGACAGTGACGTCCTGCAGGATGCGGCGGTGGCCGCAGAGGACATAGTCGATCTCGTTGGTTGTCTCGCCATTGGGGGACATCCATGTCCATCGGCGACCAGGGCGCTTTTTGAACAGACTGTTGCCGATGAACAGCCGGTTGGTCTCGGCCATTGCAACCAGTCGCTCACCCGGTCCGTTCCTGTTGCCGCAGCCGAACGGGCCGACAAAGCGTGAAAAAATGTTTTCATGTGGTATCTAAATTTTACTGTCGAATAATAATTTGTTCTGTTTATCATTTTGAACGTTTGCTTCATATTTCCACAAATATGTTAGCGAAAATGAAGTCACATACTCACCTGTTCACCTGTGATCCTTCGGAAAAGACTTGGTTAATCATCCAACATGAACATTCTGACTGTGCTATTGCTTAAATACCTACATTGACTTTTTCTGCTGCATGTCAAAAAAATAAATAAAATATTTTAAAAATGTTTTAACATTTGTTTCTTTAAAGGCGGGCGAATGGTTTGGGAATAAAGAGGGGGAAAGGAGCTGTAAACCTGACAAGGATACTTATGGGAAGATCTGTGTCATGATCCTGGCAAATTAAAATCAATCAACATGGGTAAGAAATGTACATTATAAATGGATAACATCAATATCCTATACACATTAGTGAGTCAAGTCATCTTCATTTATATAGCGCTTTTAACAATGTAGATTGTTTCAAAGCAGCTTTACAGAGATAAACGTATAATTTATGGTAACAGAGATTGTTTTGGCTTTATAGCGGTTCTTTAATAAAGTTATTTTCCAGCTAAAGTTAGTTTTGATTGATTCACTTCCGTCGCAACGATCATTTGTTATTAAATTAGGGGCCACTAAGACGACACCATTCTCTCTACACCGACTTTAAACGCGAACCTGTGATAAACGCTGATGGCGTTCACATGCGCATTAAGAATTGTGTGCGTTTGAATATATGTGTGCAGGTTTGTAATTCCCTACAGACCAAGCCTAAACAAAGTACTGGTCTTTCCTTTCCATTATGATACAGAATTTTATTTTATTTTGTCACTTCGGGGTAGATACGCGAAACGTCTCGGTTACGGATGTAACCCTCGTTCCCTGAGTAGGGAACGGAGACGTTACGTCGGATGACGACGATTGGGGTTTCGCTTAGAAGCCTATCACCTTCGAATATATAAAACGAGCCAATGGCAATGAAATGCCATGGGTCTGCGGAATTTGCATAGCGTATCTCCGCCCACCGCAGGGGGTATATAAGGAAGTACGCTGCAACATGCAGATATGTTTTCGCTGAGGAGTCGAGACTGGACCCAGGCGTTTTTCAGCGAACAGCGGAAGTGGCAGGAAGACGTAACGTCTCCGTTCCCTACTCAGGGAACGAGGGTTACATCCGTAACCGAGACGTTCCCTTTCGTGGTCACTCCGAGTTACGTCGGATGACGACGATTCGGGTTCCAGTCTAATCACGCCACTTCGGCTGTCATCCAGTGCCCTGCGTAAGTCTGAGCTCCCTGTCGTGAGACTAGCACGGACGAAGGAGTCCTACTTAACACAGGAATACCAAGGTACACTGGGAAGCATATCTCCGAGGAAATATGCAATTATGCCCAACCCGAAGGGGGGGACTTGAGAGACACATATGACCCAGAGGGATGCATATGGAGTATCACTGAGGTGTCCAGCCGCAGGTGGAATATTTAAACCCCAGGGGTGGGAAGGTGGCTTGCCAAGGGAAAGACACACGCTCAAAAGAGAGGTCCCAAGAGGGTACGAGGGGAGGACGAGGAGGATTCAGTCTTCTCGCTCCCCTCAGGAACCTGACGATCAGGTCGTGCTTTCCCAGAGACTTACCATCAACTGCGTCGTGATGTGCGGCAATGGCGGCAACATACACTTTCAGGGTGGAGGGAGACAGCCTTCGCTCCAACCCTTCTTGCAGGAAGGAAAGCACGACACTGATGGGGCATTTCGTGGGTTCTTGATGTTTAGAAGAACACCAGTTGACGAAGAGGTTCCACTTCAACGCATAGGCATGTCTCGTGGACGATGCTCTAGCGGAAGTGATGGTAGCCACCACCGCTGGTGGTAGGGTACTCAAACCTGCCTCGTCCCGTCCAGGAGCCACACGTGGAGGTTCCAAAGATCGGGACGAGGGTGCCAAAGGGTGCCCCGTCCCTGAGAAAGAAGGTCCCTCCTCAGAGGAATTGGCCAGGGAGGTGCTGTCGCGAGGAGTACTAGTTCGGAGAACCAGGTCCGGTTGTGCCAATACGGGGCAACCAAAATGACCTGCTCCTCGTCCTCCCTGATCTTGCGCAAGGTCTGCGCAAGAAGGCTCACTGGGGGAAACGCATACTTGCGTAGGCCCCGCGGCCAGCTGTGCGCCAGTGCATCCGTGCCGAGCGTGCCCTCGGTCAGGGAATAATACAGGTCGCAGTGGGACGAGTCGTGGGAGGCAAACAGATCTACCTGTGCGTCGCCGAACTGATCCCAAATCAGCTGGACCGTCTGGGGATGGAGTCGCCATTCTCCAGCGAGAGGCCGAACTCGAGACAGCTCGTCGGCCGCCTGGTTCAGGTGTCCCGGGATATAAATGGCTCGAAGCGACCTCAGATGCTTCTGACTCCATATGAGGAGGTGGCGAGCGAGTTGCGACATACGGCGGGAGCGTAGACCACCCTGATGGTTGATGTACGCTACTGTCGCGGTATTGTCTGATCGGACTAGTACGTGCTGACCCCTGAGCAGCGCATGGAAGCGGTGCAGGGCGAGACGTACAGCCAGCAACTCGAGGCAATTGACATGCCAGAGGCGCTGGGGTCCTGTCCATTGCACATGGCGCCCCAGCCCGTGGTGGAGGCATCTGTTGATACAACAACATGCCGGGAAACTCGTTCTAGGGGCACTCCGGCCCGTAGAAACTTGAGGTTCGTCCACGGGGTGAAGGTCTGACGGCAGGCTGAAGTCACTGGGACTTGGAGCGTGCCGTGTTGCCATGCCCACCTCGGGACTCGATCGCGAAGCCAAAGCTGAAGCGGTCTCATATGAAGCAATCCCAGCGGCGTTACTGCGGCTGCGGATGCCATATGCCCCAGGAGCCTCTGAAATAATTTCAGTGGAACCGCACTCTTGCCCTCGAATTGGCGAAGACAAGTCAGCAGTGACTGCGCGCGCTCGCTCGTAAGCTGCGCGCACATGGCGACCGAGTCAATCTCCATACCGAGAAAAGAGATCCTCTGCACGGGGCAGAGTTTGCTCTTCTCCCAGTTGACCCGAAGGCCCAGACGAGCTAGGTGCCGGAGCACTAGGTCCCTGTGTTCGCAAACCTGATCTCGAGAGTGAGCTAGGATCAGCCAGTCGTCGAGATAGTTCAGGATGCGAACCCCGTGTTCTCGGAGGGGAACAAGGGCTGCCTCGACGACCTTCGTAAAGACGCGAGGAGACAGGGCTAGCCCGAAAGGGAGAACCGCGTACTGGTATGCCTGCCCCTCGAAAGCAAACCGTAGAAACGGTCTGTGTCGAGGTAAAATGGAGACATGGAAGTAGGCGTCCTTCAGGTCGATCGCTGCAAACCAATCCTGCGGCCGCACACACTGGAGGATGTGTTTGGCCGTTAGCATCTTGAACGGCAGCCTGTGAAGGGAGCGGTTCAAGACGCGCAGGTCGAGGATTGGCCGTAACCCACCGGACTTCTTGGGTACAATGAAGTAAGGGCTGTAGAAGCCGGACTTCATCTCGGCTGGAGGGACAATCTCGATCGCACCCTTCGCCAGTAGGGTGTCGACCTCCGCTCTCATGACAGGGGCATTGCCACCGACCATAGTGAAGCGGACTCCCCTGAAGCGGGGAGGAGATCGCGCGAACTGAATCGCGTAGCCAAGCCTGATGGTTCTCGCGACCCAGCGGGACAGTCTGGGAAGCTCTAGCCAGGCTTCCAGAAAGTGCACCAGCGGGGTCATACGAACCACAGACGTACCGTCGGTGGGGCAGCGAGGCGGAATGACCGGCACCGGCGAGGGTGGCATCGCGGCCCTGTGCGGGGGCACGGTCATTAGCCGCGTCCTGCCAGAGGAGGCCAGGGGAGGGCGCGCGTCCCACGGGGGCGTGCTCTGGCAGGGGTCTGGCGACAGAGGGGGATGAGAGGAGCGTGGCCCGTGGGCGGCGCGTGCTGTCATCCCGCACCTCTGGAACAGAGGAGGGCGGCAGTGGCGGGACCCGAGGGTGGCGCGCACTGCGGCCCTCGGGCTCTGTGGGCTCAGGATTGGGGAATTCGATTCTGTCTTTAACCACATTAGGGTACTGCTCGTCGTTGGACGAGCAGCGGGGAGTGGAGAACAAAAGATTCTCCCCCGGCCCTCCACCGGGGGAAGGAGTGGCCCTGCTACCAGCTCCTGAACAGAAGGGAAAGCCAATCCTGAGCGGCCCGTCTCAGGAGCGCCGCTTAGCCTGGCGTTTAGCGGGCTGCGGGGCTGGAGAGGGCTGTGGCGCCTTCCTGCGGCTTCCTCCACGACGCGGCCCAGATGAAGGCTGCTGCTGGGGCCGTGCGGGAGGGGCGGGAGCCGCGGGAGGGCGCCCTCGGCGGCGAGCAGGCTGAGGATTCTGTGCCGACGGCTGAGCAGCGGAGCGTCGGGGCAGAATGTGCTTAATCGCCTCAGTCTGCTTCTGGGCGGTCGAGAACTGTTGGGCGAAATCCTCGACCGCACCGCCGAAAAGGCCGGCCTGGGATATGGGAGCGTCGAGCAGACGAGTCCGCTCGGGCTCACGCATATCAGCCAGGTTCAGCCAGAGATGTCGCTCCTGGACCACAGCTGTGGACATCACCAGACCCAGGGAGCGCGCGGTCACCTTCGTCGCCCGGAGAGCGAGGTCGGTGGCGGCGCGCAGCTCATCGAAGAGCCCTGGGTCTGTCCTACCCTCGTGCATGTCACGGAGCACCTTGGCCTGGTAGACCTGTAAGATGGCCATGGCATGCAAAGAGGCAGCTGCCTGTCCCGCCGCTCTGTAAGACTTCGCCACCATGGTGGACGAGAATCTACAGGCTTTGGACGGGTGCTTAGGATCACCGCGTGAAGAAGCACTTGTCGGACACAGCTGCATCGCGACAGAACGTTCAACCGTGGGAATCCCAGTGTACCCACAAGCATCAGCCTTATCGAGGGGAGGAAAGGCGGAGAAAGCCGACGAACGATCACGTGAAGACATGGGAGCCTTCCAGGACCGCGTGACTTCCTCATGCACTTCCGGGAAGAATGGTATTGGGGTTGGGCGGCGACGAGTGTCAGCGGCCGCTCCCAAAAACCAATCATCCAGCCGCGAGCGCACTGGATCGGGTGGCGGGGACCACTCGAGCCCAATGGCCGCGGCTGCCCGGGAAAGCATGGCAGTCAGCTCGGGATCAGACTCGGACAATGCTGGCGCGCCCGAGGGCGGCAACACAGCCGAATCCTCACTTCCCGAGGACTCACGCCCACCTTGTGATGCAGCGATCGACATCGTATCTTCCTCTGGAGCGCCAAACGAAACCCGCGGGGCCTCCGTAGAGGGACCAGCGGCCTCAGTTTGGACACTCGCGGGTCCTGCTGCTGAAGAGGGGTGTGTGGACCGTGGACGTGTCGGCGGTATGTCCCACACAGTTACCCTCAGGTCACCCTGGCCACCAGCCGAAGTACAGCCTCGCGGGGAGACCGTAGATCGGGGTGTGGATGAGGGGACTCTCACTCTAACGAGCTCATTGAGTTTTGACCGCAGCATGGAGATGGTCATGTTCCCGCAGTGAGAACATGAGTCATCCACAAACGCTGCTCTAGCGTGATCAACACCCAAACACGCTAAGCAGAGATCGTGCCCATCAGAGAAAAATATGTCGCGACCGCAGCCAGAAGTGCACGGGCGAGGCATCTTTAAAAAGACGTGCCACGTGCAATGCTCTTTTTGTGAGAGGAAAACTCTGCGGATGCTGAAGCGAACAGGGAGAAATCACACTATCTGTCAGATCACTGAACAGATCAGCAGGGTAGTGAGCACTCGCTGAAATCGCCGTCACACCAACACCGGAGAGTTCGCTCGTCTCGAAGGGATGAGAAGACTAACTCAGAATTTTTGGCTTGCAGGAGTGGAGAAGTTCTCGGCTCCGAAGCGAAAACATATCTGCATGTTGCAGCGTACTTCCTTATATACCCCCTGCGGTGGGCGGAGATACGCTATGCAAATTCCGCAGACCCATGGCATTTCATTGCCATTGGCTCGTTTTATATACTCGAAGGTGATAGGCTTCTAAGCGAAACCCCAATCGTCGTCATCCGACGTAACTCGGAGTGACCACGAAAGGGAACTAATTTTCCTGACAACGCTTTATCTGTAGAGTGGTAAAGGGATCCTCCATAGGGAGAGACTATTTGGCACTTCAGCACTGCGTTGACATGAGCATAATTGAAGGTGTTTGTATTTCTGTGATGATGACATTTCATGAAGACAATTCTTCTTTAATATTGCAGTGCCAGGAGAAGAAGCAGGAGAACAAAGGGCAACTCTACAATCACCACTAATAGTAATACTAGCACTGACAGTTGCCACAGTTGCAGTAATAGGTGATTCAGTAACATCAGCAATAGTTGCAGCAGCAGCAGAATAAGCATTTTACAATCACTATGAAGCAGAAGCCAGAAAAAGAACAGCAGATATAGCAGTAACAGCAGGAGTAATCAGAGAATTACTGGGAGGTGGACTTGCGGCAGGAGCAGGAACAGGACTTAAAGGATCACAACAGAATGGAAAAATCACAGACACATTCAGCTGTGAAGGTAAGAGTGCAGATTGGTGTGGCATCCTGTGCAATTTATGCCTAGGAGCCCAACTAATGGACACACTAATCACTGTTATGGTGACTTCAAATGAAACATGTTAGAGTTAAACTCCTGTTAATTCTCAATAAAAACTTCTGACAGATGTCTGACAGAAATAAAGTCAGTCTGGTTAGTAATAAGTGAAGCTGGTAATGCTGTTTGTGGAGTTGTTTAATCCTCCTCTGCTGAGATCTTCACAGATTTAAAGGGGTGGTTCAGGATTTTGGACATCGGACCTCATTTCCAAGTTAGCCTGGGTGTTATTTATCAGTGGAGACAGTTTTCAAAAAATGTCATCCAGTCCTTCCAGTTGCATAGTTCGCCGGTGCTAGGCTAGCGCGAGTCAACGGTAACTGCTAGCCTGCCATTAAAAATAGTTTTACCCACTCCACAGTACACCAAAATCAAATAAATCATAACGGCAGACTATCGATGTAAATGTCTGTTGAGAGAATAATGTTAGAAATAAAACTACTCTTGCATCTCAATGATCGCATTACATTTACAGGAACTAGTTTCTCAGCAGAGGCGGAATTTTACTTTGCTCCGGTTAGTAGTACTGCGCCGAAAAGTAAACACAGAACAGAAGCGCACTACAGTCGGGACGTCTAGCTAGCTAGTAGTAGTCTCGGTTGCCTAGGTAACTTAGGTCACTGCTTCCTTCAATGAAAACATGATATGAGTCTTTTTGGTATTAAAGCCGGTAAACGTTTGAAACTTCAGCACCAAGTAAAAAAGACTTCTCTTCACTGCTGTGTACCGCTATGTAAGTTAACAATTCATCGCGGTATAATTCCGTCCTGAGTTTCCATCGTTTCCCTGCGGATGAGGAGGTGAACTCTGTGTGGAAAGCAAAGATTCGGCGGGAGAACTTCTCCCCGACTAACGGTACTCGAGCTTGTAGTGTTCATTTTCTACCTGGGGATTTTGAGGGACCGAGACGTTTAAAGAAGGGTGCACTCCCATGTCTGTTCGCCTGGAACAGTTTTTCTCTTCCGGCACCCAGGCTCAATGTCTGGCAACGTCGCCCGAGACCTCCGACCCCAGAGTTACTGCCGGCGGACATGTCTGAAGAAGAGGACAGCGTTCAGCCTATGGAAGTCACCGTTGCCGACCATGATTACTGTGTCACTCCCAACACCTCCGTGGTCATTTATGAGCTGATGAGGGAAAACGAAAAACTCAGGGGGAGGGTTGAGGAGCTTGAACACCAGCTAGAATCTGTGCAGCTGCGGTCTACTTTTGGAATCCAACGCATCGCCGACGAGGATATTCGCTTTTATACAAGGTATGTTTATTATACTGATTGCCCCCTGTGTGTGTGTGTCCACAGATCTGTTAATGTTCATTTCTGTTTATTATTATCATTGTTTATTATAAGCCAAATGGGTTAAGGTCTTCTTGTTATTCAATTTTATTTCAGATTTGCATCTTACAAATCTTTCCTGGCCTTTTGGAAACAAGTGGAGCCAGCTGCAAACACAAAATTTGTCAGAATCTCCTCAGCAAATGCTGCCTCCCCTTACGAAAAAAAAGTATACTTCAAGTTCATTTTATGAAGTATACTTGAGTAATGTTCAAGTATATTTTTAAGTATACTTTATGTAGTAAGTATACTAATGTCAATATGTACTAGTAGTAAACTTGTAAGTGTACTATTTTAATACCGCTTGGGACTAAATTGGCCCACTTGAAGTATATAAAAGTATATGTTTAAGTGTACTATTTCTCTTCCTGCTCAGCTACTGTTCGGACGCTCTCGCTTACTGCTCCGCGCTTTGCTCTATCGCTTTTACATTTTATCTCCTATTTTCTTATATTTTATTTCCTTTATTTTATTTCCTTTTATCACCTAATTTTAACTTCAGCAAATCAGCACAGTGCTCAGACGACAAAGTTTGGATTACTACAAAAACTGAGAATTCTTTTACCCGACCAGCTTACATTCCGGGAAAGGAAAACACAACTGCCTACAAGGATAAGAGAAAATGCCTCTTCTGAAATCTACTTGCTGCACCAACTGCCACAGACTTTTACAAAGGATTGCAGTTCTTGAAACAAAGTTACTTACGGGACCACCAAACCAGACGGAGCACACAACAGAGCTTCATCATGGACACCCTCAGCATACCGGTGAGTCCCATGAAACTAGTGCTCCTCGACAGGTAGAGAAACAAGCCGATCGACTTACTAATCGATGGCACAAACAGGGAGGGAGACCCAAAGACACTCGAGACATCAGATTGTCACGAGCATCACATATTGCCGCAGTAGCATCCTCTACCCCAGATACAGCTCTGACAAGGATTGCAAACACTGGTCTCAAACCACCACCTATACATCTTGAGAACAGATTTGAAGTGCTAATGAATGTAAATGAGGAATCCCCAAATGTGATGAATGTGATCGAACACAGACTGAATGGGCCAGTGGCTAACACTGATGCTAACTGGTGCTCAAGGTCGAGCAGACAGCGGCACTCAGCTCAGAGCGCAGCCGAGCCCAGGACTCTGATAGTGGGGGACTCCATAATCAGAAACATTAGCGGCAGGGATACAACTACATGCTGCCTTCCACAAGCAACAACTTCTGATATAAACAGGGAACTTCAGAACATTCTGATGAAACATAAGACTGCAAATCGACTCATCATTCATGTGGGGAAGAATGATATTCATAAAGAGCAGTCAGAACAGATTTCAATGAACTTTTTGAAACACTTAAAAGACTGAAAGTGCAAACATTCATCAGTGGACCACTCCCAGCAAGAGGAACAAACCGGTTTTCACGGTTGCTTGGGCTTAATACGTGGCTGCAAAAAACCTGCAATATAAAAGGAGTAAACTTCATTGACAATTTCAATCTTTTCTGGAGTCAGAGACAACTTTTTCATCGGGATGGCCATCACCCAAACAAACTTGGTTCAAGAGTGTTAAAGGACAATATCTACTTCTCCCTCAATCATCCTTCTGCAGTGTGTGCCAATCCACTCAATCTGAACGGCACACACACATCTGGATACAGCATGAATGACCACGGGACTTCACTTCAACAGCAAAATGGACATGATAACACCACTCCGCCACAACAACCTCTGCTCACGGACACAATATCAGCTGAGCCCTGTCCACACAGCTCACCACAGACAGACATATCAGAACTGCTCCAAGATTCACCACCCAAGGACGACTTCCTGGAAAACAGCCAGGGAATCCAGGACAGCATATCACAACCTCCGATAACACCAGAGCAACAGCCCCTTTCACCAGACACTTTCTCCCTCTCCCCAGCAACTCCACTCCTGTGCTTCTCACAGAAAATGGAAGAACTGGTGTATGCTGGAACCAGACTATCCCACTCTTTTGCTGCAAGCCCCCAAATACCAACCAAAAAAAGACAGGCACCATTACCACCAAAGCCTGCGGGCCCAGCTCGCCCTCCCCCTCCTGTGAGAGCTCTTCGGCCTCTGCCACAACGCCAGGGCCCACACCCTCCTCCATCTGCTCGAGGTGAACCGAAAACAACTGATACCAGCTCTCAGTGATATGTGTTGGGTCCCCGTTTTGATAACAGTAACTTTCTCAAATGTTTACAGAACAAACGGGAACCCAGTGTGTAACGACAAACTGATAGGAAACAAGTGCGAGTGCACAATAAGTTTATTTTGTAATAAACACTCAGGGTAAATGACAGATACAGTATTCTTCTTGATGAGATCGTCAGTGCACAGCCAACAGGAGATCGCCAGGAACACAGCAAACAGGAGAGCGTGACACAGGGGCTGAGACAGGCGATCCTCAGTGAGTGGGTGAGTGAAGAATCCGTAGTGAGATCGACCGTGAAGAATCCGTGGTGACATCGACAATGAAGAATCCGTGGTGAGATCGACAATGAAGAATCCGTGGTGAGATCAGCAGTGAGGAATCCAATCCAGCACAGAGCAGGCGAAACACGAGGAAAACAAACAGGAGCAGGCACGCAGACGGGGATTCATCAACAACGATCTGACAAACATGGGACGAAAGACAGGGCATTAAATAGGCTGTGATAATTACAATCAGCTGTCGCAGATCAGGATGATCGGGAGATCAGTGACAACGCCCACATGAAACAATGAATGAACTGAGACACACCCACACACTCACACACACACACGTAAACACACAGACTAGAATGAGACAGCGGATCTACCAACCGTGACAGTACCCTCTCCCCTAGGAACGCCTCCTGGCGTTCCCAGACAACCCTACCTGTCGATTGAAATCATCGATGAGGGAGTGATCCAGGATGTCTCGAGCAGGTACCCAACTCCTCTCCTCCGGACCGTAACCCTCCCAGTCCACCAAGTACTGAAACCCGCGTCCCCTCCGTCTCGAGTCCAGGATACGATGTACCGAATAAGTAGGTTCCCCATCTACGAGTCGCGGCGGGGGAGGAACCGGGGCAGGCGGATTAAGATGAGAACGAAACACGGGTTTTATTTTGGATACATGAAAGGCGGGATGAATTCTCCTGTACGCTGGAGGAAGTTTGAGGCGGACTGTCACCGGACTAATAATCTTGGTGACAGTGAACGGGCCAATGAATTTGGGGGCAAGCTTATTAGACACGGAGCGGAGAGGAATGTTCTTAGTAGAAAGCCACACTTTTTGACCAGCGACGTATACGGGTGGCTTACACCGGTGGCGATCGGCTTTAGCCTTGGTGCGCGCCCCCACATGGAGCAGAGTCTCACGGGCTCTAGTCCATGTGCGGTGACACCTCTGGACGAAGGCGTGAGCGGAGGGGACCGCGACTTCGGGTTCCAGACTCGGAAAGATAGGTGGCTGGTATCCTAAGCTACACTTAAACGGAGAAAGGCCCGTGGATGACACTGGCAACGAGTTATGTGCGTACTCAACCATAGAGAGTTGTTGGCTCCAGGACGAAGGATTCTTATAGACCAAACATCGCAACATTCTCTCCAGGTCTTGGTTGGCTCGCTCAGATTGACCATTGCTCTGGGGATGATAACCCGAAGACAGACTGACTGTGGCCCCTAATAATCTACAAAACTCTCGCCAGAATTTGGACACAAACTGGGAACCTCTGTCAGAAACCACGTCCATCGGGAGGCCATGTAACCGAAAGACGTGATCAATGACCGTGACCGCTGTCTCCTTGGCTGATGGTAGTTTGGGCAAGGGAATGAAATGTGCCGCCTTCGAGAACCGGTCCACTACGGTTAAAACAACCGTCATGCCATTAGAGGGCGGGAGGGCGGTGACAAAATCTAGCGCTATGTGGGACCAGGGTCTAGAAGGGACAGACAGCGGTCGAAGTAACCCATCAGGAGGTCGGTTAGACGTCTTAGCAGTGGCACAAACTGAACAAGCCAAAACAAAATCGTGAATGTCGCGAGCCATTAATGGCCACCAGAATCGTTGCTTTATTAAGTAGCTAGTACGACTTACTCCTGGATGACAAGCCACGTTGGAGCAATGACCCCATCGAATAACGTCGGACCGCGACCCCTCCGGCACAAACAAACGATTCGGTGGGCAACCGGGCGGAGGCGTTACCCCTTCTAAGGCCGTCTTGACCTTCGACTCGACCTCCCATACGAGTGTGGAGATAACTACTTTCTCGGGTAAAATACACTCGGGAGTAACCGGGCGTTCGGATGGATCAAAAATACGAGATAATGAATCGGGTTTGATGTTCTTGGAACCCGGGCGGTACGAGAGAGTAAAGTCAAAACGTCCGAAAAAAAGTGCCCACCGAGCCTGTCTGGAGTTGAGTCTTTTGGCAGATCTAATATATTCAAGGTTCTTATGATCGGTCCAAACGATAAAAGGTACCCCCGACCCCTCTAACCAATGACGCCACTCCTCCAACGCTAACTTGACGGCCAACAACTCTCTGTTACCAATGTCATAGTTACGTTCGGCAGGTGATAAACGATGGGAGAAAAACGCGCAAGGATGCATCTTGTCATCTGAGGACGCGCGCTGGGATAGAACTGCTCCTACCCCCACCTCTGACGCGTCGACCTCCACCACGAACTGACGTGTGGAATCAGGGGCGACGAGGATGGGAGCCGAAACGAAGCGACTCTTGAGGTTGGAGAACACCGCCTCAGCTGTGTCTGACCACCTGAACGTCGTTCTGGGGGAGGTCAAGGCAGTCAGAGGCGCGGCTAGCTGGCTGAAATTGCGAATGAAACGCCGATAGAAATTGGCGAACCCCAGAAACCGCTGTAGGGCCTTACGGGAATCTGGACTTGGCCAATCCATCACAGCCTTAACCTTGTCAGGATCCATGCGCATTCCCTCAGAAGAGACGATGTATCCTAAAAAAGAGACAGACTGTGCATGAAATTCGCATTTCTCCGCCTTGACAAAAAGCCCATTCTCTAGCAGCCTCTGAAGCACTCGTCTGACGTGCTGAACGTGTTCCTGGAGAGACGAAGAAAAAATCAATATGTCATCCAGGTAGACATATATGAACTGATCAACCATGTCTCTCAACACGTCATTGACGAGTGCCTGGAAAACCGCTGGGGAGTTGGAAAGCCCAAAAGGCATAACCAAATATTCAAAGTGTCCCCTGGGGGTATTGAAAGCGGTTTTCCATTCATCCCCCTTCCTGATGCGAACCAAATGATAGGCATTACGTAAATCCAATTTTGTGAAAATGGATGCTCCCTGCAACCTCTCGAAAGCTGAAGACATCAACGGCAAAGGATAAGTATTCTTTACCGTGATGTTATTCAGCTCCCGGTAATCAATACAAGGCCGCAGAGAACCATCCTTCTTACCCACAAAAAAGAATCCCGCCCCCGCGGGAGAAGAGGAAGGTCGGATGAATCCGGCTGCTAAAGAATCAGAAATATATTTCTCCATGGCCTCCCTCTCAGGAACCGAAAGAGAGTAAAGTTTGCCCTTAGACGGAGACTTACCTGACACTAGATCTATTGCACAGTCATAGGGACGATGCGGAGGGAGAGAAGCAGCCCGAGACTTACTGAACACTTCCTTCAGGTCCAGATACTCCGCAGGCACGTTTGATACATCCGCCGCCTTCTCCTGTAACACAGAAACAGACACAGACGGACAGGCAGAAACAAGACAGGACTCATGACAGGACACGCTCCACATAGAAATAGTGTTGGAGCCCCAATCCACACGAGGATTGTGTCTGACGAGCCAAGGGTGACCCAACACCACCGGGGCGACAGGAGAGTCCATAAGGAGGAAGGGAATAGTCTCAACGTGGTTGCCAGAGGTGATGAGGGTTATGGGACCAGTGGAGAGAGAGATGTTGGTCCAGCTGGTTGATGCGGGCATCCACCCGCAGAGCCAGGTCGATGAGCCCGTTGAGCCGAGGAGGCAGGTCCAGCAGGTAGATCTCGCGTTGAACACGGTCGGACAGCCCATGCAGGAACATATCCCACTGTGCCTCCTCGTTCCACTTGCACTCCGCCGCCAGGGTCCGAAACTCAATCGAGTAATCCGCCACCGAAGAGCCTCCCTGTTTCAGGTCGGCTAGTCTTCTGGCCGCCTCCCGGCCGGCCACCGCGCGGTCGAAGACCCTCTTCATCTCTGTGGAGAGTGCGTGGAACGAGGCGCAGCATTGGTCCTGGTTCTCCCACACCGCTGTTCCCCACAACGCTGCTCTCCCCCTCAGCAACGTTAGGACGAAGGCCACCTTGGAATTCTCAGTCTCAAACGTCTTCGGCTGTAGAGCAAAATGCATAGAACACTTTGTGAGAAACGCTCTGCAAAAGTTTGGCTCACCAGCATAGCTCTCAGGAACAGGTAGTCGTGGTTCTGGACGATCTCTGACGTCTGGCACGACGGGGGGAACAGGCGGTGTGGGCGGCACAGTGGGAGGGCTCAGCAGTTGGATTTGCTGAGTGAGCCCGGACACCTGTGCCACGAGCGCTTGAACCGCGCGTCCGGTGTTAGAAATACTCTCCTGTTGCTGATCCATCCTGGCGATACTGTGGTCCACAAAATCCTTGAAGGACTCCGCGCTCGCTGCTTCCATGGGGGTCAGATCGTTCTGTAACGACAAACTGATAGGAAACAAGTGCGAGTGCACAATAAGTTTATTTTGTAATAAACACTCAGGGTAAATGACAGATACAGTATTCTTCTTGATGAGATCGTCAGTGCACAGCCAACAGGAGATCGCCAGGAACACAGCAAACAGGAGAGCGTGACACAGGGGCTGAGACAGGCGATCCTCAGTGAGTGGGTGAGTGAAGAATCCGTAGTGAGATCGACCGTGAAGAATCCGTGGTGACATCGACAATGAAGAATCCGTGGTGAGATCGACAATGAAGAATCCGTGGTGAGATCAGCAGTGAGGAATCCAATCCAGCACAGAGCAGGCGAAACACGAGGAAAACAAACAGGAGCAGGCACGCAGACGGGGATTCATCAACAACGATCTGACAAACATGGGACGAAAGACAGGGCATTAAATAGGCTGTGATAATTACAATCAGCTGTCGCAGATCAGGATGATCGGGAGATCAGTGACAACGCCCACATGAAACAATGAATGAACTGAGACACACCCACACACTCACACACACACACGTAAACACACAGACTAGAATGAGACAGCGGATCTACCAACCGTGACACAGTGTGCCTGTATCTTCCTCTATTGCTGTTCTATTACAAGATAGAAAGTCTAAGGCCTTCAATAGCCGTACAGCAAACCTAACTAATCTGGTGCCTCTTACACGTCAAACTAATATTGCTGTGGGGAAAAGTAAGTCTGTTAAGTTAGCAATCCTTAACATTCGCTCACTTAAAAATAAATCACTTCTAGTCAACGACTTAATAACCACAAACAATCTGGATTTTATGCTTCTAAATGAAACCTGGCTAGAAGACAGCTGCAGTGCAACAATCCTCAATGAAGCAGCCCCCCCGAACTTTACTTTTATGAGTGTCTGCAGAGCTGTTAAGAGAGGTGGGGGTCTAGCTGCTCTTTTTAAAGATATCTATCAATGTAAGCAAAAATCATTTGGGAATTACTTGTCTTTCGAATATCTGGGTATTGTGTTAAAAGGTGCTCCACGCATTTTACTTATCATTATTTACAGGCCTCCAAAATACTCTCCAGCCTTTGCTGAGGACTTTACAGAAATGTTATCAACAATTACATCAGAGTTTGACTGTTTTGCCATTGCTGGAGATTTAAACATCCACATAGATAATGCAGAAACCAATATGGCAAAAGAAATCAATACTGTTTTAAAAACTTTTGATCTGACTCAGCATGTTCATGGACCCACACACAATCGTGGACACACTCTAGATTTACTTATCAGTAAGGGTCTAAACATTTCATCGATTGTTATTAAGGATGTAGCACTGTCTGATCATTTCTGTATTTTCTTTGATATATTGATCTCTCCTGCCACTGAAGCTAGATCTGTGTCTGTCAAGAAGAGATGCTTAAATGAGAACACTAGTGTACTATTTATGAAGGCTATATCCTTAACACCAAGCATATCTGCAGACTCTGTTGATTTTCTCCTTGATTCCTTTAACTCAAAAGTTAAAAGTGTAATTGATGATATTGCTCCTGTTAAAGTCAGGAAGAAGAGTGGCAGACAAAAAGCACCTTGGAGAAACTCAACAGCAGTGCAAAATATGAAAAGACAATGCAGAAAAGCAGAGCGCATGTGGCGGAAGACAAAACTTGTAGTCCATTATAACATCTACAAAGACAGCATCCATGCTTTTAATATGGAACTAGGCAAAGCTAGACAGACTTTCTTCTCAAATATTATAAACAGTAATTTAAACAACACACGCACTCTTTTTGCTACTGTAGAGAGACTGACAAACTCCCCAAGCCAGATTCCCAGTGAAATGCTCTCAGACAACAAGTGCAGTGAGTTTGCCTCTTTCTTCTCTGAGAAAATCAATAATATCAGAAAGGCGATCAGCACATCTTTGAGTTGCCCTGGGGTTAGACAGACCATCAAACCACCTGAGAAAGTAGTTACTATGTCTGACTTCAAAGAAATTGATGGCAAAATTTTGGAAGAAACCGTACAGCACCTTAAAACATCAACCTGTGCTCTTGACACACTTCCCACATCATTTTTCAAAAGTGTGTTAAACAGTTTAGAAGCAGATCTTCTAGAAGTGGTAAATGCCTCACTTCTCTCTGGGAGTTTTCCAAACTCCCTGAAAACTGCAGTTGTCAAGCCCCTCCTGAAAAAGAACAATATGGATAAGACCATATTAAGCAACTATAGGCCGATCTCAAATCTTCCTTTCATAGGCAAGATCATTGAAAAAGTTGTCTTCAATCAGCTGAACAAATTCTTATGCTCGAATGGATACTTTGACAATTTTCAATCTGGTTTCCGACCACATCACAGCACAGAGACAGCGCTCATAAAGATAATAAACGATATTCGCTTAAATACTGATTCAGGCAAATTATCAGTGCTGGTACTACTCGACCTCAGTGCTGCATTTGACACTGTTGATCATAACATACTTCTTGACAGGCTGGAAAACTGGGTGGGGCTTTCTGGGAAAGTCCTAAAATGGTTCAGGTCATACTTAGATGGGAGAGGTTATTATGTGAGTATAGGAGATCATAAGTCTGAGTGGACATCTATGACATGCGGAGTCCCTCAAGGCTCAATTCTTGCGCCACTCCTGTTCAACCTGTATATGCTCCCAATGAGCCAAATAATGAGAAAGAACCAAATTGCTTACCACAGCTATGCAGACGACACACAGATCTACTTAGCCCTATCGCCTAACGATTACAGCCCCATTGACTCCCTGTGCCAATGCATTGATGAAGTCAACAGTTGGATGTGTCAAAACTTTCTTCAGTTAAACAAAGACAAAACTGAAGTCATTGCATTTGGAAACAAAGATGAAGTTCTCAAGGTGAACGCATACCTTCACTCTAGGGGTCAAACAACTAAACATCAAGTCAGGAATCTTGGTGTGACACTAGAGTCAGACCTTAGTTTCAGTAGTCATGTCAAAGCAATAACTAAATCAGCATACTATCATCTAAAAAATATTGCAAGAATTAGATACTTTGTTTCCAGACAAGACTTAGAGAAACTTGTTCATGCTTTCATCACCAGCAGGGTGGATTATTGTAATGGACTCCTCACTGGCCTTCCCAAAAAGACCATAAGACAGTTGCAGCTCATACAGAACGCTGCCGCCAGGATTCTGAGCAGAACCAGAAAATATGAACATATCACACCAGTCCTCAGGTCTTTACACTGGCTCCCAGTTAAATTTAGGATTGATTTTAAAGTATTATTACTGGTATATAAATCATTTAATGGCCTAGGACCTCAATACATTGCAGATATGCTCACTGAATATAAACCCAACAGATCACTCAGATCACTAGGATCATATCAGCTAGAAATACCAAGGGTTCACTCTAAGCATGGCGAGTCTGCTTTTAGCTATTATGCCAGCCGCAGCTGGAACCAGCTTCCAGAAGAGATCAGATGTGCTCCTACAGTAGTCACTTTCAAATCCAGACTCAAAACACTTCTGTTTAGCTATGCATTTAATGAATGAGCACTGTGCCAATGTTCGTCCGACTGTTTGTACTGTACTGTATTTTATTTTTTATTTTTCTAAACTGTTTTAATTATTCTTATTTCTTTTTATTATTTTAATTTCTTCTATGTAAAGCACTTTGAATTGCCACTGTGTATGAAAAGTGCTATATAAATAAACTTGCCTTGCCTTGCCTTGCCTTGCCTTGCCTTGCCTTGCCTTACTATAAGTGTAACAGTAGTAAACTTTAAGTGCACAACTAGTTCATAATTATGATTCTCATTTGTACTGCAAGTGAACTTATGAGTATACTAGTAGTTTACTATTTTAATACTTGTAGCAACTTTGAAGTATACTCTCAGTAAACTACTAGTTTAGTAGTTTTATACTACAAGTTTTCTTTTAATGTACTCTCAGTAAACTACTAGTTTAGTAGTTTTATACTACAAGTTTTCTTTAAGTGAACTTAACATCATACTTATAGTTTACCATTTATATATTATTTTTACTCTTTTAGTGTACTCTCAGTAAACTACTAGTTTAGTAGTTTTATTCTACAAGTTTTCTTTAAGTGAACTTAACATCATACTTATAGTTTACCATTTATATATTATTTTTACTCTTTTAGTGTACTCTCAGTAAACTACTAGTTTAGTAGTTTTATTCTACAAGTTTTCTTTAAGTGAACTTAACATCATACTTATAGTTTACCATTTATATATTATTTTTACTCTTTTAGTGTACTCTCAGTAAACTACTAGTTTAGTAGTTTTATTCTACAAGTTTTCTTTAAGTGAACTTAACATCATACTTATAGTTTACCATTTATATATTATTTTTACTCTTTTAGTGTACTCTCAGTAAACTACTAGTTTAGTAGTTTTATTCTACAAGTTTTCTTTAAGTGAACTTAACATCATACTTATAGTTTACCATTTATATATTATTTTTACTCTTTTAGTGTACTCTCAGTAAACTACTAGTTTAGTAGTTTTATTCTACAAGTTTTCTTTAAGTGAACTTAACATCATACTTATAGTTTACCATTTATATATTATTTTTACTCTTTTAGTGTACTCTCAGTAAACTACTAGTTTAGTAGTTTTATTCTACAAGTTTTCTTTAAGTGAACTTAACATCATACTTATAGTTTACCATTTATATATTATTTTTACTCTTTTAGTGTACTCTCAGTAAACTACTAGTTTAGTAGTTTTATTCTACAAGTTTTCTTTAAGTGAACTTAACATCATACTTATAGTTTACCATTTATATATTATTTTTACTCTTTTAGTGTACTCTCAGTAAACTACTAGTTTAGTAGTTTTATTCTACAAGTTTTCTTTAAGTGAACTTAACATCATACTTATAGTTTACCATTTATATATTATTTTTACTCTTTTAGTGTACTCTCAGTAAACTACTAGTTTAGTAGTTTTATTCTACAAGTTTTCTTTAAGTGAACTTAACATTATACTTATAGTTTACTATTTATATACAAATTTTGCAGTTGCAGTAGGCCTATACTACTATGTTCAAATGTTATTTTTTATACTTGAAAAATACCTTTAACTCTACTTTAATTTTAAAAACATTTTATTAGCTTCATGCATCCTTTTTATCAACACTTGAATGTCAGTAAGTTTCATAAAAAAAGGCAACATTTTAAACAAAATAGTTGAGAAAATCACATTTTTGTCAAAGACTACGCCTTGATCAGATCCAGAACGATGATCAAAACACAGGTGGAGTAGATCGAGTCCAACACCTCCAAAGCTTCACAGTCGTTTTCTCTTCATGGGTTAGGCCTACGCTTCATTTCATTTGGAAACATTAAGCAGTTTTGATTTACAAGCTGTTTAATGTTTGATATCACATTATTTTACATTTGAGTGAGCAATCTTCTATCACTTGTTTCAGCTTCTTCTCCTGTGTTTTGATCCGGGGAATCTGTACTAGAAGATGTGTCATAGCGCCCCCTACCGTATAACAGTGAAAACATGGATAGCTGGAAAATTCAGTCAATGGTGGGGAAAAGTTTAATTAAAGTAAATATGTACACTACCAGTGGACTAGCCTACACAAAAATTCAGATACGCAGAATTAGAAACATATCTGTTTTATATCAATATTTTAATCAATATTTTCAAACAAAGTTTCATAAAACTGTATATGAAAAACGATGTTAAAAATGTATATTTAATAGGCTACTCAATCAAAAGAGTTAACACAACTACAAGCCAAGTATACTTTGAATAATTAAAATTTTAAGTATATCTCGATCAAAAGATTGAGTACAAGTATAGGCCAAATATACTTGGACTTTTCTCTCAGTATAAGTCAAGTACACTTAAGTGTAATTAAGTATATTTTTGAGAAGTATATAAAATGTAGACTGAAAGTATGCTTTCTTCTTTTTAGTTGAAAAGAAGTATAATAGAACACTTGAATAAACTTATTTTCCATGCTTATTTTATTTACTCTATATTAAGCTATTCCACCCGAAAGTTTGTTACTATATAAAGCTGAACATGTTAGTTTATAAGACGGTGTGTAATATTATGTTTTTAAAAAAGTATTTAATAAGCTACTCAATCAAAATAGTAAACACAAGTACAAGCCAAGAATACTTAGAATACTTAATTATACTTTTAAGTATATCTCGATCAACAAGTATAGGCTAAATATACTTAGACGTTTCTGTCAGTATAAGTCAAGTATACTTAAGTGCAATTTGAAGTATATTTCTGAGAAGTACATAAAGTATATTTCTGAGAAGTACATAAAAAGTAGACTGAAAGTATACTTTCTTATTTTTAGTTTAAAAGAAGTATACTAATAGAACACTTGAATAAACTTCTTTTTCGTAAGGGTCTGCCAATGCTGCCTCAGGTATCACCCCACACCGAGCTACAAAACTGCTACAAAACTGCTACTCATCGATGAATTGCTGCTATTTCTGATGCATCTTTCTGTGGGTCTGCCTCTGAGGGTTCTGGCCAATCGCTTTTCGATTCACCGGACCACCGTCAGCAGGATAATAACATCATGGACTCACTTTTTGTATCATCTGCTGGGTTCAATTCGCAAGTAAAAGTCAAAGCATACCTTCCACCAGAATTTGTTGAATTTCCTGACACACAAGTGATCCTGGACTGCACAGAGATATTTTGTCAGACCCCCTCCTCTCTCCTTCTGCAAAGCGAGGTTTATTCTTCATATAAATCTCATACTACCTTCAAAGCTATGATTGTCATCGCACCCCATGGTCCCATCACCTTTGTTTCCCCGCTGTACGCAGGCTCAATGAGTGACAGAGAAATTTTTTAATTGTCTGGGATAACCAAATGCCTCACACCAGAAATGGCCATTATGGTGGACAAAGGCTTTCTAGTGGACAACCTTGTCGCTGGAAAGGTTTACCGACCTGCCTTCCTGGTAAAGGACACCCAGATGTCCAAAGAGGATGTCCAGCGCACTCAGTCCATTGCCCGCCTCAGAGTCCACGTTGAAAGATGCATCAGGAGGGTCAAGGAGAACAAACTGTTTGGAAAGGTCATACCTCTGTCTATGTCTGGGTCTATTGACCAGCTGTTTTCAGTTGCTTGCCTCTTGGTAAATTACCAGTATGGGCCCCTTGTCAAGGCATGGGCAACCCAACAGGCTTTTTAATGCAGAAGTTTTTTTTTTTTTTTTACAGAATAGCCCCGTTTACATGACACCTTTTTATTTTAAAACCAATTATGATGGGGTCTGATCAAACATCCATTTCTTAACCAGACTGATAGAGGTAGTATGTGTATGTACACATCTATTTGATACGCTATTCCAATCAAGCAGGAAATTAGTTACGTTAAGATCTTGTGAACGGGTTGACTTTCAATCAGACTTAACGAGTTTGCTTGCTCATAAAATCTTTAAGATATTAGGTTAAACTTATTTGGCTTGCTGTCCACTGAAGAGGGGCTCGATGAAGCAGCAAGGTACTTGAAGGGCAAGGTACCTGAGATGAAGGTGGAGTTTGGGGAGGTGGAGGGATACTGGAACAGCTGATGCTAGAGAGAGGTAAGCGGCTGCTTATATACTCAGGCTGTTGATTGAAAGATTAGATGGGCTCACTCCTCCCTAACTTGCGTTTAGGAACTTCATTAAAAAGAAGAGGTGTACATGTAAAATAAAGTCACTGGGTAAAACTATCTAACTTACTATAATAATGAGAGATATGGCCTGTAACGTTAATTCCCAGGTAACTTAACATCAAGCTACTGCTAGCCCGCCCTAGTTCTAGTCAGCGGTAACGTTAGTTTGCTAACTCTGCTGTCACCGTGAATATATGACACAGTGAAAAAAACGTACCTTCATAGTTGTCGATGAATTGTGAAATATACATTTTGAACCCCTTCTCTCTCTTACTCCTGGGAGCAGATGAAAAGGAGTTAGTAATCCGGTGCAGATAATTGATGGTAAACTTAGGTAGATTCTGCAGGCTTCTTGTGTAAAACAGCTCCATCTTCAGGAATGAGGCGAGCGGAAGTGGGACGGCTTACCGGAAACAAACCGGATGTCGGCAACGTTCTATATATGCAACTAGCAAATAAATACAGGGAACAAAGTATAACTATTGCAATGCGATGAAAGGGTAGTTTGATTTCTAACATTATTCTCTCAACAGACATTAACATCGATAGTCTGGCGTTATGATTTATCTGCTTTTGGTGTACTGTGGAGTGGGTAAAACTGTTTTAATGGCAGGCTAGCAGTTACTGTTGACTTGCGCTAGCCTAGCACCGGCGAACTATGCAACTTGAAGGACTGGATGAAATTTTTTGAAAACTGTCTCCACTGATATAACACCCAGGCTAACTTGGAAATGAGATCCGATGTCCAAAATCCTGAACCACCCCTTTAATGTCTTCTTTTCTCTTCAGTGGATTTCATCTAATGCTGTGTCTGAAGTCAGTTGTAATTCTTGTGTTTCTGCTCGTCTCTTTTTCTGTTCTCTTCTTTCCTTCAGTGATTCTGCTTGTTAACAGGTTTATTAAGGCTGAAATGACTCCATATTTAATATACACAGACTTTGTGGCTCAGATAAGGTCCAGATCTGGTTTATTTCTTTGCTCTTGGCTGACATGTGGCATTGCTATGGCCTGCTTGTGGCCCAGATCTGGCAAACTGGAGTGGTCCGGCCAAGTGCCATCCTTCCACGCTGCATGTGGGCCAGATCCGCATTCCACAAGTGCCAGATGTGGGCCGGATCTGGGCCGAAACAATGTTGCTATCTGGGCTTGGGTGGCAGAACAGATCACAGATGTGCTGACAGAACACAGTCCCTGAGTGGATGAACGCACACACACACACACACACACACACACTGCACAATAACATACACAGCAGGCTGCATGCTAAGACTCCGGGAACCATAGTCACACACATGACTGAACACATCCCAGTCTGTCTGTTTATGACTGCGAAACTCAAGCTGTGATAACAACAGAATAGAGATTGGGGTTCTCACACCTTTTGACCAATAAATGCCCACAACTTTTTATAGTTGCTTGTATTTACTGGATAAAGATTTTCAAACATCACTGAAAACTTACAAACAAAACAAATATATAGGATATGTTAACTGTCTTTCTTTTCAATTAAATGGCTTATATAGCCTATTATAAAGTATGCTCCTTGTTTTCACTTATTTGTAATTGATAAATAAAAACACATTATCTGTAAGGTGTCTAAACTACGAAGAGTTGAAGTGTGCTATACATTAATGTCAATATGCTCTCCAGTCTCATATATGTTGTAGCCTGCCGCCCTCTGCTGGACACTAACCAGACCGTTGATGGACCCCAGTGACTTCTGTAGTATGGGGGAAAATAGACTATGGAAGTCAATGGAGCCCATCAACAGTTTGGTTACCGACATTCTTCAAAATATCTTCTTTTGTGTTCAGCAGAAGAAAGAAACTCATACAGGTTTGGAACGACATGAGGTTGAGTAAATGATGACAGAATTTTCATTTTTGGGATGCCAAATATAAAAAAAATACAATATAATGTAATGTAATATAAAATTATATATTATCATATAAAGTTATATAATATAATGTAATATAATATAATATAATGTAATATAATATAATATACGGTAATATAATATAATATAATATAATGTAATATAATATAATATACGGTAATATAATATAATATAATATAATGTAATATAATATAAAATAATGTAATATAATATAATATAATATATAACATTATATAATATAATGTAATATTATATAATATTATATAACATTATATGATATAATATAATATACAGTATTGTGCAAAAGTCTTAGGCATGTTAATATCTTAATATCCCCACACAAAAAAAAGTTTTTAAGTCAGTTATTTATATCTTTTGCTGTAGTGTGTCAGTAGGAAATATCAGTTTACATTTCCAAACATTCTTTTTGCCATTAACTGTAATAATCCAGTAAGATTTCTGTATGCACAAGGAGTCTGACAACAGCCGGTATGATCTGATCTCACCATCACCGAGTCTGTCTGTGATTACATGAAGAAACAGAAAAAACTGAGACAGACTAAATCCAGAAGAACTGCGGGAACGTCTCCAAGATGCTTGAAGAAACCTTCCTGCAAAGCTACAGTACTGTGAAAAGTACTGTGTTAAAATGCTGTAAAGTGAGAATGCTTTCAAAAATAAAATCACAAATTGAATTTATTTATGATTTAACTTCTATTAACTAATTCAAATCAATATATGGTATAACAACCCTTTGCGTTTAAAAGGCTTTTGTCCAGGTACACTTGCACATAGTTTTTTCAGAGAGCTTTGCAGGAAAGTTTCTTCAAGCATCTCGGAGACGTCCTCTCTGACAGGTGCACTCGGACAGAAACAAAAGATAAATGCTGACATCTGCTGCTTATTGTCGTTATTGCAGACATCTGAACATTCACACAGAGTCTGGACTTGCTTTCAAGAAAAACAACGAGAACACAAAAATGCACTGAAAAACCGTAGAAGCTGAGTGTAAAAACTCACAAGTTCAGTGGCGTCATGCCCATTCAAAGTGAGGGGGCACGTGCCCCCTCAGATTTTTCCTCCCTGGTAATTTTTTTTGTCACAACTTTATTCCTATTATGCTCCATAATATACCAGAGCCTAACGACTCAAATGTATTCTTCTGGATGTGTAATAAATCGGTCAGCATCAGCCCGCCCCTTTTTCCTAATATGGTGTCTGTGTATATCAAATCTAGAGCGCTACGCGCGTAGCGCTCTAGAATCTTTGCTGTGTATGTTCAAGCAACTCACTCGTCTCGCACGTTGAGCTGGCAATGTTATACAGATGGTCTTGAAGTGGTAAGTGGGCAAAGCAACAAATCGGCATTGAATTAGTTATCGGATGATATTAAAAGGTAGTGGGATTATTTGTGGTTGACCTGGAAATTTTAACTTGATCAAAAAGTTATGGATTTGATATTAGCTGCGAATTCAGAGCATTAACTTAAGTTGTGTCAGTGTAACATTATGGATAGCTAGCTTAGTCTAACCGTAAACTAGCTGGCTAACGTTACTGCCATACAAAGCCATATGTTATCTGATCGGTTTTGAAACATAATAATGAGCAGTGTAACTACAGTATTTCAATGATTTTACTAAAGTAATGTTACATATTTACGGAAGCGTATTGCATTCACTTGAGGAAAAATAATCTACTCTGTTTTTCTGAATTAACGAGTTAATTATCTCAGAATTACGAGATAATTTTTCATACAAAATATTTGCTCTGTTTTTCTGAATTAATGACTTAATTATCTCATAATTCTGAGATAATTAAGTCATTAGTTCAGAAAAACAGAGCAAAAACTTTATTCATGAAAAATTATCTCGTAATTCTGAGATAATTAAGTCATTAATTCAGAGAAACAGAGCAAAAACTTTTTATTCATGAAAAATTATCTCGTAATTCTGAGATAATTAACTTGTTAATTCAGAAAAACAGAGTAGATTATTTTCCCTCAAGTGAATGCAATACGCTTCCATACATATTACATTTGATTTGATTACTTTTTTACATTTCTGTCAAATATTAACCATTTTCAAATAAACAGGGTAGTGTTAACCTTATTCAGCACTGAAATCTGTCAAACTTCTTTCAAAGTCCTTCATCACATATTAATATTAAAATAACTTAATTTCAGAGCACCACAAAGTCAGACCTCAGCACCTTTATGTACCTTTAATGTAAGATCGTTCTTAGGTCACATACCAATTTAAAATCATAACATAAAAACTGCAATGGTACTGTTTTTAAAATCATGTGTAGTAGGCCTAAGTGTAGTAGGCCTAAGTGTACAGTAAGTGTGTGTGTAAACATGCTTTAATGAAGCAGACTTCAAAAGCTTTTGAATTTGAGCTTACAGTTCTTTCATCAACCTGTCTTTTACATAAACTTACAAAATAGATACTTTAACTTAGTCCTCAGATAGAGGAGGGTTGCTGCTAGCTCCGTTAAGGTATTTCTGTCCCTCCCAAACTGCATTGAAATGGTATGTTTAGCAGCCAGAATTTAAAAATTTTCAGGGGGAGAAACCCCCTGACCCCTCCTATCATGATCCATATCACCCGTCAGAAAACAATTGCAACGTCTCAGATTGTGCCCCCCCAGAATTTTGGCTTGCATGACGCCCCTGCACAAGTTTACTTACTCGCAAGTTTTTGCACTCAGTTTATTTTTTTTAAGTGAATGCCATTTTTAGATTTATTGAGCTTTTTACTTTTTATGCACGTGCCATTTTTGTGCACTTTTCTATTTTTATGTTCATATTTATAATTATATATAAATATGCATGTGTTAATAAAGTATAAATGTACACACACACACGCACACAAATATTTTAACTTTTATGTTTGTGTTTTTGAAACATCTTGCAAGGAGTGGCAACACCAAAGCAAACGCCCATGCATAGTTTTATTGTGGATTTATGGTCTGACATATATTTATATTCATATGTTCATGAATGTGTATTGGGTGCTGTCCAGTCAAAACAAACTTTGTTGCATTATTTTATTATAATTATAATTATATATTTATAATATTATCACTGCTGCTTTGAAACAATCTGTATCGTAAAAAGCACTATATAGCCTAAATAAAGGTGACTTGACTTGATTTTATGAATATGTGAATAAAACAGCTGCATTATCACATAGTAATCTGTCTGAAAACAGTTCATTTTATCCCTTAAAACTCACATTTGAATTTGAATTCACCAAATTGACACATTTAAATGTTTTTTTCCTTTGAAAAAAACTGATTCATGCCTTGGCATGCCTTGGCTTAAACTGGCAGTTGCCTCTCCCTTTGATCTGTACACTCCAGCTAAAATTAGCAATCCAATATAAGCATTCAAATCAATAAGATCAATTGGTTTCCATTTCTCACCAAACACACGGCTTCCCTCCAGATTGGTCATATCCAGGATAGTCTTCTCTATTGGTTGTAAATACAGCTCAAAAGCTGAGTGTATGTCATGAACTCTTGAGATGGCAAATCGTGTCGGACCTGGAATGTTCTTGATAACCATGGATGCTGGCAGTCTTCCCCGCTGTTGTGGGGGTGTAGATGTCCATTCTATTTTACCATCTTTTGACATCCATCGCTGAAGGCTTGATGGTTGCTGTGATTCATCATTTCTCTCTGATGAGGTGGTGGATGTGGCGGCCTCTTCCTCAGAGTAATCCATAGACCATTCACTTTCTGTGTCTTCATCAGCATTTTCATCAATCTCTGAAGCATCCTCCAACTCTGAAACATCTTCATCTGTATCGGTATCATACTCCAAAACCAGTGAAACTACTTCTTTTGCTGTAAATCTTCGGGAGCTCATTTTTCCTGCTGTCTTTTTCAAAGTCTCGTGCCACACTGAGCAAAAGTGTGGGAAAGCTCATTATTCACTCACAGGTGAGTGAGAAACCAGACATAACAAAAACATACATGTTTTTTATTTATTTTTTTGGCTCTGTGAAGCTGCCTTTGAAAATCCTACATAAAAGGTTTGGTTAAAAGCTAGGTATTTCAGACAACAAGAGAGCTTATAAATGAGAGCTTATTTGACTTTCTGTGTCTGTCAAAGATTTTTATTTGTAATTTGCAATTAATTCTGAACACCATGATTTAGCTTTTTTCAAGTTTGGTTATGGTTAGAGCAATTTTAGATACACTTACACTTTAGAACTGGAGTTCATGCCCTGAATATATATATATTTTTTATTTTGTGTCTGTATAGTTGCTTTTGAATAGCCTATGAGGGTCAAAAATGACCCGCGAACATCACAAACATAATGGTAATTTTGTTTGTATATGTCAAAAAACACCAGCATGTTGAAACTTTGCATGCATGTTCATGATGATAAATGAGAAAAAGTCACAAAATATCAAGAAAAAAAACAAAGGTTTAATATTATTTCAGGTAGCTTGAAAAAATAAATTATAGGTAATTTTTACCATCTGTGACTGACAAAATATTTTTTGTATTTAAGTAAGTGTGGAAAACCAAATTTTTTAGCTTCATAAGGTAGTAAAAAAAATAAAATAACAAAATATGACCAATAAATGTTATTATTTTGGGTCGGTACAGTTGCCTTAGAGCGTTAAAATATGCGGGTCAAATTGACCCGCAAACATCATGAAAGGAACAGTAATTTTATTTGTATATGTCAAAAAACACCAGCATGTTGAAACTTTGCATGCATGTTCATGATGATAAATGAGAAAAAGTCACAAAATATCAAGAAAAAAAACAAAGGTTTAATATTATTTCAGGTAGCTTGAAAAAATAAATTATAGGTAATTTTTACCATCTGTGACTGACAAAATATTTTTTGTATTGAAGTAAGTGTGGAAAACCAAATTTTTTAGCTTCATAAGGTAGTAAAAAAATAAAATAACAAAATATAACCAATAAATGTTATTATTTTGGGTCGGTACAGTTGCCTTAGAGCGTTAAAATATGCGGGTCAAATTGACCCGCAAACATCACGAAAGGAACAGTAATTTTATTTGTATTTGTCAAAAAACACCAGCATGTTGAAACTTTGCATGCATGTTCATGATGATAAATGAGAAAAAGTCATAAAATATCAAGAAAAAAAACAAAGGTTTAATATTATTTCAGGTAGCTTGAAAAAATAAATTATAGGTAATTTTTACCATCTGTGACTGACAAAATATTTTTTGTATTGAAGTAAGTGTGGAAAACCAAATTTTTTAGCTTCATAAGGTAGTAAAAAAATAAAATAACAAAATATAACCAATAAATGTTATTATTTTGGGTCGGTACAGTTGCCTTAGAGCGTTAAAATATGCGGGTCAAATTGACCCGCAAACATCACGAAAGGAACAGTAATTTTATTTGTATATGTCAAAAAACACCAGCATGTTGAAACTTTGCATGCATGTGTAACCCTTTTTACGATATAATAACAGAGTAACAGGCAATTAGTTATCTTTAACAGTATTTGGACCAATAACAGAAGATGCTAAGTTTTTAAGAGCCAGTGGTTTGACATCAATAAAGACAGAAAACAGTAATTTGCGTTGTTGTGATCACTCTTTGTTTAACAACAGGAACAATAACAAACAGTGTAACAATTTAGTTCAGAGAATGTATATAAAGAAATAAGAAAATAATAAAGCCGGCATAAGTTTCCCTTAAAACAAAAGAAATAAAACCCAGTTTCAAAAATAGTCTTATTGCTCGTTGGGGCCCTTTTTTTGGTTGAATCAGTGTCGTGACAGTATCAGTATGCCAGTGCTCGTGGATCCTACCACACAATCCGTGAAGGAGGGAAAGTGAGACTGCGCATAGACTTATGCTCGTGGGTCCGTGGCTCGCCACCCAACGTACGCTGGGAATCTTTCGGGGTTTCAGGGTGTGAACATCCAATCCCAATCCAACCGGAAGGCTTCAGCTCCAGGTCGGGCGTGACTTCCGATCCATGTGCATCACTGGAATGAATCTGGCAAAAAAACCTGACCTATGGGTTGGCCAGAGGAAATCCAAAAGCTCATTACATTCATATACTGTCTATCTCATGAATTATCACCAATCAATAACATTCCACTTTATATCAACTGGTTCAAATCATGTTCTTCAAGAAGGTTCAGTCGCACGACAATAATATATCAAGTATCAGATTCAAGTGTTTATAGTAGTGAACTATAAATATATCCTAAAGCGCTTTTACATCCATGTTCATTCATTTTAAACAAAAACAGTTTCAAGTATTAATGGTTATTGCTACACAAGGTAGCAACAAACTCACAATACAAATACAATACAAATTTAACTACAATTTGTGCAAAACGAATAATGCAAGAACATTAATAGAGATTTAGGAGGTACTAGTAAGGCTAAGCGTGCTTATCATCCCTCCCTGCACCGGTAACATTAAGGGAATGCACTAAAAAATTGACCTCTTAAATCACTGACAAGAAATTCACATACATATGCTTTAACACCTTTTTTCCTTTTACACACATAGTAAACATATTGATATAGAAAACAGCATCTTTTGCAAACCCAACTGGAAATAAATCCATTTTTTTTGCAAGGATAAGAGCGCATGTAGCACTGAACACCCAAGCTAGCAGGGTAGCTAGGCTCACATTAGCAACATTAGCATCGTGATACAGCTTGAGTAGCTATTACAGCCGTTAACAGCCTTTCTAAACGGCAGCTTATCAACTGTTACCGTTTCCAGCATAATTAGTTCCTTTACAGGTAACCTAACAGGTCTCAGAGTTTTTTTCTTCACTCACCGTTGAGTCAATGAGTGGGTCTCTCTAAATTGGCTGTCTGATCAGCGGCAGCCGTCTGCCGATCGCGCTCTCTATAAAGTGTAAACATGACAACATAGCCGTCATCGTATGTTTAACATCCTCATTAATTAATGGAATCCCGTTGGAGGGGATATTTATGTTTCTTACCCTATGGATGGTAATTGATTCGGGATTCAGCTAGGCAACGAAACAGCCATGCAGTCTTTCAGTCAGGAAGTGGCTAACAGGAAGTGAAAGCGGAGCTCGATTGCCTGAAGCTTTGGAGCTCAGTGATTGGTCAGCTCCTCACAAAAAGGAGCATGGGAATTGTAGTATGAACAGCTTTTCAAGGGGGAAATCGCTCTTTTTCTATCTTTTTATGCATTTGATCACTTATTGTAGATGGCGTTTTTTTTAAACCCACCTTTTTAACAAACACTTATTTATTCATTGTCATCACTTAACTGTTTTTTTCTTTTAATACATAGAAAATGTACTTTGATTAATTAACTTAAAACATTTATCTCAAGATTTGACTAACTTTAAGAAAGGGATTATTATGCCAAGACTTCGTTTTAAGACCTGGTTACACTCTCCCCTCCTGAACTCATGTACGTCCCTGTACATGGAAGAGCTCAAATGTGCTTTATCTGAGGGGGGTATGGGAGGAAAGGTGCAGAGACTACTTGATCTTCATTCAAAACATCGGACAACACAGTGGTCAACCCATGGAGAAACGATTTAACAACTGTGACCAATGGGTTTCCGAGTTCAGGATAATCCAGTCGCCTTGACGGTTGACGTTCCCTTCCAGATCTCCTGACAGGAGCATCTGTGACTGCCATTCTCTCTGCTTCCTCTCTGGATTCAGTTCCATCCATTTCCGGTTTCTCTCCTTCCACAGACTTCTCAGTCTTTGTTCTGTCTACTTCCTCCTCACGCTCTGACATGTCAGAAGACACCGACTGCTGTTCATTACAGATGTCATTGACAGCATCAAGTATGGTCTCTTTCTCCACAGGATGCACTTCAGGTAAGTGGGTATCAGGCAGGTTACTTTTAATGGGGTCTGTTTCAGGTACTTGGTCGATTGGGGCGATGCTTTCAGTAAGTAAGTGTTCTGTATTACTGCAATGGTTGGTAGGTCTACTGGACCTCAGAGGACTGACTGGGGCATCGGTAGACATATCCAATGGACTAGACAGTTCAGGGGAGCAATCTACGGTCTGGGCATTTACTGGGCTCTCGACAGAACAGGGACCTGGAGATACAGTATACTGCCTATGTCGTTCATTAGACAAGGATTCTTTGGGCTGTGCTAGACCTTCATGGACTGTGGGGATGAACACATTTGAGACCTCACTGAACCAATGGACTGGGATGGATTCATCCTCTTCCTCCTCTGAAGGGTCAGCATCCAGAACAGGATTTGCACGAGTTGCTATTCTGCGCTTAGCAGGTTGTTTGGCAGACTTGCTGCTTCCCTCCATAGGTAGGAATCCACATGGGAGGAGTAAGTCCCTGTGCAGGGTTCTTAATGGACCATCACTGACTTCGGGCTTGACAGTATAGACAGGTAGGGTACCTGCCCTGTTCACTACTACGTGGACGGTAGACTCCCACTTGTCTGAGATCTTATGCTTCCCCCGGATGCGGACGTTCCGGACTAGCACTCGGTCTCCCGGCTCCAAGTCTGAGGCGATCACTCGTCTGTCGAACCGTGTTTTGTTCTTGTGTGCAGTCTTTGCAGCATTACTCATGGCTAACTTGTAGCTCTCCTCAAGCCGTGATTTAAGGTTCTGCACATATTCGGAGTGTGACGTGTGTTGCTTGCCATGCAGCGGTAGTCCAAATGCCAGATCGACTGGTAGGCGGGGCTGGCGCCCGAACATCAGCTCATAAGGTGTGAACCCCGTCACATCGTTTTTAGTACAGTTGTAGGCGTGGACAAGGGGTCTGACAAAATCACGCCAATGGGACTTTTCTTGGTTCTGAAGGGTGCCAAGCATATTAAGTAAGGTGCGATTAAACCTCTCCACAGGGTTGCCCCTGGGATGGTAGGGTGTTGTCCTCACCTTTTGAATGCCGGCCACTTGACAGAGTTCCTTTATCATGCGGGATTCAAAATCCGGTCCCTGGTCACTGTGTAGTTTTTCTGGCATTCCATAGTGCACCATAAAGTTCTCCCACAAACACTTTGCCACTGTACGGGCCTTTTGGTTGGGAGTGGGAATGGCCACTGCAAATTTCGTAAAGTGATCCGTGATCACAAGGATGTCTTTAGTTCCATTTCTGTCAGGTTCAAGGGAAAGGAAATCCATGCATAGAAGTTCAAGGGGTCTTGTGGTCTTGATATTTATTAGGGGTGCAGCTCTCTCTGGAAGTGCTTTCCTCCGCACACACCTGCCACAAGTCCTCACCTTTCTCTCCACATCCACAGCCATCCTTGGCCAATAGAACCTGGTCCGAATAAGGTCCAATGTGCGGTCAACTCCCATATGACCCATATGGTCATGGAGGCTAGTCAAAACTGCGCCACGAAGCTCAGCTGGGAGGACAAGCTGGTACGTTGTTTTGGGACCTTCTTGGCGTCGTCTGTATAAGACATTATTCACAAGTTCAAGGCGGCTTAACTCTCTTAAAAAGAAAGGGAGATCAGGAAGTTCATTTCGCAAGGTAGGGGGTGGTGTGTCACCTGTCTCAATTTGGGAAATGACGTGTTTTATACACTGGTCGGCCCTTTGTCTATCCACCAGTTCTGCTTCAGACAGGTGAGGGACGGCAGGAAGTTCACCAGACTGGTCTGCTTGTTGATAGCATTGGGGCACCGCATCTGCAGAGACGGCAAGGCATTCGACTAAAACAACGTTTCCAGTGTTACTGTCATCAACCTGGGTGCTGTAAATAAGTTGTCTTTCACAGATTGCTTGTATGACTTCCTCATTAACAGCATTGGCATTATCTGGGTCAGAGAGATGGTCTTTGGTGAACTGGAAAATGCGTTCCCTCTCTTTCTGTGACTTTGGGTCATCCTCCAAGGCTCCGTGTGGCCTGCGTGACAGACCATCAGCATCACCGTTCTGTTTCCCAGGTCGGTAGAGAAGCTTGAACGAGAATGTGGACAATGCTGCCAGCCATCTGTAGCTCGTCGCATCCAGTTTAGCTGAGGTCAATATGTAAGTTAGCGGATTACTGTCAGTTACAACAGTGAACTGATTACCATATAGATAATCTGCAAACTTTTCGGTGACTGACCACTTCAACGCTAAGAATTCCAATTTATGCGCCGGGTAGCGACTTTCACTCCGTGATAACCCTCTGCTCGCATATCCAATCGCTCTCAACTGGCCCTCCTGTTCTTGGTACAAAACTGCACCAAGTCCAGTGGTGCTGGCGTCAGTGTGCAGTACATAAGGTTTCTGAGGATCTGCAAAACCTAGCACAGGGGCGGTGGTAAGTTTTTCGATTACAGTCTCAAACGCTTGTTGGCAAGCAGGGGTCCATCGCTCCCCAAAGGGCTCTTTTGGGTCCCTGTACTCTGATCTTTTTGTCACTTTAGCTCTCTTTTGGGAAGGTGGGTAGCCAGAGGTTAGCTCATGGAGGGGCTTCACAATATTGGAGTAACCTTTAACAAACCTCCTATAGTACCCAGCGAACCCGAGGAAAGATCTTAATTCTCGCAGGTTCTCAGGGACGGGCCAAGTCTTGAGAGCAGCAGTCTTTTCTGGGTCAGTTTGTACTCCATTTCTAGACACCACATGACCAAGGTATCGGACTGATGTCTGAAAGAAGGCACACTTTTCTGGGGAAAGTTTGAGGCCAAATTCTTTGAGACGGGATAGCACCTTCATTAACCTCTCCTCGTGTTCTTCAAGGGTCTTGGAGAATATGATTAAGTCGTCAAGAAAAACTAGTACTTCTTTCAAGTGCATGTCTCCCATGCATTTCTCCATTAGCCTTTGGAACGTACTAGGTGCGTTAGTCACTCCTTGAGGCATCCGATTAAACTCCCAGAAGCCGAGTGGGCACACGAAAGCTGTTTTTGGCTTATCTGCCTCTTCAACCTCTATCTGGTAGAAACCAGATTTTAAATCGAGGACAGAAAACCACTGAGAGCCATTAAGTGCACAGAATGTGTCCTCTAGCTTTGGGAGAGAATACGCATCCTTTATGGTCTGGAGGTTCAACCGTCTATAGTCTATGCACAGGCGGACTTGGCCATTTTTCTTCCTCACAACCACGATTGGTGATGAAAATGGAGACTCTGAATCTCTGATGACTCCTGCATCGAGGAGCTCCTGGATGTGGTTTCGAACGGCCTCAATATCCTGAGGGTGGATTGGTCGTGCGCGCTGTTTGAAAGGAGTGTCGTCTGAGAGTTTTATATGATGTGTCACTTTGTCTGTTCGGCCGAAATCTGCATCATGTTTTGCAAACACGTCATGCATGTTATTTAGTTTCCCTGTGATGCGTTCTTTCCACACAGGCGGGATAGGGGACTCACCGAAATTAAAGCTCAGAGTGGACTTTTGGGAGGGCTCTGCTTCCGCCGTCTTTTTGGATGGCTCAGCTGACTCTGCATTGTGCTGCTTTAACAAGATGGTCTGGTAGGTATGCATTTGGGCTATTGTGCTCTTTGGGGGAATGACAACATCATGATCAGACTCATTACAAATTATGACTGGTAACTTATAGGGTCGCCGGAGGGGAAGATCAACCAGGCTGGCCTTAACAAGCAAGCCACCCGGCAAGGAGGGTAAGTTTGGGTGTTCGATCAGAACAGATTTCTCATTCTGGAATCCACTAACAGGGGAAACTCCCTCAAGTACGACAGTTTTGCCAGCTGGAACAATTTGAGCGCTCTTCCCCAGTAATTTCACAACACCTTGGGGCTCAGGATGGGTTGTCTGGTTGTGTCTAACTTCAAGTACTTTAAGGACTGCTCGATAGCCGTGTGGGATAGGCTGATGTTTCACCCCAGATTCGGAACAGATGTTGTAAAGGACATCAAGGGTGTTGGTGCCTATAAGCACAAGGGGCTCTGTAATGGTGTTAAGATTTGGGACCACTAATGCAAGTGTGTTTACTTCAATTGGTGCTCCAACAAACTCTTTCGGGAAAGTTACAGCTAGTTCAATGTACCCCAAGTAGGGGACAGACTGTCCCGCTGCTCCTTCTACCTCTAAGAGGTCATGGAGTGGCTTAATCTCCTGTTCTGAGAGATGTCGTTCATAAAATGACTGTGGGATAGTTGTTACCTGTGAGCCCGTGTCAAGCAAGCAGGTAACTTCTTGATCTTTTATGTTCACAAAAGCTGTACTTTTCGTACCGATGAGTCCTTTAGGAAACTTGAATGGGGGGCTACTGTCTGATTGTTCAATGCTGTTGCATGCTTGTGAGTTGACTATGAGGTTTAAAGCTGAGGGACATTGATTTGTCTCAGCCCCTGTCTGTCCCACCACAGGAGCCGTTAGTCGTTTAACTGTGAGCTGGGGCTAGCCTTCATTTCCCACTCACTTAATCTCTTCTCCAACTGTTTCCGTTTTTCAGCCACCAAAGCAGGATTGGGAGCTTCGGTACACGTAGAGGAGATATGCCCATCCTCCCCACACTTAAAGCAGTACCAGGGCCGGGGTTTGTTCATCTGCTTTGTTCTTATCTGGGTTTGCATGTTTGCATTTGTTTTGTCTGGTGTTCGGCTCTGGGGTTTCTGTGCGGTTCCTTTTCTATCTTTCTTTTTCTCTGCCATGAAAGAGGTCAGCTGGCTCTGCAGGGTGGCAACCTGCTTCACAAGGTCTTCAATGGCACTGGGACAAACCTGCGGTTTCTCCTTTGGGTCTGCGCATGCACATGCACTCTGAGATTGAACTTGGACTCGTTTTGTGGCACCTATATGTTTCCTCATGCGGCTGGCTTTAGCTTGCTGCCTGTCTTCCTCTGTGCGCAACATCAGCAGGAGCTCTGCAAATGAAGGCGGGTGACTTCTTGCCTGTTCAAGCTGCAGAGTAGAGAGCAGAGCACTGTCCCAACACCCTCTACAGAACTGCTTTAGAAGGTGTCTGTCAACTTCTCCTGGTGCAACCCCACCCCTTTTTACTACAAGGTTTAATGCTACCTGCAGCCGATGAAGGTAAGCGGAAGCACTCTCCCCTGGATTCTGGAACGTGTTTAAGAAACGTGCAAAAAGTTCTTCCCCATCCTCAACCGCGCCAAAAGCCGAATCAAGTAGCTGCAGGAAAGCTAAAGGGGGTGAATTGGGCCGTAATCCTTTGACCACATCAGCTGCGGGTGGAAGCAAGCTCTCTACAATCTTTCTGGTGATCTGAAGGGGAAGTATGTTAGGATCATTTAGCAGCAGTTCAATATGGGAGCGCCAGGTGTCATAATCAGTCTCGTTATTGGGCCTGGGAGTCTTTCCAGAGAAGGAGCGGAGCCTTAATTGGGGCTGAAAGTGAGGGCTGATTGCTTCGCTCCTTACAATGTGTTCAACCACAACCTTTTGAACTTCTGGTGGATTCATGTCATTTGCTGAAAGTGAAGGGGCTGTACCCACACTGTTGGTTGGGATGGTGCCAGGGGGAGGAAGGCCATCATTTCTGTGAGCGGTGCCTGAGGATAAGACAGGGGGGTGCTGTTCAGTGGAGGTAATGGTCAGCTGGGTCTCAGTGGGGGTTTCAGCATGGGTAAGAGGAACTTCCTCTGATACAGAGCTCATTGCTTCAATATCTTTACTAATCTGGGACATCACTCCTTTAAGCACATGTCCGTACTCAGCACCGCTAAGTTTGGCTAAGGCCTTAAGTTCTGACAGGTAAGTTTTGGTAATATTACCACTGATTTCAGTTTGGTACGCACTGCTCAAAGCTCTGATGTTGTAAACAACAGAGGGGTCATCTTGCAAGGCATATTTGTATGGCAATATTCCACTTAGTGTTTCTAGAGCTGTGCCGTGCGTGTACTCAACGATCAGGTTTTGGTAAAATTCAGATTCATCATCAACTAAAATGGTTCTTTTGATAGACCCATATTCTTTAAGGAAGTCAATAACCTGTTCATCTTGGTCTCCTACTTGTGTTAGCCCACTAACAATAACTGCGTTTGGGATTTTAACACCACACCTCTGTACAAAGTCCATATTGGACACGTGTTCAATATTGATATTCAAACCAACTGGCTCCTGGCTGGCTCGCCAGAGCTGTAACCCTTTTTACGATATAATAACAGAGTAACAGGCAATTAGTTATCTTTAACAGTATTTGGACCAATAACAGAAGATGCTAAGTTTTTAAGAGCCAGTGGTTTGACATCAATAAAGACAGAAAACAGTAATTTGCGTTGTTGTGATCACTCTTTGTTTAACAACAGGAACAATAACAAACAGTGTAACAATTTAGTTCAGAGAATGTATATAAAGAAATAAGAAAATAATAAAGCCGGCATAAGTTTCCCTTAAAACAAAAGAAATAAAACCCAGTTTCAAAAATAGTCTTATTGCTCGTTGGGGCCCTTTTTTTGGTTGAATCAGTGTCGTGACAGTATCAGTATGCCAGTGCTCGTGGATCCTACCACACAATCCGTGAAGGAGGGAAAGTGAGACTGCGCATAGACTTATGCTCGTGGGTCCGTGGCTCGCCACCCAACGTACGCTGGGAATCTTTCGGGGTTTCAGGGTGTGAACATCCAATCCCAATCCAACCGGAAGGCTTCAGCTCCAGGTCGGGCGTGACTTCCGATCCATGTGCATCACTGGAATGAATCTGGCAAAAAAACCTGACCTATGGGTTGGCCAGAGGAAATCCAAAAGCTCATTACATTCATATACTGTCTATCTCATGAATTATCACCAATCAATAACATTCCACTTTATATCAACTGGTTCAAATCATGTTCTTCAAGAAGGTTCAGTCGCACGACAATAATATATCAAGTATCAGATTCAAGTGTTTATAGTAGTGAACTATAAATATATCCTAAAGCGCTTTTACATCCATGTTCATTCATTTTAAACAAAAACAGTTTCAAGTATTAATGGTTATTGCTACACAAGGTAGCAACAAACTCACAATACAAATACAATACAAATTTAACTACAATTTGTGCAAAACGAATAATGCAAGAACATTAATAGAGATTTAGGAGGTACTAGTAAGGCTAAGCGTGCTTATCATCCCTCCCTGCACCGGTAACATTAAGGGAATGCACTAAAAAATTGACCTCTTAAATCACTGACAAGAAATTCACATACATATGCTTTAACACCTTTTTTCCTTTTACACACATAGTAAACATATTGATATAGAAAACAGCATCTTTTGCAAACCCAACTGGAAATAAATCCATTTTTTTTGCAAGGATAAGAGCGCATGTAGCACTGAACACCCAAGCTAGCAGGGTAGCTAGGCTCACATTAGCAACATTAGCATCGTGATACAGCTTGAGTAGCTATTACAGCCGTTAACAGCCTTTCTAAACGGCAGCTTATCAACTGTTACCGTTTCCAGCATAATTAGTTCCTTTACAGGTAACCTAACAGGTCTCAGAGTTTTTTTCTTCACTCACCGTTGAGTCAATGAGTGGGTCTCTCTAAATTGGCTGTCTGATCAGCGGCAGCCGTCTGCCGATCGCGCTCTCTATAAAGTGTAAACATGACAACATAGCCGTCATCGTATGTTTAACATCCTCATTAATTAATGGAATCCCGTTGGAGGGGATATTTATGTTTCTTACCCTATGGATGGTAATTGATTCGGGATTCAGCTAGGCAACGAAACAGCCATGCAGTCTTTCAGTCAGGAAGTGGCTAACAGGAAGTGAAAGCGGAGCTCGATTGCCTGAAGCTTTGGAGCTCAGTGATTGGTCAGCTCCTCACAAAAAGGAGCATGGGAATTGTAGTATGAACAGCTTTTCAAGGGGGAAATCGCTCTTTTTCTATCTTTTTATGCATTTGATCACTTATTGTAGATGGCGTTTTTTTTAAACCCACCTTTTTAACAAACACTTATTTATTCATTGTCATCACTTAACTGTTTTTTTCTTTTAATACATAGAAAATGTACTTTGATTAATTAACTTAAAACATTTATCTCAAGATTTGACTAACTTTAAGAAAGGGATTATTATGCCAAGACTTCGTTTTAAGACCTGGTTACACATGTTCATGATGATAAATGAGAAAAAGTCATAAAATATCAAGAAAAAAAACAAAGGTTTAATATTATTTCAGGTAGCTTTAAAAAATAAATTATAGGTAATTTTTACCATCTGTGACTGACAAAATATTTTTTGTATTGAAGTAAGTATGGAAAACCAAATTTTTTAGCTTCATAAGGTAGTAAAAAAAAAAAAAAATAACAAAATATAACCAATAAATGTTATTATTTTGGGTCGGTACAGTTGCCTTAGAGCGTTAAAATATGCGGGTCAAATTGACCCGCGAACATCATGAAAGGAATAGTAATTTTGTTTGTATATGTCAAAAAACACCAGCATGTTGAAACTTTGCATGCATGTTCATGATGATAAATGAGAAAAAGTCACAAAATATCAAGAAAAAAAACATAGGTTAACCAGTATTTCCAACAACTAGAAAATCTAAACGGGTCAAATTGACCCGCAAAATAACACAAGGGTTAAGAATGAAAGAATGTTTAGAAGTTGTGAAGAGTTTGACAGTTTCACTGAATCAACTCATCAGTTTTGATCAATAAGCCATGTGGATTTAGTTATTGTGCAAATTGCAGAAAATCGTACTAACTCTTTTGCACACATGCTAAAACACATGCTTAAATCAATAAACAATTCAAATCTGATATGAACACGAAACTAATTGTTTTAAGATCTGAACCTTTTGTTGTGAGGAAAAAAGTCCCATTTGAGCCAAAGCGACTGAGAAAAACTGTAAAAAAAAGAAAAACTGTAAAATAACATTTTGATCATTTATTTTAGTTAGTTTTGGAGTATTTCAGTTTGGTTCCAAGTTTTCCAAATTTGTTACTTTACTATACTTGTGTAAAAGCATCTTAGTATTTTCACCCACAAAAAAGAGGTTTTAAGCAGTTATTTATATCTTTTTCTGTAGTGTCTCAGTATGAAATATCAGTTTACATTTCCAAACATTAATTGTAATAATCCAGTGAGGTTTTTGTATGCACAAGGAGTTTGACAGCAGCCGGTATGATCTGATCTCACCATTACTGAGTCTGTCTGGGATTACATGAAGAAACAGAAAAAACTGAGACAGACTAAATCCAGAAAACTGCGGCAACGTCTCCAAGACTCTTGAAGAAACCTGATCGATGATGGTGAGATCAGATCATACCGGCTGTTGTCAGACTCAAAACACATGCAATACTGACACACTACAGCAAAAGATATAAATAACTGGCTTAAAACCATTGTTTACTATTACTGAAAATACTAACGTGCCTAAGACTTTTGCACAGTACTGTATATAATAAAAGATTTTCATGTACTTTCTGTTAACAACAGGACACTGGAGTTGACAATTGAGTAATGACTTAAGATATATTTTCCTGACACAGTCCAGTCCCCATTCTTCGTAATTGCATTGAATGACAACATAATTTTCATTTAAAACAATTTCCTGATTTCCTGTAAAACATGCCTATATGGTTTGTTCAGTAATACTTTACAATAAGGTTCATTAGTTAACAGTTAATGTATTTACTATCATGAACTAACAATGAGCAATGCATTTGTTACAGTATTATATACTTTGCTTCAAACTTATGAGCGCGTGAATGAATGTGTGTGTGTGTGTGTCTGTGTGTGCGACATCAGGGGCGGGACGGATAAGGTGAGGTGTGGGACGTCACGCGCGGTCCTCTCTGACAGGTGCACTCGGACAGAAACAAAAGATAAATGCTGACATCTGCTGCTTATTGTCGTTATTGCAGACATCTGAACATTCACACAGAGTCTGGACTTGCTTTCAAGAAAAACAACGACAACACAAAAATGCACTGAAAAACCGTAGAAGCTGAGTGCAAAAACTCGCGAGTTTACTTTTCTTTTACAAGTTTTTGCACTCAGTTGTTTTTTTAAGTGAATGCAATTTTTAGATTTATTGAGCTTTTTTGCTTTTTATGCACGTGACATTTTTGTGCACTTTTCTCTTTTTATGTTCATATTTATAATTATATATAAATATACATGTGTAGATTTACATAAGTATACATTTACACACACGCACACACACACACACAGTATATATACAAGTATATTTTCAATAAAGACCCAATTAATACTGTGGAAAATTTAAAATATAAATATACTAAATGTGCAAATGCTATTTATTTTAATCAAATGTTTTTGTTTAATTATTTATTTAGTTATTTGCTTGTTTAAATCAATGTGTATTAATTTCTATTAATCAATTTATTATTATGATAAAATGTATTTGTGTACTTAATTTAACATTTTTTTATTATTATTTTTTTTAAATTTGTTTAGTGCTGTCAAATCGATTAATCACAATTAAAGTGTGTACTATACACACACACACACACACACACATATTAATACACAGGGGTGGCAACACCAAAGCAAACGCCCATGCATAGTTTTATTGTGGATTTATGGTCTGACATATATTCATATTCATATGTTCATGAATGTGTATTGGGTTCTGTCCAGCCAAAACAAACTTTGTTGCATTATTTTATTATAATTTTATTTATAATATTATCACTGCTGCTTTGAAACAATCTGTATCGTAAAAAGCACTATATAAATAAAGGTGACTCGACTTGATTTGATGAATATGTGAATAAAACATCTGCATTATCACATAGTAATCTGTCTGAAAAGAGTTAAAGTCGCTCTGTAGTCAATCATTTTATCCCTTAAAACTCACATTTGATCACCAAACTGACACATTTAAACGTTTTTTTCCATGGACAAAAATTCTTCATGGCCTTAAAACAGCTTCAATGTAACTCTACACCATTGCCTCATTTAGTATACGCGGTTCATGAAAATGCAAATGAGTCCCGCCTCCACTCACTCACACCAGCTCAGAGATCCACTGGTTGACGATCACACGTTGATCTGATTGGTTACAAGGTAGTTTGTGACGTCAGAAACACCAGCGATTTCAAACCGTGTTTTTGAGGCGGTCTTTGGTTCACTGCAGTTTTAAGGAGAAAATACTCAGCAATGGTGTCGACTTATGAACTTGCACATGGTTTGTCTTAAAGCATATTAAAAACACCACATAGACACATAAACAACATTAAAAGCTTGATTTTCACCACAGGGGGACTTTAAAAATAAATAACAAAATGTCAGTATCCAGAACAACAAGTCAAGACACTCTGTGTACTGTACATCAAAAACATCAAAAGATTATAAATGTCTCTGAGCTTGTGTCATTACTTCATAGAAAAGACAAGTTGTTTTAATAGTTTTATATTCTGGCTACTTGGATGATATAAATCTTAAGAGCAACAAAATCTTGTAAATTTGTTAACATTAGAACGACATTGCCTAACATTGTTGCATCTTGTTTACTCACATTTTGAGGTTTCCAAAAATCATGTGAAAATGTAAGAGACTCTAAAACAATAAAGTTCAGCTATATTAATGAAAATTAAAATAAGAGTCTCTGTAACATCTCACTGTTAATGATTTATCAGCTCAAAGCATTCTGGGTAAAATCTCTCTACAGTCTATTCTCAAACATCAACACAGTTTCACTGATGATCCAGAACAAACATTAAACCCAGGATAGAGCGTCTGAGTGAATGTGGTCTGGACTGTGTGGATGAGGCTCATTGACGCTGTAGAGACGCTGTAGAAGGACAGAGTTCCTGCACTGTGATCCACATACACTCCTATTCTTCTGCTGATGGACTTTACAGGGAGATCAGTGCGTTTGTTATTGTGCCAGAATGTGTAACTGGAGGAAGAGCAGTCCAAACTCCAGGACTGATCATTATGTCCAAATCCACACTCATAACCCGATCCCTTCCTGCTGATGCTCTTATATGACACTGATATATCAACACCACTATTCCCACTGCACTCAATCTCCCAGTAACAGCGTCCACACACACTCTCTCTACACAACACCTGAGGCCACCGATCAAATCTGTCTGGATGATCAGGATACGACTGTTGTGTTTTAGTGTGAGTAATCACTCTGTTCCTCTCAGACAGACTGAGGTGTTTATTCACTGTGTTCAGATCCAGAGTCAGCTGATGGGAATCTGATGGAGAGAAAACACATCAGAATCAGGAATTATGAATCTGTCTGATCTTTTAATGTATCTGAACAATGTATCATCAGTGTCTCAGTGCAGCTGATCAGATATCCTGTGCAAATCATCATTTACATAATCAATTATAAAACTCTTCTATCATGTTTATTTCTCCTTCTACAGGAAGAACATGAACACATTCAGTGAGTTTTTCTGCTTGTTTCTCAGTGACTTACATTGTAGGAAGTCGTTCCTGGTCTTGGGATTCATGTTGGTGAATGTGACTGTGGAAATAAACAGACATGAACAGTGTGAAGAGAAATGACAAGATAAAATACATCCATTTCTAAGACGTTTCTAATCTGATATTAGATGATGCAGGACTCATTTCTGAGAACAGAAGAATCTCCAGATGCCTCATATATAAAACACACGTATCGGATTCAATCCTAAATTTCAATGGATTTCAATTTCAATATATACATAAGTATTTATTACTTCTAAACCATCAAGGGATGTTTGTGGCTGTTCTGTAGAGTTGATGCACTTGAATTAAAGATGAACTGTGATTTATAAAGTGGGATTTTATTTGTGCGCATGTTTTATAAATCATAGGAACATTTCAGAAACTGTTGTACGTTCACATTTCGGATCATTCTCCGCACGTCTGTATAAACGAGGCGCAGGACTTTACCTCTATCTGAGATCTTCTTGAGCTCCTCTTTGCAGAAATCCTCCAGTTTGTCTCTCAGCTGACGGACAGATTCTCTCACGCCATCAAAAGAGGAGAGAGAACTGAAGGAAACGTCGGGTTCGTCTGTAGATTCAGGAGGTGCTGAGAGAGACTGGAAACTCTACAGAAAACAGAAATCAAAACTCATCATCTCCACACTTCAGCCAATAACCTGCACTATATCAGATCTGAGCGGCTCTTGTTGACTTCACTTCTCTTCAGTGACTCGCTTCAATCCAGCACTTTCACACAATCAGCACATTCTTCTCATATTCATCATTTAATGCTACAAACTCTAGTATTTCACACTTACACTCCTTGTGAAAAAGAAAGTACTTGTAACAGAAATAATATACTTTAAAAATATATAAGTGCAGATTGGCTGTAATGTTTTCAGAAACTTAATTGCATGTTATTTGCAGTTAAATGAATGTGGAATAGTTTAATGTTTTTATTAAATGCAAATAGCTGAGCTTTAGAGTGTTTTTTGTCCTGCTTAAGTTAGTCTCATTCTGCTCTCATGAAATGTTTCTCTGTGAGTCTCTTGCTCAAGTCCACTATGATCCAGTTCTTCTAGATCTCTGTTACCTGCAGGAACTGGATGTGATGGTGTGTGTGTGAAAGCTGCTCCAGCTCAGCGTCTCTCCTCCTCAGATCATTGATCTCCTGCTCCAGTCGCTCCAGTCGTCCTTCAGCTCGACTCACTGCAGTCTTTTCCTGATCTCTGATCAACTGTGTGACCTCAGAGCGGCTTCTCTCAATGGAGCGGATGATCTCAGTGAAGATCTTCTCACTGTCCTCCACTGCTGTGTGTGCAGAGCGCTGTTACACACACATCACAATCACACAGTGAGTTCAGTGAGTCCAAACTGAGACGTCTCACACTTCTCTTCTTCTCCAGACTCACCTTATGAGACTCCACAGCCTCTCTCAGCTGATGAAGATCTTTCTGTCTCTGCTGGATTCTCTGACGGATCTTCATCTGCGTCTCCTTCAGCTGTTTCTGGAGGACAAACCAATAACAGAGAATGACACATAAAACTACTGTCACACAATAAGGGTTAAAGATCTAGCATGGCAAGTTTATACTGTAGGTTCAAACCACAGATCAGTGAAGTTTGATGTTATTGACGTCATCATCTTCGATTTGGGCTCTGCGTACATGAGTTGATCAATGATTTGATTTGATTTGTGAATCAAAATTGGTCCTTAAAAAAAAAAAAAACTTTTAAAAGTAGCATTCCTTTAAAAAAGTATATGTGAATTAAAGCTGCAAGCAGCGATGAAAGCGTCACTCGGTGGCTTTAGGAAGACAGAGCATGGTTGGGCAATGTGCATTTAAGGAGGTATATATAGTAAGAGTATGTCAAAGTCAGTTACAGTTGTTTTGTATAATGGTGATAATAGCATGCTTAATGACTCAGCTAAGTGTTGCTAGCATGTTTAGTATGTTTATAGCATGCTTAGTACACAATAATTATGTGGTTAGTACTGCATTACTGTGTTAACCATGCCAGTTTCTGTTGCCAGTAGGTGGGGCTATATATACCTTTCATATCTGTATATTTCATATCACTGTGTGATCAATCCCTCTCAGTTCATACCTGTTTCTCTGTCCTCTGTGCTGCAGTTGATACAGTTTTGTGGTTTTTATGTTCATACTCTTTACACCGCAAACAAATGCATTCTTGATCAGTGACACAGAACATTTCTAGCTCTTTATCATGTTTACGGCAGATCATGTCCTGCAGTCGTCCAGTGGCATCAATCACTTTGTGTGGTTTACGAGAGTGATATTCCTCATGACGGTCTAAATGAGTTTGACAGTAAGATTCCTGACACACCAGACAGGACTTGACGGCTTTGTATTTTCTTCCAGTACAGACGTCACACTGCACGTCTCCAGCTCCAGCGTAACAGTCAGCAGGAAGTTTAGTCTTCTTCAGTTTCTCCACCAGTTCAGCCAGAATGGTGTTTTTGCCTAAAGCAGGTCTTGGACTGAAGGTCTGTCTGCACTGAGGGCAGCTGTAGACTCTCTTCTCATCCTCCTGATCCCAGCAGTCTGTAATACAGATCTTACAGTAACTGTGTCCACAGGGAATGGCCACTGGTTCCTTCAGGAGATCCAGACACACTGGACACGTGAACTCATCCTGAGAAAATCTGGCTTCTGCCATTTTACTGCATGAATACAGAGAGACACAAACACACAACAGCTCAACAACACTTCAGTTTCTATTTCTCTGAACTGAGGAGTTGAAATAGTTTCCTGGTTCAGTGTTTGAGTGACGTGTGTAAAATAGGCGTGTCTGTAAAGCAGCTTCCTCGTTCACACACACAATTTACTGCTGTGTTTACTGTATGTGTCCTTCAAGTGGAGTCGAAAATATCATAATTACAAGTTCCGAGCTCATGAATAACAGAGTGAAGATTTAGGCTACTCACGAATGCATGTTTCTATATAATGTCAAAATAATGACAATATGTCAAAATGTACAGTTCTAAGATAATACAGAGTCTTTTAAAAAAAATGCAACTGCCAGTGTTTTTGATCATTTTCACAAAACTTTCATGGCCCCCAGAATAATTTGTTGAATGAATATCTGAACATACAATATATCAAAATAACTAACAGAAACTACACTTCAGGTATTCTTTTTTATCAACACTTAAATGTGGGTCAGTTTCATAAAAACAACAAAATTTTAAAAATTGTGTTTGTTTTCAAAGACGTGCATAAGCAATGCTTTTATCGCTTATTGCTGCTTTTTTTTTCTTTCTGCTTTTTTTTGCCTGTGTTTTGATCAGGAGATTCTGTAATCTTTCAGAAGATGTGTGATAGCGCCCCCTACCGTATAACAGTGAAAACACGGAAAACTGGAAAATTCCGTCAATGGAAAGAGTTAAAGCAATTATTACAAGTTGTGATCATAATGATTACAATATACAGAAAATTTAGCACACTGTAAAAAAAAAGTGTAATTTTACAGGTAATTGTCTGTATTTTTTTACAGAATTTTACCGTTTTGTCATTATACAGCAAATATCTGTAAAATAAAAGGCATTTGCTGTAATTTAAAGGTCCATTGTTAAATTTACAGGTAATTGCTTGTATTTTGGTTTTACAGCAATTTTACGTTTTTTAAAAGGAACTTGTCTGTATTTTTACAGAGTTATGTGTAATTTTACAGAAATTATTAAGTAATATTTTACAGATTTTTTCTGTGAAATTAGAAAACAAAGAAAAGAAGGTATAACTGCGGAAATCAGCATCTATTCAATATGTTTTCCTTACAGATTATTAAGCATGTGGGGGTTAAAGTGAGTTTTTTTTAAGGTTAAATAAAAGTATTTGTAGGCCCTACCATAGACTGTGATTTGTACATACAGTACCCTACATAGACTACAGTAGGCCTGAATTATTTTTTATTTCACATTTTATTTTATACTCATTTTGATCATTATTTCATTGTCTTATTCTCCCATAATTTCATGTATATTTTATGAATATTTTTCCAAATCTCCGTTGCTGCACATTCAGGGCTTTGTGTGTTTGTGTGTGTGTGTGTGTTTGAGTGCGCGCGCGCGATGACGCAGGTTCAAATTCATTTCCGCTGTTTACTCCCGCCCACAACGGTTAACGTTAGCTGATCAGTCGAGTTTGGGCAAGCGGGAGATTTGAATTCAGTCTACTCTCGTGAAGTGGATTGTGAGATCAACAGGGGTTCAAAGCAATCGTATTCGTCAAGAGCAGCCGTGAGCAGGAGCTCTGTTTTTAGTCAGTCCGTTTGGATTCTTCGGAAATAACGCCCTTTTCAGTGAGCCTTGTTCGTCACAGCGGACATCATGCCAACCGATCACCGGCCGAGGTAAGAGTCTCATTATACTAAGTTACATGTGAACGATATTTTATAGTACATTTGTGTTAAGTTTACAGTTTTCAAGCTAACGTTAGCATTCTTAAATGATGTTCAGTTAACTGGCGAGAGCTGGAGGGCAAAACACTAAAAATGTAGCATGCGTCTTTACATTTTCCATCTGTTTTAAGAAAGATCAGTTGAACCCACACCTCAAAAGACCTAAAACGAGCTTTCGTAGACTTGTTATACATATCAAAGTCCGTTTAATTGTATATAAAATCTTCGTTAATACGCGATAGTATCTGTCAGTAAATCAATCTCTTAAATGGCGGGACATTTTGAAACACTGCCTGGAAGCTGAAAACTCTTCTCTTAAAAAATATCCTTGGTTTTAATTATAGTAAAATTATAGTAACCACGTTTTTGGCGGATTTTTATTACTATTTTTAATAACCACAGTTATACTACAAATAGGCCTACCATGTTTGTTTGTTTTTTTGTTTGTTTCTTTGTGGTTAAACCATAGTTAATTTTCGTAAGGGTTGACGTGGCTATCTAAGTTAGACTGTTAAGAAAACGAATTCAGTAAATACTGTAACTTACTTGATACAGGAAAGCACATGAGACTAGAATATGAACACAACATGATAAATTGCATATTCTGGCTGCATCTGCTTGCCAACACGTAACGTTAGCTATAGAATGCATACATGTGCATATATTAGGCTTATAAAATAAAAGTTGATAGAATGTTTGTGTTCTGATGAAGAAATGAACTTATCTACATTTTGGATGAACTGGGTTCATCATAGTAGCCTTTTTCATATGATACTTTTGATCATTGGTTATGAAAATTGCATTGATCAAGATGAACAGAAAGTTAACTTACACCCCTAGGTGTCTCAGCTCAAACCTTCACTATTAGCCTTTCCTGCTCAGCTTCCAGATCATAGTCAGTTGAGGTTTTGCATTGTCCCAGTGGAACATATTCTGACATGTGTAAATGTAATACTGAGTTGTTAATTTTTTTTTTTTTTGTGATTTCAGGTCAAGTGGAAAGCAGAATGATCATGGCAAACAAGGTATAGGAAGAAGTAATTTAAAATATTGTTATGGCTGAGTCATCTGATTCCATATGATTGCACTAAAAGTGGCAGAACATTTAATTTGTTTTATACTGTATTTTCCCATATGAATATTCATTTGATCCTTTGTCAGGCCACTGTAGCTGCACAAGGTTTGGTTTTACTACAGTAAGACCACGATTGTGTTAGATTCCACCCATCTATTTATTTATTATTATTATTATTATTTATTTATTTATTTTTTTTGTAGTGTAACTAGGCTCTGTCATTTAGAAACATGACTTTTTCTATCACTTAATGACACATATCTCTACCTTTCATTCCAGCCAGAGGATCTGATGGTTGCTGCTTGCATCTCAGCCTACCTGATGGAAAATTCTTGCTGGATGAATGACCTTCACCTTCAACTCAACCTTGCCAAGACAGACCTGCTTATGGTTTCAGCCAAACCATCCTTGCTGTGTGATCCTGCTGATTTGCCTTATACAACACCAGAAAGATCCGGCCCTTCCTATCGGAGCCACACAACTCCTTGTCTAAGCTCTTGTTCTATCCAGACTGGACTATTGTAATGCTCTCCTGGCAGCTCTTCCAGCATCAGTCAAACCTCTGCAACTGATACAGATGCTGCAGCAAGACCTAAACTCACTGCTTCAGATCTATGTGTGTCTCCAGAAGCTTGTATTCTGCAAGTGTACGGCGCCTTGTGGTGCCATCATCCCAAAGAGACAAAATCACTTTCACTGACCTTTCCCTGGACTGTTCCCTGCTGGTGGGATGAACGGCGCAACTCAACACATTTTCAAGAAACTGCTAAAGATCCATCTTTTCATAAACACTTGACCCAATAATACTAAATCTTTGTTTTAATAAAAAATAAATAAAATTGTGCACTGTGCTACACTAACTGTGACTTGTCACTGCACTTGTTGCTTCTATTGTTCTCTTAATATAAATATAAAGTCTTTTAATGTGGATATTTTTACATGTTCTAAATGATATACTAAGCCTGTATTTCCTATCATTCACGTATCTTGATGTTCAGTGTTTGTTTAATGAGTAATACTGTAAATGTGCTGGTATTCCGTACTTGTACATTTAGTTAATTTAACAGAAATTGACTGTAAATTTGCTATTATTAAGTACTTAATTAGAGATTGGTCAAAGTTGTGAAACTGGATCTGCAAAAAAATAAAAACTGTAAATATACAAACTTTGTATTTGAATTTATGGACTTATTACATTTTTATACATAACTTCATAGTTATTTTACACAGAAAAACTATATATTAAAAGATAATTACTGTAGATAGACAGAGCATTATTATAAAATAACTTTATAAAACCCTAAATTTACAGTTTAACCTTAAAGTTAAATGTTCTTTTTATGTAATTTGACATAATTTATCTGTTTTTCCACGGTTTAATAAGCCATTATTAACAGTAATGTACTGTAATTTAATTAATTTTGACCGTAAAGTCAATTCTGTATTTTTACGGTTTTTGCCTGTAATTTTGTGAAATGGTAATTTGCTGTAATTTAACAGAACCCGTCTGGAAACTTTGCTGCCAGAGATTTACCGTTTTTTTACGGGATTTTTTTTTACAGTGCAGTTTTGTATGTTGATTCAGAGTTAACATCTTCTGATGTCCTCGCAGGGGTTGGCGTCCTCTTCACAAGTGTTGGATCATCTGAAATCTTCATAAGAGGCTGGATCCAAACTGGAGCTGGCGTACTCAGGATCCCGAGGTAAAAACAGAAAAGCAAATAAAAAATAATCAGCGTAGCTGCTGTTCATAATATTTCAAGTATAGATAATCATGTGCTTTTGATCTGATATAACTGGAGTATAAGGTTATGAGGTGCATTATGTGAATGATTGGATAAAGAGATGTGTCTTTAATCTAGATTTAAACTGGGAGAGTGAGTCTGAGTCCTGAACATTATCAGGAAGGCTATTCCAGAGTTTAGGAGCCAAATGTGAAAACGCTCTCCCTCCTTTAGTGGACTTAGAAACCCTATAGGTACTATCAGAAGCCCAGAGTTTTGTGATCTTGAAGAAAGTGGATTGTAGGGTGCACTCTCAGAAAAAAAAGGTACAAAAGCTGTCACTGTGGCGGTACCTTTTCAAAAGGTACACCTTTGTACCTTAAGAGTGCATTTTAGTCCCTCAAAGGTACATATTGGTACCAAAAGTGTACCTAAATGGTACATATTAGAACCCTTTTGAAGGGTACTGTCCCAGTGACAGCTTTTGTACCTTTTTTTCTGAGAGTGTGATAGAAGACCAGTTAAATACACAGGAGCAAAACCACTTATGGCTTTTAGGTCAGTAGCAATACTTTCAATCTATACAGCACTTAATAGGTAACCAGTGTAGAGATGATAAAATTGGGGTTATATGGTCATATTTTCTTGACCTTGTAAGAAATCTAGCAGCTGCATTTTGGACTAACTGTAGCTTGTTTATTAAGGATGCAGGACAACCAGCTAGTAATGCATTACAGTAATCCAGTCTAAAGGTCATGAATGCATGAACTAACTTTTCTGCATCAGAAACAGATAACATGTTTCATAGCTTAGAGATGTAAGGCTTTTGTAATATATGAAATATGATTTTAGAAAGACAAGTTGTCTAATATAACATTGTGGTCAGAATTTTTGGCACCCCTGGTAAATATGATCAAAGATGGCTGTAAAAATGAATCTGCATTGTTTATCCTTTTGATCTTTCATTCAAAAAAAAAAAAAAAAAAAAGTTTGGTTTCAATGTTTCATTGAAGTAAAATAATTGAAAAATCACATTATGAAATAAATGTTTTTCTCCAAAACACGTTGGCCACAATTATTGGGACACTTAGAATTTTTTTATGAGTAAAATATCTCTGAATTATATTCCCATTAATATTTACATTTTTTAGCACACCAGGGTGACTAGGAACATTAAATTGTCCACAACTTTAACACCCAGAACTTTAACTGTTGAGGATGAAGTAACAGTACATCCTTCTAGATGCAAATTTAAAAAAGAGATTCTGTGTACAAATGTTTTGGTCCAATAAATAATGGATGAAATATATAACTATAACTAATTATCATCAGCATAACAGTGGAGACAGCACTAACATCAAGTAAAACTAGTATTGAGGAGTAGGTCAGAAGCTAGAAGCAAGTCATTTGTAATTTTAACAAGCGCACACTGTTAAATGTCGCTGTAGATTTAGCAGCACAGTACGGCATAACCTACAGTACAATACTGCATTTCTATATTACAGTAAAGTACCGTAATTTGCATTGTATTGTGGGTAATTTTGTTTGAGCGGGAACATTTTACAGTAAATTTCAGTGTTGCTGTAACCTAGCTGTAACCTGGCTGTAATATGCCTGGCAATAATACAGGGTTGCTGTAAACAGACAGCGCGCGCGCCGCCCGACTGACGTCAGTCAGAGCACAACTGCAGGCAGATGCAGATCACTCGCTGGATGAATGGATCTCACTCTGCGGATATCTGGAAATTTGGTAAGTTAATTTAGAATTTTATAATAAGGTTTTAGGATTTTACACTATAGTGTACAAATGACAGTGGAAGTTTAGCCAGCGAAAAACACCGTTAGCAGCTAGTTAGATCTGCTATTTCACCCCATTGCTTGTCGCGACATTTTCAAATCTAACTCGAGTTTTGAACATTGAATTAACATTAACTTACCTTACGGTTTATTTCGACCAAAACAGACTTGGTGATTGTTGGAACGGTGGAAGGACAAATCGAAGTGGTTAATTAACGTTAAATGTGTTATACGATGGTCTGTGAGATAAAATTACTGCATTTGACATGTTACGTTTGAAGGATCTTATGATAACAAAAATGTCTAACGTTAACTGTTAACTGTTATCTAGGGATCCTTTCCATAACATCCGAGCCCGTCAGTGGTAAAAACAAGCACGTTATTTTGCTCAAACTGCTATATTTGCAGTCCGTTTCTCGGATGGAAAAATGCTGCACTTTCCTTTGCATCGCAAAATGGGTGATTTGGGCTAAGAGAGATTGGCTATTGATACCAGTTTAGCCTTTTATTTCATTTCTATTAAGGCGGGAGACCCAGTTCTGTAGCATTGTGATTTGTAATGGCAAATAGCCTAATGATTATTATAATAATTAAAAATATGAATAAAGGTGTACATTGTTCAAAAAAAAAAAAAAAAAAAAACTATCAGAGTTAATAATGATCAATTAGGCAACAAAGACAAGTAAAATACATGCCAAAAAATCAAGTTAGAATATTTAGAGGGGTAAAATGAAGCTTATTTTTATTAACCTAGATGTATTGTAAGCAGATGTATGAAATATATGTCCTCAACAAGAAACATAACAGTTAACTGAATAATATGTATTTTGATTTCTTACAGCTCTACATTGTGGGACAGTTTTATTTGCAGCCTGGGAAGGAGTTTTCTGTAAGTATTAGCCATGTTAATACAATGTTTTAAACTTAAAGGTTTAAAATCTAAAGGTTATATTTATTTTATTTTTTTAATTGGCTGTTTTTTTTTATTAAATTTTTGTTATTTCTACATAATTTTCTTTTACAATTTCTCTCTTACACTGTCTGCTCATCTTTATTGGTGCTGTGGATAACAGGTTTTGTCATACGTGTTTTTGTGTGTCATGTCTTTTTCAGTTTTGGTCACCGCCAGGTTCCAGTACCACCTCAAAGTCCCAGCCAAATTTTAAAGTATGTCCAGCTACAGCTGCAAGTCATGAAGTCTCTCAACCTCTCACACTTACTTTTTGGAACTTCAGCTTATTCATCGTATCCCCAGAGTTAGATAAGTCCATACATACCCTTTTCATCTCCGTGCGTGCTGTAACAATCTGACGCACCCACCGCTAGCCTAACTTAGCACAAAGACTGGAGGTAAACGGCTCCAGCTAGCATACTGCTCCCAATAAGAGACAATAATAACGTCAACATTTTCCAATATACATGTTGTGATTTGTATAGTCACGGCATGCACAGAGTTACGGCACGCACGGAGATGAAAAGGGTATGTATGGACTTCACTTATCTAACTCTGGGGGATACGGTGAATAAGCTAAAGTCCCAAAAAGTCAGTGTGTTCTTTTAACTATCCCTTTAAAAGCTGTTTACCAGTAAAGTGCTGGTGTACTGTATGCAATGTTCCTAAATGAAATGTTGTTGTTTTTTTCACAAATGCACAATAGTGTAATTGATTAATAAAAAAATTTTTTTTGACAATAACCTTGTTTGGATTGATTGATTTGCAGTTATTCTAAAGTTGCATTATAATATTATTACCTGTAAATTTATATACTGTAATAACTACATATTATATAAATATAGTATTATTATTATGAGTAATTTGAAAATTATAATATTTAGCAATAATGTATCAATATAGATATTACAGTACAATACTGTATAATTAATTACAGCAGAAGCAGAAACATTACAAAAATACAGTAACTGATTTATCAGCTCAAAGCATTCTGGGTAAAATCTCTCTACAGTCTATTCTCAAACATCAACACAGTTTCACTGATGATCCAGAACAAACATTAAACCCAGGATAGAGCGTCTGAGTGAATGTGGTCTGGACTGTGTGGATGAGGCTCATTGTGTCAGAGACGCTGTAGAAGGACAGAGTTCCTGCACTGTGATCCACATACACTCCTATTCTTCTGCTGATGGGCTTTACAGGGAGAACAGTGTGTTTGTTATTGTGCCAGAATGAGTATCTGGAGGAAGAGCAGGACAAACTCCAGGACTGATCATTATATCCAAATCCACACTTAATACCCCCTCCCTTCCTGCTGATGCTCTTATATGACACTGATATATACACACATCCACTGCACTCAATCTCCCAGTAACAGCGTCCACACACACTCTCTCTACACAACACCTGACGCCACTTATCAAATCTGTCTGGATGATCAGGATACGACTGTTGTGTGTTAGTGTGAGTAATCACTCTGTTCCTCTCAGACAGACTGAGGCGTTTATTCACTGTGTTCAGATCCAGAGTCAGCTGATGGGAATCTGATGGAGAGAAAACACATCAGAATCAGGAATTATGAATCTGTCTGATCTTTTAATGTATCTGAACAATGTATCATCAGTGTCTCAGTGCAGCTGATCAGATATCCTGTGCAAATCATCATTTACATGATCAATTATAAAACTCTTCTATCATGTTTATTTCTCCTTCTACAGGAAGAACATGAACACATTCAGTGAGTTTTTCTGCTTGTTTCTCAGTGACTTACATTGTAGGAAGTCGTTCCTGGTCTTGGGATTCATGTTGGTGAATGTGACTGTGGAAATAAACAGACATGAACAGTGTGAAGAGAAATGACAAGATAAAATACATCCATTTCTAAGACGTTTCTAATCTGATATTAGATGATGCAGGACTCATTTCTGAGAACAGAAGAATCTCCAGATGCCTCATATATAAAACACACGTATCGGATTCAATCCTAAATTTCAATGGATTTCAATTTCAATATATATACATAAGTATTTATTACTTCTAAACCATCAAGGGATGTCTGTGGCTGTTCTGTAGAGTTGATGCACTTGAATTAAAGATGAACTGTGATTTATAAAGTGGGATTTTATTTGTGCGGATGTTTTATAAATCATAGGAACATTTCAGAAAATGTTGTACGTTCACATTTCGGATCATTCTCCACACGTCTGTATAAACGAGGCGCAGGACTTTACCTCTATCAGAGATCTTCTTGAGCTCCTCTTTGCAGAAATCCTCCAGTTTGTCTCTCAGCTGACGGACAGATTCTCTCACGCCATCAAAAGAGGAGAGAGAACTGAAGGAAACGTCGGGTTCGTCTGTAGATTCAGGAGGTGCTGAGAGAGACTGGAAACTCTACAGAAAACAGAAATCAAAACTCATCATCTCCACACTTCAGCCAATAACCTGCACTATATCAGATCTGAGCGGCTCTTGTTGACTTCACTTCTCTTCAGTGACTCGCTTCAATCCAGCACTTTCACACAATCAGCACATTCTTCTCATATTCATCATTTAATGCTACAAACTCTAGTATTTCACACTTACACTCCTTGTGAAAAAGAAAGTACCGTACTTGTAACAGAAATAATATACTTTAAAATATATATAAGTGCAGATTGGCTGTAATGTTTTCAGAAACTTAATTGCATGTTATTTGCAGTTAAATGAATGTGGTTTAGTTTAATGTTTTTATTAAATGTAAATAGCTGAGCTTTAGAGTGTTTTTTTGCCCTGCTTAAGTTAGTCTCATTCTGCTCTCATGAAATGTTTCTCTGTGAGTCTCTTGCTCAAGTCCACTATGATCCAGTTCTTCTAGATCTCTGTTACCTGCAGGAACTGGATGTGATGGTGTGTGTGTGAAAGCTGCTCCAGCTCAGCGTCTCTCCTCCTCAGATCATTGATCTCCTGCTCCAGTCGCTCCAGTCGTCCTTCAGCTCGACTCACTGCAGTCTTTTCCTGATCTCTGATCCGCTGTGTCGCCTCAGAGCGGCTTCTCTCAATGGAGCGGATGATCTCAGTGAAGATCCTCTCACTGTCCTCCACTGCTGTGTGCAGAGCGCTGTTACACACACATCACAATCACACAGTGAGTTCAGTGAGTCCAAACTGAGACGTCTCACACTTCTCTTCTTCTCCAGACTCACCTTATGAGACTCCACAGCCTCTCTCAGCTGATGAAGATCTTTCTGTCTCTGCTGGATTCTCTGACGGATCTTCATCTGCGTCTCCTTCAGCTGTTTCTGGAGGACAAACCAATAACAGCAAATTACATAAAACTACTATCACACAATAAGGGTTAAAGATCTAGTATGGCGAGTTTATACTGTAGGTTCAAACCACAGATCAGTGAAGTTTGATGTTATTGACGTCATCATCTTTGATTTGGGCTCTGCGTACATGAGTTGATCAATGATTTGATTTGTGAATCAAAATTGGTCCTTTAAAAAAAGAAGTACTTTTAAAAGAAGCATTCCTTTAAAAAAGTGCATCTAAATAATATACTTTAAAAGAATATACTTAAGTGTGAACTGAATGTAATGTTTACAGACACGTAGTTGCATGTTAAGTGCCATTAAATGAACATCTATTATATTTATATTTAAAGCAATTAGCTGAACTTATTAGTGATTTCTAAGTACTTCTTCAAATGTTATTTCATAATTCTATTCTTTTTAAAAAATAGGTAAAGTGTACTGCCATCTGTACAGACAAGCATTTATGATAAACTAAAATATACTGTAATAATGAAGTTGTACATTAAAAACATTAACTTTAAATATATCGAATAACACACTACAGCTTATAATCAAGTACTTTGGTATGTCAATCAACACATCAAAATAAGTGCACTTCTTTATAGCGTGACAAAAAAGTCACATTGAAATATTAAATTAATATTAAATATTATTTAATATTAAATATTAAAATGCACTTTAAAGGAACACTCCGACTTTTTGGGACTTTAGCTTATTCACAGTATCCCCCAGAGTTAGATAAGTCCATACATACCTTTTTCATTTCTGTGCGTTCTGTAAGTGTTATTTGACGCACCCACCGCTAGCCTAGCTTAGCACAAAGACTGGATGTAAATGGATAATGGTAGCATACTAATCCCAATAAGTGACAAAATAATGAAAACATTTTCCTATTTACATGTTGTGATCTGTATAGTCACAGCGTGTACAAATAACAAGGCTATATGAGACAGAGACCATTTTTAATCGTATAAATACTGGGAACTATATTCTCACTAGGCGTAGGAGCACAGCTAACGCTACTTGGGCGGAGTGATTAGCGCCGCACACGAGACCGTTGATGGTTCCGTAAACAAAACAAACGTGACTAACTAGCTAGACGTGACTCGTGATCATGGCTGATTTTGAGGAATTGTCAGAGGAATTTTACTGTGTATCAAACCAAGATCCAGAACCATATAGTTTTGAGCCAGAATACACAGACGAGGAGTTACAAACTTTGGAAGCTGTAAGACAAGATGCCGAACGGGGGTGCGTTTCCCGAAAGCATCGTTAGCCAACTATGGTCGCAAGTTCCCTCGTTACCAATAGAGTTCAATGGACATTGCGATGAACTTGCGACCATAGTTGGCCAACGATGCTTTCGGGAAACGCACCCCAGATTGATGTCGAAGGGAGAATCAGAACGAACATGACCTAATGGTCAGCTGTCCACCAAGTAAGTGATTTTGTTATAATGATCATTCATAGTTCAATGAAATTGTAGTATAGCCATTGCATATAGTGTGGTCATGACAACACAATAATAACAATAAAGGGGATACATGGAGCCCCTATTCACGTAATAGTGTCACTCACTACTAAGGTTACATTACATTAGCATGGCACTGTTACAGTATGGCTAATGTTAGTCATCTCAAAACATAACGGAACACTTACCGCAGCAACAGGTGATCCAATTTGTCCTGTCTTTATTATCGATGGGATGGCTGTATCCTTTAGCACGCGTTTCATGGTCCGTGTGGCAACTTGCATTTTTACAAAATAGTCGTCTATAGTAAAATGTTCAGAGCAAACGAAATACTTCGTGATGCTGTTTACAGGTGTGTTTGTAGCCATCGATTCATCAGGTCAGCGTTTTTGGTTGGAATTCTATGAAACATCATAGTATTACCTGGTCTCCCCTGTTTATTGTCGCAGCTCTTTACAATACAGCGAACACTCATGATTGTAAACTATAAATTTACTATCTAGTAATTGCTGACTCTATTACTCCAACTCTGAGCGAACTCTCTGCTCCTCATCACAGGGCGTCTCGTGTGCTGCGCTAATCACTCCGCCCAAGTAACGTTAGCTGTGCTCCTACGCCTAGTGAGAATATAGTTCCCAGTATAAATACGATTAAAAATGGTCTCTGTCTCATATAGCCTTGTTATTTGTACACGCTGTGACTATACAGATCACAACATGTAAATAGGAAAATGTTTGCATTATTTTGTCACTTATTGGGATTAGTATGCTACCATTATCCATTTACATCCAGTCTTTGTGCTAAGCTAGGCTAGCGGTGGGTGCGTCAAATAACACTTACAGAACGCACAGAAATGAAAAAGGTATGTATGGGGGTCAATGACGTGACGCCTAAATTTTCTGTCCGATTGCATTTTTTCAGGCAAAAATGGGTTTAAATGCATAAAAAGATACTGTATATTTATAGTACCTCTCCCATGTATGTACTCACTTTAACTTTTAAAAAACCTTTACTTATTTGTTTTTTTTTTTGTTATTTAAAGTGTCAAAACATCATGTGGTGCGACCGTCCGGCCATAACTTCTGTTTTGAAAACGTCTTTGAAATTACTCTGAATTTATTCAAATTTATTTTCTGCACTATTTGGCATGATTTCCAAAATGTTTTGTAATCCTTTAAAAAAATTCAAAGCATTTGTATTTATATTTCCATCATAATATACAAACAAACTTTGTCCGATGATGTCCATTTTATGAAATATCATGTGGTGCGACCATCAAGGAACTACCATTTTGGGACTTATATGTTGAAAACTATTCAAACACAGGAAGTTACATCATAAACCAATATACCAAGGACCCATGGAAGCAGCAAGCAGGTTTGTAATTCTCTCAAATTGGAAAAAAAATAAACCTTTGTAATGGTTGGTATGTAGTTGCCACATTTGGATGTCATGTGGTATGACCTCAAAAAAAAAATTAATATTAAAGTTATTTCTACAAATATATATTTTTATTATAAATTATGATGACCTTTTTTGGCAAGCTAGCTTGTTTTGTTTAGGTGGCCAATTCTGTGCCTGTAAATTATGACTGAATTTGAAAATATCATGTGGTGCGACCAAATATCATGTGGTGCGACCACTGCAGACTGTTTTCCATGATAGATATATGTCCTAGATTGGCAGTTTTATGCTTTTATATTCAATTGACGGTTTATATAAAAAAAAGTACTTTACTTTAGTATCATTTGGAATAGATTTTTATGCAATTTGAGATCTTTTTTATAGATTTCAGACAGTTTGTGTTTACTCTTTGTACAATATGAGAAAAATGCAACAAAAAAAAATTAGAGCATGTAATTTCAGTTTAGTAATAATGCATGTATTAGTAGTGTATTTATTATTGCCTATTTATTTATTTAAAACTATTTTAATCTATTTTACCAGATGCCACTGCCAAGCGAAAAAATTCTAACCCTGCAGCAAGAGCAGAGTACCTTGATAGGAGAAGAGTGAAATATTATTACAGTTTAAAATATCTGTTTTCTATGTGAATATATAGTAAACTGTAATTTATTCCTATGATCAAAGCTGAATTTTCAGCATCGTTACTCCAGTTTTCAGTGTCACATGATCCTTCAGAAATAATTCTAATATGTAACCCTAGACCACAAAACCACTCAATGGGTCAATGTCACATGGGTAAATTTTTTGAAATTGAGATTTATACATCATATGAAAGCTGAATAAATAAGCTTTCCATTGATGTATGATTTGTTAAGATAGAACAATATTTGGCCGATACAACTGAAAATCTGGAATCTGAGGGTGCTACAAAATCGAAACATTGAGAAAATCGCCTTTAAAGTTGGCCATTTATGTTTGCAATATTGCTATATTCACTCACAAAAATAAATGTTTATAAATTTATGGTCGGACATTTACAAAATATAAAACATGATCTTTATTTAATATCCTAATGATTTTTTGGAATAAAAGAAAAATCGATAATTTTGACCCATACAATGTATTGTTGGCTATTGCCACAAATACCCTGTGCGACTTGTGACTGGTTTGGTGATCCAGGGTCACTAATGATTTGCTGCTCAAGAAACATTTCTGATTATTATCAATGTTCATATTTTTTTTGGAAACTGTGATACATTTTATATGTCAGTATTATTTGATGAATATAAAGTTCAAAAGAACAGCATTTATTTGAAATAGAATCTTTCGGAACATTATAGCCTGCGCCTGAATGTGACACTGAATGTGTCCTTGATTAATAAAGTATTAATTACTTTAAAAAACTATTGACCCCAAATGTTACCTGTATACAATACTTTTATGAAATAATTTATATCTATAACATTATTATTTGTTAGAAAGAAATTCTAAGTCAAGTTAAATTAAATGGTGCACTTGTGTTTGTGAAGTGATTTTTTTTTTTTTATAAAAGTGAGTTTATAAAATGTTTGTGTTCAGGAAAATTCTGTGAAATTTGTATAAAATCTGGTTTAAATAAAAAAAATTGTATAAAATGTATTGTTCATTGATCTCTTTAAATAGATTTTTAACTATATAAGGTTTTCGTGTCATTTGGAGCGACCACTTATCATGTGGTGCGACCAATAAAAGCTATCACTGTATTAAATTTAAAATAAAATATCTTATTTCTGTGGCTGAAATATGAATCACTGATACAGTATGCTTTAGTAAATTATATTTTTAAAACATTTCTATCAGTTTTATGCGATTTACAGGAAAAATAAGTCTGTTAACTGCATTTTAGAAGGCGACTGAAATTGCAGAACAAAAATATGAGATCATTATATACAAAAACTCAAAAGAAATTCAAATACTCTGTTTTTAAACACTTTAATTACTGAGAACATGTAAAAAAAAAATACATTTATGTTAAGGAAATTAATTAATTTTAAGATAAATCACGGTCGCCCCACATGACATTTTTTAAGCCTATGGACAATTCATCTAGATGAAAAAACACTAAAATCACTTAATTTAATTTTTTTATTTGAATTTATATGTACACAACATTCTTAATGATTGAACAATTGCAATATATATTGTTAATTTTCGTATTTTAAAATTGGCCTGTTGAAAATCCTTATACGTCATTGACCCATGGACTTATCTAACTCTGGGGGATACTGTGAATAAGCTAAAGTCCCAAAAAGTCGGAGTGTTCCTTTAAAGTAAAACTTTTAATTTGACATTCTTTCATATTGTATTTATTAAGTGAAACCGTCATGAACATTTACTCTCTTTAAGTGCACTTAAATGGCCTTTTATTTCATTAATATAATATTTTCTGCATGTACAGTTTTTATTTTAAATATACTTTTAATTTGAAGTACACTACAAGTGCACGTCAATACAATTAATCACACTTCGTTTTTAAACCACTAGTGGTTAAGATTAATTTTATGTTTTTTATCCTTTTTGGAGCTTGAAACTTTTGAACCTCTTTGACTTTCAATGTATAGAGTAAAATAGATGAGACATTCTTCAAAATATCATCTTTACAATCTACAGAAGAAAGTGAGTCAAACCGGTTTGGGACAACATGAGTAAATGAGTGAGTAAATGAAGACACTTTCATTTCTGTGTGATCAATCCCTCTCAGTTCATACCTGTTTCTCTGTCCTCTGTGCTGCAGTTGATACAGTTTTGTGGTTTTTATGTTCACTCTCCTTACACCACACACAGATGCACTGTTGATCAGTGACACAGAACATTTCTAGCTCTTTATCATGTTTACGGCAGATCATGTCCTGCAGTCGTCCAGTGGCATCAATCACTTTGTGTGGTTTACGAGAGTGATATTCCTCATGACGGTCAAAATGAGTTTGACAGTAAGATTCCTGACACACCAGACAGGACTTGACGGCTTTGTATTTTCTTCCGGTACAGATGTCACACTCCACGTCTCCAGCTCCAGCGTAACAGTCAGCAGGAAGTTTAGTCTTCTTCAGTTTCTCCACCAGTTCAGCCAGAATGGTGTTTTTAGCTAAAGCAGGTCTTGGACTGAAGGTCTGTCTGCACTGAGGGCAGCTGTAGACTCTCTTCTCATCCTCCTGATCCCAGCAGCCTGTAATACAGATCTTACAGTAACTGTGTCCACAGTGGATAGTCACTGGTTCCTTCAGGAGATCCAGACACACTGGACACGTGAACTCATCTTGAGAAAATCTGGCTTCTGCCATTTTACTGCATGAATACAGAGAGACACAAACACACAACAGCTCAACAGCACTCCAGTTTCGGTTTCTCTGAACTGAGGAGCTGAAATAGTTTCCTGGTTCTGTGTTTGAGTGACGTGTGTAAAACAGGAGTGTCTGTAAAGCAGTTTAATTCCTCATTCCTGATCAAGGAGAGTCACTTTACTGCTGTGTTTACTGTATGTGTCCTTCAAGTGGAGTTGAAAATATCATAATTACGAGTTCTGAGCTCATGAATGACTGAGCGAATATTTAGGCTATACACGAATGCATGTTTCTATATACTGTGTCAAAGTAATGTCAATATGTCAAAATGTACAGTTCTAAGATAATACAGATCATGCTAGCTAACATCATGTATTCATTTAGGCAGAAACAACGAGCTCATTAACCATTTCCTTATGAGTCTTTAAAAAAATTGCAACTGCCAGCGGTTTTTTTGTTTTTTTTGTTATAATTTTCACAAAACTTTCATGGCCCCAGAATATTTTGTTGAATGAATATCTGAACATACAATATGTAAGCAATAAGGTACGAGAGGCTGTGCTGTATCGTGAATAAGTAACGGCTGAAGGGCGTTGTTAGGCACGACGCGAAGCGGAGTTAAGCCGTTACTTATTCACGATACAGCACTTGCCTCGAGTACCTTATTGCTTTTATAAAACGGTTACCACACAATATTAAAGTTAAAAAAATAAAAAAAAATGTATTAGTGCAACTTTCATGAAGTTAAATCAATAAAAGCATTCCTTCCGCTAGAAAAAAATAGTCCCTGACCGTGAACAACAACGTTCCAATGTGTAATATGCATGAAAGCTCAAATAAAAACAACAAACCGTTCTCAAACTTTGTCTCATTCTTTTTATTTTTTACAACACAATATTTGTGAAATTTCCTCGTACACAAATAGGCATAGCTTATCTCTCAGCATGAGAAAACTTTTATTTTTTGTTTATTCCGTTATTTTCTCTCTGCACTAAACTAAATATTTACATAGCCTAAATTAAAACACAAGGGCACATATTTTGATAGATAACAGTTAGGTCTTTAATCTATTTTATTAATGTTATTAATTTAGTTTCTAAAATGCTGCCTAACAAGAGATACTTTTTTTATTGTTGTTTATTTAAATTTATTTGAACATCTCCGTTTATTGTGCACGCATTAAATATTTGTCTCATTTCAGTCGGCTCCACTGATATTTAACGCGGTTCTCTTTAGTTGGGGCTCAGCACTGTCAGCAGTGTTTTCTGTTGCAGCAAGAATGTCGCTCCAGTGCTTTCTTTAAGTTTGGCCTCCAGTAGCTCTGTAGTGAACTTTCACACTTATGTCCACTCACAGACGTAATTTCCCTCGATTCGAGACCAGCATCGGACAATCTCTGCACCATGGCCCTGCGAAGGCAGTGATTTGTGTAAACCTTGGAGGTGCTGCTGCTTTACCTATTCTCGGCAACATTGTTGCGAGGTAGTTCACACCCATAGGCTCTCTTGTGTACCTGCAACAGTCAAAAACGAGAAAAAACTTTAACACAACAAGATTTAACACAAATTATAAATAGCTAATATGTGCCGCTGCGTGATCTACGTACCAAACACATTTAGAGAGGTTTTGCTTTTTGGGGTGAAGGTAAAAAGCAGGGGGGTTAGATGGCAGAAGAGAAAAGTACTTCTCTAGAGAGGCAACGGGACAAAGCGGGTTCCCAGTTTGTTGGAACATGAAGCCACGCCTGCTCTCCTTATTTCTGTCATGTGGGTCCTTATGGTTTTTTGTGTCTTCATTGAAGCTCATTGTGACATACTTTAGACCATTTTCGTTTGTTAAAATGTGGAATGAGTCTGGAATGAGTTCTCGGTTCCCATCTTTTCCTCTACGTCCGAAGTGTAACTGCACGTCAAACCATACTTTGTTTACGAGTCCTTCAGGTGTGTTGGGATTAAGCGCATCGGACAGTTTTATGGTGCTGAAATCTTTAGTAGAAATCGGTGTGTGATGCTTCGTTTTATCACGACCTTCTCTTCTCATTGTCTTTACGACTCCAACCAAAACATTATTGGATGAGGTGAATTCGCTGTCTCTCATCAGACACCAGGACAAACTCAAAGGTGGATCATTCAGGAATCTGTTCAGACCCGCACGTAACGCTACATAGCTAACTTACTAATCCCATATTTTTCGCCTTTGGAGCTTCTGACAGTTCCGTAGAAGTCACGGAGAAGTGCGTTGAGTTCCGTCTTGGTGATTTGTTTAAAATCAATGCTGCAACCCTTTCACCAAAGCATTTCACTGCCCATTGGGTTTGCTGCACGGTATTATTTTCATTACGAGTCTTCTCGAATGTACGTGTTGATACGTGTGGTTGCTAAGGGTGTCGCTAAGGGCGCAGTGATAAATAGAAATGTTGGGTGAAGCGGTCATAAAGCACAGCTATTGACCAATCAGAATCAAGGATTGGAACTAACCGTTTTATAAATCAAAATAAATAACAGATCCTCTGTAGCTTTAGGCTTTCTTTTTTTATCCACACTTAAATGTGGGTAACCCAGCCGGCACATGACCGACCTTCAACGTTGAAATATGGTTGAAATAAGATCAGTTCTTGTTTCAATGTTGAAACTATGTTGACACAATGTTTAATGCTTAACGGTTCAAAACCAACCGGTACATGACCAACCTTCAACATTGAAATATGGTTGAAATAATGTCTCATTTCTAACAATTGGAAATACTCAGCGCTCTCTTCTTTATGCAACAACAACTTATTTGAATATCATGCTATTACACTTACAACTCCAAATAAGATCCATATTGTAGTCATTTATCGCCCCCCAGGTCAGCTGGGAAACTTTGTAGACGAGCTGGATGTGCTGCTGTCCTCTTTCCCTGAGGACGGCACCCCACTTCTAGTCTTTGGTGACTTCAACATTCATCTCGAAAAGCCGCATGCAACAGACTTCATCTCTCTCCTAGCCTCTTTTGATCTCAAACGACTCATCACCACAGGAACTCACAAATCAGGCAACCAACTGGACCTGGTTTACACACGCAACTGCATCACAGACAACATTTTGGTGAGACCTCTCCATGTTTCAGATCATTTCCTCATTACTTTCAGTCTACAACTCTCTACCCCTGCACCTCCAACCCCACCACCAGTCACTTTCAGGTGAAACCTGCGCTCACTTTCTCCCTCCCATCTTTCCTCTGCCGTGTCATCTTCTCTTCCCCCACCCTCACAATTCTCATCTATGGATGTGAATACCGCAACGGATACCTTATGCTCCACTCTAACCTCTTCTCTAGACAATATCTGCCCTCTCTCCTCCAGGCCAGCACGCGCTACTCCCTCTAACCCCTGGTTATCTGAGGTTCTTCGTGAACACCGGACCGAACTCAGGGCAGCGGAGAGGAAATGGCGCAAATCAAAAGACACATCTGACCTGAGTATGTATAAATCTCTCCTCTCTTCCTTTTCTGTTGATGTTCATGATGCAAAACCTTCATACTTCCACAACAAGATCAACAGCTCCTCCAACACACGTTCACTCTTCAAGACATTCAACTCTCTCCTCTGTCCACCTCCACCACCACCCACCTCCTCTTTAACTGCTGACGATTTTGCAAACTTCTTCACCAACAAAACAACAACTATCAGCAGTCAGTTCTCATCCCCACACACACAGGAACCCAGTCTGACCCCTTCCACAGCCAATATCCCTCTGTCCTCCTTTTCTCCGCTAACCGAGGAAGAAGTATCTACACTTCTCCTCTCCAGTCACCCTACCACCTGCCCTCTAGACCCTATCCCCTCACACCTTCTACAAGCCATCTCTCCCACACTTCTACCATCACTCACACACATCATCAACTCATCCCTCCATACTGGCACTTTCCCTACAGCATTCAAGCAGGCTCGGGTTACTCCACTGCTTAAAAAACCAACACTAAACACATCATTTGCAGAGAATTACAGACCTATCTCTCTCCTACCATTCATTGCGAAAACACTTGAAAGAGCTGTTTTCAACCAAGTAACATCCTTCTTGTCTCTGAACAACCAGCTGGATGTCAACCAATCTGGCTTCAAGAAAGGGCATTCAACTGAGACTGCATTACTGTCGGTCACAGAAGCCCTACGGATCTTCAGTCCTCAATCTCTTGGATCTGTCTGCTGCCTTCGACACTGTGAATCATCAGAACCTTATGTCCAGCCTCTCATCACTAGGCATGACAGGAACTTCACTCCACTGGTTTGAGTCCTATCTCACAGGTAGGTCCTTCAGGGTCACATGGAGAGGCAAGGTATCCAGAGCACATCAACTGACCACAGGGGTTCCTCAGGGTTCAGTTCTTGGACCCCTGCTCTTCTCCATCTACACCACATCACTGGGACACATCATACAGGCACATGGTTTCTCCTACCACTGCTATGCTGATGACACACAGCTCTTCCTCTCATTTCAACCAGATGATCCCACAGTAGCTGCACGGATCTCAAGCTGTCTGGCGGACATCTCGGCATGGATGAAGGAACATCACCTGCAGCTTAACCTGGCAAAGACTGAACTTCTCGTCCTCCCTGCCAATCCGTCTCTACAGCACGACTTCACTATCCAGCTAGATTCATCATCAATCACCCCATCAAGGTCGGTCAGAAATCTTGGAGTAACATTTGATGACCAGCTGACCTTCACAGATCACATTTCAAAGACAGCTCGATCATGCAGGTTTGCACTGCACAACATCAGGAAGATCAGGCCTTTCCTCACTGAGCATGCAACACAACTTCTCATCCAGGCCCTGGTCATTTCTAGGCTTGACTACTGCAATGCTCTTCTGGCTGTACTTCCATCATGTGCAACCAAACCTCTACAAATGATTCAGAATGCATCAGCTCGTCTTGTCTTCAACGAGCCCAAGAGGGCCCACGTCACTCCTCTGTTCATCTCTCTGCACTGGCTACCTCTCGCTGCTCGCATCAAGTTCAAGGCACTGACGCTTGCTTACAAATCTATCACAGGCTCAGCTCCCTCCTACTTTCACTCACTCCTACGATTCTACACCCCTACCAGAAGCCTATACGATAGGTCAACGAGCGACGTCTCGTGGTTCCATCACAGAAAGCCACAAAATCACTTTCCAGAACATTCTCATTCACAGTTCCATGCTGGTGGAATGCTCTCCCTACCCTCATCCGGAATGCAGAATCCCTGACAACATTCAAAAGACAGCTGAAAACCCATCTCTTCCGTGAGCACTTAACCGCATTAAAAAAAAAAAACTTTCCTTTCCCTTTAAAACCTCCCTTATCGGGCTTATGCTACTCTGAATAATGAGTAGCTTCGTATTTTGAGCACTTCTTGCGTTATTTTTTGCCTCTTCATGATGACTCGCTTAATTAAGTCCTAATTTGTAAGTCGCTTTGGACAAAAGCGTCTGCTAAATGACTAAATGTAATGTAAATGTAAGTATCCTCACTCTGTGCAGTTTGGTGGTTGCCTGCAGTCTCCTGATATTAAAGAGGTTACCGTCCAGCCTGTACGCTACTGTCACCCCACTGTTGTCTTCAATCTCCTTGAGGAGAAGCTGGGTGACACATATGAGGAAGATGTTAAAAAGCACTGGTGCAAGTACACACCCCTGCCTTACCCCTGTGCACACAGGGAAAGGGCTTGACTGTTGACCTCCTATTATCACCCTAGCAGTCATTCCATCATGAAACTGATGGAGGATGTTGACTTAGTGGAGAATCCCACAAGAGATCTCTCTGCACAGTGTCGAAGGCTTTGGAGAGGTCGACAAAAGCCATAAACAGATCTTTATGTTGCTCCCTGCACTTTTCCTGGAGTTGCCGGGTTGTGAAGACCATGTCGACTGTACTCCTGTTCCTTCTAAACCCGCACTGTGACTCAGGTAGCATAGACTCTGTGATGTCATTGATCAGTCTTTGTAGCATCACCTTGGCCAGGACCTTACCTGCCACAGCAAGAAGTGATATGCCCCTATGGTTATCACAAATAGCCCTATCCCCTTTACTTTTATATATGGTGACAATACTAGCATCCCTCCAATGCTGTGGGATGAATTAATCAGCCCAAACCTTGGTGATGTAATGGTGTAGTGTTCTTGTGCAGAGATACCCTCCTTGTTTTAGCAGTTCTGCAGGAATATTGTCAGAGCCAGGAGACTTGTTGTACTTCAGGGAGCGGACAGCTGTCAGAACCTCCAAGAAAGTTGGAGGATGGCTAAGGTTGTCAATAGGGGGAAATTCAGGAAGTTCATCCAGGATGGTAAAGTCTGCATAAGAGTCCTGATTCAGTAGGGTGTTAAAATGTTCAGCCCACCTCTCCAGGATGCTATTCTGGTCTTTTAGGACTTTGAGCCCATCTGCTGTTTTCAGGGGAGTGATGCAGTGACTTCTTGGGCCATAAATGGATTTGACTGTATTGTAAAAGTTGTGCATATCATTTCTGTCAGCGAATGACTGAATTTCATGAGCCTTCTCCATCCACCACTTGTTCTGTAAGTTCCGCAGAGTTCTCTGCACTTCCCGACGATTTTTCTTGCCATTGCTGTCTGGCGGTGCTGGATAAGGGGTTTTCTAGGCTTTCCTGATGTGCTTTGTGCATGTTGCTGAGTAGATTATGGATGGACTCTGAGTTGTTGTCAAACCAGTCTTGATGGTTCTTGCTCTTATAGCCGATTGTTTGGGCTGCTGCTTCATGGAGGGCCGTAGTAATAGAGGTCCACTGCTGTTCTGTGGCGTTTTCACCCCTAAGGAGGAGTTCTAACTCCCCTAGTTTCTCAGCCAGGGAACGACGAAACTTATTCCTTACAGTTGTGACTTCCAGGCGGACACAATCTAAACGCTTCCTACTGGGTCCATGTTTTCGGTGGGGGGGGGGGGGCCTTGGTCATGATCATGTGGTGATCTGTCCAGCATTCCGCACCTCTCATGGCCCGGGTTATGAGAACATGAGAACATCTCTGATGTCACAACGTCTGACGATGACATAATCTATGGAAGCTTATAGGTAGCAAATTTCAATTTGAAATGTAATATGCAAAATGGCAATGCATTTCTGTATTTCAATTTTAATTTACCTATACATTTGTGCAACGTTTGGTGCAAAATGAAAATGAAAATTCAATTATAAAATTTACATTTGCCATTTCATACACTAGTTTTAGTATGCACATTGAATCCATAATTTAACGCTTTATAAGTTGCAAAATTAAAATTAAAATGTATTACAGAAATGATTAGATATGTTTAACATGTTCAAGCAAAAACTGTGGCAAAATTGTAACTTAAATGTTATTTTTTCTTAATTGCATTTAGACTCACAGTTTGTCCCGCAATGAATGTAGCAAAATTCAATGTGCAATTTGAAAATGCATTCTGAGCCGATCACGTGCCCGTCCCGCCCTGTCAATCACTGCGTGAAGTTGGCCCCGCCCCCAACCCAATGCAAAACGTCGGCAAAATAGGCCACATTCACCCAAAATAGACTCATATGTTTGTTCTAATTTGCACCGATAAACGTTTATTTTGTGTTGCTTCGGTTTCTTAAATATTAAAATAATATTTATTGGTCATTCTGAGGTCACTCAGCCCATAGACTCAGCCCCCCTACCTGCTCCACATTCACCCAAAATAGTTTAGTTTGTTTGTGCGATAGTTTGTGCCGGTCAAAGTTTCATGTGCTGCTTCGTTGTTTAAAATATTAGACACTGAATTATAGACGATGACGTCACCAGCCCTTGACCTGCTCCACATTCACCCAAAAAAGGCTAGGTCCATTAATTTGACCCGTCAGATTCCGTGACCATGTACATATGTATTCATACCTTATCAATATGCTTTATAAAATGGAAAGGGACTCGCATGTCTGTCTCATATTTTATGATTATACAGCTGAATAAACAGAGATGGTCACACATCACATTCGTCACTTTATTGAACATTACAGTCAGTTATAAATAAATAAAGAGCGGTCACATTTTTCGGTAGCTATTAATACCGAATACAAACGGAGCTTTGTGATCTCAGAGTAATAGGCCTATGCATTTGTAAGGAAAAACAATAGGATCGCCAACATTATTGAGTATTACAGTTAATAGTAGGCTAATAAGAATAAAGATTTAGCATGTATCAGACAATGATAATATTTTATACAAAACGAAACCATCAACACAGTCCAGCATCAGACAGCAGCACAGCAGAATGTTGACATTGGGTGTTGACGCTTGATAAGGCAGAACATTCTACCAGATCCAGATGGTCCAACATCGTACTGGTTCTATCACCTGCAGGCATGTAATAATCTTCGGAAACACTACCATTTCTCGGTTCACGCTCCACTTCATCAGCTAGTGAATGTAACGCTAGTATCAGCTCTGCCGCCGCCGTGTTTCCTTCCAACACCTCAAAATACCACAGACAGTATACGCACCATAGCCTATGTTTACCTGTTGCCGAGCCACGCCTTCATGCAGTGATTGACAGGGCGGGACGGGCACGTGATCGGCTCAGAATGCATTTTCAAATTGCACGTTGAATTTTGCTACATTCATTGCGGGACACTTAATGGAAATGCAATCGCAAGTGTCTTAAATGTGAGTCTAAATGCAATTAAGAAAAAATTACATTTACATTACAATTTTGCCACAGTTTTTGCTTGAACATGTTAAACATATCTAATCATTTCTGTAATACATTTTAATTTTAATTTTGCAACTTATAAAGCGTTAAAATATGTATTCAATTTACATATTAAAACTAGTGTATGAAATGGCAAATGTAAATTTTATAATTGAATTTTCATTTTCATTTTGCACCAAACGTTGCACAAATGTATAGGTAAATTAAAATTGAAATACAGAAATGCATTGCCATTTTACATATTGCATTGTCATTTTGCATATTACATTTCAAATTGAATATTGCTACCCATAAGCTTCCATAATAATCAATCAGGTGCCAATGTTTGGAGCGTGGGTGCATCCATGATGTTTTGTATTTGTTTTTTTGCTGGAAGATGGTGTTGGTTATGGTCAGGTTGTGCTCAGAGCAGAGGGTAAGTAACCTCAAGCCATTTGTGTTGGCCTGACCAATCCCGTGCCTGCCAAGAACTCCTTTCCATATCCCACTGTTCTGCCCAACACGAGCGTTGAAGTCCCCAAGCAGGAGGATCTTATCGTTCTTGGGGATCTGATGGAAAGCCTCATCCAGTGTCTGGTAAAAGGAGTCTTTAGACTCACTATCAGATGGTAGAGTTGGAGCATACACACTTAGGAGGGTGGCATACTGGTTCTTCACCAGGGGTATACGGAGGGTCATCAGTCTTTCACTGATGCACACTGGTGTTTCAGTGAGTCTTGGCAGTAGTGTGTTCTTAAATTCCATTAGAAACAAACCTTGTTGTATTATTTTAATTTAATACTGTGAAGCTGCTTTGATACAATCTGTATTGTGAAAAGCGCTATACAAATACACTTGACTTGACTTGACTTGACTTAATGGCCAGTCCCACACCATGCAGATGTTGTCCACCTGGGGGGTAGCCTTTCCAGTAGAAGGTGTAGCCCATGCCCTCCTCTGTTAGAGACCCCTCATCAAGGAGCCTGGTTTTACTCAGGGCAGCAATGTTGATAGCGTAGCGGCTCAATTCGGCTGCAACCAGGGCTGTCCTTCTATGGGGTCTTTCGGACCTGCCGTAAGAGTCCAGGAGGGTTCTTATGTTCTTATGTTGCCAATTTAAGGGGGTAGAATTTGTTTCTTTTGTTTCAACCGCAGAAGTGGAATGACCCGACAGGCGCGGTATCCTGTCCAGGTGTGAATTGAGTGGGCATTTTTTAGGCCACCTTTTCTAGGCCCTTCCTCAGCTTGAGGTGAGCAGTGCAGTTCCTGAATAGGGCTGCTCAGTCGCACAAGGGTCTGGCGAGAACAGCTGCCACTCAGCCCCAGCTGTTAGCGACCATATACCTTGTGCCGCTGACGTGCAGGGCTCTGACTAAGAGCTCCCAGTCTATTCAAACCTGCCCCCGTCGTCAGACACCCCATCGCCACCAGACTTCAACCATAAGTAGATCCAGGTAATATTCACCGCTGGTCAGAGGTGGAAAACCTGCGCAAAGAATTTTTTAAAGTGCTAAAGGGGGTGCGCTCTCCCCAGTAGCACTAACTTCACCATGATGAGGTAGGTCTGGTGGCATGGGTGGGCCCAGGATGACCAGCTCCTCGTCCTGGCTGTAGGAGACTGCCGGGACATAGCTCTGTTTAGGCCCGCCTATTGCGTGTCACCAACGCATTGCTTTCCTGTTGGGGTGTGCTCCCTTAGCCTTGCCTCAAGAGGCTAACCCACAAGGCAGTGGGACTATTTACCCATAGCTGGGGCAGTGGTTGACGGGCGTCAGGGCGTGTCCACCGTGTGGTGGGCCTGCACACCACATCTCTGGGGCCCACTGCTGCTCCGAGATCCCCTGCAGTTTAGCCTGGGACTGCAAGATACCCAGTTACCAAGTGTGGCCACGAGGAGGCACTGCAGGAGTCTTTGTGTTGGAGAGGCTGTGTACTGGCGGAGGAGACTTACGCACTCGGCTCCTCTTTTCATCCCCTATGACGGTAACTACGGCGGTAGTTAAAAAGCAGAAAGTTGCAAGCAGCATGCACTAACTACAAGCAGCTCCATACTCCACACTACTGCACTATACGCTTCACACACACCCTGTGTACACACACACACACACACACACACACCAAGATGAATCTTGGTCAAACAGTGAATCTCACCTCCAAAACTCACACAGAACAACAAAACACTTCATATATGTCTTAAAATAAACTCGTTCCACCATAACACTGAACAATTCTCATTCAGAAAACATACATTTCACTCATAACAGACTGACCTAAAAAATCACTAACAACAGGGAGCATTTCATAAATGTTTAACTTTTATTCATATTAATTTCATTATATTCATTATATCATAAGAATAAGACCTTGTTATGATGACTGTATTACAGCATAAAGAATGAATGAGAAATGCAGCAATTTGTTTTTCCCCTTATATCTTTACATATAGTCATTTAATTGTAAAAAAAAAAAAAAAAAGTAATAAGTTGAAACAACAACAACAAAATCCTGAAACAATAATAATTACAAAACATTGGTTTCCTCTGGGATTCCCACACAAACCAAAGACATACAGGACAGGTGAAGTGGAGATTGTAAGCTTGCCCACAGGTGTGTGTGTGTGTGTGTGTGTGTGTGTGTGTGTGTGTGGCCTGGTAAACCCTACATTATGGGGACAAAATGTCCCCACAAGGATGGCAATATCTGAAATCCTTGTTGGTGTGGGGACATTTTTTGGTCCCCATGAGGAAAACGGTTTTCTGTGATGGGTAGGTTTAGGGATAGGGTTAGTGTAAGGGAATAGAATATACAGTTTGTACAGTATAAAAATCATTATGTCTATGGAAAGTCCCCATAAAACATGAAAACACTACACGTGTGTGTGTGTGTGTGTGTGTGTGTGTGTGTGTGAGAATATGAATGTGTGTGTCTCATCCTGTGATGGACCGGCCATTCTGTCCAGGGTGTTTTCCTGCCTACGACCCGAGATGCTGGGAAAGACTCCAGCTTCTCCACGACCCTACAGGACAAGCTTCACTTCTGGAAAATGTATGGAAGAGTCGGATGAATGTATGGATGTACAGTACAGTGAGGATTCTAGTCCTCCCTCTCTCTGCCACTCTTCTTTCCTCACCAATGTGTCTCCTTGATCCAAGTTGATCCAGACTAAAAATAGGACTGAACTTGCAATTAGTTGTGTTTGTAATAATTATTATTTAATTTCATTGTAAATATTCTGCTAATATTTTATATTTCAATATAATCCCTGCAGAAATGCACAGTTTGCCATAATTCTGATTTGAATGAGCTTTGATCAGTTTTGAAAGCAGTGGAAAAATCTTCTCCAAATATATAGTGTTTTGCAGATGGTGAAATATGAATGACAAAATTGTTTGTGGATTTTGGGAAATGTGGTCATTGAATGCATTTTGTGTGAAAGCAATGAAAAAATATTCACAGTTTGGCATAGACTTCTGTTTCACTGAATGTGTGAAGAGTTTTGAAGATGTGGCTTCAGTGTCGACCGATGCTTGTTAGCAATTGGAAAAATAAAATAATGCACACATTTATTCTGATGTGTTATTTCAGTAGCAGAAGTTCAGCTATATTAATGAAGATTATAATAAGAGTCTCTGTAACATCTCACTGTTACTGATTTATCAGCTCAAAGTATTATGGGTAAAATCTCTCTACAGTCTATTCTGAAACATCAACACAGTTTCACTGATGATCCAGTATAAACCCAAAACCCAGGATAGAGCGTCTGAGTGAATGTGGTCTGGACTGTGTGGATGAGGCTCATTGTGTCAGAGACGCTGTAGAAGGACAGAGTTCCTGCACTGTGATCCACATACACTCCTATTCTTCTGCTGATGGACTTTACAGGGAGATCAGTCTCTATGTTATTGTGCCAGAATGTGTATCTGGAGGAAGAGCAGGACAAACTCCAGGACTGATCATTATATCCAAATCCACACTCATCACCCCGTCCCTTCCTGCTGATGCTCTTATATGACACTGATATATACACATATTCACCACTGCACTCAATCTCCCAGTAACAGCGTCCACACACACTCTCTCTACACAACACCTGAGACCACTGATCAAATCTGTCTGGATGATCAGGATACGACTGTTGTGTTTTAGTGTAAGTAATCACTCTGTTCCTCTCAGACAGACGGAGGTGTTTATACACTGTGTTCAGATCCAGAGTCAGCTGATGGGAATCTGATGGAGAGAAAACACATCAGAATCAGGAATTATGAATCTGTCTCATCTTTTAATGTCTCTGAACAATGTATCATCAGTGTCTCAGTGCAGCTGATCAGATATCCTGTGCAAATCATCATTTACATGATCAATTATAAACTCTTCTATCATGTTTATTTCTCCTTCTACAGGAAGAACATGAACACATTCAGTGAGTTTTTCTGCTTGTTTCTCAGTGACTTACATTGTAGGAAGTCGTTCCTGGTCTTGGGATTCATGTTGGTGAATGTGACTGTGGAAATAAACAGACATGAACAGTGTGAAGAGAAATGACAAGATAAAATACATCCATTTCTAAGACGTTTCTAATCTGATATTAGATGATGCAGGACTCATTTCTGAGAACAGAAGAATCTCCAGATGCCTCATATATAAAACACACGTATCGGATTCAATCCTAAATTTCAATGGATTTAAATTTCAATATATACATAATATTTATTACTTCTAAACCATCAAGGGATGTTTGTGGCTGTTCTGTAGAGTTGATGCACTTGAATTAAAGATGAACTGTGATTTATAAAGTGGGATACGTTTAGGACAATTATTTGTGTGCATGTTTTATAAATCATAGGAACATTTCAGAAACTGTTGTACATTCATATTTCGGATCATTCTCCGCACGTCTGTATAAACGAGGCGCAGGACTTTACCTCTATCTGAGATCTTCTTGAGCTCCTCTTTGCAGAAATCCTCCAGTTTGTCTCTCAGCTGACGGACAGATTCTCTCACGCCATCAAAAGAGGAGAGAGAACTGAAGGAAACGTCGGGTTCGTCTGTAGATTCAGGAGGTGCTGAGAGAGACTGGAAACTCTACAGAAAACAGAAATCAAAACTCATCTCCACACTTCAGCCAATAACCTGCACTATATCAGATCTGAGCGGCTCTTGTTGACTTCACTTCTCTTCAGTGACTCGCTTCAATCCAGCACTTTCACACAATCAGCACATTCTTCTCATATTCATCATTTAATGCTACAAACTCTAGTATTTCACACTTACACTCCTTGTGAAAAAGAAAGTACCGTACTTGTAACAGAAATAATATACTTTAAAATATATATAAGTGCAGATTGGCTGTAATGTTTTCAGAAACTTAATTGCATGTTATTTGCAGTTAAATGAATGTGGAATAGTTTAATGTTTTTATTAAATGCAAATAGCTGAGCTTTAGAGTGTTTTTTTGCCCTGCTTAAGTTAGTCTCATTCTGCTCTCATGAAATGTTTCTCTGTGAGTCTCTTGCTCAAGTCCACTATGATCCAGTTCTTCTAGATCTCTCTTACCTGCAGGAACTGGATGTGATGGTGTGTGTGTGAAAGCTGCTCCAGCTCAGCGTCTCTCCTCCTCAGATCATTGATCTCCTGCTCCAGTCGCTCCAGTCGTCCTTCAGCTCGACTCACTGCAGTCTTTTCCTGATCTCTGATCCGCTGTGTCGCCTCAGAGCGGCTTCTCTCAATGGAGCGGATGATCTCAGTGAAGATCTTCTCACTGTCCTCCACTGCTGTGTGTGCAGAGCGCTGTTACACACACACATCACAATCACACAGTGAGTTCAGTGAGTCCAAACTGAGACGTCTCACACTTCTCTTCTTCTCCAGACTCACCTTATGAGACTCCACAGCCTCTCTCAGCTGATGAAGATCTTTCTGTCTCTGCTGGATTCTCTGACGGATCTTCATCTGCGTCTCCTTCAGCTGTTTCTGGAGGACAAACCAATAACAGCAAATGACATATAAAACTACTATCACACAGTAAGGGTTAAAGATCTAGCATGGTGAGTTTATACTGTAGGTTCAAACCACAGATCAGTGAAGTTTGATGTTATTGACGTCATCATCTTTGATTTGGGCTCTGCGTACATGAGTTGATCAATGATTTGATTTGTGAATCAAAATTGGTCCTTTTTAAAAAATAAATACTTTTAAAAACAGCAACAAAAAAAGTATATGTGAATTAAAGCTGCAAGCAGCGATGAAAGCGTCACTCGGTGGCTTTAGGAAGACAGAGCATGGTTGGGCAATGTGCATTTAAGGAGGTATACATAGTAAGAGTAGGGGAGCGCGGGGCACAACCTAACGCGGGGCTAGTTGTAACACGCTTGTTTTAAATACTTCCGCACATGCTTGGATGACGAAAGTTTGTGTATTTACTAGTTGCCATATCAACACTATATAGAAAAAAAAAATCCGCCAAAATTATTTATTTTTTTGGAAGATATCCATAGACATTTATTAAACCATAGCAAAAGTAAATTTCTTACTTAAGTTAATTTTTCATCTCTATTTTTTGTGTTTATTTAAAATAAGACAAATCTGATATTATTTTAATCTCCAAGATGTCATTTAACAGTTGAGATAGTTATTTAATGCTTCTCTAACTAGCAGAGAACACTAGCAGGGTTTAAATCCCAATTGTGCAGGCGGGGGCATGTTGTAACACTGCGTTACAATGTGCCCCTATTAGAAATATGCTATTATATTCTATACTTTTATTAATTTTATTGAGAAAACGTGAGAAAAAAAGGTGAATAAAGACTGAGAGTCAATGTTCAGAAATGACTAATTATTTATTTGTTTTGAACTATGTTGTATAGCTGTGTTTTCATATGTTCATAGTCAAAACTCAAAAATGAGTTTATATTTAAATATTAAAAATTGCCATTATTTTATATGAAAAAGTTTTTTAACTGTATTTTATTTAGAAAATATTTTAGTTTGTTTTGTATATTTTTTTTATTAGATCAGATAACATTTTAAACTGCCATATGTTATGTTACAATGTGCCCCACACATGTTACAATGTACCCCACCTATGGGGCATGTTGTCACATTTCACTTCCATTCTTTCGGGGTATGTCAAGAAAAAAGTATATACTGTATTAATAAAACAAAACCACATAATTGTACTAGACATGTGGGAAATTAATGTGGGAAAAAAATAAATACTCTGAACCATAAGTAGATTTACACAAATTTAGAAAGTCAAAAAGCGTTACTTTGTGCCCCGCTCTCCCCTATGTCAAAGTCAGTTACAAAGTGTTTTGTATAATGGTGATAATAGCATGCTTCGTGACTCAGATAAGTGTTGCTAGCATGTTTAGTATGTTTCTAGCATGCTTAGTACACAATAATTATGTGGTTAGTGTAGTGTTGTTAGAATTTGGTAGTATCCCTTTAAGGGACTGAGGAAGTCATGTTGTGGGTTTTTACAGTCTGAGTTAGTTGCTACTGCACGAGCTGAGTGAATGCAAAAAGTTACCTGTGATGATATCACTGAGAGTTTATTAAAGCATCAAGTTCAAACGCACGAAACAGTGAGGACATTGAGTTTCTACAATGGCGACGAGGATGCTGCGCAATTGTTGCGAAGGAATCCACGCAACGGAGTTACTTCCTGCACACGACCGCCTTGCCTGCTGAAGCACAGGAGAGCCACAGTGAGTGTCTAACGGACTCGTGAGTAAACGGCCGAGTGGGAAATAAATAAATAAATAAATCTAAAAAGACCTCCGGAGCAAAGATATCTTGCGGACTAAACTCCCATCTTGCCAGCTCCGCTAGTTAGCATCACTCAACACCACAGTCAAGAGAGACGTGCTAATGCTAGACACAAAACAAAGGACTAGCAACAAGACGCACATGGACATAACTGGACAGTAACGCTCAGAAAAAAAAAAATTTGAGAAACAAAACTACAACAACAATGGCTGGCATGGCTGAATTACCCTCATTCCCCCTCTTTGATGTAAACGCAGAACCAGTCTCCCTTTCCCCGAAATGGAAAAAGTGGATAAAGAGATTTGAAACGTTTCTCACTGCAGCTGCCATAACTGATGCAACAAGAAAAAGGGCTATGCTTCTGTATTATGCTGGAGAACAAGTGCAGGATATCTTTGAGACTTTTCCTGAAAAAGGACAACCAGATGATTTTGGTAAGGCAGTACAGTTACTCACCGAATACTTCAGTCCAAGTCACAATGTAGAATATGAAATCTACAAATTTCGACAATCAAAACAAAACCCAGGTGAAACTGCTGATACATTTCATACCAGACTGAGACAGTTAGCTCAGAATTGTGAATTCACTAATGTGGACAAATAAATAAAGTCTCAGATAATACTCAGCTGCACATCATCACGTCTCAGGAGAAGGGCACTGAGGGACCCAGACATGACTCTTAAAGGACTTTTGGATCTCGCCAGAGCTTTTGAAACCTCAGAACTTCAGGCCTCTGGCATGGAAAACAAACATGAAACGGGACAAATTGCAGCCATGCCCAACACAAGAAACAAAAGATGGATCACTTCTGGGCCCCAAACGGCGAACGTGGAACAGCAAAATCAGCCAAAGATGAAATGCAGGAATTGTGGAGGTCTGTTTCCTCATCAGGGTGGTCAGTCGGCATGTCCAGCGAAAGGTGTCCAGTGTCGAGCATGTGGGAAATCCAACCACTACGCCCGCTGCTGTCTCTCTAATCCCGACAAACAGGTAAAACAAAATCAACATGGACAGAAAATGAAACCAACACAGAGCACACAAAAGACGACATGGCCTTACCGACGCAGACAAGTTAAAACCATTCTTACTAACAATGCTGAAACCGCCCCCATCAGTCATCTAGCTGCTACTGACTCAAGCACAGATGAGGAGTACGTCTTCGTCACAAAAGATGCAGAGGGCAGGGAACCGCCAGTAAGGTCAGTCACAATAGCTGGTGAAAGCATTGATGTTCTTGTTGATTCAGGAGCCTCAGCTAACCTCCTGGACGGAAAAGCCTACAGCGTATTGAAAACCAAACTCAAACTTGAACAGTCAAGCAAAAGAATTTATCCTTATGGTGCAAAAAAAACCCTCTCTCTTCATTGCAAAGCCACCACAACGGTCTCTGCTAATGGACAAGCAGCTCGGGCAGCATTCTACATCGTTGAAGGAAACTACGGCTCACTGCTGGGCCATGCCACTGCAACTGCACTGGGACTCATACATGTGGTGCACTGCACTCAGCCAATTCCACAGAACCTGTCTAAAGCAGACCAGCTGCTCCTGCAATATCCAAGTCTCACCTCAGGCATAGGGAAGCTGAAAACCTTCCAAGTCAAACTGCACATTGATCAAAGTGTGCGTCCGATTGTCCAGCCCCACCGTCGCATTCCTTTTCACATGAGGAAGAAAGTAGAGGAGGAGATACAACGGTTGGAGGACCAAGGCATTATTGAAAAAGTAGAGGGTCCAACACCATGGGTGTCACCCATTGTGGCATCACCAAAACCAAAAAACCCAGAGGAAATACGCCTCTGCATAGACATGCGCCTGCCTAATACAGCTGTGCAAAGAGAGAGACACATATCACCTACTGTAGATGACATCGTGCATGATCTCAACGGTGCGACCATGTTCTCAAAACTGGACCTCAACGCAGGATATCACCAACTAGAACTAGCACCTGAATACAAGCCATCACACACGTCACTCCCACAGAATCCAAGTGAAGTCCGCAGCCTACTGGGAATGGCCAACTACAGCGCTCGTTTCATCCCGGACTTCTCCTCAATTACCCAGCCTACGCGAGCTCACAAAGAAAGATACAGTGTGGTCATGGAAAGTGGAACACACAGAGGCCCTCAACCAACTGAAAGACAGGCTGGTCAGTAATCCAGTCATGAGCTACTTTCACCCTGAGAGAAAGACAAATGTCATCGTGGACGCGAGTCCAGTTGGTCTTGGTGCCATCCTGGCGCAGACTGATAAAGTGGAAAACAAGACATACATTGTAGCTTACGCAAGCAGGGCTCTGACCCCAGTAGAACAGCGATACTCCCAAACAGAACGAGAGGCTCTGGCTATCGTTTGGAGCTGCGAGCACTTTCATCTGTATCTATATGGAGCTGAATTCACCATGATCACCGACCACAAACCGCTAGAACTCATCTTCAACAACCCAAAGTCCAAGCCTCCTGCACGGATAGAAAGGTGGGCCCTCAGACTGCAACCTTACAAGTTCAAAGTGGTCCACAAAGCTGGAAAATCGAACCCGGCAGACTACATGTCTCGCCATCCACAAACACTTCACACACCCAGCATCACAGACGATGTTGACACAGAAATGCATGTCTCCTTCATTGCAGCACATGCAGTACCCAAAGCAATGACTCTTGAAGAAGTAAAGAGAGAGACTTTAGGAGATCCACTGCTACAACATCTTGTCAAAGTGATTCAATCAGATAACTGGAAAAGCCTGCATGGCAATGTCACACAATTTGATCTGTTAATCCTGAGAACATTTTACAACATCAGAGAAGAGCTTACAACTCTGTAAGGAGGCAGCCTCGTTCTCAGGGGCAACAGACTTGTTATGCCGCGGACCCTGCAACCCAGAGCACTTGCACTTGCTCATGAAGGGCATCAAGGCATCGTCAAAACTAAGCAGCTGCTCCGAGAGAAAGTCTGGTTTCCGGGAATAGACAAACAAGCCGAAGAATTGATATCCCGCTGCCTTCCTTGTCAATCGTCCACACCCAAAACTGCGCATCAGCCACTGCAAATGTCAGAACTCCCACATGGACCTTGGAAAACTGTTTCAGTGGATTTCTGTGGACCCTTCCCTTCAGGTGACTACCTGTTGGTCATCCTGGATGAATACTCAAGATTTCCTTTTGTCGAGATTATGAAATCCACATCAGCATGCAAACTCATCCCTATCATGGACAAAATCTTTTCAACTGTGGGCATACCAGAAGTGGTGAAAAGTGATAACGGCCCTCCATTTTCAAGCAACGACTTTTCAGATTTTGCAGGGTATCTCGGTTTCCACCACAGGAAGATCACCCCCTACTGGCCACAGGCCAACGCTGAAGTTGAAAGATTCAACAGGACTCTGACCAAAGCAATACACACAGCTGCGCTGGAAGGCAAGCCGTGGAAACAAGAGCTGTACAAGTTCCTCAGGAACTACCGTGCAACACCTCATCACACCACCAACCGGCCTCCAGCTGAAGTGTTTTATGGTCAACCCATAGCAATAAAGCTACCATCCATCTCTCATACTCCCGACGATGAAGCTCTCCGTCTAACAGACAGATTAAAAAAAGACAGGATGAAACATTATGCAGACAAAAGGAGGAATGCATCACACTCTGAACTCAAGGAGGGTGATGTTGTCCTAATACAACAGAGGAAAACAGGAAAACTTGTAACACCATTCAACCCTAACCCATACAAAGTCATCACAGTGAAAGGAACAATGGTCACTGCACAGAGACATGAACACAAAATCACAAGGCACAGATCACACTTCAAACTTCTGAAACACAAACTGGAAGTCCCATTCACAACAGAAGACAATGACGACAGTGATGATGACAGTGTTAGCGAACACACAGGTAATCCTGAACATGTTAACCCTGAAGCCAGGAGGAGATACCCTGTGAGGGTAAACAGACGACCTCCTCAAAGACTTGTGACTGAACTGTAGCGAAGGCTATGAAGAGTGATGAAGTATTGATAAGTTCCCACTACAGCCTCTCATCACAGTGATGTTTACGTTGCTGATTCAACGACTGTACTGTAACATGTTTCAGAATTGCTTAGAGATATTATTCTCAGTTATTTGTTTAATGTTATATATTTGATTTTGAATTAATGACATAGGACTGAATCGTAACTACTTCTATTTTGGGAAAAGCATTTTATGTTTGTTAATCCAAGTCCTGTCAGACTTAAGTAAAGTCAAAACCAAGGGAGGACATTTCATTTGAAAGAAAGGAAGGGATGTAGTGTTGTTAGAATTTGGTAGTATCCCTTTAAGGGACTGAGGAAGTCATGTTGTGGGTTTTTACAGTCTGAGTTAGTTGCTACTGCATGAGCTGAGTGAATGCAAAAAGATACCTGTGATGATATCACTGAGAGTTTATTAAAGCATCAAGTTCAAACGCACGAAACAGTGAGGACATTGAGTTTCTACAGTTAGTTCTGCATTACTGTGTTAACCATGCCAGTTTCTGTTGCCAGTAGGTGGGGCTATGTCTATATACCTTTCATATCTGCATATATATTCATATATACAGGTGCTGGTCATATAATTAGAATATCATCAAAAAGTTGATTTATTTCAGTAATTCCGTTAAAAAAGTGAAACTTGTATATTATATAGACTCATTACATGCAAAGTAAGATATCTCAAGCCTTTATTTGTTATAATTTTGATGATTATAGCTTACAGCTTGTGAAAACCACAAAATCAAAATCTCAGAAAATTAGAATATTACATGAAATCACACAGTAATTACACAGTAATCCCATGGTCATTGAACCAGGTTTTGGTTCTTTTGGCAGTGTGGGCAGGTGCAAATCCTGCTGGAAAATGAAGGAAGCATGAAGTGCTCTGAAAATGTACTGGTAGACGGCTGCGTTGACTCTGGATTTAATAAAGCACAGTGGACCAAAGTCCTCTTTTCTGATGAGAGCAAATTTTGCATCTCATTTGGAAACCAAGGTCCCAGAGTCTGGAGGAAGAATGGAGAGGCACACAATCCAAGATGCTTTAAGTCCAGTGTGAAGTTTCCACAGTCTGTGTTGGTTTGGGGAGCCATGTCATCGGCTGGTGTTGGTCCACTGCGCTGTCCACTCAACACAGCCGTCTACCAGGACATTTTCAGAGCACTTCATGCTTCCTTCAGCAGACAAGCTTTATGGAGATGCTGACTTCATTTTCCAGCAGGATTTGCACCTGCCCACACTACCAAAAGAACCAAAACCTGGTTCAATGACCATGGTGTTACTGTGTAATTACTGTGTGATTTCATGTAATATTCTAATTTTCTGAGATTTTGATTTTGTGGTTTTCACAAGCTGTAAGCTATAATCATCAAAATTATAACAAATAAAGGCTTGAGATATCTCACTTTGCATGTAATGAGTCTATATAATATACAAGTTTCACTTTTTTAATGGAATTACATAAATAAATCAACTTTTTGATGATATTCTAATTATATGACCAGCACCTGTATTTCATATCACTGCGTGATTTTATGTTTTTTATCCATTTTGGAGCTTGAAACTATTGTACTACATTGAATTTCAATGTATAGAGTAAAATAGACGAGATATTCTTCAAAATATCATATTTACAATCTACAGAAGAAACTCAGTCAAACCGGTTTGGGACAACATGAGTAAATGAGTGAGTAAATGAAGACACTTTCATTTCTGCGTGATCAATCCCTCTCAGTTCATACCTGTGTCTCTGTCCTCTGTGCTGCAGTTGATACAGTGTTGTGGTTTTTATGTTCATACTCTTTACACCGCAAACAAATGCATTCTTGATCAGTGACACAGAACATTTCTAGCTCTTTATCATGTTTACGGCAGATCATGTCCTGCAGTCGTCCAGTGGCATCAATCACTTTGTGTGGTTTACGAGAGTGATATTCCTCATGACGGTCAAAATGAGTTTGACAGTAAGATTCCTGACACACCAGACAGGACTTGACGGCTTTGTATTTTCTTCCATTACAGACGTTACACTCCACGTCTCCAGATCCAGCGTAACAGTCAGCAGGAAGTTTAGTCTTCTTCAGTTTCTCCACCAGTTCAGCCAGAATGGTGTTTTTGCCTAAAGCAGGTCTTGGACTGAAGGTCTGTCTGCACTGAGGGCAGCTGTAGACTCTCTTCTCATCCTCCTGATCCCAGCAGTCTGTAATACAGATCTTACAGTAACTGTGTCCGCAATGGATAGTCACTGGATCCTTCAGGAGATCCAGACACACTGGACACATGAACTCATCCTGAGAAATTGTGGCTTCTGCCATTTTACTGCATGAATACAGAGAGACACAAACACACAACAGCTCAACAACACTTCAGTTTCTGTTTCTCTGAACTGAGGAGTTGAAATAGTTTCCTGGTTCTGTGTTTGAGTGACGTGGGTAATATAGGCGTGTCTGTAAAGCAGCTTCCTCGTTCACACACACACTTTACTGCTGTGTTTACTGTATGTGTCCTTCAAGTGGAGTCGAAAATATCATAATTACGAGTTCAGAGCTCATGAATGACTGAGCGAAGATTTAGGCTACTCACGAATGCATATGTCTATATACCACTGTGTCAAAGTAATGTCAATATGTCAAAATGTACAGTTCTAAGATAATACAGATCATGCTAGCTAACATCATGTATTCATTTAGGCACAAACAATGAGCTCATTAACCCTTTCCCTGTCTTTAAAAAAAATTGCAACTGCCAACGTTATTGATAATTCTCAAAAAACTTTCATGGCCCCCTAGAATATTTTGTTGAATGAATATCTGAACATATATCAAAATAAATAACAGATCCACTAGCTTTAGGCATTATTTTTTTATCCACACTTAAATGTGAGTAAGTTTCATAAAAACAACAACATTTTAAACAAAAGCTGAGAAAATTGTGTTTGTTTTCAAAGACTACAACGTGTTGATTTTATCGCTTGCTGCTTCTTGTTTTGCCTGTGTTTTGATCATAGACAGTAAAATAAAGGTTTTGATCAGGAGATTCTGTACTCTTTCAGAAGATGTGTGATAGCGCCCCCTACCGTATAACAGTGAAAACACGGAAAACTAGAAAATTCCGTCAATGGCAGGGAAAGAGTTCAAGCAATAGGTGGGTTTCAGTCACGTGATTATGATGACGCGCGAAGGCGGGGCGATTTCAGACATAGATATCATATATAAAGGCTAGATGTCTCGTGTGCGCTGCTGGCCAATGGAGGTCGACGTCCGCACGTGGCGGCCATCTTGCGGCAGTGCGCTCGCTCACTCGTTTAATGGTGCAAATACTTTTAAATAACCATAACTTGCCCAATTTTCTACCGATTTTCAAACGGTTTGGTTTGTTATAAACGTCAGAGATGTAGTTATGACACTACATACATACACTGCATACATATGAAAAATTATAACATACATGTTCAAGCATTCGGAATTATAGCCACGTTAAAGGAGAAGTTCACTTTCAAAAAAACTTTTGCTGATAATTTACTCACCCCCATGTCATCCAAGATGTCCATGTCTTTCTTTCTTCAGTCGCAAAGAAATTAAGGTTTTTGATGAAAACATTCCAGGATTTCCCCCCATGTAATGGATTCTATTGGGACCCAAACGGTAGAAGGTCCAAATGACAGTTTAAGTGCAGCTTCAAAGGGCTTTAAACGATACCAGACGATGAATAAGGGTCTTATCTAGCGAAACGATCGGTCATTTCCAAAATAAATAAAAAAGTTTAAGTTTTATAAGCACAAACGCTCGCCTTGCTCTGTTCTGTGATGCGCGTTAAAGACGTCACGTAATACGCAATTACGTTGAAAAGGTCACGCTTGACGTGTTTACAAATGTGCGGAAGGAGGACCATATACACATTTTCGAATGTATTTGTGTCAGTTTATCGTTTAAAATGCCCATTTCGTGTGCGTATCCTGGGTGTTTTAATATTAAAAAGCCAAAAAGAACATTTTCTTCAGGACAGAAATTTTTCAAGCGTGACCTTTTCAACGTAATTGCGTATTACGTGACGTCACGAACGCGCATCACAGAACAGAGCAAGGCGAACATTTGTGCTTATAAAACTTAAACTTTTTTATTTATTTTGGAAATGACCGATCGTTTCGCTAGATAAGACCCTTATTCATCGTCTGGTATCGTTTAAAGCCCTTTGAAGCTGCACTTAAACTGTCATTTGGACCTTCTACCGTTTGGGTCCCAATAGAATCCATTACATGGGGGGGAAATCCTGGAATGTTTTCATCAAAAACCTTAATTTCTTTGCGACTGAAGAAAGAAAGACATGGACATCTTGGATGACATGGGGGTGAGTAAATTATCAGCAAAAGTTTTTTTGAAAGTGAACTTCTCCTTTAATAACGTTTGTAAGAAACCAAACCGTTTGTAAATCCGTTAATATTTCAGCGAGATATGAGGATTTGTGTGCATGCTGATCACTCACCTTAATGCACAGAGCACTGACATAAGATGGCCGAACGGTGATGCCGGAAGTGACTGCGCCATAAGACATCTAGCCTTTATATATGATATCTATGATTTCAGATGGAGGGCAGGAAGTAAACACAGAGAACACGTCTATGGAGGAAACCGTTGCGGAGTGTCCGTATTGTACCTTTATCCGATTTTTTTGACAGTCCGTTTACACGTACTTTCAACTCTGACCCATATCCGATTCATGTGTTTACACTTGCCATACAATCTGAAACATCGCGCATGCTTAAAAGGTTAAATTCTCTTGCACAGATGGACGAACGTGAAATATGCTTGATCCTAGCTCTGCGATGTATGCGAAGTTCGCCAAACATCACCATGATTATGAGGCGGAGGAGGACGAAAAGTGCCATCATTGCACATATGCTTCAGTTATTGTGTGTGAGAGAGATCTCAGGACTGGTGGGAGCATATTGTGTTTAAATATTGCCTTTAACCGCGGAGACGTTGCCTAATGCCTCAGAAAATCCGATCCGCCTGACAGTCGCATTGGCACATATCCTATTTATTTCCAGATATGAATGAGGCCTGAAACCGATCTCGAAATATCCGAATGCATGCGTTTTTTTTCCCTGTTTACACTGTCATAGAACACATCGGACCTATCACATGAGCAAAAAATCGGAATTGGGTGACATTTCACTGACAGTGAGTGTAAACGAGACCTAAGTAAATGAGCATTTAACGACAACCTAATGCTATATAAACACAGACACAAAAAACACGTTGGCCAGCTAACATACCTCCGACGAAGTGGTCGCTGCAGACACGGGCATTAACAGACTCTGCTCCTCCCGACCGCAGACGTAACTTGCGTTAAAAATCCACTTTTTACGGCATTGTTCTCTGAGCTTTTTACATTTCTCAGCTTTATGAGTGACAATCTTCCTTACTCTATAAAAACCCTTTCCCTTTTCTCGATTAGAACGATTGGAGCAGCCGTAAACTACACAAAACATTGGCATTTTTCAGACGGCAGATCCTCAGCTATTTCACTTCCTGCCCTCCATCTGAATTTCGCGCTCTCGCGATGCAGCAGCGTGACGTCACGTGAAACCAACCTATTATTACAAGTTGTGATCATAATGATTACAATATACAGAAAATTTGGGAGTTTTGTATGTTGATTCAGAGTTGGCATCATATGGGGCCCGTTCTTCGTACGTCGTTAACTCAGTTAGCTGGATTTGATTGTTGGCCATTTGGCATGATCTTGGATTGTTTGGTTCTTCGACGCTCATCCTGAGGGTTGTTCCATAAAATACGCTTAGAAAAGCGGGGATTAAACTCCAAAACCGGACTTGAATGAGCCTAACAAATAAGTTGGGGCTAAAGTGGTTCCATAAAAGGTAATTGAAGTTCACGCAATCTCACTAATTTTATCCAGGTTTATCTAGTCTAGATAATTGCATGTAAACGCGTTTCTTAAGCAGCCCTAGAGGTCGATCGTGGATCAAATCGATCAAACAGCGTATATTTTGTGCTGTTTTATGCGTTTTGTGACATGTTTTTTTCCCCTCAGTGCAAAACTTACATTTTACAGTTATATTCTCCATCTGTAAATGTTAGAAAGTCATGCAAATGTATCCATTTTGCTGCTAATCTTCACATTGAACGAGCGCTGCTGCGCGCATGCGCGCCAAATAGGAGCGCAATAATTCTGACTAAAATATACATTTTGCTTGGAAAATTAATATGCGATATTTTATAACACTAGAAATATCTTCTAATTATAATAATTTATCTTTTGGATGTTGGATAAGTTGCAGTGAACTTCTAGCGAACAGAAGTACTTCAGTGAACAGAAGTAGCCTAATTCAGGGAAGATTTTTTTTAAGAAACTAAATTTATAAAGATACAAAATATAGTTTTGGGTATAGGACCTATGCTGCTTAATAAAGATGAGGTATACGTATTTAGAATGCTGAGAATTACAGCTTTTAATGCAATAATTTTTTGGAGAAAGCAAGAATCCCCAGTTTTAAATGAGTGGTTAGATTTAGTTTCTAAAGTACATTATGGAGAGGATAACATGAAATTAAGAGCAAATGTAGTGTAAATGTGCAACTCTAAAATCAAAGAATATTCCATAAAATAAAGGAATAAATATTAGCCTACATTAACTACATTTTTATATAACCCTCCCTCCCTTTTATTTCTAGTTATTTGTTATTTTATTTATTTACTTATTTAATATTAAATATTTGATATTCAAATAATATTACTTGAATAACTATTAGGAATTAAATATAAATATGTGAATGTTCAATTTTTATTAATATTTATTTATTGTTTTTTGTCTTTCCCCCCTTAAATCATATGTAAGTGTCTAACTATGTACTTTTTGGTTATTGTTCTAATCATGTGCTTTTTAGGCTATGTGTTGGTGGGTATTATCACAAAAGAAAAAAAAGTAGAAGGAAAAATAAGGAATATTTATTGGGGGAAAATATTATGTCTTTAAAGGAACTGTCAATTTGTATAATTGTGTTAAATGTGTTTGAATTGAAAGACATAATAAAGTACATAATATATATATATGCTAAAATATTTGTTATTTGGACATTAGATGTCCCTTATTTAGAATTTTAAACCTACAAGTGTATTTTTATGATAGCAATAACTGTAAAGGGACTATTGTAATGGGGTAAATCAAATGTAGGCTAATATACTGTCAATTACTAAGCTCAGATTCATCTTACCAGTTAAAATTTATACTGTGCTTTTGTAATTATTTATTTTTTCATTTTGTGATTTTAACTTCTGCTTTACAAAGGTTTTTTTAGATTGTGTTCTAATGTTCTTCTAATAATCATAAACGTACAACAGCTGCCAAACAAAACCAGTGAGAAAGGTATTCATAAATCTTTGAAACAATCTAATTAAATCTTGGGCACAAAACATTCAGCCAGTAAAAAAGAAAACCTGCATTGTATTTAGGCCTATCTATCTCTATATATCTATATCTATATCTATAACTATATCTATATATCTATATCTATATCTATCTATCTATCTATCTATCTATCTATCTATATATATATATATATATATATATATATATATATATATATATAATATAGGTCTATTGTCTAATTTATTTATCATTGTAGCCTTATTTAAGTTGATTTTCTGTATACTGTGTATTTATTTTTGGACTAATAGTGGTTAATAAAGTCCAATAATGGTATGAGAGAGTGTCAGTGGTAATATCATTGTGTTCCTATTTGTCAGTGTTAGAGGATCTGTGTAACAGCTGAGGCTTAGCCTGACAGTTAGCCTGCCCTTAGTCTCAGCCTCAGACGTCACGCCCACGGAACGTTGGCTGAACGTCTGATGCATATGGCACACTTTTCTGGAAACACTTCAGGAGTTTCGAAGTCGCGAACTGATTGGTTGAATTCTACAGGATGTCCGGGAGACGTGTGTGTCGCATTCTTTATCGGCCCGCCTGGAAACAAATGCTGTGATGCCAAAACCCCTCGTGGAAGAAGAAAGCCGTTGTGTTTACAACTGTGACAATGAGCGCTTGCCAGGATCAATTAAACGCTGGATTTTCAAAAAGTATATGAAGTTCGCGGCTCCATTGTTGCAGTAAACTTGCACAACGTTCTTGAATGAATAATTTATTAGGTGCACACCGGTCTGTTATTGTAGGGACGTCGACATTATATTGCCACGCCCCTAAACATGACGCGGAACAAAGCGAACTGTGATTGGTTGCGTTACATGTCAGTCAAACGTCCTCTTGGGCGGTCCTTGGCCAAGAAAAGCTGCGATAGAGTCCAGACCTTCAGCCGTCAGTCTGAAGGTCTGGCTACGCGAGACTAGCCTGCCCTGGACCAGGTTAGTTTCCCAGCATAAGTTGCCAGGGTAACTGAGTTTGAACTATTTTAAGTTTGCTTTATGAAACAGAATCCACCGACAATAAGTCTGACTAACCAAAATAAGCCTGGCTTGTATTCTAATCTTGTTTTATGGAACAACCCTCTGGACTTGCTGTCATAGCAACATGTGCGCAAACTTAAACCTGCTCGGGAGCAGGCTTATTTCATGTTAACAGGATTAGACTGCGGCTTCATAAACGGAGCTGATACGGGAAGTCCAGCGCAGCGCGATAGTGCACTTTCTGAGATATATATTTTTCTCGTGACTTGTGAGATTGTCGTTTACATTATTAATTTGTTGGAAACGCACATTTATTTTCGACTTGTCGGAGTCGGGCTTTAACTACAGCACAAACTGTTTGCATTGCCCTAAGATTATTTGCGAGTGGCTCTTTCCTTTACACTATTGGAGATGCGGAGAACTTGATGGAAAGTGCTGTCTGTCGTGCCATTCGGGTTTACCTGGCGCTTTTAGGTTTAAAAAGCCACTTAAGACCCAATGTTGTAAAGCAGTTTTTTTTTTGGCTATCATAATTTATGAAGATCATGCCATTCATTAACACGATTACAGTATATGTCACTCAGGCTTCACTAACGTGATTGGTACCATAGACTATAGGCTAGACCATAGACTGCCATCAAGGCCTCAATGAAGGGGATTATGTGAACAGAAAGGGGGTTCACAATGTAAATGTGCAGCCTGTATCGTTCTTGTGCAGTCACTCAAAATAGTGTCGTACCAAGAAATAATCAAGAGCACACACGTTTGCGTCTAGCTTCAGCCTTTACTGGATATCCACTGCCCCTCATACAGAGAGCTAACAACCAATCAACATTCAGTATGCAAATTATCACATGTGAATCTATAACATTACATCCCCCTCTTTATGAAGTACTATGTTACCATATAAGTCTAATATGGTGTGATGGCCGACGACGTGGCCACACAGCAAGGCAGTAACTAAACCACACACAGACATGCATTTTTCTCTTTTGTTTGTTTACATGTTATTTTGGTTGTCCTTTATTACATTTTATAATTAAATATTTTGTTGCAGATCATCCTATATATTTCATAATAAAGACAGACACAGATTTGGTTCATTACGTTTATTTCTTTTGAGTTTAAGTTGCTTACGTGGGAAGAGCGGAGGTTTGGCGCTGTCTGGGACACTGCGCTCCGTTGGAGGTCCATTCCAATAAAGGACCGGCTGGCGTCAGTTGCTGCCTTTTTGCTCTGCTGGGCTAATCCATGTTGCCAATTAGCTGGGGGGTGTATGATTGATTGTATGTTTGTTTTGTTTATTATAATTAGGGTTGGGCAACGATTAATCGCGATTAATCGCATCCGAAATAAAAGTTTGTGTTTACATAATATATGTGTGTGTACTGTGTATAATTATTTTGTATATATAAATACACACATATGTATGTGTATATTTAAGAAAAATTTGCATGTATATACTGTAGATATATTTATACATAATTTATATTATATATGAATATTTTATATATAAATACCAAATTTTTCTTAAATATACACATACATACAGTATGTGTGTATTTATATAGACTAAATAACTATATACAGTACACACACATATATTATGTAAACACAAACTTTTATTATGGATGCGATTAATCGCGATTAATCGTTGCCCAACCCTAATTATAATTCTATTTATATTTTGTTGACTATAATTATTTGGGTACATTATTTTGTTTATGACCCATTTCTTGTTATTTCTGAAGTTAATTACTTTATTTATTGTAATTGTGTTAAGTGATATTTGTGGTGTTCCCTGTGTATGTCTAATGGACTAGTCCTTTGTGTATATAAGTTCCCCATGTGTGTCATTCGGGAGGCCATGTTTTCTTTGTTTAGTTTGTTTGTTTGATTACTGTTTTTTAGTTTGATTTTCTTTAGTTTATTATTGTTATGGGCCTAGACCTGACTTTATTTTCAGTCAGTTTTTCAAGTTATTTAATTTGTAACTTTGTTTTTTGCATTTAATAAATAATTTTTGGTTGGAAATCCTGTGTCCTTTGCCCTCAACTGCTTGGTCCCTCACGTATGGTGTCAGAAGTGGGATCCGCAGAGGGCGCAGGTTTCCTATTTTTTGTTATTTTCCCCTTTTTGTCCTCCCTGGTTTTTTTTTGAGCAATGAGTCGGCCTGGAAGAAAAGGGGCACAAAGGATTATGCCAAGGGAAGCACAGGAAGGAGAGGTGGAGACCATAGAGGATGGTGAGGAGATTGTCACAGAGGAGTCTGGAGGGCGGGAGCCAACGCTGGCAGATCTGACAAGTTTGTTCCGGGCCCACATGGCGCAGATGGATGCTCGGGAGGGCCCAAGAGCAAAAGGAAAAAGAACGACGATTTAAGGCATTGCAGCACCAGTTTGGCCTGCTTCAGATGGAGGTGCAAGCTCGTACTCATACTCCGCCCACCCCTGATCCACTTTCTATGAATCCAAGTCCAGGGGTACTGCAGGATGGTGACCCTGATTCTGATCGACCATTCCCTAAAAGGAGTGAAAGAGAACTTCACCACGTGGACCATGATAGAGGTCAGTCCTTGGTCAAAGAGTCTAGATTAGAAAAATTAAGTGACTCTGATGACATAGAACATTTTTTGATAACCTTTGAGAGGATTGCTGCAGCGTGTTGTTGGCCTAAGGCTGACTGGGCATTCCGCCTGATTCCCCTACTGACTGGTAAGGCCCGAGCGGCATATGTGCTTATGGACATTGATAACTCTCTTGAGTATGATTGTGTTAAGTCGGCTATTCTGAGAAAGTACGACATTAATTCAGAAACTTATCGACAAAGAGTTCGTTCTCTGGAGGTTGAATCATCTGAGAGTCCCAATGAACTGTATGCCAGGCTGAAGGAGCTGTATGGGAAGTGGATTCGACCTAAAGGTAAAACTGTTGAGGAAATTGGAGAAATAATTGTTCTAGAGCAGTATCTCCGAATGCTCTCTCCTGAGCTTCAGGTATGGATCCGTGAGCGGGGCCCTGATACTGCTGCTGAAGCTGCATCATTGGCGGATGTGTTCGTTGCTGCCTGGGGAAGGAACCAGCCATGGAGTTGGCGGGGTGGGAGAGATTCTCGGAAGCCCCATGTCTTTCATCCGCCCCAGTACTACAACTCTGGTAAGCCTCCTGGAGGAGGAAAATCTGAATCGGTGTCTTTTAAACCACCTAAGAAAGTGCCTATTTGTTACCTGTGTGGTCAAGAGGGTCATACCAAACCTGTTTGCCCGAAGAACGTTGTCAAGCTCTCTCAAGTGTGTTATGTGCCCAGAAATAATGCAGCTCCGGTAAAGCCTGGACGGTCCTTAAAGATGACCACTGTAGAAGTGAACTGTAAAGAACTCCATGCTCTGGTTGATACTGGCAGCGACCAGACATTGGTACACAGACAGTTTGTTTCACCTGCCTTGATTAATCCTTCTGACAAGAGACTAATATGCTGTGTCCATGGCGATGAGAAACTGTTACCTACCGCGGGTCTTTACATCAAAATACAGGGACAGACTTATCTCCTGGACGTTGGGGTTGCAGATAATTTGCCGTATCCTGTGATTCTGGGGCATGATTTACCAGTGCTTTTGGATTTACTGCAGCCGGAACAGCTTTGCAATGTTGTCACCAGGGCCAAAATGAAACGGGCAGAGGAACCGACGCAAACACTCTGTACTTTACCTTTCTTTGATGTGGATCTCGAAGTGGAACCTTCAAAGACGCGGAAGTCCCGTAGTGAAAGACGACGGGACAAGCTTGCATATAATGTTTCCAAGATACCAGCTAACCCCTCATGTGACTTGTTTCAAAGTTTCCAGGTGCCCACTAACATGATCCAGCTCCAGCAGGAGGACGTCAGCCTGGCTCCGTACCTCAAGAAAGCAGAACATGAAGCTACAGCCAATGCTGATGACACTGACTCTGCCGAAAGGTATTTGTCCCAAAAAGGTATTCTTTATCGCCAGTTTGAGTCGACAAACCAGCTTGTCGTGCCACAATGTGTCCGAGAGGTAATCCTCCAGTTGAGTCATTCAATTCCCTGGGCTGGCCACCTAGGAAAACACAAGACCTTAGCTCGCATCAAAAGACACTTCTATTGGCCAGGACTAAGAAGGGATGTGACTCGATACTGTAAACGTTGTCCTGAGTGTCAAAAAGTCTCCATGAGAAGCCCTTCCAGAGCTCCATTACAACCTTTACCTGTGGTGGGTACACCATTTGAGAGACTGGGTATGGATATTGTGGGCCCTGTAGAAAGGAGTCGAGCTGGAAATCGATTTATGCTTGTTATAACGGATTATGCGACTAGATATCCCAAGGTGTTCCCGATGAAGTCCATTAAAGCCAAGTACGTAGCAACATGCTTGATACAACTTTTTTCCAGAGTTGGGTTCCCCTGTCAGATTCTTACCGATCAGGGCACTAACTTTATGTCCACTCTCTTAAAGCAGGTGTATCAGCTTCTGGGTATCGAGAGTTTACGTACAACTCCTTATCCGCAAACAGATGGCCTCACAGAGCGTTTCAATCAAACACTCAAACAAATGCTTCGCAAGTTCATCAGTGAGTCAGGCAAGGATTGGGACCAGTGGTTGCCCTACCTTCTGTTTGCATATAGAGAAGTTCCCCTTGCCTCGACTGGGTTCTCTCCCTTTGAGTTATTATATGGACGTGAGGTGAGAGGCCCTTTGACCCTGCTTCGTGAGCTGTGGGAAGGAACCCAGGGTAGCGGGGACTTGGTAAATGTGATCTCTTATGTTGTGCAGATGAGGGAACGGTTGGAGGCGATGGCGAAACTGGCTCAAACTCACATGGCTGAGGCACAGAGATCCCAGAAGTCATGGTATGATCGGTCTGCATGTGAACGGAGTTTTAACCCTGGCCAGCAAGTGTTGGTGATGTTACCAAGTCAGGAGAGCAAATTATTGGCGAAATGGCAGGGTCCATTTGAGATCCAGCGGAAGCTGGGACGCACCACTTATGAAATTACCACACCAGGCTTGGACCGGCCTAGTAAAGTCTTGCACATTAATTTACTAAAGGAGTGGATTCCTCGTCCTGAGGAGTCACAAGTTTTGATGATTCAACAGGTGATTGAGGAAGAGGAACTGGAGGAGCAATATTTGCCTCAGCCGGTCGCAGAATGTGTTAACCTGGAGCATTTGCCAAAGGATCGCCAATCCCAGGTGAGAGCGCTTTGTCACCCTGACCTCTTTTCTGAGTACCCTGGAGCCACAACATTGATGGAACATGAGATTGTGTTGAAAGGTGATGCTGTTGTTAAAAGGATGAGTTCTCGAATACCTGAGCGATTGCAGGTCTCCTTGAGGGAAGAGATTGATCTGATGCTGACGTTGGGAATCATCGAGCCGTCTAAGAGTGAGTGGTGCCACCCAGTGGTTTTAGTCCCTAAAAAGGATGGAACCTTACGGTTTTGTATTGATTTTCGATACCTGAACTCTGTCTCTAAGTTCGATTCCTATCCAACACCCCGTATAAGCGACCTCATTGACCGCCTAGGTCAAAGCAAGTATCTGACCACTATTGACCTCGCCAAAGGATATTGGCAAATTCCTCTCACTCTTCAATCTAGAGAGTTGACTGCCTTTAGAACCCCATGGGGGCTATTCCATTTTAGGGTCCTCCCTTTTGGCCTGCATGGGGCTCCAGCCACTTTTCAGAGGCTCATGGACCAAATATTACATGGTTTGTCCTTTACGGCCGCCTACTTGGATGACATTATCTATAGTGACACTTGGGAACAGCACCTACAACATCTGCAAGAAGTTCTGCGGCGACTCCAGCAAGCTGGCCTCACCATCAATCCACTCAAATGTGCTGTAGCCCGGACTGAAATTGAATATCTGGGCTATGTCATTGGTAAAGGGGTGGTCAGACCCCAGGTAAAAAAGGTCCAAGTCATTCAACAGTGTCCTTTACCCCAAACACGGAAAGAATTGAGATCGTTCCTTGGTATGGCAGGTTTTTATAACCGATTCATTCCTAATTTCTCTGGCAGAGCAGCAGCCTTGACGGATATGGTGGGCTCCAGATGCCCTAATCGACTTCAGTGGTCAGAGGAAGCAAAGATGGCTTTTCAAGACATCCAGACTGCCCTGGGTGAGGACCCTGTGTTGCATAATCCTGACTTTAACGAACCGTTTATTGTGCAAACAGATGCTTCGGAACGAGGTATTGGAGCCGTGCTACTGCAAGGGCCAAGTGATGGACGACAACTGGTGGCTTGTATTAGCCGTAAACTCTTCCCGCGAGAGGTCCGGTATTCTACAATCGAAAAGGAGTGCTTGGCTGTGAAATGGGCTCTGGATTCCCTAAAATATTATCTGCTTGGGAGAGAGTTTATTGTGGAAACTGACCATAAGGCTCTACAGTGGTTGAAGAGGATGGACACAAATAGCAGAATTACTCGGTGGTACTTGGCCATGCAGCCCTTCCGATTCATTATCCAGTATGTTCCAGGGAAAGACAATGCTACGGCTGATTTCCTCTCTCGCTGTGTCAGGGAGGTTCCTGAAGTGGGGGGGAGTGTGATGGCCGACGACGTGGCCACACAGCAAGGCGGTAACTAAACCACACACAGACATGCATTTTTCTCTTTTGTTTGTTTACATGTTATTTTGGTTGTCCTTTTATTACATTTTATAATTAAATATTTTGTTGCAGATCATCCTATATATTTCATAATAAAGACAGACACAGATTTGGTTCATTTTACCCACTTTATTTATAATTTACACTTTTACCATACATGACTAGGTTGGGTGCACACTTTCTAGTTATTAGTGGTATATTGTGTTAACGTTTATTTCTTTTGAGTTTAAGTTGCTTACGTGGGAAGAGCGGAGGTTTGGCGCTGTCTGGGACACTGCGCTCTGGTGGAGGTCCATTCCAATAAAGGACCGGCTGGCGTCAGTTGCTGCCATTTTGTTCTGCTGGGCTAATCCATGTTGCCAATTAGCTGGGGGGTGTATGATTGATTGTATGTTTGTTTGTTTATTATAATTCTATTTATATTTTGTTGACTATAATTATTTGGGTACATTATTTTGTTTATGACCCATTTCTTATTTCTGAAGTTAATTACTTTATTTATTGTAATTGTGTTAAGTGATATTTGTGGTGTTCCCTGTGTATGTCTAATGGACTAGTCCTTTGTGTATATAAGTTCCCCATGTGTGTCATTCAGGAGGCCATGTTTTCTTTGTTTAGATTGTTTGTTTGATTACTGTTTTTAGTTTGATTTTCTTTAGTTTGTTATTGTTATGGGCCTAGACCTGACTTTATTTTCAGTCAGTTTTTCAAGTTATTTAATTTGTAACTGTTTTTTGCATTTAATAAATAATTTTTGGTTGGAAATCCTGTGTCCTTTGCTCTCAACTGCTTGGTCCCTCACATATGGCAAAATTAAACTTCCCTTGAACATATCGGTTCCCATCGGGACAATACTTAACGTTGCATTATAGAACAAATTATCTAATGTTTCATAACCAATGAAATGCAGAACGTGCATTCAGAAATACTATCTTCTGTACAGCATCCATACTACTGCCACATTTGTTTTATTATATTTTACCAAATGTCAGAGGTTTCTAAGTCAAGAATGTCTCTAGGTTTCACCATGCGACCAGAGCGTGTAAACTGAGGGGTTGCTGCTTGTTGCTGCATGCTACCATTGTTTTCTTTCAATCCTCCTGTATCCGCAGGTGCAGGAATGTGCATGCTCTCAGGTGCTGGCTCATTTATTCCTGATTCCTTGCTTTAGCTTTCTTTTCACATTCACCAGTTTTTGATCCACGACCTGAGGCTGTAGCTGTTTTTCTGACATGGGGAGGATGGAGCGAAGACGTCTACTCATCAGCAACTGTGAGGGAGACTTAAATTCATCAACAGGGGTGTTTCTGTGTTCAAGTAAGCTGAGGTAAGGGTCCTTCTCAGCCTGTGCTTTGCTCAGCATGGCCTTTGCTGTTTGTACGGTCTTTTCGGCGAGACCATTGCTTTGCGGATAGTGTGGGCTTGATGTTATGTGCGCAAAGTCCCAGTGAATTGCAAAGTTTTTGAAGTCATGCGAGCTGAACTGTGGGCCATTATCTGAAATTATTTTTTCAGGTACACCGTGCCTAGCGATGATGGCCTTCAGCTTACGGATGACTGTTGATGATGTGGTCGAGTGGAGTCTCTCCAGCTCGAAGAATCTGCTGTAGTAATCTACGGCTATTATATAGTCATCTCCGTTCCACATGAACAAGTCTGTTGCAATGACCTGCCAGGGACGTTCTGGTATCTGATGAGATATCATGGGCTGTTTTGGATTAGATTTGCGACGCTCTAAGCATGTGGTGCATCTTTCCACCATTTCTTCAATTTGCTTGTTCATGCCTGGCCAAAATAAAATATCTCTGGCCCTTTGCTTACTCCTCTCAATTCCCATGTGTCCAGTGTGTATGCGCTCTTACATTTCTGCCCTAAGCGCATGTGGAATGATGATTTTCTCACCCTTAAACAGAAGCCCATCGATCTCTGAAATCTCATCTCTGTGATTCCAGTACTCAGCAATGCTGTAGGGGCACTTCTTCCTCACATCAGGCCATCCAGATTTTATGACACTTCTCAGGGAAGAAAGCTGTGGATCTTGCTCTGTTGCTTTTCGGATGCTCGTTAGCTTCCTGTCGCTTACAGGTAGACTATCTACAACTGTGTGAATTTGTGCATCCATATCCTCATCCAGTGATTCGAGTCGATACGAGATGGACTTCCTGGACAGCGTGTCCGCTATTGGAATGTCTTTTCCTGGACGGTGCACAATTTCAATATCGTACCTCTGTATAGTTGCAAGATCATTCTCTGGAGGCGCAGCTGCAAGAGGCTTTCTCAGGATGGGTTCTAAAGGTTTGTGATCAGATTGGACAATAACCTTTCTGCCATAGACATATGCGTGAAAACGTTTGCATCCAAACACCACAGCGTACAACTCCTTTTCGATCTGTGCATAGTTTTCTTCTGTTGGTGTGAGGGATTTTGAAGCATACGCAATTGGCTTTTGGTCCTGGAGCAGTACGGCGCCTAGGCCGCTTTTTGACGTATCGACCTGCAGGTGGAGCTCTTTACCAGGGTCATAGTAAGACAGGACAGGGCCAGGCTCTCGTGTGATCAGCTCTTTCATCTTCTCAAATGCTTTCATCTGAGTAGCGTCCCACACAAACTCACTACTCTGTTTCAGGGGCTGCCTCATGGGTGCATTTATTTCAGACAGATTGGCGCAAATCTGGACAAATAGTTGACCATACCTAAAATGGTCTCCAGTTCTGACTTATTCTTTGGAGGGCTTATGTCTCTTATCGCACTGATTTTTTCTGGGTCAGGTTTAATGCCTTCTCGTGTTAACTTGTGCCTGAAATAACTGACCTCAGGGACGCATCACACTCTTGTCTGGGTTGAGGCGTACTCCTTTTTCACGGGTCCTCATTAGCACAGCGCGCAAGTTTGCATCATGTTCCTCTTTTGTTTTCCCAAAGACGAGTATGTCGTCTACAATGGCTGCAACTCCGTCTAGCCCTTCATAAGTCTCATCTATCTTTCTCTGAAACTCGTCTTGAGCAGAGATCAATCCAAAAGGTAGACGTAGAAATCTGTACCTTCCCACAACAGTATTGAATGTTGTCAATTTTGACGATGACTCTGACAGCTTGATTGGCCAATACCCAGATTTTGCATCAAGCACACTGAAGAATCGTGCTCCAGAGAGTTTTAGAGTTATGTCGTCCAGTGTCGGCAGGGGGTAATGTGGCCTTTTGATCGCTTTATTCAAGTCTCTGGGGTCTAAACATACCCTGAGTTTTCCAGTGCGGGGCTTTTCAACGACCACCAGGGCATTAACCCAGTCTGTGGGTTCCGTCACTTTTACAATAACGCCTGATTTTTCCATGCTGTCTAGCTCCTCCTTGAGTCGACTGCGCAGCATGAACGGAATCCTCCTGGGCGGATACACGACAGGGACAGCTGTAGGATCTATGTGTATAGTACATTCTCCTGGAAACTCACCGATCCCGTGAAAGACATCCTGGAACTCTTGCATGATATCACAGGGCTTGTTTGTATCTGCGTCAACTGAAAAGACAAGCTTTATCAACCCCAGGTCCAGGCATGCTCTCAAACCAAGCACGGGAGGTGCATGTGTACTCACAATGTAAAATTCCAGCGCAGCTTCTGTGTCTTTGTATCTACAGTTAAGCTGACATGTTCCCTTTACATCCAGTGGCTCTCCGCCATAGCCTGTAAGACGGCACATTGTGGACTTCAGTTCTGTTGTGCTGAAAAGATTTTAAAATCTACCGGCTGGAATAATGTTCACCTGGGCCCCAGTATCCAATTTGAAGCTAACTTTGCTTGCTTGATATCCTAATTCAAGTTCTGCAAAAGCCTGTTCACATTCTGTGCTTTCATGCTCTTTATTAATTGCATCAATGAACAGCTCATCCGCCTCTAAGATGTCTGTATTTCCCACTGTGTGTACAGCTCTATGTGTAACAGGTTGTTTTGATTTACATACTTTTGCGAAGTGGTTGAGTTTATTGCATATTTTGCACCGACGGCCTTTTGCAGGGCACGCGTCTCTCTGATTGTGTTGCAGTGCACATCTGCCACATGGCCTGTTTTTGTCGGTAACTCTATCCGTTTCCTTCGCGGTTGCTCCGTGTTCCTGTCTGTCTGATGTTGACTTTTTGCTTATCACCGCGTGTGCTGCACGGTTCTGTGCTGCGGTTGCACGTGAGTTTATCATCCTGAGCTGGTCTTGCACAACCTCGTGCGACCGTGCTATATCAATCGCTTTTTCAAGTGTTAAATCAGCACATTGATTTAGCAGTTTTTCTCTGACTTTTGGGGAGTTAGTTGCAAAAACAATACGGTCCCGTACCATTTCGTCACTTTTTGTATATCCACAGTCTTTCACAAGCAGTTTAAGCTCTGTAACGAAGTGCTCAAATGTCTCGTGCTCTCCTTGTATTTTTTCATGAAACTTGTACCTCGCAAAAATCGGGTTTGCTTTTGGCAGGACATACTCTTCAAACTTATCATAATAAGACTGCAGTTTTTTGGATTCATCGGCTGATAATGTCCATGTATTATAAACATCTCGCCCCTTTTCACCTACCCAAAGGAGCAGATAGCTACACGTGGTCTCCTCTGCCTTGTCGCGCAGCGGCCCGGCGAACATGAGCTGAACATGGTGACGAAATCTCCGCCATGCATCCGGCAAGTTTACGGAGTCCCAATCCATTTTCGGCGTAGGTACCCCTGACAAATCCATCATGCCACAATAAATAAACTTCTGACACCATGTATCGTTCTTGTGCAGTCACTCAAAATAGTGTCGTACCAAGAAATAATCAAGAGCACACACGTTTGCGTCTAGCTTCAGCCTTTACTGGATATCCACTGCCCCTCATACAGAGAGCTAACAACCAGTCAACATTCAGTATGCAAATTATCACATGTGAATCTATAACATTACACAGCCCAGTTACTATTGTGATTCTTAATATTCCAGATTAGTAATAATATATCAAATTAAAAAAAGGCAGTTAACTAAAATCTTCCATATCACAAATGTGAAAGCAAAATGGCCAGGATCTGTGCATGACTTAAGAATTTTCAGAGATTTCACATTTCTGCACATTATTTGAAAGTGGTAAGAAAAGTTCCACAATTAAATATCAAGCTCACTGTATTACATACACTTATGCTGATCCTAACAGAACTGCATTTTTTCATAGGTGATTATGACATGTTCCTGCCTGCAGACAGGTGTTTTATGACCCCATTCCCTGACCCAAACCAGTTACAATGCAGCTCTAGCCAGAACAAGGGCACACAATGAAATGAACTTTGGCTAATGGGAAGATTTCAGTGTCTGAAAAGTCTGAGGGTTGCACACCTGACAGGGCCTGTGACATTGCTGCATGTGTCATATTACACAACATTGCCAAAAAAAACAAACACTTTTCATTAAATGTTTAATAAAATACAAATATGCTTAGTTCCTTGAGTTTTATTTCAATTGTTCTTTGTAAAGAAAAGCCAGTGGTCAAGTGCCTGCAACAAGAGATATTAGACACATGCCTCATGCAACAAATAAAAAGGAAAAGTTGGCTATATACTGCCCACCTGTAGGCCTATGTCTCCTCTGTCTGTGCAGACTCTTCTGTAGGCCTTTCTGTAGATGTGGAATCCTGCAACTTATATTGCAGCCATAAAGCATACAAGTATAAATTAAGTAAAGTTATTTATGCACTTGCAGGTAGGCTAGTTCCTCCATATGACTCAATAGGTTTATTCAATGGAAACAAATGAACATTACAAAGTCTTATACTTTCTTTCCTTTGGAAAGTTAGAAAATGTCCACTTACTGCACATATTTCAGCCACCACTTTCTTGTGAACAGATACAAGTGTTGGTGTATTATGTAAAATTGCACAAAAGAGGAAAACACAATGGCCCTCATTTATCAAAAGTGCGTACACCAAATTTCCAGCGTACACCCAAAACCACGGTGACTTTGAGATTTATCAATATGGACGTTGGCGTACGGCACGCTCAAATCCTACGCCAGCTCAGGAGGTGGTGTACGCACGTTTTGAGTGCGGGAATGCGCAGAAAAACAATTCCTAACACCACAAAACGCACTGACAAACTAAAAGATATAATATATTATGACCCACTGTAAAAAAAACAACAACATAGTAATTATAAACTTCAGTGTTTATTTTTGTGCAACATGGACTTCAATGTTTAATTTGTGTGGATTTACCAAAGCATTTGAATTGTAGGCATATGTATTCCTTAAGTTGCGAGCCTGTGCGCTTTACCTGACGTTTCAAGCCTTGTTTATACTTTCGCCTGGCTCCGCAGCGCGAGTCTCCGCAGACTGCGCGCGCACCTCCCCAAACGGACGAGGCGTTTATACTCGACGCGCTCGCCGTTGTACTATTGAAACGATGGTTAGGCCAGGGTTAGGCCCGGCAGGTGTGCACGGACTGGGTTTAGTAATGAAAGGCTTTCAATGACCAAAAAAATAATTCAGACTGACAAAATAATAAAAATGCCATTCTTCTTATTTTAAATAATAATAATAATACAAATAATAATAATAACGACATTCTTCTTCTAAATAACAATAAGCGTCATTAATAATAAAAATCTAGAAATCAATTTTGTTTCTTTCCACTTCCCTGGTTTCGCTTTCTCTTTCTCAAAGAAGTTTCTCTTCTTTGCCGTCTTCCGTGTGTCCATGGCGTAAAATGAGGGCGTGGGGGAGCGGAGACTTGAATATATAGGGGCGTGTTATTCTAATGACGATCGATTTCAGCCGCGGCATTTATCAAGAGCAGGTATTGCGTACACCTGGATTTCAAAGGTACGCACAGCTTCATAAATCAGGCGATGAGAAGAGTGTAAGCATAATCTTACGCCAATATATACGCCCGTTTCTACGCAAGATTGATAAATGAGGGCCAATGTCATTACAATGAACTACACTCAGGAAAAATGTGATCAATAACTCATGGCAAAATATTTTTACATTAACATAAGTTTATCAGTTTTCACTTTCACAAGTCAAAGCAATTCATCATTACTCAAGATTTAACAGTTGAAATGATTGTACGGCCTTAATTTAATGCAGCAAAAAAAATAAAAAATTTACAGTGTAGGCTACTAAGATCTTTTCTATTTTTTTTTTCTCAGCCTTTCTCTTGGTTGCTTTTATAAACAGACAACCATTTATTTAACAGTGCCTTTTATAAAAGAGACTGTAATATAACAAAAAATTACCATTATGTAGAATATTTTTGTATTTCACTTTTATTTGTTCCCATGTTCTAGTGTGGTGACTCTGACATTACAATGAACAAAGTAATTATGCAATTATTAAAATACAAAAATATAGGCTAATAAGTGATAAAAACATATAACATGGCCACTTCTAACGGATTTAAATTGTCTGCTACTTTTTGCCAGCCCTCTCTCCTGGCTTTTGCAGACTTTGAGGTGTTCCCTGGCGTTTTGATTAAACATTAAAATTCCGAATAAACTTCGACTATTAGTTCTTGCTCTGCTGAGGAGAAAAACTGAGCCCGCTCTTTGGCCACGCTGAACAGCCAATAGCAGCGTTGCTGATCAATGTTTCTACTATCGATATATATTTCCTTTTAAACCAGCTTTTAAACCAACCAATTATCTCAGATAACTCAATCCAGCGATACTAATCACAGGGCCGTTTGAAGGAATTTGGGGGCCCCAAGCAAAATGGACATGGAGGCCCCCCCGGCCCAAACCCAACTTACCACTTACCACTATCTTGTATTACTTGCATAATTCCACTTCATGATGACTGCCGAGGAGGTTTTGTATTTTGCCGGCAGCAGAGGCGCGTGGTTGACTGACTGCTGTCAGCGACTACCGAGAGGGGCCCCCTTGAGGGGGATCCCGATAACAGTGTCATTGCACTTTACTGCATTGACTATCAAAGGGGCGCTCACACAGTTTGTCGTTGCATTTTATTCTTAACCAGTCGTTGTCTTGGGGCCCCAGGCCAGCTCGGGGCCCCAAGCAATTGCTTGGATAATTTATTGCTTGGATAATTTATAGACATTTCACCTGGTCGTGATGAAATATATAGCTAAGTATCATCAGCAGAAGAGTGGAAACTTATTCCATGTTTTCTTATAATATTACAGAGGGGCAGCATGTGTATTGAAAATAGCAGAGGGCCTAAAACAAACCCTTGCGGGCTGCGGCACTCCATATTTTACTGATGTTAACTCGGATATTTCCCCGTTTCTATAAACAAAATGGTAACATTCAGACAGGTAGGGGAGACTGGGGACAGTTGCAACACTTTTTGCATTTCTCTCAGTTACTCAGAGACTATTTGGACTAGACCAACCAAATTTGTATATATTAAAGGTGGTATCAGTGATTTCAGGCCCAAAAAATAATTATCACATTCATCTAATTTTTCCTAGCGATCCGCTAGCTGCCCGCCCCATAAGCATGCCGTCAAAAAACTGTGTCTCTGTAGGCAGCCTAGGCTCTGAGATCTGCACACAAAAACAATTGGTTTCACCAACCACTCAAAACCAAAACAAATAGTTTTCCAACCAATCACCGACAGGGGGAGGGTGTTGTGAGGTTTTGAGCCAGCTTCTTCTTCAGCTCCGACTTCGCGTGCAGCCGTGCACGAGCACAAAACCTCACAACACCCTCCCCCTGTCGGTGATTGGTCACTTTTTAAAACGAAGTTACTCCTCAATTCTATTAAACCTCCGAAATCGCTGCTCAGCGGTGCTTGTGAACTTAATTTCCCCGACGACTCACACACTCACTCACACACACACACACACACACACACACACAGCTGCATCTCAGCCACCGCAAACACCGTTCATTCTCTTTTCAAATCACATCTTGCACATTTCAAGCAACGCATGTTTTCATCTGGTATCTAAATTGTACTGTCGATTAATAATTTGTTCTGTTTATCATATGATTTAGCAGTTTATTGTCATAAATATCAAAAATCTAAAAGGTGTGCATCATACATGAGACCTGGGTGAACAATGTACAGTTGGTTTTATGACTGTAAGTCATTGTCTTCAAATGCTATTGAAGTTAGAAATGTTTATGCCAATGTCGCATGTAATTTTGAGACGGTCCCTAAATATGCGTGCGACAAAAAAGTCTAAGAATGCGCTTCATGTGTCTTTCACTTATAACGTACCCATGTCTTAATGCCAAAGACCGCACTATATCTTTATATGACATTCCTAATTTAAAGTAAAATGTTATTTCTTCTGTCATCTCCATCTCTGTTGTAGCCCAGTCTATGCCAGTGGTTCCCAATTCCAGTCCTCGTGACCCACTGCTCTGCACATTTTGTATGTCTCCCTTATTTAACACACCTGAACCAGATCATCAGCTCATTAGGAGAGACTCCATGAACTGAACTGAGTGTGTCAGATAAGAGAGACATACAAAATGTAAAAAAAGAAAAATATATCGGTCCCTCAACATATAATATCCCACAAGATATTATGACGTTCCCACGACTTAAATATCACGTTCCCACAAGTTTATATGTTGTGGCCACGACAAAAATAAGTGAACCGAACATGTCCCCTCCCAGTCACCGTACAGATCGGGCTTTGGTCGGACTCGGGCTCATTTAGCTTTTCTCCTTTCATCGTGCCCATAATTTACGTGCAGAGCGCAGGCTACTGTATGAAATATTGTTATATTGATAATATTACAAATATGCAACGCAATATGCGATTACGCGAGTAACGCGACGCGCATGCAATGCTTTATAGGTGACAGTTGACCATGTAGAGCATCAGGGAGAAGTTGGAGCGCGGGGAGTTACTAAAAGTTCCCAATACTTCAGGAAAAGCTGCATTGCAGACGTTTTCGGGCTGGGGCCGGATTAGGACTTGAACACCACGGGCCAGGTCTCGGTTAGGGCTGGGTGTTTTGCCCCGTGCAAGGCTCTAGGCAGTGTGCTAGCTGGAGCCGTTTACCTCCAGTCTTTGTGCTAAGCTAGGCTAGCGGTGGGTGTGTCAAACAGAGTTACGGCACACACGGAGATGAAAAAGTTTTGTATGGACTTATCTAACTCTGGACCCCAAAAGTCGGCATGTTCCTTGAAATAATATAAATATATACAAAACTAAGGGTCTAAACATACACAAGTCTTTCACATCCAACTTTTAAAGCCTTTTTAAATGAAATAATTGATTGTTTTTTGAGGCAAATGGCAACATTTTGATGGAGGACATTATTTCCCTTATTTCAAGAATCAGTGAAGTAATAGCGCTCAGTTTAATGTGGTAGTTCACTATTAGCTAATCAATATTTTTCATACTCACTGAGGACTACTAAGAACTACTATATACAGGTTAATTATTACTATTAATAATGCATAATGTACAATATAATTGTAACCCATTAGTAATGAATCAAGTGTTAATACATCCTTCTAAATGAGTTACTAATAATTTGTATATAATGACTAAAGTGTTACCAAATCCATCAGAAGGAATTACTATTAAATATCTTATGAAAATCTCAAAAGCTTACCATGACTATTATCCAGGGTTTTTCCTACATTGAAATTTTTTTGGCGGCCGCCAAAACGATTTTTTGTCCCGCCAAAGCCTTATTTGATCTGTAATTGGGTTTTGTGAGTGAAGCAGGCTACTGATGGAGTGTCGGAGAGAACGATCACAGCGCCCCACCCCCGCGCGCGCACTCTCAGTCTTCAGTTCTGTCTTTGCTCTCTCTCCCTCGCATCAAAATCAACTGATCCTAAAGGTCGGAAGAACGAATCCATGTTTCACGTGGTGCATTCGGAGAATATTTTTTGCTGAATTAGCGCTGGGTGTGAATTGCAGTCAAAAAAAAGTTGCCTTATCTTCTCTTACAACTTGTGACAAGCATTCATGCAGCTGACATAACTTTAAATAAACGCAAGAGAAAAAAAAAGAAAAAAAAAAGAGTGTTTTGTGTGTGTGTGTGTGTTGACAAATCTTTCGTGATGTCCTAACATCCAGGATTCCCACACAACACGTCCGCTAAAGTCCGATTCGCGACCTAATGACTCCTTTGAGCCGAGGGACGGGACACTGCAGTTCACAAAGTTTCATAATTTGCATGTGCTTTAATGCCGTCGGTTAAACATTTAATTCGCGTGCTGATGCGCTGTTCTAACGCGTGCGTTTCTCAGCGCGTGCATGTGAAGCTCACATGCACTAAAAGCCTGTCTACCAGCGCCTGGATCTTTCGAGTCTTATTGTGCTTATACTGTTAAATACACACAAGGTTTACATAAAGTCGGTTATGTCTAAAGTGAAAGCAAACTTGAGAAAAGTGAGTAAATCTGCTTGTCAAATGCGTGTATATTAGACGCGTCGCGCGCAGCTCTTAAAGAGACAGTAGCAATAGTAAACACGCTGCCGCTTGTCCTTAAAGGGATAGTTCACCCAAAAATAAAAATTATCTCATTATTTACGCACTCTAATGTTGTTCCAAACCTGTATTAATTTCCTTCTAATATTTTTCTAATATTAATATTTTGAAGAATATGGCTAAACAGTTGCTGGTCCCCATTGACTTAGGACCATAGGAGAAAAATATACTATGGTTGTCACTGGGGTACATCAACTGTTTTGTTACCCACATTCTTCCAAATAACTTCTATTTTCAACAGAAGAAAGAAACTTATTCGAGTTTAAAACAACTTGAGAGAGTAAATTATGACAATTTGAATTTTTAGGAGAACTATTCCTTTAATGTTAATAAAACAACAAAATGCAAAGAGAAAATCACTCACTACTATTGACTGATAACTTTAATAGTAGCTTTAATAAGTATCAATGTATAATTTATACATTGAAGTCTATGTTTTGTTTTATTTTCATATTTGTTCATTTAATTACTTTCTTCAATGCTCCTGTTAAATACACCTACTGTAGCTGAAAACATAAAGCACTGTTTATTTAATTTGTATATTAAGTTGTGTATGTGTAATGTGTATCTTTGATCTTAATATTTAATAACAAAGAAAATAATGACAAATATTTTTTTATCTTTGCCTCTGTCTGCCATTTTTTGTTTGTTTTTTTGTTACCCAAGGCTTTGTTTTTAAAATATGGACATTAGTTTGGCTGTAAGGCTCAGTCACAAAATAGTAAAACCAACATAAAAAAGAATCGTGATAAAATCGTGAATCGTGATTTTCCTGGAAAAAAAAAAGCGTGATATGATATTTTTGGCATATCGCCCACCCTGATGGCCCCCCAAAAAAATAAAATAAAAAGAATGAACAACCAAATATTAACAACGAGGAACAAAAGAAACAAACATCAAGGTATAGATATAAAATAAGTTGTAATCACTTTCTTTTACTATCTAGCCTGACAGTGATCATTTTTTTCATGAATAAATAGGATAAGAAAAAAATCACAAACTGTTTCTTTCTATTTATTTTAAATTTAACATTTATTGGGTACTACGGTACTCTTTGCTGTGTGTGGATGACCATGTCGGTCAGCCACCACCGAAGACCAATTTTGACCCAGGAAGGGAGGTATGAAAATCAGAGTTTCTTGTTAATAGTAGTTACTAGAATGTTAATAGTGCATTACTCATTTGTTCCTGTGTAGTTATTCATTAATGAAGGAACAGTATTCTAAAGTGTTACCATAAAAACAATTTATGTATTTATGTTTCACTACAATAAAACCAAATTAATGTGATTTTCATCAAAACAAAGAGTTTGAGAAAAGAACAGATACACATTGTTACTTAAACACACACACACGCGTGCACTCTCTCTCTCTCTCTCTCTCTCTCTCTCTCTCTCTCTCACACACACACACACACACACACACACACTGTTCATACTGACTACATGAGGATTTAGAGGGTTTTTTTTTTCCAATTGCTAACAAGCATTGTTCAAAACTGAAGCCACATTTTCAAAACTCTTCACACATTCTGCATTATCAAGATGAATCTTGGCCAAACAGTGAATCTCACCTCCAAAACTCACTCAGAACAACAAAACACTTTGTATACGTCTCAAAATAAACTTGTTAGTGATGGGCGATACTGCAAATTTCGGTATCGATCCGATACCAAGTAAATACAGGGCCAGCATCGCCGATATTGATACCGATACCAATCATTTTTCATTTTAAAAGCATGCACTTGAACTTGTATGCACTTTCCTGTGCTAGAGCAGTGTGTCATGATTTATGAGGTGACTGCATCATTAATATGCTAAATCTGAATACGTTTTCATGACTACTAAATATTTTGTGATTTGTGCTCTCAACTCGCCTGTAATTAGTCAGTGACTTTTACAAAACTACCCAAATTATAGTACTAGCCTACTACTAGCCTACTAGTACTAGCCTACTGTTCAAAAGTTTGGGGTCTGTAAGATTTTTAATTCTCTTCTGCATTTATGTGATCAAAAATACAGTAAAAACTGTAATATTACAATTTAACATAGGCTATCTGTTTTCTATGCCATAGTAAACTGTAATTTATTCATGTGATCAAAGCTGAATTTTCGCCATCATTACTCCAGTCATGATGATATTTCATTTTAATATGCTGATTTGCTGCTCAGGAAACATTTCTTATTATTATCAATGTTGAAAACAGTTTCATATATTTGTGGAAACCATGATACATTTTATGCAGAATTATTTGATGAACAAAGTTGAAAGAACAATTTAGATTAACAGTGTAAAACTGTCACTTTTGATCAATTTAATGCATCGATCCTTGTTGAATAAAAATATTAATTTCATTAAAAAAATCTTACTGACGTCAACATTTTGAACCGTTACACTTTTGGTTTGTTTATTGTGAAATAACTCTGGATTGTTTCTCTGTCATCTAAGCAAGGCTTCGTTTCCCAAACGCACTGGGTCTGTGAGCTCAGCGAAGCACCAGCATCCAACGCTCTCTGTGATTGATTGGTTTTATCTTGTATCCAGATGACTAGGAGAAAAAGTTCTAACAATTATTCGCTAACATTCGCTTAGAAGCTTATTTTACGCACTGAATTGCGTGCTAAATTAATAAAAAATTACTGGTAAAAAAACACACATTTGGATCGATATTTTTATGTGAGGATCGATCCTTTTCGGTACCACGTCAGTATCAATTGGAAAAAAACTAATGCACACATTTATTCTGATGTGTTATTTCAGCAGCAGAAGTTCAGCTATATTAATGAAAATTAAAATAAGAGTCTCTGTAACATCTCACTGTTACTGATTTATCAGCTCAAAGTATTCTGGGTAAAATCTCTCTACAGTCTATTCTGAAACATCAACACAGTTTCACTGATGATCCAAACCAACTAACCCAAAACCCAGGATAGAGCGTCTGAGTGAATGTGGTCTGGACTGTGTGGATGAGGCTCATTGTGTCAGAGACGCTGTAGAAGGACAGAGTTCCTGCACTGTGATCCACATACACTCCTATTCTTCTGCTGATGGACTTTACAGGGAGATCAGTCTCTATGTCATTGTGCCAGAATGAGTAACTGGAGGAAGAGCAGGACAAACTCCAGGACTGATCATTATATCCAAATCCACACTCATTACCCCGTCCCTTCCTGCTGATGCTCTTATATGACACTGATATATACACACATCCACTCCACTCAATCTCCCAGTAACAGCGTCCACACACACTCTCTCTACACAACACCTGAGACCACTGATCAAATCTGTCTGGATGATCAGGATACGACTGTTGTGTGTTAGTGTGAGTAATCACTCTGTTCCTCTCAGACAGACTGAGGTATTCATTCACTGTGTTCAGATCCAGAGTCAGCTGATGGGAATCTGATGGAGAGAAAACACATCAGAATCAGGAATTATGAATCTGTCTGATCTTTTAATGTATCTGAACAATGTATCATCAGTGTCTCAGTACAGCTGATCAGATATCCTGTGCAAATCATCATTTACATGATTAATTATAAAACTCTTCTATCATGTTTATTTCTCCTTCTACAGGAAGAACATGAACACATTCAGTGAGTTTTTCTGCTTGTTTCTCAGTGACTTACATTGTAGGAAGTCGTTCCTGGTCTTGGGATTCATGTTGGTGAATGTGACTGTGGAAATAAACAGACATGAACAGTGTGAAGAGAAATGACAAGATAAAATACATCAATTTCAATATATATACATAAGTATTTATTACTTCTAAACCATCAAGGGATGTTTGTGGCTGTTCTGTAGAGTTGATGCACTTGAATTAAAGATGAACTGTGATTTATAAAGTGGGATGCGTTTAGGACAATTATTTGTGTGCATGTTTTATAAATCATAGGAACATTTCAGAAACTGTTGTACGTTCATATTTCGGATCATTCTCCGCACGTCTGTATAAACGAGGCGCAGGACTTTACCTCTATCAGAGATCTTCTTGATCTCCTCTTTGCAGAAATCCTCCAGTTTGTCTCTCAGCTGACGGACAGATTCTCTCACGCCATCAAAAGAGGAGAGAGAACTGAAGGAAACGTCGGGTTCGTCTGTAGATTCAGGAGGTGCTGAGAGAGACTGGAAACTCTACAGAAAACAGAAATCAAAACTCATCATCTCCACACTTCAGCCAATAACCTGCACTATATCAGATCTGAGCGGCTCTTGTTGACTTCACTTCTCTTCAGTGACTCGCTTCAATCCAGCACTTTCACACAATCAGCACATTCTTCTCATATTCATCATTTAATGCTTCAAACTCTAGTATTTCACACTTACACTCCTTGTGAAAAAGAAAGTACCGTACTTGTAACAGAAATAATATACTTTAAAAATATATAAGTGCAGATTGGCTGTAATGTTTTCAGAAACTTAATTGCATGTTATTTGCAGTTAAATGAATGTGGTTTAGTTTAATGTTGTTATTAAATGTAAATAGCTGAGCTTTAGAGTGTTTTTTTGCCCTGCTTAAGTTAGTCTCATTCTGCTCTCATGAAATGTTTCTCTGTGAGTCTCTTGCTCAAGTCCACTATGATCCAGTTCTTCTAGATCTCTGTTACCTGCAGGAACTGGATGTGATGGTGTGTGTGTGAAAGCTGCTCCAGCTCAGCGTCTCTCCTCCTCAGATCATTGATCTCCTGCTCCAGTCGCTCCAGTCGTCCTTCAGCTCGACTCACTGCAGTCTTTTCCTGATCTCTGATCAACTGTGTGACCTCAGAGCGGCTTCTCTCAATGGAGCGGATGATCTCAGTGAAGATCTTCTCACTGTCCTCCACTGCTGTGTGTGCAGAGCGCTGTTACACACACATCACAATCACACAGTGAGTTCAGTGAGTCCAAACTGAGACGTCTCACACTTCTCTTCTTCTCCAGACTCACCTTATGAGACTCCACAGCCTCTCTCAGCTGATGAAGATCTTTCTGTCTCTGCTGGATTCTCTGACGGATCTTCATCTGCGTCTCCTTCAGCTGTTTCTGGAGGACAAACCAATAACAGAGAATGACACATAAAACTACTGTCACACAATAAGGGTTAAAGATCTAGCATGACGAGTTTATACTGTAGGTTCAAACCACAGATCAGTGAAGTTTGATGTTATTGACGTCATCATCTTTGATTTGGGCTCTGCGTACATGAGTTGATCAATGATTTGATTTGTGAATCAAAATTGGTCCTTTACAAAAAGAAGTACTTTTAAAAGAAGCATTCCTTTAAAAAAGTATATGAATAATATACTTTAAAAGAATATACTTAAGTGTGAACTGAATGTAATGTTTACAGACACGTAGTTGCATGTTAATTGCCATTAAATTAACATCTATTATATTTATATTTAAAGCAATTAGCTGAACTTATTAGTGATTTCTAAGTACTTCTTCAAATGTTATTTCATAATTCTATTCTTTTTAAAAAATAGTTAAAGTGTACTGTCATCTGTACAGACAAGCATTTATGATAAACTAAAATATACTGTAATAATGAAGTTGTACATTAAAAACATATTAACTTTAAATATATCGAATAACACACTAACGCTTATAATCAGGTACTTTGGTATGTCAATCAACACATCAAAATAAGTGCACTTCTTTATAGCGTGACAAAAGAGTCACATTGAAATATTAAATTAATATTAAATATTATTTAATATTAAATATTAAAATGCACTTTAAAGTAAAACTTTTAATTTGACATTCTTTCATATTGTATTTATTAAGTGAAACCGTCATGAACATTTACTCTCTTTAAGTGCACTTAAATGGCCTTTTATTTCATTAATATAATATTTTCTGCATGTACAGTTTTTATTTTAAATATACTTTTAATTTGAAGTACACTACAAGTGCATGTTAATACAATAAATCACACTTATTTTTTTAAACTACTAGTGGTTAAGATTAATTTTATGTTTTTTATCCTTTTTGGAGCTTGAAACTTTTGTACCCCTTTGACTTTCAATGTATAGAGTAAAATAGACATTCTTCAAAATATCATCTTTACAATCTACAGAAGAAAGTGAGTCAAACCGGTTTGGAACAACATGAGTAAATGAGTGAGTAAATGAAGACACTTTCATTTCTGCGTGATCAATCCCTCTCAGTTCATACCTGTTTCTCTGTCCTCTGTGCTGCAGTTGATACAGTTTTGTGGTTTTTATGTTCATACTCTTTACACCGCAAACAAATGCATTCTTGATCAGTGACACAGAACATTTCTAGCTCTTTATCATGTTTACGGCAGATCATGTCCTGCAGTCGTCCAGTGGCATCAATCACTTTGTGTGGTTTACGAGAGTGATATTCCTCATGACGGTCTAAATGAGTTTGACAGTAAGATTCCTGACACACCAGACAGGACTTGACGGCTTTGTATTTTCTTCCAGTACAGACGTCACACTGCACGTCTCCAGTTCCAGCGTAACAGTCAGCAGGAAGTTTAGTCTTCTTCAGTTTCTCCACCAGTTCAGCCAGAATGGTGTTTTTAGCTAAAGCAGGTCTTGGACTGAAGGTCTGTCTGCACTGAGGGCAGCTGTAGACTCTCTTCTCATCCTCCTGATCCCAGCAGTCTGTAATACAGATCTTACAGTAACTGTGTCCACAGAGGATAGTCACTGGTTCATTCAGGAGATCCAGACACACTGGACATGTGAACTCATTCTGATCCACTGAAATTCTGGCTTCTGCCATTTTACTGCATGAATACAGAGAGACACAAACACACAACAGCTTAACAACACTTCAGTTTCTGTTTCCCTGAACTGAGGAGCTGAAATAGTTTCCTGGTTGTGTTTGAGTGACGTGTGTAAAATAGGCGTGTCTATGAAGCAGCTTCCTCATTCACACACACACTTTACTGCTGTGTTTACTGTATGTGTCCTTCAAGTGGAGTTGAAAATATCATAATTACGAGTTCTGAGCTCATGAATGACAGAGTGAAGATTTAGGCTACTCACGAATGCATGTGTCTGATATACTGTGTCAAAGTAATGTCAATATGTCAAAACGTACAGTTCTAAGATAATACAGATCATGCTAGCTAACATCATGTATTCATTTAGGCATAAACAATGAGCTCATTAACCCTATCCCCACCAGAGTCTTTAAAAGTTTTTTTATTTTATTTTTTTAATAATCATTTTCACAAAACTTTCATGGCCCCCAGAATATTTTGTTGAATGAATATCTGAACATACAATAAGCAATAAGGTACGAGAGGCTGTGCTGTATCGTGAATAAGTAATTATCTCGCTTCGCGTTGTGCCTAACAACGCCCTTCAGCCGTTACTTATTCACGATACAGCACTTGCCTCGAGTACCTTATTGCTTTTATAAAACGGTTACCACACAATATTAAAGTAAAAAAAAAAAATGTATTAGTGCAACTTTCATGAAGTTAAATCAATAAAAGCATTCCTTCCGCTAGAAAGAAATAGTCCCTGACCGTGAACAACAACGTTCCAATGTGTAATATGCATCCCAGCAAACACATACGTTGTGGCAACGTCTGTGGCACCTTGCATTTCTGCTCTGGCAACGTCGCTGTCCTGTCTACGTGCTCGCAACATTGTAACAACGTAGAATTGTAAGACGGGACAGGGCTGTAGCAACGTTGTTGCGCAACATTCAGCAACTGAGAGACGACGTTCTGGCAATATTTTGTTAGATAATTATATACTTTTTTATCGTTTATTGTTTATCTATATTATTATTTAATGGGGCTATCAACACCTGCAAGTGTACACTTTGAAGAGTAAAAATGACAGAAGGTTTCGTTAATTCAACTTTATTAAAACTGCATATGGTAATCAAATTGCACTTCCAAAAGTAATACATTTGTGAAAAAAGAAAAAAACTAAATAAACGAATATACAAATTTATTTTAAGTATAATAAATAAAACATAAAAAGCAAAGGCAGATCATAACATTTAATGAACAAAACCGGGTCTGAATGGCAGACAGTAGCCGAAAGCCGGACGATATAGAGGAGCAAAGAAACGAATGAGACTAAATAGCGGAAAAATCTAATGAAAAACTAAACAGGCTACATTAATCACATTAGAAATTAAAGTTGTAGGTTGTGTTTGATAGCTGAGGTAGGCTAAATTAAACGCAATCACGTATCCTTGCCTGATGAAGAACGAGACAACACAATGAGCCCAACAGGTGGTTGGAATTTAAAATGCTGATTTTCCCGCTTCAGGGCAGTGACGAGTACATTATGTAGTCCAGTGGTTGTCAAGACCATATCATATATAAAGGCTAGATGTCTCGTGCGCGCTGCTGGCCAATGGAGGTCGACGTCCGCACGTAGCGGCCATCTTGCCACAGTGTGCTCGCTCACTCGTTTAATGGTACATGTACTTTTAAATAACCATAACTTGCTCAATTTTCTACCGATTTTCAAACGGTTTGGTTTGTTATAAACGTCAGAGATGTAGTTATGACACTGCATACATACACTGCATACATATGATAATTATAACATACATGTTCAAGCATTCTGAATTATAGCCACGTTAATAACGTTTGTAAGAAACCAAACCGTTTGTAAATCCGTCAAGATTTCAGCGTGATATGAGGATTTGTGTGCATGCTGATCACTCACCTTAATGCACAGCTTCACTGTGACAAGATGGCCGAACAGTGATGCCGGAAGTGACTGCGCCATAAGACATCTAGCGTTTATATATGATATCTATGGTCAAGACACCCTAGGCACAACCTTAAGCAATGGCCCTGAACGGTGGTTCAATGTCAACATTGTGACAACGCTGTAACAACCTTCACCACACAACGTAGTTATAGCAACCTTTTGGCCATGTTGTTAAAACGCTGTTAGAAGGTTGGGTACGTTTCGCCAACGTTCTGTGTTTGCTGGGATGAAAGCTCAAATAAAAACAACAAACCGTTCTCAAACTTTGTCTCATTCTTTTTATTTTTTACAACACAATATTTGTGAAATTTCCTCACACAAATAGGCAAAAGAAAACTTTTTTTTTTTTTTATTCCGTTATTTTCTCTCTGCACTAAACTAAATCTTTACATAGCCTAAATTAAAACACAAGGGCACATATTTTGATAGATAACAGCTAGGTCTTTAATCTATTTTATTAATGTTATTAATTTAGTTGCTAAAATGCTGCCTAACAAGAGATACTTTTTTATTGTTGTTTATTTAAATTTATTTGAACATCTCCGTTTATTGTGCACGCATTAAATATTTGTCTCATTTCAATCGGCTCCACTGTGGAGATATTTAACGCGGTTCTCTTTAGTTGGGGCTCAGCACTGTCAGCAGTGTTTTCTGTTGCAGCAAGAATGTCGCTCCAGTGCTTTCTTTGTTTTAAGTTTGGCCTCCAGTAGCTCTGTAGTGAACTTTCACACTTATGCCCACTCACAGACATAATTTCCCCCGATTCGAGAACAGCATCAGACAATCTCTGACACCATGGCCCTGCGAAGGCAGTGATTTGTGTAAACCTTGGAGGTGCTGCTGCTTTACAAATTCTCGGCAACGTTGTTGCGAGGTAGTTCACACCCATAGGCTCTCTTGTGTACCTGCAACAGTCAAAAACGAGAAAAAACTTTAACACAACAAGATTTAACACAAATTATAAATAGCTAATATGATTTATGTGCCGCTGCGTGACCTATGTACCAAACACATTTAGAGAGGTTTTGCTTTTTGGGGTGAAGGTGAAGGATTCAAATTTAAGAATATGTTTTCAGATATGCTTCCTTACATAACATCACGGTGAAGAATACTGATTTTAGCATTTGAGGTTTTAATTTAGATAGTATATAAACTGAGAAAGTGATTATTGAGTTTGCAGCAAGATATTCCTGCCCGACCTGTTTTTCCTTCGTAAGTTAAATAAGTCAGATCACGGAGACGCTAACCTATTATCTTTAATGGCTCTTGGAGCAAGAACCACAGTCCAGACGTTGAATCGTTTGGCTGATTGGATTAGCACATATGCATTTGAGTGGTTATGCTGATTGGATTGAGACTGCCGGTCTGTGGCGGGTTCCTTAACCTGTATACTCATTTACATGCTTTGTTTGAATTTGTCTCCACCCCCAAAAGTCCCTCCTCCTAAGACCTCTCCATTTTTCAGATAATTTCCTCATTACTTTCAGTCTACAACTCTCTACCCCTGCACCTCCAACCCCACCACCAGTCACTTTCAGGCAAAACCTGCGCTCACTTTCTCCCTCCCATCTTTCCTCTGCCGTGTCATCTTCTCTTCCCCCACCCTCACAATTCTCATCTATGGATGTGAATACCGCAACGGACACCTTATGCTCCACTCTAACCTCTTATCTAGACAATATCTGCCCTCTCTCCTCCAGGCCAGCACGCGCTACTCCCTCCAACCCCTGGTTATCTGAGGTTCTTCGTGAACACCGGACCGAACTCAGGGCAGCGGAGAGGAAATGGCACAAATCAAAAGACACATCTGACCTGAGTATATATAAATCTCTCCTCTCTTCCTTTTCTGTTGATGTTCATGCTGCAAAATCTTCATACTTCCACAACAAGATCAACAGCTCCTCCAACACACGTTCACTCTTCAAGACATTCAACTCTCTCCTCTGTCCACCTCCACCACCACCCACCTCCTCTTTAACTGCTGACGATTTTGCAAACTTCTTCACCAACAAAACAACAACCATCAGCAGTCAGTTCTCAGCTCCACACACACAGGAACCCAGTCTGACCCCTTCCACAGCCAATATCCCTCTGTCCTCCTTTTCTCCGCTAACCGAGGAAGAAGTATCTACACTTCTCCTCTCCAGTCATCCTACCACCTGCCCTCTAGACCCTATCCCCTCACACCATCTACAAGCCATCTCTCCCACACTTCTACCAGCTCTCACACACATAATCAACTCATCCCTACATACTGGCACTTTCCCTACAGCATTCAAGCAGGCTCGGGTTACTCCACTGCTTAAAAAACCAACACTAAACACATCATCTGTAGAGAATTACAGACCTATCTCTCTCCTACCATTCATTGCGAAAACACTTGAAAGAGCTGTTTTCAACCAAGTAACATCCTTCTTGTCTCTAAACAACCAGCTGGATGTCAACCAATCTGGCTTCAAGAAAGGGCATTCAACTGAGACTGCATTACTGTCGGTCACAGAAGCCCTACGGATCACAAAAGCTGCTTCCAAATCTTCAGTCCTCATTCTCCTGGATCTGTCTGCTGCCTTCGACACTGTGAATCATCAGATCCTTATGTCCAGCCTCTCATCACTGGGCATCACAGGAACTTCACTCCACTGGTTCGAGTCCTATCTCACAGGTAGGTCCTTCAGGGTCACATGGAGAGGCAAGGTATCCAGAGCACATCAACTGACCACAGGGGTTCCTCAGGGTTCAGTTCTTGGACCCTTGCTCTTCTCCATCTACACCACATCACTGGGAAACATCATACAGGCACACGGTTTCTCCTACCACTGCTATGCTAATGACACACAGCTCTTCCTCTCATTTCAACCAGATGATCCCACAGTAGCTGCACGGATCTCAAGCTGTCTGGCGGACATCTCGACATGGATGAAGGAACATCACCTGCAGCTCAACCTGGCAAAGACTGAGCTTCTCGTCCTCCCTGCCAATCCATCCCTACAGCACAACTTCACTATCCATCTAGAATCATCATCATCAATCACTCCATCAAGGTCGGTCAGAAATCTTGGAGTAACGTTTGATGACCAGCTGACCTTCACAGATCACATTTCAAAGACAGCTCGATCATGCAGGTTTGCACTGCACAACATCAGGAAGATCAGGCCTTTCCTAACTGAGCATGCAACACAACTTCTCGTCCAGGCCCTGGTCATTTCTAGGCTTGACTACTGCAATGCTCTTCTGGCTGGACTTCCATCATGTGCAACCAAACCTCTACAAATGATTCAGAACGCTGCAGCTCGTCTTGTCTTCAACGAGCCCAAAAGGGCCCACGTCACTCCTCTGTTCATCACTTTGCACTGGCTACCTCTCGCTGCTCGCATCAAGTTCAAGGCATTGACGCTTGCTTACATATCTATCACAGGCTCAGCTCCCTCCTACTTTCACTCGCTCCTACGAGTCTACATCCCTACCAGAAGCCTACGATCGGTCAAAGAGCGTCGTCTCGTGGTTCCATCACAGAGAGTCACAAAATCACTTTCCAGAACATTCTCATTCACAGTTCCTTGCTGGTGGAATGCTCTCCCCACCCTCATCCGGAATGCAGAATCCCTGACAACATTCAAAAGACAGCTGAAAGCGTATCTCTTCCGTGAGCACTTAACCTCATAAAAAAAATAAAAAAAATCTTCCCTTTCCCTTTAAAACCTCACTTATCGGGCTTATGCTACTCTGAATAATGCCTGAACTTCGTATTTTGAGCACTTTTCGCGTTGTTTTTGCCTCTTCACGATGACTCGCTTAATTTAGTCCTAATTTGTAAGTCGCTTTGGATAAAAGCGTCTGCTAAATGACTAAATGTAAATGTAAATAATGACAGTTGTTTTTTCAATGTTGAAACTACGTTGAAATAATGTTTAATGCTAAATGGTTGAAAAAGGGTAATAAAAACACTTATAAATCAACTTTGATTTTTTTTACAAGATCTATATGTTGAATCACTTAATGTATGTACAGAATAAATAATTTCTGCCTTTTAAATTATTATTAAGATCATTATCATTATTTTATTATCATTTTACATTTTTATCATGAAACAGCAATACATTTTATTATCAACAGCAATAAAACATTGCGCTGCCTTAGCACACTGAAACAATTCCTATTGGTTATTTAACCTTATTTGCTTTGATCATGATTGGTTAATCTGTCTGTCATTCATGAAACTGGCCAATGAAACTGTGCGCGCCATTTTAAGTTTGAAAATATGACCGTTATCCTGAGCGTCTTTCTGATCGAGGTCATTCCTGTCCATTCAGAGTAATATCGCTAGATTTGAAGCGAGACTGGCCAAGGGAAAGAGCACGAAAGAAAGTGGTCTGCGAGGGCGCGGGATCAAGGTAAGTCTGATCTCACAAATATACGCAAGGTCATGAGTTAAATTCATTATGTCAGTGCTTTGAGAATTGTAATTGCACAGTTTGTTGAATGAATTTATTAACTAGATATTCAGGGAATGCTTTTCCACATTTGTGTCGCGGAGGCCTACTTTTACAGATGTCGATTGAGGCCTAACGTTACGCGTGCCGCTTCAGTGTTGTTTTGTGCTTTTGCGGTTGCTACGTCGATTTTCAGGGAGAAGACATTATACGTGTGCACACAGATAAAAAAATTCAGGAAACAAAACTGTAACGTTACATAAGCTAATTTTTCCGTTTAACAGTCGTCGTCATTACTGTCCATTCACGGTAATATCGCAAGATTGGAAGCGAGACTGGCCAAGGGAAAGAGCATGAAAGAGATGGGCGATATGAAAAACAGTATCCAATCAAGTTGTTTTTTGTTTTGTTTTTTAATATGATTCACAATATTATCACGGTTCTATTTCATGTTAGTTTTACTGTTTTGCAAGTTGTCTGAGCAAATAATAGTTTAATTAGACTAATGTTGGGCGATATGCTATCATATCTATGGTCAGAATTATATCATCTTTAAATCAGAGGCAGTGGTAAATTCCAGAAAATAGCCTATGCTATTTAAAAGTGAAATAACTGAACCTACACTGATAAAATTTTACAAGAAATTTACAAATGGCATTTAGAGGCTTCTGCATCTGAACTCATATATATATACAGTATATATATGTGTTTCCCACAGGATTTGTGTTCAGACGAGTTTTGATTCTTCAGATGTGAACTGTCACATACTGTAATGTAACTGAATGCCCAATAAAGCTGTTCACATTATATTTTCTGTTGTGATACATAAAACAAGTATAAATAGTAAACACGACCCATTAATATAGGCTACATTGTGTTAACCAGGAATCACTCTTACTATACTCAAATCCTGATTTATAGGCTATAATTGTGGCATTGTCTGATTAAATAAATATACATCTAACTCACACTAAAAAGCAACTGTGTGGTGGTTTTGGCTATTACCGTTTTATCTCATTCAGCACACTTTCTGCGTCTGAGTAACAAACTATGAGCATATTAACAGACGAGTTATGTTCATATTTAAAAGTCTGCATTACATCTAACTGAAAGTGCGGCTCACTGCACAGAGTATGTGCCTTTTGTAGAATTTTAAACCTACATGTATTTTTATAATAGCAGTAACTGTAAAGGGATTAGTTATTGTAAATAAAATAAGCTAATAAAATACTGTAAGCAAATTAGTCCTAATTACTAAGTTAATGTGTGTTTCTCATAGCAATTAAAATGTGCTTTTAATTTTGTGATTTTAATGCTTTAAAGAGCAATTTTAGATTGTAATGTTCTGCTATCTGTTCTGCTAACTATAAAAGGTACAGCTGTCATAAAACCAGAGACAAAGGCTGCATGGCTATAGTGAGAGAGTCAGTGGTAATATCATTGCATTCCTATTGGTCAGTGTTAGAGGAGCTCAGCTTAGCCTGACAGTTAGCCTGCCCTGGATCAGGTTAGTTTTCCAGCAAGTTCCCACAGTGACTGAGCTATGACTAACCGAAATAAGCCTGGCCTATCTGATAAACTTGTTTTATGAAACAGGCCAGTCAGAAGTTACAGAGAATACATAAGATAGATATAGAACACATAAGTTAATTTATGATTTGCTGTCTTTCTGAACCAAAGAACTAAATGTGATCATATTTTTTCATTGCATCACACAGCATCAAATCGAATTCGGATCGCACTGCATCGTAATCTACCTGAGGGAAGACATCATTTACTTCTAGTGTTTTCTTAAACATGGATTTCATTATTGAAGCACAAATCCAGGCACCAAAAGCAGCCCACACCAAGTTCGCTTTAATTAAAAATATGCATTTTCATTTATTCATCGGCTACATGGCTGCAATAACATTTCGGTTCAAAATTTTGCCATTGTTAAAAAATGTTAAATTGTTAAAATGATGACTGATGGCCTGTGTATGGCTATACTGTTGTGATCCGTTTCAGGCTTTCCATATCATTACATTTAAGAAATGAATTCATTCTAACATTTCAGAAATTGCATTCTCAACAAGAACACCATGGAGATAGACTGCATTTGCTGCACGGGTCAGAAATGAGTCGAACACAGTTCTTATAGTTTCGCGGGAGGGGCAGTGCTCGGTGGCTCCTTTGCGTCACTGATCCCCTGCCCAATAAATCCTGCTCATGAAAATGGTGAAAAACTGTTTAACAGTATAACTCCACCATCAAGTATTATGTAGTTCACAGTCTTTGTAACATGTTTCAACAATGCATTTCTAACATTTATGTGTTTACAGTTCTCAAATTCTCAAAATTTACTTTACACAGACTTTAACAAAACTAGAAGTAATTCAATTTTAATCGACCGGTTTTTACCCTCCCATTCCCACTGTGGGAAAGATTAATCAGCCCAAAATATTATATATATTTTTAGACAATTATCGAAATAGTTTTATCTATGTCCTGTACTTTCTAGTTATGACATTTGTTCATACTTCATACTTCATACTTTTTTTTTTATAGATGGCGTACCATAAAAAATGGCGTACCATAAAAAATGGAAACGGCAAAATGCAGAATTGCTTGCAATGGCGCTTTCTAGTAGTGACTCGGAGGATCATTCTTTTGTTTCTGCCCGGGCTGGTGTTTGTGCAGCCATCAATTCTGAGAACCTTCTGAGAGAAGATTGTGCAGGAAGTACTGCTGACAGTAATCTTGAGAATCTTGATCTGGATGACCAGCAGTACAGCAGTGAAAGTGATGACACTGAAACAGGCTCCTCTTCAGATGAAATCAGTGACTTAACGAGTGATTTGGCGAAATGGGCGGTTCGGAACAAAACAACACAGACATCTGTAGATGAGCTCCTTTCTGTGTTGAGAAAGCACGGACATCGGCTGCCTAAGGATGCCAGAACACTTTTGGGGACGCCTCGCCATGTAGATGCACAGAATTTGTGTGGTGGTCAATATATGTATTTCGGTCTTGAGTCTGGGCTTCTGAAAATATGTTCACAGTACCCAGAGAAAATCATGTCGAGAGAAAATCATGTCCTTCTCAATTTTAACATTGATGGTTTGCCATTGTTCAAATCATCTAATGTCCAGATTTGGCCAATTCTGTGTAGTGTGAAGAGGTTTCAGCCATTTGTTGTTGCTATGTTTTGTGGAAATGGAAAACCCAATTCGATGAGGGATTTCATGAATTTCATGAATTTCTTGAAGAGCTCACTAGGCTTCAGCATGATGGAATTTCATTCAAAGGTGAAACCTTAAATGTCAAGGTCAGTGCTTTCATCTGTGATGCTCCAGCGAGAGCTTTTTTAAAGTGCATAAAGGGGCACAATGCGTACAATAGTTGCGAGCGATGCACTATTGAAGGAAATTACGTGAGCCACTGGTTGGTCTTCAATTACCAACCACAAGAGAAGATTTTGTCGAGAACAGAAGAAGAATTCAGTAGTTTGTCCTACCCTTTCCACCAAAATGGACTCTCACCCCTTGTAGATGCAGGCTTGTCATGCATACAATCTTTTGTCTTGGATTACATGCATCTGGTCTGTCTAGGGGTGGTAAGACGCTTACTCATCTTCTTGAAACAGGGTCCCAGAGTGCAAAATCTGCCAGACAGCCACGTTCTCTTGCTTCTCTTGAAAGATGGAAAGCAACCGAATTCCGGCAATTCTTACTCAGCCCGTTCTCATCCTAGGGCGTCATATATTGACGCTTTTGACATTTCGTCGACATCGAACGCACATGGCACCCTTTAGCGTCAATATGAGACGCAGATAGAAATGGGCCAGAAGGCGCCTCCTAGTGGTCTAACCCTAACCCTACACTAGACCTAAACCTACCCATAACCGAACAAAGCTCTGTGCGTGTCATATTGACGCTAAAGGGTGCCATGTGCGTTCGATGTCGACGAAATGTCAAAAGCGTCAGTATATGACGCCCAAGGATGAGAATGCGTTGTCTTACTCTATACTGGACCTGTTGTTCTTCGTGATGTGTTGCCTGACAGCTTCTACCACCGACCGTTGCCATGTCCATACTGTTGGACGCTGATGATGACACGAGGAAGGCATATACATCCTATGCTGAAGAGCTGCTGATGCACTTTTATAAAACATCTACTAAACTCTACAGCCCTGTCTTTCCGTCGTACAATGTGCATTCTCTTATCCACTTGGCAGAAGACGTTAGACATTTTGGAACGTCTTTAAACGAGATCTGTGCTTTTCCATTCGAAAACCATCTGCACAAACTAAAGAAGAGTGTCAGGAATGCAACAAATCCAATTTCACAGCTTTCCAAGAGAATCACTGAGATGGATAATGCCAAAGTTCATACTATACCAGCACCCCACCGGGCATCTGTGTCTACAAAAACGAAGGACTCCTGTTTTATGGCTGAAGATGGCTTTGCATTTGTCAAGGAAAAGAGATCTGATCAAATGTGTGTGTGTGTGTGTGTGACTTGTTCCACCTTGACAGTTTAGAGAGTTTCTTTGACAGTCCGTGTGATTCCAAGCTCATAAACATAGCCCGTCTAAAGGATGAAAGAAGACCGGGGAAAAGAAAGCTCATTGAGCAGAAGGAACTGAATAAGAAAGTGGTTTGTCTTCCCTATGGGAATGGATTCGTTCTTATACCGATGCTTCATGGCAGTGAAAGACACTAAGAGCTGTCTGGGGACTCCAAATCTGTGTTAAAGACATGGTAATTATTTTTTTCCACACAAATTTTCTGCTTTAAGGGTTGCATCTATATTGGTGTGCAGGGGTCCCCAACCAGCGGATCATGACCCAATACCAGACTGCAACCATGAAAAAGGTTTAGGCTATGTGTGAAGCCATTGGATTATTTGCGCGGTTCCCCTTTAAGAGCCAATGTCAAGATTTACATAGGGCATATTTTTAGAAAACATCAGTTTTGCGCTTTCAGGTTCATTCATTAATAACATGAGTGTGAAAAAAACAAAACATTGCTTATACATTATCTACTGTACTGTATAAAGACATGCATTTATACAGTTAAGGGATGTTCCTACAGACATTACAAACATTCCATCTCAAAAATATTAATGTAATATCACATGTCTGACAGATTTTGAAAACTGAATGGATTATTTTTGCATGTGATGGCTCACAATGAAAGAATGTTTAGAAGTTGTGAAGAGTTTGACAGTTTCACTGAGAATCAGCTCATCAGTTTTGATCAACAAGCCATGTGGATTTAGTTATTGTGCAAATTACAGAAAATTGTACTAACTCTTTTGCACACATGCTAAAACACACGCTTAAATCAATAAACAATTCAAATCTGATATGAACACGAAACTAATTGTTTAAAGATCTGAACCTTTTGTTATTGGAAAAAAAGTCCCATTTGAGCCAAAGCGATTGAGAAAAACTGTAAAATAACCTTTTGATCATTTATTTTAGTTAGTTTTGGAGCATTTCAGTTTGGTTCCAAGTTTTCCAAATGTGTTACTTTACTATACTTGTGCAAAAGCATGTTAGTATTTTCACCCACAAAAAAGAGGTTTTAAGCCAGTTATTTATATATTTTTCTGTAGTGTGTCAGTAGGAAATATCAGTTTACATTTCCAAACATTAATTGTAATAATCCAGTGAGGTTTTTGTATGCACAAGGAGTTTGACAGCAGCCGGTATGATCTGATCTCCCCATCACCGAGTCTGTCTGGGATTACATGAAGAAACAGAAAAAACTGAGACAGACTAAATCCAGAAAACTGCGGCAACGTCTCCAAGACTCTTGAAGAAACCTGATCGATGATGGTGAGATCAGATCATACCGGCTGTTGTCGGACTCAAAACACATGCAATACTGACACACTACAGCAAAAGATATAAGTAACTGGTTTAAAACCATTGTTTTACTAAAATACTAACATGCCTAAGACTTTTGCACAGTACTGTATATAATAAAAGATTTTCATGTACTTTCTGTTAACAACAGGACACTGGAGTTGACAATTGAGTAATGACTGAAGATATATTTTCTTGACACAGTCCAGTCCCCATTCTTCGTAATTGCATTGAATGACAACAGAATTTTCATTTAAAACTGTTCCTGTAAAACATGCCTATATGGTTTGTTCAGTAATACTTTACAATAAGGTTAGTTAACATTAGTTAATGTATTTACTATCATGAACTAACAATGAGCAATACATTTGTTACACAGTATTTATTAATCTTTGTTAATGTTAATAAAAATACAGCTGTTCATTGTTTGTTCATGTTAGTTCACAGTGCATTAACTAATGTTAACAAATACAACCTTTGATTTTAATAACGTATTAGTAAATGTTGAAATTAATATTAACTAAGATTAATAAATGCTGAAGAAGTATTGTTCATTCTTAGTTCATGTTAACTAAGGTAGTGAACTATAATGTTAACTAATGAACCTTATTGTAAAGTGTTACCGTTTGTTCTTATATATTGTATATATGATCTATAGAGTTTATGTAGATTATCTGTTCCTTATTGTGTAATCTTTTTTTTTTTTATCTAAACAAACAAAAGTTGAATCTTACAAAAATATGCACTTCTGTGTATTTTGAATTGTCAGTGCAGGAATATTAGGACTGATGATCTATTATGTAAAGGGCTCCCACATGACATGCAACATTTGTGAATCTCACACCAGCAGTGCAGGATCACTCGAGAGTGGTGATGGTCCCTCAGTTTCAGCTTCATTCAGCTCTGCATTCTGGAGGATCAATAAACATGCAAAACATGAAAGTGAGACACATTGTTACAAAAACATAAAAAAGTATCACTGCAGATAATGTAACAGTTGCCTATTGATGAGTGAGAAGCACAAAGCTGGGGACATTGTATGTACTGTGACCTTAAAAGCCCCCTGGATTTATTTTCTATTATAATTAAGATATACATTATAGTTTTAAGGTTATTTTATAACTCCTTTAGTCTGAATATTTCCTTTTTTCACATCTATACTGAGACATTTGGTACATTAGGACCACATTTACCAGTATGATGTTCTCGTTCAGATTCCATGTCATCACAATTGCTTGGTCTTCATGTGTTTGTCCAAGTTCATCACCTTCATTCCACTTAGCTGTGTCTTCCATATCATCATCTCCAAGGGTTTCAGATATGCTGTTGTGTTGTGGAGGAATCTGATCGGTCAAGTCAATGAATTCACAGCCTCATTGTATATCATGTGAATGCTGTGGACTCTTCGGTTGCTGCACACTTTGAGTCCACAGTTCATCAGTCTCCTCGTCACTTGAGGCGCTTGTGAGTCTTTGGACTGTGCCGGTTCTTTTGGTAACATTTGGTGATGAAAGGAAGCTGTGTGAAGTGCTGTGTGTCTCTACTCCCATGGTCTCTAAAGTCAAACCTGAGGAACATCCTCCATTCCTCTAGTTCTCTGAAGAACATGCAATATAACATTCAATGATTAACTCAGTCATTCAGCTAAATGAATGATATTAATAGCCACTCAGCTAAACTAAACTGCCACTGTATTTAAAAATGAAGCCCAACATACATTTAAATAACTTAAAGTCAAAGTCTTGGTGATTTTACTAACCTTCCTCTTGGTGTCTCTTTTAGATGAAAGTCCGTCATCCAATAAATGTGTGATTGAATCCTCAGAATCACATCCATGCGATAACAGTTTTTCAGCAGGTCTCTCAGTATCACTGTCTAATCCAAGTGTTGAGTGTTCATTACATTCCTCTTTTTCTCCATCAGATAAAGACTCTACGTCTGTGAGACACACCTCCTGTTTAGTGTGAATGTAAAATCTCAACATTTTCAGTTTTGTTTGTTCATACAGATATCCAACAGTGCTATCCAAGGGAATCTGGTTTCTTTTAAAATCACAAACATGAAAAGTGAAGTCTGTTCCTGGACCTTTTGGTGACTGTCCACTTGGGAAAAAAAGGTTCTTTGTCATTTCCATGATTTGTAAAACAGGAAAGTCTTTTTTTCAGCCGTCACATGTCTAGTGCCACCACCATTACTGGTCCTCACTTGTTGGTATCCATTACGGCAGAAATGAAGCCATCCAATTTCAATTCTCCAGGACATCAGGGGTGGGCCGGATAAGGTGAGGTGTAAATATTCATTATATGATAAGAATAAGACCTTTTCATTTGATTGACTGTATTACAGCATAAAAAATGAATGAGAAATTTCCATGATCCAGACTAAAAATAGCACTGAAATTAGTTGTTTGTAATAATTACTATTTAATTTCATTGTAAATATTCTGCTAATATTTTATATTTCAATATAATCCCTGCAGAAATGCACAGTTTGCCATAATTCTGATTTGAATGAGCTTTGATCAGTTTTGAAAGCAGTGGAAAAATCTGCTGCAAATATATAGTGTTTTGCAGAAGGTGAAATATGAATGACAAAATTGTTCGTGGATTTTGGGAAATGTGGTCATTGAATGCATTTTGTGTTTAAGTGTTGCACCCCTGGAAAAGGGGAAAATAGACGTTATAAATAGACGAGAAGACACGGACTCGTTGTTGTCTGTGCGTCAAGCTGTATTTACTTGTGAACTAATTTCTTTCTTTTTCAACACAATATATAATAGAGAATTGAATGTATACATCAATACATTAGTTCACATTAATATGCAGATGAAATTAGCAATGCTTCAATGTATCTTCAATGTATCACAATGTATTACAACAGTCACCATAACTGTAATTTAAATACATTTTTGTACACATTTTTATAACTTCACTTTTATAACTGTGAATTTGTATAAGCACTAAACTGCATTTTTAATATTCAGTCCTTTATCAACTTTTCTATAACTTTGACACAAATAAAATGTAACACTATTTCAGCAGTCAATTACCAATAAACAGATTAACCATGAAATACAAAAAAAAAAAAAACATGGAGTATTTTCCACATAACATTTGCTCATTTGCTCCTAACCATTTCAGTTAATAAATGGTTAACTTTTACATTACAGTTAAACAAGGACATAAGATACATTCAGTTTTGCCCACAATTTCCTCGTGGTTAGCGTGTCAAACACGATAATTAAGCCATCAAACCTTACATTTTTCACATATGTTCAGAGAAATAACCAGCTTTACAACCACTGTATAGTCTTAACTCATGACAGAAATGCAATAATTAATAGTCTATACCTGGAAAAGGAGAAAATAGACGTTATAATAGACGAGAAGACACGGACTCGTTGTTGTCTGTGCGTCAAGCTGTATTTACTTGTGACGCACAACATAGTTTGTGTCAGCTACTGCCTGCAGCCTTTGGTTTCGCCCTAGTGGACATTTCTTGAATTACAATTTATTTTTCTCCAGTTAACCAACAAAACAATAAACTCACATACCATTTTGTTTAGTATTACATAAATCATATTGATCTTTTTAACCACACTACAAAAGCAATGAAAAAATATTCACAGTTTGGCATAGATTTCTGTTTCACTGAATGTGTGAAGAGTTTTGAAGATGAGGGTTCAGTATCGACCGATGCTTGTAGCAATTGAAAAAAAACAACAACAAAAAACTAATGCACACATTTATTCTGATTCTGTTATTTCAGTAGCAGAAGTTCAGCTGAAAATTAAAATAAGAGTCTCTGTAACATCTCACTGTTACTGATTTATCAGCTCAAAGCATTATGGGTAAAATCTCTCTAGAGTCTATTCTCAAACATCAACACAGTTTCACTGATGATTTATAACCAACCCAAAACCCAGGATAGAGCGTCTGAGTGAATGTTGTCTGGACTGTGTGGATGAGGCTCATTGTGTCAGAGACGCTGTAGAAGGACAGAGTTCCTGCACTGTGATCCACATACACTCCTATTCTTCTGCTGATGGACTTTACAGGGAGATCAGTGTGTTTGTTATTGTGCCAGAATGAGTATCTGGAGGAGGAGCAGAACAATCTCCAGGACTGATCATTACGACCAAATCCACACTCATCACCCCATCCCTTCCTCTTGATGCTCTTATATGACACTGATATATCAACACCACTCTTCCCACTCCACTCAATCTCCCAGTAACAGCGTCCACACACACTCTCTCTACACAACACCTGAGGCCACCACTGATCAAATCTGTCTGGATGATCAGGATACGACTGTTGTGTGTTAGTGCCAGTAATCACTCTGTTCCTCTCAGACAGACTGAGGCGTGTATTCACTGTGTTCAGATCCAGAGTCAGCTGATGGGAATCTGATGGAGAGAAAACACATCAGAATCAGGAATTATGAATCTGTCTGATCTTTAAATGTATCTGAACAATGTATCATCAGTGTCTCAGTGCAGCTGATCAGATATCCTGTGCAAATCATCATTTACATGATCAATTATAAAACTCTTCTATCATGTTTATTTCTCCTTCTACAGGAAGAACATGAACACATTCAGTGAGTTTTTCTGCTTGTTTCTCAGTGACTTACATTGTAGGAAGTCGTTCCTTGTCTTGGGATTCATGTTGGTGAATGTGACTGTGGAAATAAACAGACATGAACAGTGTGAAGAGAAATGACAAGATAAAATACATCCATTTCTAAGACGTTTCTAATCTGATATTAGATGATGCAGGACTCATTTCTGAGAACAGAAGAATCTCCAGATGCCTCATATATAAAACACACGTATCGGATTCAATCCTAAATTTCAATGGATTTCAATTTCAATATATACATAAGTATTTATTACTTCTAAACCATCAAGGGATGTTTGTGGCTGTTCTGTAGAGTTGATGCACATGAATTAAAGATGAACTGTGATTTATAAAGTGGGATGCATTTAGGACAATTATTTGTATGTTTTATAAATCATAGGAACATTTCAGAAACTGTTGTACGTTCATATTTCGGATCATTCTCCGCACGTCTGTATAAACGAGGCGCAGGACTTTACCTCTATCAGAGATCTTCTTGAGCTCCTCTTTGCAGAAATCCTCCAGTTTGTCTCTCAGCTGACGGACAGATTCTCTCACGCCATCAAAAGAGGAGAGAGAACTGAAGGAAACGTCGGGTTCGTCTGTAGATTCAGGAGGTGCTGAGAGAGACTGGAAACTCTACAGAAAACAGAAATCAAAACTCATCATCTCCACTTCAGCCAATAACCTGCACTATATCAGATCTGAGCGGCTCTTGTTGACTTCACTTCTCTTCAGTGACTCGCTTCAATCCAGCACTTTCACACAATCAGCACATTCTTCTCATATTCATCATTTAATGCTACAAACTCTAGTATTTCACACTTACACTCCTTGTGAAAAAGAAAGTACCGTACTTGTAACAGAAATAAAATACTTTAAAAATATATAAGTGCAGATTGGCTGTAATGTTTTCAGAAACTTAATTGCATGTTATTTGCAGTTAAATGAATGTGGTTTAGTTTAATGTTTTTATTAAATGCAAATAGCTGAGCTTTAGAGTGTTTTTTTGCCCTGCTTAAGTTAGTCTCATTCTGCTCTCATGAAATGTTTCTCTGTGAGTCTCTTGCTCAAGTCCACTATGATCCAGTTCTTCTAGATCTCTGTTACCTGCAGGAACTGGATGTGATGGTGTGTGTGTGAAAGCTGCTCCAGCTCAGCATCTCTCCTCCTCAGATCATTGATCTCCTGCTCCAGTCGCTCCAGTCGTCCTTCAGCTCGACTCACTGCAGTCTTTTCCTGATCTCTGATCCGCTGTGTCGCCTCAGAGCGGCTTCTCTCAATGGAGCGGATGATCTCAGTGAAGATCCTCTCACTGTCCTCCACTGCTGTCTGTGCAGAGCGCTGTTACACACACATCACAATCACACAGTGGCTTCAGCACGACTGACAGAGTCCAAACTGAGACGTCTCACACTTCTCTTCTTCTCCAGACTCACCTTATGAGACTTCACAGCCTCTCTCAGCTGATGAAGATCTTTCTGTCTCTGCTGGATTCTCTGACGGATCTTCATCTGCGTCTCCTTCAGCTGTTTCTGGAGGACAAACCAATAACAGCAAATGACACATAAAACTACTGTCACACAATAAGGGTTAAAGATCTAGCATGGCAAGTTTATACTGTAGGTTCAAACCACAGATCAGTGAAGTTTGATGTTTTTGACGTCATCATCTTTGATTTGGGCTCAGCGTACATGAGTTGATCAATGATTTGATTTGTGAATCAAAATTGGTCCTTTAAAAAAATAAATACTCTCAAAAGTAGCATTCCTTTAAAAAAGTATATATATACCTAAAAATAGTCCCCAGCTCGGTAACTACTTCCAACGTGACCGGGACTAAGTTTGTCTAACCTATTAGACCTATTTTCAGGCACTGCGTCATATCACTACGCCTGCTGCACCCATGGTACGGCCGCACAGTTCCTTGATTATTACGCCGGAATGAGAGTAGTTCCTAGCCGTATAGGCTTAGAAAATCGCAACTTTTCATTTTCCGTCGATCTTAGTACACGTGTACACGATCTTAGTAAAAGTGGTACCGTCAGACCCGGAGTTCGGCTGAATGGATTCTAAAACGGTAAAACTCATCTGTTTAACTCTGGGGGAGTTGTAAAATGAGCATATTTCCGAAAAAAGTGGAGTATCCCTTTAAGAGAGAGAGTATTGTATTCGTTATACACCAGTGGACTGTGATACTCAGGCATACAGTGTATCACAGAGAATATTGCACCCTGAGTAATGTAGAGCAGTGAGGTGGTTTTTATCACCAGCTCTGAGAACCTCAGTTATTGAATTTTGTTTCTTTTCTTTTCTGTTTCTTTTGTGATCATTTAAACCAAACTATTCCTTGTCAATTAAATTGATAAACAACATTGGAAAATAAGTCATTTTTCTTTATTTCACATCACATGAATAAACTTAAAGTAAATAGAACCCCCTTATGTGTTCCTGGTGGTAAATTTAAATCCCCGGTCACACATTTTGGTACCAGGAGTGGGGTTGTTTATTTGATCTGATTAGTTTTTTTGTCGAGCGGTATAGTTGGGTTAGACAATACGGCAGTGGTGAATATTTTGCAGAGACTGAGGACGTCTGGAGTGTGGAGGATCGCTGTTGCGGACGAGGTGGCCAGCGTTGGACTGATCGTGTTTCCAGTGTGTCAGGCATGACGGCTGTTGAGGAGACTGGTCCAGCTTGACAGGGTTCCTGTTGTCGACGTGTTAGCTCCCAGGATTCCACGGCTGCATCCGGAACTGTGCACCAGCACAAGGGTGTGTTTGAGCTACCAAAAAACACTGCAAAGGTCGAAGATTGCGCCAGAAACATTTATTGTGAACTGAGTTGAGTTAATTCTGAGTGGATGCTATTTGACCTGCTTGTGTAAAAAAAAAAAAAAAAGTCTGACTCTGAAGAAATGCCTGAAGAGGAGATGCTCGTCCCTGTCGTTGGGGCTGTGGGACATGACGTCATAGAGCAATTGAGGGGTCAGATTCAAGAGTTAAGTGATTGGAGGAATGATACTCTGGCCAGTAGGGCTGTTGGGGGAGGTAATTCGACCCTCTCCTACATTAATGTTCCTCGTGAACGCCAGGTTCAACCTTTTAGCGGGGAGTATAACAAAGATGGACGGTCTGTAGAGGAGTTTATTGAGGAAGTGGAAAGGGTCCTACGGGCCAGAGACCAGACACAAGATGAACAGCTTGACTTTATCATCTCTCTTTTGAGAGGGCCTGCACTGGAAGAGGTGCGGTTATGTGTTGGAAACCAGTCCAGACAGGCCAGTGATTTGTTTACTTTCCTGCAGGAGGCGTTCGGGGAACGGCGTAGCGGGACTCAATTGTTGCAAACGTTTTACAACCGCAAACAATTGGATGGGGAAGATCTGCGAAATTACTCTCATGCGCTCTCGCGCCTTTTAAGCTCTGCAGCAAAGCAATCCCCAGGTGGCTTGGCAAACGAGGAGGGAATTTTCGTGATCAGTTTGTGGAGGGTGAGCGAGATGCTGCGTTAAGGCGAGAGCTGCGTAAACTAATCAGAGATAAGCCCCACTTGACCCTGCTTGAGGTTCGAAATGAGGCTGTTCTTTGGTCCATGGAGGAAAGCAGGCCGACCAGAGTAGCAAATAGTCGACCAGTCCATTCAGAATTGCTTGGTCAACCGGGTGATACTTCTGTCGGGTCTGAGAAACAAACTTCTACTCTGTTGAATGATATTTTACAGGTGATTTCCCGGCAGGACAAGCGAATAAGTGAGCAAGAGCAGACTATTTCCGAGCTCACCAAGGCAGTCAAGGAGTTGACTGTGCAGCGTTCAGTGTCTGTTCCGCAGAATTATGTACCCGTATCTAAGCCGCCTCCCAGGTTTACAGAAGATGGAGAACCTATCTGTTTCAGATGCAACGGGGTTGGGCATATTGCTAGACATTGCACCTTGAGACGGGGTGGGAGACCCAAGAGTGCTGGCAGGACAACTGAAGGGCAAGAAAAACAAGGTCCTTCTGTTGCAGGCTGTCAGGCAGCACAAGGGGTAGTATCTGGTTCACCACCTATGGGAACTAGTCGGGACAGGTTCTTTGAACGGGCTGTTGGAACGTGCCCAATGGTGGACTTGAAAATCAAGGGTGTGCCAGTGTCATACTTATTAGACACTGGTAGTCAGGTCAGTACTATTACTGAGGGGTTCTTCCGAGAGCATCTATTTGGGGATGATCGTGATGTGTTGTCTACCTCAGGTTGGCTAAAGATCACGGCAGCCAACGGTTTAGACATTCCCTATTTGGGTTACATGGAGCTGGATGTGGAAGTGATGGGGATGACCCTGCCTGAATGTGGTTTCTTGGTCGTTAAAGAAACTCCTAGTCCGTTGTCGGTGGCCGTGCTCATCGGAATGAACATCATCAGTAAGTGCCGACAGATTGTTCATACTGAGTTTGACACCACGCTGGGTGGTAGGCTGGATTCGGACTGGAGGGCAGTTTTCCAGCAGGCACAGTCAGTTGAGTTAGTTGAGTGAGTTTCATTTGCAAGGGTCGTGGGTAAGACTCCTGCTCATGTGCCTGCTTGGTCGGCAGCTACTGTCCTGATTAAGGGGATGGAAACCAGTAAAAAGGATGGTTCAGCGTGGTTGGTAGAACCAGCAAATACGGCCTTACCAGGAGGTTTAGTTGTAGTACCTACCTTGATTACATCAGAGTTACCCGTGTGTCCAGTGAGAGTACTTAACTTGTCTCAGGAAGATCTTTGGCTTCAGCCTAGGGCCCGTCTCGGTATGTTGTCTCCAGTCGATGGTTATAGTGTGGGTTCGTCCTGTGAAGTGAGGTTCCAGCGAATTTCCGCAGACACAGAACAGGTCACTATGGGTGAAGGTCATGGTTCTGAGCCTCACGCCCAGTCAGTCTTGGATCACATTGACATGGGAGGCACACTTGAACAGCAGGTTCAGTTGAAAGCTGTGCTGGGCAAGTATTCAAGCGTGTTTGCCCTGGAGGATGATTTGGGTTATACAGATAAGGTTCAGCATGAGATACATCTGACTGATGACGTACCAGTGAATCAGCCATACTGGCGAATTCCGCCAAATCAGTACCAGGAGGTCAGAGAGCACATCACCAAGTTGCTGAAAAAGGGTGTAATTCAGGAAAGTGGGAGTGCTTACGCCTCGCCTGTGGTACTTGTGCGCAAAACTGATGGGTCGCTACGGTTGTGCGTAGATTATCGAAAGCTCAACGCCAAGACGAGGCGTGACGCATTTCCACTACCCAGAATTGATGAGAGCTTCGATGCCCTCAGGGGAGCGAAGTTCTTTTCAACAGTAGACTTGGCTTCTGGGTATCATCAGATTGCGGTGAGTGACCGGGATAGGGCCAAGACGGCGTTCACCTCACCTTTTGGTTTATTTGAGTACCGGAGAATGCCGTTTGGGGTCTGCAATGGACCATCTACCTTTCAGCGGCTCATGCAGTCTGTTATGAGCGATCTAATCTTTCAGGTGTTGATTGTATACCTGGATGACATTTTGCTGTTTTCACAGACCTTTGAGGAACACCTGGAAAGACTAGAGATGGTGCTGAAACGGTTGTCAGACACCGGTTTAAAAGTCAAGTTGGGGAAGTGCCGTTTTCTCCAAGACTCTGTGCGATTTCTTGGCCACCAGGTTTCGGCACAAGGGATTTCTCCTGACCCTGACAAGGTTGTTGCAGTCAGTAATTGGAAGACCCCAGAAACGGTCAAGGAGCTGAGGTCATTTTTAGGGTTCTGCAGCTATTATAGGAAGTTTATTGAGGGCTTCTCGAAGATAGCTGGACCCTTACATGATCTGGTAAATGCATGTTTGCGTGAAGGCAGGTGTGCAAAGAGTGGTCGTCACTTTAGGTCTGGTTGGTCTAATGAGCGTGATCATGCATTCAGTCAGTTGAAGTGGAAGTTAACAACGGCACCTGTGCTTGGTTTTGCGGACTTCACTTGCCCTTTCATACTCGAGACCGATGCGAGCCAGAATGGCTTAGGGGCCATTCTGTACCAGGTACAGGATGACAAGAAGCGGGTCATTGCATACGCAAGCAGAAGGTTGCGTAACGCAGAGAGAAACGATCGCAATTACAGTAGCATGAAGCTCGAACTACTGGCCCTTAAGTGGGCTGTAGTCGAGAAGTTTCGTGGCTATTTACTTGGGTTTTGGTTTGAGGTGATTACAGATAACAATCCGCTTTGTCACTTGCAAACTGCGAAGTTAGGAGCGATCGAACAGAGATGGGTTGCTCAGCTGTCTGTCTTCAACTTTGAGGTGAAATACAGGCCAGGAAAGAGTAACGCAGCGGCTGATGCTTTGTCTAGGCAGGAGTTTGCAGGGGAGCCTGAAACTGATCCTGACGTTGATTGGGATGAGTGTGTAGCGATTTGCAGTGTTTTTAGTCGAGGTACAGCCTTGGAACCTGAACTCGCTCTGAAGGGACTTGAGTGCTGTAGGTTAAGGCAAATCCGTGTGTTGGAGGCTGGAGAAGCGGTCACTAGTCTCCAAGGTAACACTCATACGCTTCCCGGTTACACTAGGGAGCAGTTGGTTGAGTTTCAGAAAAGTGACCCTGTTCTGGGGGAATTTAGAGAGTTTTGGGACAGGAAAAAGAGACCAGTTCATCGGGAAAGAAAGTCTCTGTCCAGGTCTGTGAAGTGCCTTCTGAAGCAGTGGAGCCTCATAAGAGAACGAAATGGGTTGCTGTATCGAGTAGTAGACGGCCCTTCTGAGGAGTGCTTCTGGCAACTGTTGTTGCCGGGTTGTTTAAGGAACCAGGTGCTGCAGAGCGTGCACAACGATATGGGGCACCAGGGTATTGAGCGGACCTTGGGGTTGTTGAATCAGAGATGTTTTTGGTCCGGTATGTATGAGGATGTGGAGGAATGGGTAAAGAAGTGCCAGCGTTGTATCCTTACCAAGATGCCTCAGCCCAAAGTCCGTGCCCCTATGAGAGCATTCTTGGCTTCCAGACCCCTGGAAGTGATTGCGGTGGACTTTACAGTCCTAGAGCCTGCTTCTGATGGGCGTGAAAATGTTTTGGTCGTTACTGATGTTTTCACAAAGTTTACACAGGCGTTTCCCACCAAAGACCAAAAGGCGGATACCACAGCAAAAACCTTGTTGAAAGAGTGGTTTATGAAGTACGGAGTCCCTGAGAGGTTGCACTCCGACCAAGGTCGTAATTTCGAGAGCGAGGTAATTGCTGAGCTGTGCAGACTCTATGGTGTGAAGAAGACCCGAACCACTCCTTATAGGCCGCAGGGAAATGCCCAGTGTGAACGGTACAACCGAACACTTCACAATCTGCTACGTACATTACCACCAGAACGTAAACACCGTTGGCCCGAGTACTTGCCGGAGTTAGTCCATGCTTATAATGTGACTCCGCATGCTACTACGGGATTTTCCCCGTATTATTTACTTTTTGGAGTACAGCCACATCTTCCCATTGATGCATTGTTGGGAAGTGAGGAGGTCTCAGAGGGAAAACAAGACTGGTTGTCTGTCCACCGAGAGAGGCTGAGATATGCCCATGAGAAAGCAAAGGAGTACTCGGAGGAGAAAGCCCTAGAGAGAGTGACTCGGCTGAATGAAAAGACATTTTTTCCCCAGGTCAGTGTGGGTGATTTGGTTTATCTGCGCCAGCGTTCTCCAGGCAGGAACAAGATTCAAGACGCCTGGAGCCCGATCATCTACCGAGTAGTGGAAATAGTTGGCACAACTTACACTGTTGAGCCTTTGGAAGGAGGGCCCTCAAAAAGGGTTCACAGGTCGGAGTTGCGTCTAGGTGCCATGCCCGCTCCTAGGCCTAGGAGTAAGAAGGCTGAGCCAGATACACGGCCTGTCGTTCTGGACAGTAGCGAGTCTTCTGAGCCAGACTTTGTGGTAGTAGAGGAGCAACCTTTTGTGATGGGGGGCGCAAACACTTCAATGAGCTCAGAGGCACTGGGTACTTCAGGGTTGAGAGGTGACAGCTCTCAAGGAGGCCTGGTACAAGTGTCAACGGGTACTGGTAAAGACTCTGCGGAGTCTGACGGTGTGGTCCTGAATGCAGAGACTCCAGTTGAGTGTGTCCAATTGGAGGAGCTAGAGACTGGTGAAGTGCGTAACCCAGTACAGGGAGAATTGCCAGTTCCAGCTGTGCGCAGAAGCAAGCGAGCAACTGCGGGTATTCACACAAATCCTTTTCATGCACCCAGGTCCGCTTGTCATGCAGTGAACGTCAGCACGGATATGGTGTCTCAAGTATTGGCCAGTATTGGCACTGCATTGTTTGAAAAGGCATTACAGGGTGTTATGAATGCCGAAATGGGTGATTAAGGGAGTCATCGAGGACGCTGACTTAAAGCAGGGGAGGATGTAACCGGGTGGTAAATGCCTTTAAAGTTTGTTTTTCTCCCTTATGTTAAAGTCTTTTATTTAATTATTATTTTCCATGTTTAAATATAAAAAACAGAGACTACCTGTATTTCTTTGGAGTCATCAGCAGGTGGCGCTTTGTGTGTTGCGCACGAAAACGCGTTTACGCTCTTGCCTCACGGCATCCGTAGTATATTTTGTTGGTGAGATGTGCAGCGGGCAGTGAAAGAGAGACGCGCAGTCTTGAGATATTGTCGACAATTTGAGTCATCCATGGGTAAATACAATGTTTTGTAAATATATTGTTGTTTAATACCATTTGTGGATGTATATTTTGTGTTGATTCGGAGAACTGTCATGTTTGGGAAGTTATGTGTGTAATGTCCACGATGATATGACGTCACTCCATGCGGTCTAGGCCATGTTATTTGGCGTTATGCCATATGTGATATACTTCATATTTTCTATAAGTTTTTCATGTAATTATATTTTAATGTGATTATTTACAGTGTGCACCATAATGTTGGAGATTTCAAGTGAAAGTGTTGGTGTGTAAAAGCTGATTATTATGTGAGTGTTATTTTCTCTAATTTGAAAATGAATTTGATAAATAGGTGGGTCATATAAAAATGTACTTATGTTGTTTTGTTTTCTTTGAACAGTATTCCCACTGCCGTATTGTAAAGGTTTAGAATTGTTGCATTACTCTCTTATTTTTGATTTTCTTTTAGCATTTTAAAACGGTTGTATATTACCGTGGTTAAGAGAGAGAGTATTGTATTCGTTATACACCAGTGGACTGTGATACTCAAGCATACAGTGTATCACAGAGAATATTGCACCCTGAGTAATGTAGAGCAGTGAGGTGGTTTAAATTTTATCACCAGCTCTGAGAACCTCAGTTATTGAATTTTGTTTCTTTTCTTTTCTGTTTCTTTTGTGATCATTTAAACCAAACTATTCCTTGTCAATTAAATTGATAAACAACATTGGAAAATAAGTCATTTTTCTTTATTTCACATCACATGAATAAACTTAGAGTAAATAGAACCCCCTTATGTGTTCCTGGTGGTAAATCTAAATCCCCGGTCACACATGTATTTATTTCCTGTTTTCGGTCGAAGCCCACAGTAGTCGATTGTCGAGTTCACGCGCGTGATCATAGGTAACTAAGCAACAGTGGAGAACTTTTTGTTTGGAGATGTTTTTGTCATTGTTCTCTGTACTGACAGCACTCCAAATTTACAAATAAAATGAGCTCAATGTTAAAATTGACCGGAGTTCTCCTTTAAGTGCACTTAAATGGCCTTTCATTTCAGTAATATTATATTATCTGCAAGTACAGTTTTATCTTTTAAATATACTTTTACTACAAGTGCACGTCAATACAATTAATCACACTTCGTTTTTAAACCACTAGTGGTTAAGATTACTTCTATGTTTTTTATCCTTTTTAGAGCTTGAAACTTTTGAACCTCTTTGACTTTCAATGTATAGAGTAAAATAGACGAGACATTCTTCAAAATATCATCTTTACAATCTGCAGAAGAAAGTGAGTCAAACTGGTTTGTGACGACATGAGTAAATGAGTGAGTAAATGAAGACACTTTCATTTCTGTGTGATCAATCCCTCTCAGTTCATACCTGTTTCTCTGTCCTCTGTGCTGCCGTTGATACAGTGTTGTGTTTTTTATGTTCATACTCTCTACACCGCAAAGAAATGCATTCTTGATCAGTGACACAGAACATTTCTAGCTCTTTATCATGTTTACAGCAGATCATGTCCTGCAGTCGTCCAGTGGCATCAATCACTTTGTGTGGTTTACGAGAGTGATATTCCTCATGACGGTCAAAATGAGTTTGACAGTAAGATTCCTGACACACCAGACAGGACTTGACGGCTTTGTATTTTCTTCCAGTACAGACGTCACACTGCACGTCTCCAGATCCAGCGTAACAGTCAGCAGGAAGTTTAGTCTTCTTCAGTTTCTCCACCAGTTCAGCCAGAATGGTGTTTTTGCCTAAAGCAGGTCTTGGACTGAAGGTCTGTCTGCACTGAGGGCAGCTGTAGACTCTCTTCTCATCCTCCTGATCCCAGCAGCCTGTAATACAGATCTTACAGTAACTGTGTCCACAGGGAATAGCCACTGGTTCCTTCAGGAGATCCAGACACACTGGACACGTGAACTCATCCTGATCCACTGAAATTCTGGCTTCAGCCATTTTACTGCATGAATACAGAGAGACACAAACACACAACAGCTCAACAACACTTCAGTTTCTGTTTCCTGGTTCTGTGTTTGAGTGACGTGTGTAAAATAGGCGTGTCTGTAAAGCAGCTTCCTCGTTCACACACACACACTTTACTGCTGTGTTTACTGTATGTATCGTTCAAGTGGAGTCGAAAATATCATAATTACAAGTCCCGAGCTCATGAATGACAGAGTGATGTTTACTTGATGAATAACATCAAGTCAAACTAGTATTGAGGAGCAGGTCAGAAGCTAGAAGCAAGTCATTTGTAATTATAACAAGCGAGTTTCGTTTTATTTTAATTTCATTTGATGATTGATGTTTCTAGTGTGCAACAGAAATGGCAGCTTCTTTCAGTCGGGCAACATGGTGGCGGCACGGACATGGAGAAGGTTTATAGGTTCAACAGCATTAAGTTAAAGAGCGCAAACTTTATCATTCAACTGAACTGCACATTCATTTTAGACCCTGACTTTAAATGCTCTTGCGCCGTCTGTGCAATAAATGCACGTCCTTGAATGAGCGCTGTTTACGCGGGTTGAATTGACGTAGATCAGCGATCATGAGTGACAGGGCAGGGGCACTTCAGGGGCCAATCAGGTTTCAGTTGGGGCCAGTGCCCCTCTGGCCCCAACCCTTGGATCCGCCAATGTTGTTAAATCATGCTGAGTGTTTGTTGCCGCTGTTGTCAGTGGCGAAGGGCAACAGTGTTTTCTTGGCGCTCGTTCTCTTCACACAGACTTCACTTCAATCTGTCGCTCAACACCATGGCGGAGACTCTCTATTCGTTCCAGTGAAATCTCAAAACAAATTACGTGTCCATGCTTTTGACAAGCAATCACTGATGAACATCTTTGATTTTAATGGGAAAAAACAACAACTATATGATCTGACACCCTAGTCAACAAAAGATCTACCACCAGACCATTAAAGTTAGTGAAGGCAATTATCAGAGAGCTAGCAATAGCAAGTATAGCTTTGAAAGCATAAGATCCCACCCTCCCTTCAGAGCCTCTCCAAAGCCACGTCTCCTTCAAAACACACGAACTCACACAGCAGAGTCTGCAAAGCGTCACGAGATGAGAGACGGTGTTAAACTACCTGATGTCTCAAAGCACATAACATCACATTAATAATGAACATAAACAACTTAAAGAGCTCTGACCTGTACCACTTGACTGCTGCAGAATCATTTTGCCGTTGATAGTCTTGCCAATGAAATGAACCACTGAGTATAACGTCACAGGTTTCCATCTCTTCAAAATTACAGTAGTTATGGCGTAAACGCAGAATAATCTCACTGTTTTGGTTCAGGAGGAACTGTAAAAGGTGGCTGATGTCTGCGCGAGCAGGTGCACGGAGGTATGAAAATACACATGTTGACAGGCAGGTAGGACATTGTACAATCGTATGAAGAGCAACGAAATCTTGTGAATTTGTTAACATTAGAAAGAAATAGCCTACCAAAATATCAAAGCACTGAGTACTGGATCAGTTTTGCAAACAATGTTTGAGTTTCTGTTATTAACAGAGGTGGAAATGCCTGTATGAATGTTATGGTAGGTCAGCCAGAATACCCTAGCAACCATATACTGTAGCAACACCCCAGCAACTGCTTAACAAGAGCCTAGCAACCACCCAGCATATCCTAGCAACCATCTTGCAACACTTTAGCAAACACCCAGAACATCCATCTATTATGAACTAACTTCAAACTATTTTCCCTCATCCATCCATCATTCATCCATCATCCATCCATCATCCATCCATCATTCATCCATCATCCATCCATCATCCATCCATCATTCATCCATCATCCATCCATCCATCCATCCATCCATCCATCCATCCATCCATCCATCCACCACATTTCAAAAGTTAAAACTTACAGATAATCAGATATACAGTAGTATATATTATAATGTGTCTTAAACAATAGTCAGTCAGCAAGTGTGTGAGAGATGTGCCGTGTTTGTGTTTCAATCATCATCTCATCGCGTTTTTCTACAGTCTTGTAATTCAAGTGTGCAAAACCAAACTTTGCCCTCAGACATCACACACAAGCCCTCAAAATCACACACACTACAACATAGTCTAACACACTGGTGCAATAAATTCAAAACAACATTTCCAAAACTGGTAAGTTATGTTGCTTGTGGTTCCCCCCTCACAAACCTTTTCACATGATGAACACAAAAGACACAACCAATGGATACATTGGCACATTTTTATTCATTCATGTACTACACAGTACAACACACACACAACAAAACAAACATTTTTTTCCTGTTTTACTTTTTTTTTATTGTCTGCTCTAAAAAAATGTGTATATTTACTTACAGTAAGATGTGTGTGACCATCATATGACAGTAAAAGAGCACACACAAACCTTATTCTGATATGGAATTGTATTGGAATGGTAAAGAGTGTTGGGACGTGACAGGAGGGTCTCCACTCAAGGAGACAATATGATGAACACGTCTAAGAATGTTCCACATATGGCTGAAATACCATAATTTGCCTAGAAAGATAACATTCTGGGAGTCGAGACTATAAAGGAGAAAGGATGCCCTACCTTCACTGTCATACTCTTAAGCCACTCTGTGTGACTGTACGACTGCTGGCCTTTTCTTGCAAGAAAATAAACCTCATCAAAAACTATTGGAAATGTTTGTCTCTTATTCAGTGATAGAATTTTGTTTGCCACCACACCTCCCTGAAGGTTCTCGAGGCGACGGTAAAGCGACTAAAGTTTGGCCTTACTCGTAGCCCAGCCTCCCTCATAGTCATACCATTGACAAAGACATGGACAACTAGAGTGGCTTGAATTTCATCTGAGACCTTCTTGCCCTTTGTCTTCTTGCCCTTCCTCCTCCTCCTCCTTATCCCTCCTCGATCTCTTCCTTCATGTCTTTCTGGATCCATTGTTCCAAAACTCAATAAACTGATTTGGGCCCTTTTATCTATCTATTGAAGGATCTGATTGTGTGTTCAGTTTTGACTCTTAGTGTTTCCACTTGGGTAATTGTGTGCTAACTGAGCTGAAGCTGTGCTGACTTGAGTGAACAATATTGAGTGCTAGTGCTTTCTAAATGACAACATGGTCTAAGCAATGAGAAATGAAGGGATTTGTGTGTAGAGTTTTGCAGTGACAGTTCAGCGAATCTGACTCATGTGTCAAAACAGGGGAATAGTGTTTATAGTTTAGGGAAATGGGTGTGCTTTTTGATAAATGGCATTATGGTTTTGAAATTTTAGTTCAAAAGCCTGGTTATAGTGTTTAAGCAAACGAGAAAAACTGTGATCCGGCTCTCCACACACCCATTTAGAATCTTTCTGGAATCTGCTGGAATCTTTTCTTTTTATCCAGAACTTCAGAGCTCACTATATATTTTTATATATATATATATATTTCAACACAGATGCGCTGCACTATTACACTACGTGAACTAACTCGAGGCCAAGAGAGAAGGAAATGAATAGTGGAATAAAGTCGTTTTTTTTGTTGTTTTTTTTGCACACAAAAAGTATTCTCGTCGCTTGATAAACTTAAGATTGAGCCACTGTAGTCACTTGGACTATATTAACGATGTCTTTACAGTTTTTCTCGATTGTTTACACACATTTTCTGGTACTTGAGACACAATGACCACAACATGCAACTCATTCACCAACCCCCTGAACCAATTCTGCTAAACTACAAGCACAATTCCTGCTTTACACTCAGATTGCAGTTCTAAAACACACCTTTTTCAAAACACTACACACAATTCTCTGCTTTTGGCACAATTTTCATGCAGAAAATCTCTTGTTTTCAGAAGGAACACACTGCCATTCAAATATGCACACTGACTCATCACATGGGCAAACACCCGTCACACAGTTTTACAATTAGCAATCAGAGCTTTAGCATAAAAGGGCAACAGGTGAGCTCTTCAATGGAGCAATGGATGCCAACACTGGATTTTTTTTTTTTTTTTACTGTAACTGTATACAGTCAATTCTTCTGTTGTTTTGTATGTAGACCACTGTATGAACAACTTTGTGTTGGTTGGGATGTACACTGTGTACATTGTTTTTGTGGGAAAAATAAAATATATTTGTTACCATGTATTTGTGTGTTCTGAGTATAAAAACAATATTCTCAAATATTTTACAACACACTTATGTATGTACTGTCTGTAGTAAGTGTAACACTGAACAAAAAAAGGCCTAAGTCATTATAATGAATGGAGAAGAAGTGTTTTCCATTCATCATAGTGTTATACATTGAGCACATCAGTGTTCAACTGGTTCTTATAAATGTCTATTCATATGATGGTTTGTGTGTGTCATTTGAAAACAAAATACCATTTTGAGAAGAAATAACATTGTTTTGAATGTAAAGTTTCCTTTTGCAGGAGAATTGAAGGGTTTTGCCCATTGTGTGTGTTTTTTTGGATTTGTGTGTAGAGTTCTGAGAATATGAGGCATGCTTTCAGAAAATGTGTGTAAACAATCGAGAAAAACTGTAATAACTTTTCTGGGCCAGCAAGTTTCAATCCCTTAGAAGCCTATGGAGTATTGATCCAGCTCTCAGATTTAATCAAAAATATCTTAATATGTGTTCCGAAGATGAACGAAGGTCTTACGGGGTTGGAACAACATGAGGGTGAGTAATTACTGACAGAATTTTCATTTTTGGGTGAACTAACCCTTTAACTAGGGAGAAAATAGTTGCTTGATGCGTAAGTTTACATTTTAATTACTGTTATACAGTGATGAGTGTAATTAATTACCAAGTAATCTAAATACTGTAATTTAATTAAAGGGATTACTCTTAATTCTTCTGTAATTTAAAGTAAAATCTGATGAAATTGCATTAAATACTGCATACTACATTTTTAAAAGGTATATTTTAATGTAACCTTCTCCCTCTACACACTTTGGTCAATTCAATAATAATTCATGCAATTGTATATTGTTTATTTGAAAGCATTAAAAGTGCAGTTTCTTGTCTCTCCTTGTATTGTTCAAGTGGTTGAGGTCGATATGGGATTTAGTAATAAGTAGACCAATACTTTCTAAAGATAGTCATTATTACATTAATCTAATTACACTGTTGAAGATGTCATTTGTAGTTAGTAATTAATAACTATTTTAGAGTAACTTACCCATCTGTTATAATATCAGAGGTGAAACTGGAAGAACAGTATGTTATTCAACCTAATTTTAATTTTCATGTAGGTGCAATCCTGCAGGTATTACAAGAACATGGCAGCAGCTGAAAATGAAATATAAAAACATAATTCAATCAAGTAAGGCTTGAGCATATCATGGGTGTAGGCTACCTGACTTTACAAACATTTGACATAAGCATAGCAGTCACTCCCGAAGGTCCAAGGGCCTTCATAAAATGTAAGAGATTTAGATATATGTTATTTTTTTATATAGGCTATTTTTGATATTTCCATTTATTTTACTTTGGGTTGGGTTTTTTGTTGGTCCCAACAGATTCTGATGATAATATCTGTCTTTTGGAGCCTCCTGTCCCAACAGAACCCCAGGCATTAAGTCGCCTACTCAATACAATTATGACAAATAGTGTTATAAAGTGTACTCAGCCAAATGCTCATCTTCACAGGACGATGGGGATAAAGAGTTTCTGCTGCCACAGAGAGGCCTACAGAGGTAATGTTAATATTATGTGTCTACACATCAAACAGTCTACACATTCTGATTATTTCACATTTTTATGTGGAGTAGCCTATAGAATCTAAGTTTAAATCTAAGTATAAATGGGTATTCTTATCTCTCCCCCCGCCCCCAGAGTGTGGAAGAACAGCAGGAGGACGGTACATCAACTTCTGTCGCACAGATGAACACAGTTCAGTGATTTTCAGTAAATGCCACAGTTTAATTCTGTAGAATTTGTTCAGAACTACATTATGTAACTCTAATCTACTACTGTATTTTCAGTTGCCAGTTAAGGAGTTATATAGACTTCATCTTTGTAAAAAAAATAGAAAAAAACAGCAGTAAAAATAACCTTATTTTATTTATTAATAAAAGATTAATTTTATTAATAAAAATGTACTGAATGAATGAATGAGGTGTTTAAACACTGCTTCCTCTTTAAAAAAAGGGGAGGAGATAGAAAGAAACTCTGGGTTTACTGAAGAAAACCTGCTCCCGACCAGGTTAGGTTCACAGAGTAAGTTACCATGGTAACTGACTCTGAGTATAAGTTACCTCTATTTCAGAAACAGGCTTGACTTACTCTTTCTCAGGTTTGACATACCTCCCATTCTGAAACAGAAAACCGAGAGTTTCCCTCATTTCAGGGTTAACATACTCAGAGTTTTCACTTAACCTCCTTTCTGAAACAGGCCCCGGGTGAGATCTGGATTCCGTTTGCTGCTGTCGGGGACGAAGATGGTGAGCTGATGGATCATGTAAGAGCCAGTGTGTTCGTATGTGCTCGCGGAGGATGAAGAGCTCCTGACCGTGGGGGTTGCTGACTGAGGAATTCAGGTGATCTTGTTTTATTTTATTTGCTCAATAGAGTGAAGAGGCCATTTGTTGTTTCTAGGTCACAGCGAACTCTAGCAACGGTACAGGCCTGCAACGATGGGTTGGGTGGTGACTTTTACATTGTGTGTGTGTGCGCGCATATACGAGTGATCACTCAAAAGGTACTTTTGTTTCACATTTCATTTTTTGAAAAAGACAAAAATTGAGTGTTAAGAAGTGTTATTGCTGATTTATGTGAGGTAACTGAAAAGGTTATTCTGTTATTTGAACTTTTACTATACAGTGATTTAATTCACTTAAAGTGAAAGTGAAAGTAAATTGAGTGTTTAGTTACTTTCTGAAAGGTAAAACAAGAAAAAAGAGACAAGTGTTGATTTACATTTGAAGTTTATTGATCATTTAATATTCAATACAAGTGTTTTCATTTATTTAATATTTACTTTATTGTGGTTGTAAATAAATATTATTGTTTTGGATATATTGTGTTGCTTGAAGTCAATTAGTAGAGACATATTTCTTGACTAGAAAGGGAAAGAATAGCAGTATTGCATAGTTGCAAGTAAAGAGAGACAAATTTTAAGAATCCGGAGCGTCGCTTGGGTTACACTCAGAGCATAGGGGGCGCTGCATTTACATATAGTCATTAACATGCAAAAAAATAAAAGTTGAAACAACAACAAAATCCTGAAGCAAAAACATCAAAAAGCATGTCTAGCACACTGTAATGGCGTATGTGCAGTATTGGAGTCCAGCTGTGTCCGGAGGCCTTTCTGTGTGGAGTTTGTGTGTTCTCTCCATGATGATGTTGGTTTCCTCTGGGATTCCCACACAACCCAGAGATACAGGACAGGTGAAGTGGAGACTGTATGTTTGCCCACAGGTAGGTAGGGGGGTGTGTGTGTGTGTGTGTGTGTGTGTGTGTGTGTGGGTGTGTGTGTGTGTGGGTGTGTGTGTGTGTGTGTGTGTGTGTGTGTGTGTCTCATCCTGTGATGGACCGGCCATTCTGTCCAGGGTGTTTTCCTGCCTACGACCCGAGACGCTGGGAAAGACTCCAGCTTCTCCACGACCCTACAGGACAAGCTTCACTTCTGGAAAATGTATGGAATAGTCGGATGAATGTATGGATGTACAGTACAGTGAGTATTCTAGTCCTCCCTCTCTCTGCCACTCTTCTTTCCTCACCAATGTGTCTCCTTGATCCAAGTTTCCATGATCCAGACTAAAAATAGAACTGAAATTGCAATTAGTTGTGTTTGTAATAATTATTATTTAATTTCATTGTAAATATTCTGCTAATATTTTATATTTCAATATAATCCCTGCAGAAATGCACAGTTTGCCATAATTCTGATTTGAATGAGCTTTGATCAGTTTTGAAAGCATTGGAAAAATCTTCTCCAAATATATAGTGTTTTGCAGATGGTGAAATATGAATGACAAAAGTGTTCATAGATTTTGGGAAATGTGGTCATTGAATGCATTTTGTGTGAAAGCAATGAAAAAATATTCATAGTTTGGCATAGACTTCTGTTTCACTGAATGTGTGAAGAGTTTTGAAGATGCTTGTTAACAATTGAAAAAAAATAATGCACACATTTATTCTGATGTGTTATTTCAGTAGCAGAAGTTCAGCTATATTAATGAAAATTATAATAAGAGTCTCTGTAACATCTCACTGTTACTGATTTATCAGCTCAAAGTATTATGGGTAAAATCTCTCTACAGTCTATTCTGAAACATCAATACAGTTTCACTGATGAGTTATAACAAACATTAAACCCAGGATAGAGCGGCTGAGTGAATGTGGTCTGGACTGTGTGGATGAGGCTCATTGTGTCAGAGACGCTGTAGAAGGACAGAGTTCCTGCACTGTGATCCACATACACTCCTATTCTTCTGCTGATGGACTTTACAGGGAGATCAGTGTGTTTGTTATTGTGTATGAATGTGTAACTGGAGGAAGAGCAGAACAAACTCCAGGACTGATCATTAAATCCAAACACACACTCATCACCCGATCCCTTCCTGCTGATGCTCTTATATGACACTGATATAAACACACCACTATTCTCACTGCACTCAATCTCCCAATAACAGCGTCCACACACACTCTCTCTACACAACACCTGCAAATTGTTATCAAATCTGTCTGGATGATCAGGATACAACTGTTGTGTGTTAGTGTGAGTAATCACTCTGTTCCTCTCAGACAGACTGAGGTATTCATTCACTGTGTTCAGATCCAGAGTCAGCTGATGGGAATCTGACGGAGAGAAAACACATTAGAATCAGGAATTATGAATCTGTCTGATCTTTTAATGTATCTGAACAATGTATCATCAGTGTCTCAGTGCAGCTGATCAGATATCCTGTGCAAATCATCATTTACATGATCAATTATAAAACTCTTCTATCATGTTTATTTCTCCTTCTACAGGAAGAACATGAACACATTCAGTGAGTTTTTCTGCTTGTTTCTCAGTGACTTACATTGTAGGAAGTCGTTCCTGGTCTTGGGATTCATGATGGTGAATGTGACTGTGGAAATAAACAGACATGAACAGTGTGAAGAGAAATGACAAGATAAAATACATCCATTTCTAAGACGTTTCTAATCTGATATTAGATGATGCAGGACTCATTTCTGAGAACAGAAGAATCTCCAGATGCCTCATATATAAAACACACGTATCGGATTCAATCCTAAATTTCAATGGATTTCAATTTAAATTCAAAGTATGTATTACTTGTAAACCATCAAGGGATGTTTATGGCTGTTCTGTAGAGTTGATGCCCTTGAATTAAAGATGAACTGTGATTTATAAAGTGGGATTTTATTTGTGCGCATGTTTTAATAATCATAGGAACATTTCAGAAACTGTTGTACGTTCACATTTCGGATCATTCTCCGCACGTCTGTATAAAGGAGGCGCAGGACTTTACCTCTATCAGAGATCTTCTTGAGCTCCTCTTTGCAGAAATCCTCCAGTTTGTCTCTCAGCTGACGGACAGATTCTCTCACGCCATCAAAAGAGGAGAGAGAACTGAAGGAAACGTCGGGTTCGTCTGTAGATTCAGGAGGTGCTGAGAGAGACTGGAAACTCTACAGAAAACAGAAATCAAAACTCATCATCTCCACACTTCAGCCAATAACCTGCACTATATCAGATCTGAGCGGCTCTTGTTGACTTCACTTCTCTTCAGTGACTCGCTTCAATCCAGCACTTTCACACAATCAGCACATTCTTCTCATATTCATCATTTAATGCTTCAAACTCTAGTATTTCACACTTACACTCCTTGTGAAAAAGAAAGTAGCGTACTTGTAACAGAAATAATATACTTTAAAAATATATAAGTGCAGATTGGCTGTAATGTTTTCAGAAACTTGATTGCATGTTATTTGCAGTTAAATGAATGTGGAATAGTTTAATGTTTTTATTAAATGCAAATAGCTGAGCTTTAGAGTGTTTTTTTGCCCTGCTTAAGTTAGTCTCATTCTGCTCTCATGAAATGTTTCTCTGTGAGTCTCTTGCTCAAGTCCACTATGATCCAGTTCTTCTAGATCTCTGTTACCTGCAGGAACTGGATGTGATGGTGTGTGTGTGAAAGCTGCTCCAGCTCAGCGTCTCTCCTCCTCAGATCATTGATCTCCTGCTCCAGTCGCTCCAGTCGTCCTTCAGCTCGACTCACTGCAGTCTTTTCCTGATCTCTGATCCGCTGTGTCGCCTCAGAGCGGCTTCTCTCAATGGAGCGGATGATCTCAGTGAAGATCTTCTCACTGTCCTCCACTGCTGTGTGTGCAGAGCGCTGTTACACACACATCACAATCACACAGTGAGTTCAGTGAGTCCAAACTGAGACGTCTCACACTTCTCTTCTTCTCCAGACTCACCTTATGAGACTCCACAGCCTCTCTCAGCTGATGAAGATCTTTCTGTCTCTGCTGGATTCTCTGACGGATCTTCATCTGCGTCTCCTTCAGCTGTTTCTGGAGGACAAACCAATAACAGAGAATGACACATAAAACTACTATCACACAATAAGGGTTAAAGATCTAGCATGACAAGTTTATACTGTAGGTTCAAACCACAGATCAGTGAAGTTTGATGTTATTGACGTCATCATCTTTGATTTGGGCTCTGCGTACATGAGTTGATCAATGATTTGATTTGTGAATCAAAATTGGTCCTTTTAAAAAAATAAATACTTTTAAAAACAGCAACAAAAAAAGTATATGTGAATTAAAGCTGCAAGCAGCGATGAAGGCGTCACTCGGTGGCTTTAGGAAGACTGAGCATGGTTGGGCAATGTGCATTTAAGGAGGTATATATAGTAAGAGTAGGGGAGCGCGGGGCACAACCTAACGCGGGGCTAGTTGTAACACACTTGTTTTAAATACTTCCGCACATGCTTGGATGACGAAACTTTGTGTATTTACTAGTTGCCATATCAACACTATATAGAAAAAAAAAATCCGCCAAAATTATTTTTTTTTTTTTGGAAGATATCCATAGACATTTATTAAACCATAGCAAAAGTAAATTTCTTACTTAAGTTAATTTTTCATCTCTATTTTTTGTGTTTATTTAAAATAAGACAAATCTGATATTATTTTAATCTCCAAGATGTTATTTAACAGTTGAGATAGTTATTTAATGCTTCTCTAACTAGCAGAGGACACTAGCAGGGTTTAAATCCCAGTTGTGCAGGCGGGGGCATGTTTTAACACTGCGTTACAATGTGCCCCTATTAGAAATATGCTATTATATTCTATACTTTTATTAATTTTATTGAGAAAACGTGAGAAAAAAAGGTGAATAAAGACTGAGAGTCAATGTTCAGAAATGACTAATTATTTATTTGTTTTGAACTATGTAGTATAGCTGTGTTTTCATATGTTCGTAGTCAAAACTCAAAAATGAGTTTATATTTAAATATTAAAAATTGCCATTATTTTATATGAAAAAGTTTTTTAACTGTATTTTATTTAGAAAATATTTTAGTTTGTTTTGTATATTTTTTTTATTAGATCAGATAACATTTTAAACTGTCATATGTTATGTTACAATGTGCCCCACACATGTTACAATGTACCCCAACTATGGGGCATGTTGTCACATTTCACTTCCATTCTTTCGGGGTATGTCAAGAAAAAAGTATATACTGTATTAATAAAACAAAACCACATAATTGTACTAGACATGTGGGAAATTAATGTGGGAAAAAAATAAATACTCTGAACCATAAGTAGATTTACACAAACTTAGAAAGTCAAAAAGCGTTACTTTGTGCCCCGCTCTCCCCTATGTCAAAGTCTGTTACAAAGTGTTTTGTATAATGGTGATAATAGCATGCTTCATGACTCAGATAAGTGTTGCTAGCATGTTTAGTATGTTTCTAGCATGCTTAGTACACAATAATTATGTGGTTAGTGTAGTGTTGTTAGAATTTGGTAGTATCCCTTTAAGGGACTGAGGAAGTCATGTTGTGGGTTTTTACAGTCTGAGTTAGTTGCTACTGCACGAGCTGAGTGAATGCAAAAAGTTACCTGTGATGATATCACTGAGAGTTTATTAAAGCATCAAGTTCAAACGCACGAAACAGTGAGGACATTGAGTTTCTACAATGGCGACGAGGATGCTGCGCAATTGTTGCGAAGGAATCCACGCAACGGAGTTACTTCCTGCACACGACCGCCTTGCCTGCTGAAGCACAGGAGAGCCACAGTGTCGCTAACGGACTCGTGAGTAAACGGCCGAGTGGGAAATAAATAAATAAATAAATATAAAAAGACCTCCGGAGCAAAGATATCTTGCGGACTAAACTCCCATCTTGCCAGCTCCGCTAGTTAGCATCACTCAACACCACAGTCAAGAGAGACGTGCTAATGCTAGACACAAAACAAAGGACTAGCAACAAGACGCACATGGACATAACTGGACAGTAACGCTCGGAAAAAAAAAAAATTGAGAAACAAAACTACAACAACAATTGCTGGCGTGGCTGAATTACCCTCATTCCCCCTCTTTGATGTAAACGCAGAACCAGTCTCCCTTTCCCCGAAATGGAAAAAGTGGATAAAGAGATTTGAAACGTTTCTCACTGCAGCTGCCATAACTGATGCAACAAGAAAAAGGGATATGCTTCTGTATTATGCTGGAGAACAAGTGCAGGATATCTTTGAGACTTTTTCTGAAAAAGGACAACCAGATGATTTTGGTAAGGCAGTACAGTTACTCACCGAATACTTCAGTCCAAGTCACAATGTAGAATATGAAATCTACAAATTTCGACAATCAAAACAAAACCCAGGTGAAACTGCTGATACATTTCATACCAGACTGAGACAGTTAGCTCAGAATTGTGAATTCACTAATGTGGACAAATAAATAAAGTCTCAGATAATACTCAGCTGCACATCATCACGTCTCAGGAGAAGGGCACTGAGGGACCCAGACATGACTCTTAAAGGACTTTTGGATCTCGCCAGAGCTTTTGAAACCTCAGAACTTCAGGCCTCTGGCATGGAAAACAAACATGAAACGGGACAAATTGCAGCCATGCCCAACACAAGAAACAAAAGATGGATCACTTCTGGGCCCCAAACGGCGAACGTGGAACAGCAAAATCAGCCAAAGATGAAATGCAGGAATTGTGGAGGTCTGTTTCCTCATCAGGGTGGTCAGTCGGCATGTCCAGCGAAAGGTGTCCAGTGTCGAGCATGTGGGAAATCCAACCACTACGCCCGCTGCTGTCTCTCTAATCCCGACAAACAGGTAAAACAAAATCAACATGGACAGAAAATGAAACCAACACAGAGCACACAAAAGACGACATGGCCTAACCGACGCAGACAATTTAAAACCATTCTTACTAACGATGCTGAAACCGCCCCCATCAGTCATCTAGCTGCAGATGAGGAGTACGTCTTCGTCACAAAAGATGCAGAGGGCAGGGAACCGCCAGTAAGGTCAGTCACGATAGCTGGTGAAAGCATTGATGTTCTTGTTGATTCAGGAGCCTCAGCTAACCTCCTGGACGGAAAAGCCTACAGCGTATTGAAAACCAAACTCAAACTTGAACAGTCAAGCAAAAGAATTTATCCTTATGGTGCAAAACCCCCCCTCTCTCTTCATGGCAAAGCCACCACAACGGTCTCTGCTAATGGACGAGCAGCTCGGGCAGCATTCTACATCGTTGAAGGAAACTACGGCTCACTGCTGGGCCATGCCACTGCAACTGCACTGGGACTCATACATGTGGTGCACTGCACTCAGCCAATTCCACAGAACCTGTCTAAAGCAGACCAGCTGCTCCTGCAATATCCAAGTCTCACCTCAGGCATAGGGAAGCTGAAAACCTTCCAAGTCAAACTGCACATTGATCAAAGTGTGCGTCCGATTGTCCAGCCCCACCGTCGCATTCCTTTTCACATGAGGAAGAAAGTAGAGGAGGAGATACAACGGTTGGAGGACCAAGGCATTATTGAAAAAGTAGAGGGTCCAACACCATGGGTGTCACCCATTGTGGCATCACAAAACCAAAAAACCCAGAGGAAATACGCCTCTGCATAGACATGCGCCTGCCTAATACAGCTGTGCAAAGAGAGAGACACATATCACCTACTATAGATGACATCGTGCATGATCTCAACGGTGCGACCATGTTCTCAAAACTGGACCTCAACGCAGGATATCACCGACTAGAACTAGCACCTGAATACAAGCCATCACACACATGTCACTCCCACAGAATCCAAGTGAAGTCCGCAGCCTACTGGGAATGGCCAACTACAGCGCTCGTTTCATCCCGGACTTCTCCTCAATTACCCAGCCACTATGCAAGCTCACAAAGAAAGATACAGAGTGGTCATGGAAAGTGGAACACACAGAGGCCCTCAACCAACTGAAAGACAGGCTGGTCAGTAATCCAGTCATGAGCTACTTTCACCCTGAGAGAAAGACAAATGTCATCGTGGACGCGAGTCCAGTTGGTCTTGGTGCCATCCTGGCGCAGACTGATAAAGTGGAAAACAAGACATATATTGTAGCTTACGCAAGCAGGGCTCTGACCCCAGTAGAACAGCGATAATCCCAAACAGAACGAGAGGCGCTGGCTATCGTTTGGAGCTGCGAGCACTTTCATCTGTATCTATATGGAGCTGAATTCACCATGATCACCGACCACAAACCGCTAGAACTCATCTTCAACAACCCAAAGTCCAAGCCTCCTGCACGGATAGAAAGGTGGGCCCTCAGACTGCAACCTTACAAGTTCAAAGTGGTCCACAAAGCTGGAAAATCGAACCCGGCAGACTACATGTCTCGCCATCCACAAACACTTCACACACCCAGCATCACAGACGATGTTGACACAGAAATGCATGTCTCCTTCATTGCAGCACATGCAGTACCCAAAGCAATGACTCTTGAAGAAGTAAAGAGAGAGACTTTAGGAGATCCACTGCTACAACATCTTGTCAAAGTGATTCACTCAGATAACTGGAAAAGCCTGCATGACAATGTCACACAATTTGATCTGTCAATCCTGAGAACATTTTACAACATCAGAGAAGAGCTTACAACTCTGGAAGGAGGCAGCCTCGTTCTCAGGGGCAACAGACTTGTTATGCTGCGGACCCTGCAACCCAGAGCACTTGCACTTGCTCATGAAGGGCATCAAGGCATCGTCAAAACTAAGCAGCTGCTCCGAGAGAAAGTCTGGTATCCGGGAATAGACAAACAAGCCGAAGAATTGATATCCCGCTGCCTTCCTTGTCAATCGTCCACACCCAAAACTGTGCATCAGCCACTACAAATGTCAGAACTCCCACATGGACCTTGGGAAACTGTTTCAGTGGATTTCTGTGGACCCTTCCCTTCAGGTGACTACCTGTTGGTCATCCTGGATGAATACTCAAGATTTCCTTTTGTCGAGATTATGAAATCCACATCAGCATGCAAACTCATCCCTATCATGGACAAAATATTTTCAACTGTGGGCATACCAGAAGTGGTGAAAAGTGATAACAGCCCTCCATTTTCAAGCAACGACTTTTCAGATTTTGCAGGGTATCTCGGTTTCCACCACAGGAAGATCACCCCCTACTGGCCACAGGCCAACGCTGAAGTTGAAAGATTCAACAGGACTCTGACCAAAGCAATACACACAGCTGCGCTGGAAGGCAAGCCGTGGAAACAGGAGCTGTACAAGTTCCTCAGGAACTACCGTGCAACACCTCATCACACCACCAACCGGCCTCCAGCTGAAGTGTTTTATGGTCGACCCATAGCAATAAAGCTACCATCCATCTCTCATACTCCCGACGATGAAGCTCTCCGTCTAACAGACAGATTAAAAAAAGACAGGATGAAACATTATGCAGACAAAAGGAGGAATGCATCACACTCTGAACTCTGAAGGAGGGTGATGTTGTCCTAATACAACAGAGGAAAACAGGAAAACTTGTAACACCATTCAACCCTAACCCATACAAAGTCATCACAGTGAAAGGAACAATGGTCACTGCACAGAGACATGAACACAAAATCACAAGGCACAGATCACACTTCAAACTTCTGAAACACAAACCGGAAGTCCCATTCACAACAGAAGACAACGACGACAGTGATGATGACAGTGTTAGCGAACACACAGGTAATCCTGAACATGTTAACCCTGAAGCCAGGAGGAGATACCCTGTGAGGGTAAACAGACGACCTCCTCAAAGACTTGTGACTGAACTGTAGCGAAGGCTATGAAGAGTGATGAAGTATTGATAAGTTCCCACTACAGCCTCTCATCACAGTGATGTTTACGTTGCTGATTCAACGACTGTACTGTAACATGTTTCAGAATTGCTTAGAGATATTATTCTCAGTTATTTGTTTAATGTTATATATTTGATTTTGAATTAATGACATAGGACTGAATCGTAACTACTTCTATTTTGGGAAAAGCATTTTATGTTTGTTAATCCAAGTCCTGTCAGACTTAAGTAAAGCTAAAACCAAGGGAGGACATTTCATTTGAAAGAAAGGAAGGGATGTAGTGTTGTTAGAATTTGGTAGTATCCCTTTAAGGGACTGAGGAAGTCATGTTGTGGGTTTTTACAGTCTGAGTTAGTTGCTACTGCATGAGCTGAGTGAATGCAAAAAGTTACCTGTGATGATATCACTGAGAGTTTATTAAAGCATCAAGTTCAAACGCACGAAACAGTGAGGACATTGAGTTTCTACAGTTAGTACTGCATTACTGTGTTAACCATGCCAGTTTCTGTTGCCAGTAGGTGGGGCTATGTCTATATACCTTTCATATCTGCATATATATTCATATATATTTCATATCACTGCGTGATTTTATGTTTTGTATCCATTTTGGAGCTTGAAACTATTGTACTACATTGAATTTCAATGTATAGAGTAAAATAGACGAGATATTCTTCAAAATATCATACTTATCCATAGCCAATCAGTATATGGAGATGATTAGGAGGCAATGATGGACAGAGGCCAAGGGGCAAATTTGGCCAGGATGCCGGGGTTACACCCCTACTCTTTTCGAAGGACATCCTGGGATTTTTAATGACCACAGAGAGTCAGGACCTCGGTTTAACGTCTCACCCGAAGGACGGTGCTCTTTTGGCAGTATAGTGTCCCCGTCACTATACTGGGGCATTAGGACCCACACAGACTACAGGGTGAGCGCCCCCTGCTGGCCTCACTAACACCTCTTCCAGCAGCAACCTGATTTTCTCAGGAGGTCTCCCATCCAGGTACTAACCAGGCTCAGCCCTGCTTAGCTTCAGTGGGCAACCAGTCTTGGGCTACAGGGTGATATGGCTGCTGGCTATAGACGAAAATAGACGAGATATTCTTCAAAATATCATATTTACAATCTACAGAAGAAACTCAGTCAAACCGGTTTGGGACAACATGAGTAAATGAGTGAGTAAATGAAGACACTTTCATTTCTGCGTGATCAATCCCTCTCAGTTCATACCTGTTTCTCTGTCCTCTGTGCTGCAGTTGATACAGTTTTGTGGTTTTTATGTTCATACTCTTTACACCGCAAACAAATGCATTCTTGATCAGTGATACAGAACATTTCTAGCTCTTTATCATGTTTACGGCAGATCATGTCCTGCAGTCGTCCAGTGGCATCAATCACTTTGTGTGGTTTACGAGAGTGATATTCCTCATGACGATCTAAATGAGTTTGACAGTAAGATTCCTGACACACCAGACAGGACTTGACGGCTTTGTATTTTCTTCCATTACAGACGTCACACTCCTCGTCTCCAGCTCCAGCGTAACAGTCAGCAGGAAGTTTAGTCTTCTTCAGTTTCTCCACCAGTTCAGCCAGAATGGTGTTTTTAGCTAAAGCAGGTCTTGGACTGAAGGTCTGTCTGCACTGAGGGCAGCTGTAGACTCTCTTCTCATCCTCCTGATCCCAGCAGTCTGTAATACAGATCTTACAGTAACTGTGTCCACAGGGAATGGCCACTGGATCCTTCAGGAGGTCCAGACACACTGGACACGAGAACTCATCCTGAGAAATTGTGGCTTCTGCCATTTTACTGCATGAATACAGAGAGACACAAACACACAACAGCTCAACAACACTTCAGTTTCGGTTTCCCTGAACTGAGGAGTTGAAATAGTTTCCTGGTTCTGTGTTTGAGTGACGTGGGTAATATAGGCGTGTCTGTAAAGCAGCTTCCTCATTCACACACACACTTTACTGTTGTTTTTACTGTATGTGTCCTTCAAGTGGAGTCGAAAATATCATAATTACGAGTTCAAAGCTCATGAATGACTGAGCGAAGATTTAGGCTACTCACGAATGCTACTCAAAGTAATGTCAATATGTCAAAATGTACAGTTCTAAGATAATACAGATCATGCTAGCTAACATCATGTATTCATTTAGGCACAATGAGCTCATTAACCCTTTCCCTGTCTTTAAAAAAAATTGCAACTGCCAACGTTATTGATAATTTTCAAAAAACTTTCATGGCCCCCTAGAATATTTTGTTGAATGAATATCTGAACATATATCAAAATAAATAACAGATCCACTAGCTTTAGGCATTATTTTTGTATCCACACTTAAATGTGGGTAAGTTTCATAAAAACAACAACATTTTAAACAAAAGCTGAGAAAATTGTGTTTGTTTTCAAAGACTACAACATGTTGATTTTATCGCTTGCTGCTTCTTGTTTTGCCTGTGTTTTGATCATAGACAGTAAAATAAAGGTTTTGATCAGGAGATTCTGTACTCTTTCAGAAGATGTGTGATAGCGCCCCCTACCTTATAACAGTGAAAACACGGAAAACTAGAAAATTCCGTCAATGGCAGGGAAAGAGTTAAAGCAATTACTACAAGTTGTGATCATAATGATTACAATATACAGAAAATTTGGGAGTTTTGTGTGTTGATTCAGAGTTGGCATCATATGGGGCCCGTTCTTCGTACGTCGTTAACTTAGTTAGCTGGATTTGATTGTTGGCGATTTGGCATGATCTTGGATTGTTTGGTTCTTCGACGCTCATCCTGAGGGTTGTTCCATAAAAGACGCTTAGAAAAGCGGGGATTAAACTCCAAAACCGGACTTGAATGAGCCTAACAAATAAGTTGGGGCTAAAGTGGTTCCATAAAAGGCAATTGAAGTTCATGCAATCTCACTAATTTTATCCAGGTTTATCTAGTCTAGATAATTGCGTGTGCACGCGTTTCTTAAGCAGCCCTAGAGGTCGATCGTGGATCAAATCGATCAAACAGCGTATATTTTGTGCTGTTTTATGCGTTTTGTGACATGTTTTTTTCCCCTCAGTGCAAAACTTACATTTTACAGTTAGGCCTATATTCTCCATCTGTAAATGTTAGAAAGTCATGCAAATGTATCCATTTTGCTGCTAATCTTCACATTGAACGAGTGCTGCTGCGCGCCAAATAGGAGCGCAATAATTCTGACTAAAATATACATTTTGCTTGGAAAATTAATATGCGATATTTTATAACACTAGAAATATCTTCTAATTATAATAATTTATCTTTAGGATGTTGGATAAGTTGCAGTGAACTTCTAGCGAACAGAAGTAGCCTAATTCAGGGAAGATTTTTTTTAAGAAACTAAATATATAAAGATACAAAATATAGTTTTGGGTATAGGACCTATGCTGCTTAATAAAGATGAGGTATACGTATTTAGAATGCTGAGAATTACAGCTTTTAATGCAATAATTTTTTGGAGAAAGCAAGAATCCCCAGTTTTAAATGAGTGGTTAGATTTAGTTTCTAAAGTACATTATGGAGAGGATAACATGAAATTAAGAGCAAATGTAGTGTAAATGTGCAACTCTAAAATCAAAGAATATTCCATAAAATAAAGGAATAAATATTAGCCTACATTAACTACATTTTTATATAACCCTCCCTCCCTTTTATTTCTAGTTATTTGTTATTTTATTTATTTACTTATTTAATATTAAATATTTGATATTCAAATAATATTACTTGAATAACTATTAGGAATTAAATATAAATATGTGAATGTTCAATTTTTATTAATATTTATTTATTGTTTTTTGTCTTTCCCCCCTTAAATCATATGTAAGTGTCTAACTATGTACTTTTTGGTTATTGTTCTAATCATGTGCTTTTTAGGCTATGTGTTGGTGGGTATTATCACAAAAGAAAAAAAAGTAGAAGGAAAAATAAGGAATATTTATTGGGGGAAAATATTATGTCTTTAAAGGAACTGTCAATTCGTATAATTGTATAATTGTGTTAAATGTGTTTGAATTGAAAGACATAATAAAGTACATAATATATATATATATGCTAAAATATTTGTTATTTGGACATTAGATGTCCCTTATTTAGAATTTTAAACCTACAAGTGTATTTTTATGATAGCAATAACTGTAAAGGGACTATTGGGGTAAATCAAATGTAGGCTAATATACTGTCAATTACTAAGCTCAGATTCATCTTACCAGTTAAAATTTATACTGTGCTTTTGTAATTATTTATTTTTTCATTTTGTGATTTTAACTTCTGCTTTACAAAGGTTTTTTTAGATTGTGTTCTAATGTTCTTCTAATAATCATAAACGTACAACAGCTGCCAAACAAAACCAGAGAGAAAGGTATTCATAAATCTTTGAAACAATCTAATTAAATCTTGGGCACAAAACATTCAGCCAGTAAAAAAGAAAACCTGCATTGTATTTAGGCCTATCTATCTCTATATATCTATATCTATATCTATATCTATAACTATATCTATATATCTATAACTATATCTATATCTATCTATCTATCTATCTATCTATCTATCTATCTATCTATATATATATATATATATATATAATATAGGTCTATTGTCTAATTTATTTATCATTGTAGCCTTATTTAAGTTGATTTTCTGTATACTGTGTATTTATTTTTGGACTAATAGTGGTTAATAAAGTCCAATAATGGTATGAGAGAGTGTCAGTGGTAATACCATTGTGTTCCTATTTATCAGTGTTAGAGGATCTGTGTAACAGCTGAGGCTTAGCCTGACAGTTAGCCTGCCCTGGACCAGGCTAGTTTCCCAGCATAAGTTGCCAGGGTAACTGAGTTTGAACTATTTTAAGTTTGCTTTATGAAACAGAATCCACCGACAATAAGTCTGACTAACCAAAATAAGCCTGGCTTGTATTCTAATCTTGTTTTATGGAACAACCCTCTGGACTTGCTGTCATAGCAACATGTGCGCAAACTTAAACCTGCTCGGGAGCAGGCTTATTTCATGTTAACAGGATTAGACTGCGGCTTCATAAACGGAGCTGATACGGGAAGTCCAGCGCAGCGCGATAGTGCACTTTCTGAGATATATATTTTTCTCGTGACTTGTGAGATTGTCGTTTACATTATTAATTTGTTGGAAACGCACATTTATTTTCGACTTGTCGGAGTCGGGCTTTAACTACAGCACAAACTGTTTGCATTGCCCTAAGATTATTTGCGAGTGGCTCTTTCCTTTACACTATTGGAGATGCGGAGAACTTGATGGAAAGTGCTGTCTGTCGTGCCATTCGGGTTTACCTGGCGCTTTTAGGTTTAAAAAGCCACTTAAGACCCAATGTTGTAAAGCAGTTTTTTTTTTGGCTATCATAATTTTTTATGAAGATCATGCCATTCATTAACACGATTACAGTGTATGTCACTCAGGCTTCACTAACGTGATTGGTAGACTATAGGCTAGACCATAGACTGCCATCAAGGCCTCAATGAAGGGGATTATGTGAACAGAAAGGGGGTTCACAATGTAAATGTGCAGCCTGTATCGTTCTTGTGCAGTCACTCAAAATAGTGTCGTACCAAGAAATAATCAAGAGCACACACGTTTGCGTCTAGCTTCAGCCTTTACTGGATATCCACTGCCCCTCATACAGAGAGCTAACAACCAATCAACATTCAGTATGCAAATTATCACATGTGAATCTAACATTACATCCCCCTCTTTATGAAGTACTATGTTACCATATAAGTCTAATATGGTGTGATGGCCGACGACGTGGCCACACAGCAAGGCAGTAACTAAACCACACACAGACATGCATTTTTCTCTTTTGTTTGTTTACATGTTATTTTGGTTGTCCTTTATTACATTTTATAATTAAATATTTTGTTGCAGATCATCCTATATATTTCATAATAAAGACAGACACAGATTTGGTTCATTACGTTTATTTCTTTTGAGTTTAAGTTGCTTACGTGGGAAGAGCGGAGGTTTGGCGCTGTCTGGGACACTGCGCTCCGGTGGAGGTCCATTCCAATAAAGAACCGGCTGGCGTCAGTTGCTGCCATTTTGTTCTGCTGGGCTAATCCATGTTGCCAATTAGCTGGGGGGTGTATGATTGATTGTATGTTTGTTTTGTTTATTATAATTAGGGGTTCAAGCATGAAATGCTGAAACCCTATTGTAATTGTAAGGATTCGTAAAACGCATCGTGCAGGACAAACCGTAAGGCCTAGAGACTTGAAACCTGGCCAGATGGTAGGCCTCAATTTGGGGACAACCTATCACAGTATGACCCCGATTGGCCCATAGGTGGCGCTACAGCAACCAAAAGTTGAAAATCGCTCATAACTCTTAGACCGTTTGTCCCAGGATCAAGTGTCTTGTATCGTTGGAATCCTTGGCTCAAGGCGGACAAAATGGCTATCTCCATTTGGATGTAGGCAGGGAAAATGTTCTGCTATGTCGAGTTTTGTCCAAAACCTACTTTTGCGAACTAGTCCCTGGTTTTTCGCCCGATCGGAACCAAACCAGTCTAGGACAATTCTCTGGACTCTCTAAATCAATAATTATCAAAAAAAAGTTGAACTTTGGCATTTGGGTGGCTGTAACAGGGTCATTTAGTAAAGGGGCGTGGCAAAATGCACTCAAAAGCCTATAAATCCCAAAGGAAAACTCAGAACTTCACACAAATTGATGAGCATATGTGTCAGAACATGGTGAGGAAGCATGCAGAGTTTAATGGAGTTCGGACCATAGGTGGCGCTATAACTGGCAAAAAGCCTTCATTCTTATTAGGGGTTCAAGCATGAAATGCTGAAACCCTATTGTAATTGTAAGGATTCGTAAAACGCATCGTGCAGGACAAACCGTAAGGCCTAGAGACTTGAAACCTGGCCAGATGGTAGGCCTCAATTTGGGGACAACCTATCAGAGTATGACCCCGATTGGCCCATAGGTGGCGCTACAGCAACCAAAAGTTGAAAATCGCTCATAACTCTTAGACCGTTTGTCCCAGGATCAAGTGTCTTGTACCGTTGGAATCCTTGGCTCAAGGCGGACAAAATGGCTATCTCCGATTTGCTCGTCCTTCAGGCGCCAATTTCAAGTAAATTGCATTTTTTTTAAAAACCTATTTTTGCAAACTTCTCCTAGGTTTTTGGCCCGATCGGAACCAAACCACTGCAAGAGTATTCTCTGGAGTCTGACAATCAATAATCATCCAAAAAATTCAAAATTTCAATTAACGGTCGATAAGGGGAACCAAAATATTTGATGGCACCAGGGCCACTTTTACTAAAACGGTTATAAATTGTGAACGGAAAGAGATTTTTTTTGCTAAACTTGGGATACATCTTCCTGAGCTCAACCTGAGATCACTTGAAAAAAATCGCAACAATTGGCCACTTGGTGGCACTATAAAACGGTTATAACTTGTAAACGGAAAGAGATATTTTCGCAAAACTTGGGACACATGTTCATGAGCTCATTCTGAGGTCACGTGAAAAAAAATCATGACAATTGGCCACTTGGTGGCACTATAAAATGGTTATAACTTGTGAGCGGAAAGAGATATTTTCGCTAAACTTGGCACACATGTTCATAAGCTCAATCTGAGTTGACATGAAAAAAACCGTGACAATTGGCCACTTGGTGGCGCTATAACAGTGAAAAAAATCATGAAAATAGCTATAAGCGCACCCAACTGTTAGTCTACTGAAAATTGGCACGCAGTGTCTTTGTCCAGGGTGCCATGATAGTCTATGAGAACATTGGTGTATCTCAAAAAACTCAGTATACGTCATTGGCACAATGCCTTGAAGGAGCCTTAGAAGTTTCAAGCCAGTGTTTTTTCACAGGAGTGACCTCCTAAGACTCCTGAATCCTTGCAGAGTCCAACAATACCAAACATGCCAGGTTTCGCCTTATGGTTTTTGTAAGTGTCATTTAGAGCTTTAAAAAATTGTGTTTATCTTCAAAGCCGTTAGTCCGATCGAGACAACAACAAAAAAACACAGGAAATTTGAAAACATAGGTAAATAGCTAAACAATAACGCCAAAATGTTAAAATTATGATGGGAACTGACAAAAAAATGAATTAAATCCAATCAATTTCACCCAGGGATCATTTTGATGCTCTCACATGTTTGAAACAAACAATGATGGATTGTCATGAAATTTGTTTTGAATTGGGACTGGCGAATCCCCGTCCATACTGTCAATGACCATTCGCAAAGACCCGCCCACTTTAGTTACTGTTGCTATGTCTGACAAGCGACGCCACTCTCACACCACACCAAGTTCTCACGCAGTGAAAAATACATTGCGGATCAGAGAGGAGACTGCGCGCTGACAGACAAGTACTTTTGATATGAAACAAATGGCGCTTTTCCACTACAGCCAGCTCGGCTCGGCTCGGCTCGGCTCGACTTGACTCGGCTTTGTTTGGTTTTCCACTGTGTAAAAGTTGTACCTGTACCTGCTTCCAGGTACTTTTTTTCGTACCACCTCCGGCGAGGTTCTAAGTGAGCTGGGGCAAGCTGAGGCGATACTAAAATGTGACGTGAAAACACGGCAGACTGCTGATTGGTCAGAGAGAATCGTCACTATTCACTGCGTCATCATTGCACGCGCCAGACGGAGTATCCTGAATAAAAAACAGCAAAAACAAAAACATCCAGAAACAGCATACACTCGATTTCCTTCATTGTCCATTGTGTGTGGCAGCGGATGTATCTCGCGTAGAAGATTAAGTCACGGCAGTTTCCTGCGGCGTCGCTATGACGACCAGGTACTATTGTGGAGGTACTATCTGCAATGGAAAACGGAGCGAAAAGCGAGCCGAGTCGAGTCGAGTCAAGTTGAGTTGAGCTGGTACTGGTAATGGAAAAGCGCCAAAAGTCTCACCTTTCAAATGTAGTCATTTTTTAGAGACATTTAAACAATAAATACCGTTTTGTGACTCTTTAATGTGTCTGACAGATCGCTGTAGACTCAAGGCTCAGTTAAAGCTGCTCGTGAACCGATCATCTCTTCCTTCTAGTTAATTTATAGCATTAAAATAAACATGAATGAACATAAAAGGAATGTTGTTTTAAAGTGCTAAGACGTCAGTACACTTTGTTTTTCAAATTTAAATCCTCCAAAGTTAATCTACTAACTCTCCTGACTGCTTTGTGGGACAAAATGGCGGATTATGATTAGTCAGATCACCTGTCAATCAAACTCCCTGCGAAGGGTCAATTGAGAATGCCCGTGTGCACAATCCTGATCTAATCGACAACTTTGCAGTTGCACATAGGAAAGCCCGGAAAATCCCGCTATAATGTAAGAGAGCATCTTTTTTATGTATTTGGACCTAGGCCTAACAATGTGTTATGGTGCGCTGTCACCAGTGTTTTTTTTTTGGTTTTTTTTGTTGAGCGTAGGCTCCTCCTGATTTTGTTAGTCATCTCATCTCTTATATGCTGTGTATGATCATATCCTGCCCTATTGATGGTAGCCTACTCGCGGACATTGCGTTATCAATGTCATCAATTGCGTCATCAAGGGGCCCGCCTTGATAATCCTACTTAAGTGTCCGGTGTTGGCTCATTACGCCACTGAATATAATTGTCTAAACTCCTTATCAAAATTACATATTTACAACAAATTTGCCACATATATATAGGCACACTTTGAGTACTACTAATAAAAGTGGTGGAGATCAGGCAAGACTGTAAGAAGACTCAGGCAAAAAGGTGCTATAACTGTAAAAACACTTTAAAACCATATATGTCCTATGGCAAACTGCATGTATTGGCTGTAAATTGACTTTTTCATCTATGATGGCAGTTGTTAAATGCTTGCTAAATAAAACGTAATGTCTTTTGATGCTTGTGTGCTTAAAGGCCTTAAAGGCCTTAACTGCTTGAACCCCGATAAATGCTGCTTGCAGCTTTAATTCTATTTATATTTTGTTGACTATAATTATTTGGGTACATTATTTTGTTTATGACCCATTTCTTGTTATTTCTGAAGTTAATTACTTTATTTATTGTAATTGTGTTAAGTGATATTTGTGGTGTTCCCTGTGTATGTCTAATGGACTAGTCCTTTGTGTATATAAGTTCCCCATGTGTGTCATTCGGGAGGCCATGTTTTCTTTGTTTAGTTTGTTTGTTTGATTACTGTTTTTTAGTTTGATTTTCTTTAGTTTATTATTGTTATGGGCCTAGACCTGACTTTATTTTCAGTCAGTTTTTCAAGTTATTTAATTTGTAACTTTGTTTTTTGCATTTAATAAATAATTTTTGGTTGGAAATCCTGTGTCCTTTGCCCTCAACTGCTTGGTCCCTCACGTATGGTGTCAGAAGTGGGATCCGCAGAGGGCGCAGGTTTCCTATTTTTTGTTATTTTCCCCTTTTTGTCCTCCCTGTTTTTTTTTTGAGCAATGAGTCGGCCTGGAAGAAAAGGGGCACAAAGGATGATGCCAAGGGAAGCACAGGAAGGAGAGGTGGAGACCATAGAGGATGGTGAGGAGATTGTCACAGAGGAGTCTGGAGGGCGGGAGCCAACGCTGGCAGATCTCCCTCAGATCCGCAGCAAAAGGAAAAAGAACGACGATTTAAGGCATTGCAGCACCAGTTTGGCCTGCTTCAGATGGAGGTGCAAGCTCGTACTCATACTCCGCCCACCCCTAATCCACTTTCTATGAATCCAAGCCCAGGGGTACTGCAGGATGGTGACCCTGATTCTGATCGACCATTCCCTAAAAGGAGTGAAAGAGAACTTCACCACGTGGACCATGATAGAGGTCAGTCCTTGGTCAAAGAGCCTAGATTAGAAAAATTAAGTGACTCTGATGACATAGAACATTTTTTGATAACCTTTGAGAGGATTGCTGCAGCGTGTTGTTGGCCTAAGGCTGACTGGACATTCCGCCTGATTCCCCTACTGACTGGTAAGGCCCGAGCGGCATATGTGCTTATGGACATTGATGACTCTCTTGAGTATGATTGTGTTAAGTCGACTATTCTGAGAAAGTACGACATTAATTCAGAAACTTATCGACAAAGAGTTCGTTCTCTGGAGGTTGAATCATCTGAGAGTCCCAATGAACTGTATGCCAGGCTGAAGGAGCTGTATGGGAAGTGGATTCGACCTAAAGGTAAAATTGTTCTAGAGCAGTATCTCCGAATGCTCTCTCCTGAGCTTCAGGTATGGATCCGTGAGCGGGGCCCTGATACTGCTGCTGAAGCTGCATCATTGGCGGATGTGTTCGTTGCTGCCCGGGGAAGGAACCAGCCATGGAGTTGGCGGGGTGGGGGAGATTCTCGCAAGCCCCATGTCTTTCATCCGCCCCAGTACTACAACTCTGGTAAGCCTCCTGGAGGAGGAAAATCTGAATCGGTGTCTTTTAAACCACCTAAGAAAGTGCCTATTTGTTACCTGTGTGGTCAAGAGGGTCATACCAAACCTGTTTGCCCGAAGAACGTTGTCAAGCTCTCTCAAGTGTGTTATGTGCCCAGAAATAATGCAGCTCCGGTAAAGCCTGGACGGTCCTTAAAGATGACCACTGTAGAAGTGAACTGTAAAGAACTCCATGCTCTGGTTGATACTGGCAGCGACCAGACATTGGTACACAGACAGTTTGTTTCACCTGCCTTGATTAATCCTTCTGACAAGAGACTAATATGCTGTGTCCATGGCGATGAGAAACTGTTACCTACCACGGTTCTTTACATCAAAATACAGGGACAGACTTATCTCCTGGACGTTGGGGTTGCAGATAATTTGCCGTATCCTGTGATTCTGGGGCATGATTTACCAGTGCTTTTGGATTTACTGCAGCCGGAACAGCTTTGCAATGTTGTCACCAGGGCCAAAATGAAACGGGCAGAGGAACCGACGCAAACACTCTGTACTTTACCTTTCTTTGGTGTGGATCTCGAAGTGGAACCTTCAAAGACGCGGAAGTCCCGTAGTGAAAGACGACGGGACAAGCTTGCATATAATGTTTCCAAGATACCAGCTAACCCCTCATGTGACTTGTTTCAAAGTTTCCAGGTGCCCACTAACATGATCCAGCTCCAGCAGGAGGACGTCAGCCTGGCTCCGTACCTCAAGAAAGCAGAACATGAAGCTACAGCCAATGCTGATGACACTGACTCTGCCGAAAGGTATTTGTCCCAAAAAGGTATTCTTTATCGCCAGTTTGAGTCGACAAACCAGCTTGTCGTGCCACAATGTGTCCGAGAGGTAATCCTCCAGTTGAGTCATTCAATTCCCTGGGCTGGCCACCTAGGAAAACACAAGACCTTAGCTCGCATCAAAAGACACTTCTATTGGCCAGGACTAAGAAGGGATGTGACTCGATACTGTAAACGTTGTCCTGAGTGTCAAAAAGTCTCCATGAGAAGCCCTTCCAGAGCTCCATTACAACCTTTACCTGTGGTGGGTACACCATTTGAGAGACTGGGTATGGATATTGTGGGCCCTGTAGAAAGGAGTCGAGCTGGAAACCGATTTATGCTTGTTATAACGGATTATGCGACTAGATATCCCAAGGTGTTCCCGATGAAGTCCATTAAAGCCAAGTACGTAGCAACATGCTTGATACAACTTTTTTCCAGAGTTGGGTTCCCCTGTCAGATTCTTACCGATCAGGGCACTAACTTTATGTCCACTCTCTTAAAGCAGGTGTATCAGCTTCTGGGTATCGAGAGTTTACGTACAACTCCTTATCATCCGCAAACAGATGGCCTCACAGAGCGTTTCAATCAAACACTCAAACAAATGCTTCGCAAGTTCATCAGTGAGTCAGGCAAGGATTGGGACCAGTGGTTGCCCTACCTTCTGTTTGCATATAGAGAAGTTCCCCAGGCCTCGACTGGGTTCTCTCCCTTTGAGTTATTATATGAACGTGAGGTGAGAGGCCCTTTGACCCTGCTTCGTGAGCTGTGGGAAGGAACCCAGGGTAGCGGGGACTTGGTAAATGTGATCTCTTATGTTGTGCAGATGAGGGAACGGTTGGAGGCGATGGCGAAACTGGCTCAAACTCACATGGCTGAGGCACAGAGATCCCAGAAGTCATGGTATGATCGGTCTGCATGTGAACGGAGTTTTAACCCTGGCCAGCAAGTGTTGGTGATGTTACCAAGTCAGGAGAGCAAATTATTGGCGAAATGGCAGGGTCCATTTGAGATCCAGTGGATGCTGGGACGCACCACTTATGAAATTACCACACCAGGCTTGGACCGGCCTAGTAAAGTCTTGCACATTAATTTACTAAAGGAGTGGATTCCTCGTCCTGAGGAGTCACAAGTTTTGATGATTCAACAGGTGATTGAGGAAGAGGAACTGGAGGAGCAATATTTGCCTCAGCCGGTCGCAGAATGTGTTAACCTGGAGCATTTGCCAAAGGATCGCCAATCCCAGGTGAGAGCGCTTTGTCACCCTGACCTCTTTTCTGAGTACCCTGGAGCCACAACATTGATGGAACATGAGATTGTGTTGAAAGGTGATGCTGTTGTTAAAAGGATGAGTTCTCGAATACCTGAGCGATTGCAGGTCTCCTTGAGGGAAGAAATTGATCTGATGCTGACGTTGGGAATCATCGAGCCGTCTAAGAGTGAGTGTTGCCACCCAGTGGTTTTAGTCCCTAAAAAGGATGGAACCTTACGGTTTTGTATTGATTTTCGATACCTGAACTCTGTCTCTAAGTTCGATTCCTATCCAACACCCCGTATAAGCGACCTCATTGACCGCCTAGGTCAAAGCAAGTATCTGACCACTATTGACCTCGCCAAAGGATATTGGCAAATTCCTCTCACTCTTCAATCTAGAGAGTTGACTGCCTTTAGAACCCCATGGGGGCTATTCCATTTTAGGGTCCTCCCTTTTGGCCTGCATGGGGCTCCAGCCACTTTTCAGAGGCTCATGGACCAGATATTACATGGTTTGTCCTTTACGGCCGCCTACTTGGATGACATTATCTATAGTGACACTTGGGAACAGCACCTACAACATCTGCAAGAAGTTCTGCGGCGACTCCAGCAAGCTGGTCTCACCATCAATCCACTCAAATGTGCTGTAGCCCGGACTGAAATTGAATATCTGGGCTATGTCATTGGTAAAGGGGTGGTCAGACCCCAGGTAAAAAAGGTCCAAGTCATTCAACAGTGTCCTTTACCCCAAACACGGAAAGAATTGAGATCGTTCCTTGGTATGGCAGGTTTTTATAACCGATTCATTCCTAATTTCTCTGGCAGAGCAGCAGCCTTGACGGATATGGTGGGCTCCAGATGCCCTAATCGACTTCAGTGGTCAGAGGAAGCAAAGATGGCTTTTCAAGACATCCAGACTGCCCTGGGTGAGGACCCTGTGTTGCATAATCCTGACTTTAATGAACCGTTTATTGTGCAAACAGATGCTTCGGAACGAGGTATTGGAGCCGTGCTACTGCAAGGGCCAAGTGATGGACGACAACTGGTGGCTTGTATTAGCCGTAAACTCTTCCCGCGAGAGGTCCAGTATTCTACAATCGAAAAGGAGTGCTTGGCTGTGAAATGGGCTCTGGATTCCCTAAAATATTATCTGCTTGGGAGAGAGTTTATTGTGGAAACTGACCATAAGGCTCTACAGTGGTTGAAGAGGATGGACACAAATAGCAGAATTACTCGGTGGTACTTGGCCATGCAGCCCTTCCGATTCATTATCCAGTATGTTCCAGGGAAAGACGATGCTACGGCTGATTTCCTCTCTCGCTGTGTCAGGGAGGTTCCTGAAGTGGGGGGGAGTGTGATGGCCGACGACGTGGCCACACAGCAAGGCGGTAACTAAACCACACACAGACATGCATTTTTCTCTTTTGTTTGTTTACATGTTATTTTGGTTGTCCTTTTATTACATTTTATAATTAAATATTTTGTTGCAGATCATCCTATATATTTCATAATAAAGACAGACACAGATTTGGTTCATTTTACCCACTTTATTTATAATTTACACTTTTACCATACATGACTAGGTTGGGTGCACACTTTCTAGTTATTAGTGGTATATTGTGTTAACGTTTATTTCTTTTGAGTTTAAGTTGCTTACGTGGGAAGAGCGGAGGTTTGGCGCTGTCTGGGACACTGCACTCCGGTGGAGGTCCATTCCAATAAAGGACCGGCTGGCGTCAGTTGCTGCCATTTTGTTCTGCTGGGCTAATCCATGTTGCCAATTAGCTGGGGGGTGTATGATTGATTGTATGTTTGTTTTGTTTATTATAATTCTATTTATATTTTGTTGACTATAATTATTTGGGTACATTATTTTGTTTATGACCCATTTCTTGTTATTTCTGAAGTTAATTACTTTATTTATTGTAATTGTGTTAAGTGATATTTGTGGTGTTCCCTGTGTATGTCTAATGGACTAGTCCTTTGTGTATATAAGTTCCCCATGTGTGTCATTCAGGAGGCCATGTTTTCTTTGTTTAGTTTGTTTGTTTGATTACTGTTTTTTAGTTTGATTTTCTTTAGTTTATTATTGTTATGGGCCTAGACCTGACTTTATTTTCAGTCAGTTTTTCAAGTTATTTAATTTGTAACTTTGTTTTTTGCATTTAATAAATGATTTTTGGTTGGAAATCCTGTGTCCTTTGCTCTCAACTGCTTGGTCCCTCACATATGGCAAAATTAAACTTCCCTTGAACATATCGGTTCCCATCGGGACAATACTTAACGTTGCATTATAGAACAAATTATCTAATGTTTCATAACCAATGAAATGCAGAACGTGCATTCAGAAATACTATCTTCTATACAGCATCCATACTACTGCCACATTTGTTTTATTATATTTTACCAAATGTCAGAGGTTTCTAAGTCAAGAATGTCTCTAGGTTTCACCATGCGACCAGAGCGTGTAAACTGAGGGGTTGCTGCTTGTTGCTGCATGCTACCATTGTTTTCTTTCAATCCTCCTGTATCCGCAGGTGCAGGAATGTGCATGCTCTCAGGTGCTGGCTCATTTATTCCTGATTCCTTGCTTTAGCTTCCTTTTCACATTCACCAGTTTTTGATCCACGACCTGAGGCTGTAGCTGTTTTTCTGACATGGGGAGGATGGAGCGAAGACGTCTACTCATCAGCAACTGTGAGGGAGACTTAAATCCATCAACAGGGGTGTTTCTGTGTTCAAGTAAGCTGAGGTAAGGGTCCTTCTCAGCCTGTGCTTTGCTCAGCATGGCCTTTGCTGTTTGTACAGTCTTTTCGGCGAGACCATTGCTTTGCGGATAGTGTGGGCTTGATGTTATGTGCGCAAAGTCCCAGTGAATTGCAAAGTTTTTGAAGTCATGCGAGCTGAACTGTGGGCCATTATCTGAAATTATTTTTTCAGGTACACCGTGCCTAGTGGTGTCCAGTGTGTATGCGCTCTTACATTTCTGCCCTAAGCGCATGTGGAATGATGATGTTCTCACCCTTAAACAGAAGCCCATCGATCTCTGAAATCTCATCTCTGTGATTCCAGTACTCAGCAATGCTGTAGGGGCACTTCTTCCTCACATCAGGCCATCCAGATTTTATGACACTTCTCAGGGAAGGAAGCTGTGGATCTTGCTCCGCTGCTTTTCGGATGCTCGTTAGCTTCCTGTCGCTTACAGGTAGACTATCTACAACTGTGTGAATTTGTGCATCTATATCCTCATCCAGTGATTCGAGTCGGTACGAGATGGACTTCCTGGACAGCGTGTCCGCTATTGGAATGTCTTTTCCTGGACGGTGCACAATTTCAATATCGTACCTCTGTATAGTTGCAAGATCATTCTCTGGAGGCGCAGCTGCAAGAGGCTTTCTCAGGATGGGTTCTAAAGGTTTGTGATCAGAGGACAATAACCTTTCTGCCATAGACATATGCGTGAAAACGTTTGCATCCAAACACCACAGCGTACAACTCCTTTTCGATCTGTGCATAGTTTTCTTCTGTTGGTGTGAGGGATTTTGAAGCATACGCAATTGGCTTTTGGTCCTGGAGCAGTACGGCGCCTAGGCCGCTTTTTGATGTATCGACCTGCAGGTGGAGCTCTTTACCAGGGTCATAGTAAGACAGGACAGGGCCAGGCTCTCGTGTGATCAGCTCTTTCATCTTCTCAAATGCTTTCATCTGAGTAGCGTCCCACACAAACTCACTACTCTGTTTCAGGGGCTGCCTCATGGGTGCATTTATTTCAGACAGATTTGGCGCAAATCTGGACAAATAGTTGACCATACCTAAAATGGTCACCAGTTCTGACTTATTCTTTGGAGGGCTCATGTCTCTTATCGCACTGATTTTTTCTGGGTCAGGTTTAATGCCTTCTCGTGTTAACTTGTGCCTGAAATAACTGACCTCAGGGACGCATATCACACTCTTGTCTGGGTTGAGGCGTACTCCTTTTTCACGGGTCCTCATTAGCACAGCGCGCAAGTTTGCATCATGTTCCTCTTTTGTTTTCCCAAAGACGAGTATGTCGTCTACAATGGCTGCAACTCCGTCTAGCCCTTCATAAGTCTCATCTATCTTTCTCTGAAACTCGTCTTGAGCAGAGATCAATCCAAAAGGTAGACGTAGAAATCTGTACCTTCCCACAACAGTATTGAATGTTGTCAATTTTGACGATGACTCTGACAGCTTGATTGCCCAATACCCAGATTTTGCATCAAGCACACTGAAGAATCGTGCTCCAGCGAGTTTTGGAGTTATGTCGTCCAGTGTCGGCAGGGGGTAATGTGGCCTTTTGACCGCTTTATTCAAGTCTCTGGGGTCTAAACATACCCTGAGTTTTCCAGTGCGGGGCATTAACCCAGTCTGTGGGTTCCGTCACTTTTACAATAACGCCTGATTTTTCCATGCTGTCTAGCTCCTCCTTGAGTCGACTGCGCAGCATGAACGGAATCCTCCTGGGCGGATACACGACAGGGACAGCTGTAGGATCTATGTGTATAGTACATTCTCCTGGAAACTCACCATTCCCGTGAAAGACATCCTGGAACTCTTGCATGATATCACAGGGCTTGTTTGTATCTGCGTCAACTGAAAAGACAAGCTTTTTCAACCCCAGGTCCAGGCATGCTCTCAAACCAAGCACGGGAGGTGCATGTGTACTCACAATGTAAAATTCCAGCGCAGATTCTGTGTCTTTGTATCTACAGTTAAGCTGACATGTTCCCTTTACATCCAGTGGCTCTCCGCCATAGCCTGTAAGACGGCGCATTGTGGACTTCAGTTCTGTTGTGCTGAAAAGATTTTCAAATCTACCGGCTGGAATAATGTTCACCTGGGCCCCAGTATCCAATTTGAAGCTAACTTTGCTTGCTTGATATCCTAATTCAAGTTCTGCAAAAGCCTGTTCACATTCTGTGCTTTCATGCTCTTTATTAATTGTATCAATGAACAGCTCATCCGCCTCTAAGATGTCTGTATTTCCCACTGTGTGTACAGCTCTATGTGTAACAGGTTGTTTTGATTTACATACTTTTGCGAAGTGGTTGAGTTTATTGCATATTTTGCACCGACGGCCTTTTGCAGGGCACGCGTCTCTCTGATTGTGTTGCAGTGCACATCTGCCACATGGCCTGTTTTTGTCGGTAACTCTATCCGTTTCCTTCGCGGTTGCTCCGTGTTCCTGTCTGTCTGATGTTGACTTTTTGCTTATCACCGCGTGTGCTGCACGGTTCTGTGCTGCGGTTGCATGTGAGTTTATCATCCTGAGCTGGTCTTGCACAACCTTGTGCGACCGTGCTATATCAATCGCTTTTTCGAGTGTTAAATCAGCACTTTGATTTAGCAGATTTTCTCTGACTTTTGGGGAGTTAGTTGCAAAAACAATACGGTCCCGTACCATTTCGTCACTGTTTGTATATCCACAGTCTTTCACAAGCAGTTTAAGCTCTGTAACGAAGTGCTCAAATGTCTCGTGCTCTCCTTGTATTTTTTCATGAAACTTGTACCTCGCAAAAATCGGGTTTGCTTTTGGCATGACATACTCTTCAAACTTATCATAATAAGACTGCAGTTTTTTGGATTCATCGGCTGATAATGTCCATGTATTATAAACATCTCGCCCCTTTTCACCTACCCAAAGGAGCAGATAGCTACACATGGTCTCCTCTGCCTTGTCGCGCAGCGGCCCGGCGAACATGAGCTGAACATGGTGATGAAATCTCCGCCATGCATCCGGCAAGTTTACGGAGTCCCAATCCATTTTCGGCGTAGGAACCCCTGACGAATCCATCATGCCACAATAAATAAACTTCTGACACCATGTATCGTTCTTGTGCAGTCACTCAAAATAGTGTCGTAACAAGAAATAATCAAGAGCACACACGTTTGCGTCTAGCTTCAGCCTTTACTGGATATCCACTGCCCCTCATACAGAGAGCTAACAACCAGTCAACATTCAGTATGCAAATTATCACATGTGAATCTATAACATTACACAGCCCAGTTACTATTGTGATTCTTAATATTCCAGATTAGTAATAATATATCAAATTAAAAAAAGGCAGTTAACTAAAATCTTCCATATCACAAATGTGAAAGCAAAATGGCCAGGATCTGTGCATGACTTAAGAATTTTCAGAGATTTCACATTTCACATTTCTGCACATTATTTGAAAGTGGTAAGGAAAGTTCCACAATTAAATATCAAGCTCACTGTATTACATACACTTATGCTGATCCTAACAGAACTGCATTTTTTCATAGGTGATTATGACATGTTCCTGCCTGCAGACAGGTGTTTTATGACCCCATTCCCTGACCCAAACCAGTTACAATGCAGCTCTAGCCAGAACAAGGGCACACAATGAAATGAACTTTGGCTAATGGGAAGATTTCAGTGTCTGAAAAGTCTGAGGGTTGCACACATGACAGGGCCTGTGACATTGCTGCATGTGTCATATTACACAACATTGCCAAAAAAAACAAACACTTTTCATTAAATGTTTAATAAAATACAAATATGCTTAGTTCCTTGAGTTTTATTTCAATTGTTCTTTGTAAAGAAAAGCCAGTGGTCAAGTGCCTGCAACAAGAGATATTAGACACATGCCTCATGCAACAAATAAAAAGGAAAAGTTGGCTATACACTGCCCACCTGTAGGCCTATGTCTCCTCTGTCTGTGCAGACTCTTCTGTAGGCCTTTCTGTAGATGTGGAATCCTGCAACTTATATTGCAGCCATAAAGCATACAAGTATAAATTAAGTAAAGTTATTTATGCACTTGCAGGTAGGCTAGTTCCTCCATATGACTCAATAGGTTTATTCAATGGAAACAAATGAACATTACAAAGTCTTATACTTTCTTTCCTTTGGAAAGTTAGAAAATGTCCACTTACTGCACATATTTCAGCCACCACTTTCTTGTGAACAGATACAAGTGTTGGTGTATTATGTAAAATTGCACAAAAGAGGAAAACACAATGTCATTACAATGAACTACACTCAGGAAAAATGTGATCAATAACTCATGGCAAAATATTTTTACATTAACATAAGTTTATCAGTTTTCACTTTCACAAGTCAAAGCAATTCATCATTACTCAAGATTTAACAGTTGAAATGATTGTACGGCCTTAATTTAATGCAGCAAAAAAAATAAAAAATTTACAGTGTAGGCTACTAAGATCTTTTCTATTTTTTTTTTCTCAGCCTTTCTCTTGGTTGCTTTTATAAACAGACAACCATTTATTTAACAGTGCCTTTTATAAAAGAGACTGTAATATAACAAAAAATTACCATTATGTAGAATATTTTTGTATTTCACTTTTATTTGTTCCCATGTTCTAGTGTGGTGACTCTGACATTACAATGAACAAAGTAATTATGCAATTATTAAAATACAAAAATATAGGCTAATAAGTGATAAAAACATATAACATGGCCACTTCTAACGGATTTAAATTGTCTGCTACTTTTTGCCAGCCCTCTCTCCTGGCTTTTGCAGACTTTGAGGTGTTCCCTGGCGTTTTGATTAAACATTAAAATTCCGAATAAACTTCGACTATTAGTTCTTGCTCTGCTGAGGAGAAAAACTGAGCCCGCTCTTTGGCCACGCTGAACAGCCAATAGCAGCGTTGCTGATCAATGTTTCTACTATCGATATATATTTCCTTTTAAACCAGCTTTTAAACCAACCAATTATCTCAGATAACTCAATCCAGCGATACTAATCACAGGGCCGTTTGAAGGAATTTGGGGGCCCCAAGCAAAATGGACATGGAGGCCCCCCCCCAAACCAGTGGTGTAGTCTACGTGATACGCAGGTATACGCCGTATACCCACTAGAAAAGGCCAAGGATTTCCGTATACCCACTTAAAAAATCGTGAGAATACTTAACAACTTCGTTTTGTGTCAGAACTTTCACACTTTCATTCATAAATTCACCCCGTCAGTGTTTGCGAAGCGACACCGAATCGCGGAATCCAGTCACAAATGGAGCTTGCTAAGCAGAACGTCATCAAAGAATTTTGGCTATTTTTGAATTAATAAATCAAAAGTAGGGATATGATATGGATGGACTAGTGTCTGTGAATATTAAAGTTAAAAGAGACTGCAATTGTTCTACGCGTCTCCGGGAATGAGCGCTCAATGTGTGCTCCACTACGCACACACACACACACACACACACTGAAGCACGCGTGACTCACGCTCGTGGTGTTTTCAGCGTTTCACTGTATTGAGACATGATGTAGGATAGGATACACATGCGCACTTTCATCGCAGAGTTGCTATGAGAGTCAATGCACGAGAATTTCACCATTTAATTTGACAAAACTATCATCATTCATTCGTTTCATATAGCCTACACATAGAAACTGTAATGTCTTCAAAACAACCTGTCAAAATAAAAGTTCGGTATAACTTGAAGAAATTATAACAGAAATATATTACTATTGCACAGTAGAGTATACTTCAAGTAGGCCTAAAAATAATAATAATAATAATAATAATAATAATAGTTTATTAAAACACACAGAAACTCAAATGTCTACAACCCACCAAAATAAAAGTTTGGTCTAACTCAAAGAAATTAGAAAGAAATTGCACAGTAAAATGAATTTTAAAATAATAATAATAATAATAAAATCTATTAAAACGTTATTTTAAGGGAATATCACACAAGTTTTCATACATGTTATAATTTAAACAGTAAACTTGCCAAAACAATAACCTTTTTTCTTTTTTTTTAAACACCATTTCTAAAGGTAAATTTGTATTTGTGCCTATAATGTTTCATTTTTTATTTTTTTAAAAAAAAATTTTAATTGTCAGCTGATAAAACCTGTGCTTCAGGGACCATATTCATATAACATCTAAGGCTAAATGTAGCTCTTAACTGGCTAAATTAGATGGTGATTAACACTAAACAGTAGAAAATCAGTCCAGTCTCCCCAGCTGTAAATGTCATTGGCTGTTAAAGTCTTGTGTTGCTTATAATAAATTGACATGTTGATAACACCTAATACTTCATAATGCTCTCAATTTCATGTCGATGCATACTGTATGCATTAGTGAGTGTGGTGGTGCTTATGGGGTGACGCTCTGGGATGGGTGAGTATGAGGCGGTATATTACAGTATACTCACTACAAAAAACTAGACTACACCACTGCCCCAAACCCAACTTACCACTTACCACTATCTTGTTTTACTTGCATAATTCCGCTTCATGATGACTGCCGAGGAGGTTTTGTATTTTGCCGGCAGCAGAGGCGCGTGGTTGACTGACTGCTGTCAGCGACTACCGAGAGGGGCCCCCTTGAGGGGGATCCCGATAACAGTGTCATTGCACTTTACTGCATTGACTATCAAAGGGGCGCTCACACAGTTTGTCGTTGCATTTTATTCTTAACCAGTCGTTGTCTTGGGGCCCCAGGCCAGCTCGGGGCCCCAAGCAATTGCTTGGATAATTTATTGCTTGGATAATTTATAGACATTTCACCTGGTCGTGATGAAATATATAGCTAAGTATCATCAGCAGAAGAGTGGAAACTTATTCCATGTTTTCTTATAATATTACAGAGGGGCAGCATGTGTATTGAAAATAGCAGAGGGCCTAAAACAAACCCTTGCGGGCTGCGGCACTCCATATTTTACTGATGTTAACTCGGATATTTCCCCGTTTCTATAAACAAAATGGTAACATTCAGACAGGTAGGGGAGACTGGGGACAGTTGCAACACTTTTTGCATTTCTCTCAGTTACTCAGAGACTATTTGGACTAGACCAACCAAATTTGTATATATTAAAGGTGGTATCAGTGATTTCAGGCCCAAAAAATAATTATCACATTCATCTAATTTTTCCTAGCGATCCGCTAGCTGCCCGCCCCATAAGCATGCCGTCAAAAAACTGCGTCTCTGTAGGCAGCCTAGGCTCTGAGATCTGCACACAAAAACAATTGGTTTCACCAACCACTCAAAACCAAAACAAATAGTTTTCCAACCAATCACCGACAGGGGGAGGGTGTTGTGAGGTTTTGAGCCAGCTTCTTCTTCAGCTCCGACTTCGCGTGCAGCCGTGCACGAGCACAAAACCTCACAACACCCTCCCCCTGTCGGTGATTGGTCACTTTTTAAAACGAAGTTACTCCTCAATTCTATTAAACCTCCGAAATCGCTGCTCAGCGGTGCTTGTGAACTTAATTTCCCCGACGACTCACACACTCACTCTCACACACACACACACACACACACAGCTGCATCTCAGCCACCGCAAACACCGTTCATTCTCTTTTCAAATCACATCTTGCACATTTCAAGCAACGCATGTTTTCATCTGGTATCTAAATTGTACTGTCGATTAATAATTTGTTCTGTTTATCATATGATTTAGCAGTTTATTGTCATAAATATCAAAAATCTAAAAGGTGTGCATCATACATGAGACCTGGGTGAACAATGTACAGTTGGTTTTATGACTGTAAGTCATTGTCTTCAAATGCTATTGAAGTTAGAAATGTTTATGCCAATGTCGCATGTAATTTTGAGACGGTCCCTAAATATGCGTGCGACAAAAAAGTCTAAGAATGCGCTTCATGTGTCTTTCACTTATAACGTACCCATGTCTTAATGCCAAAGACCGCACTATATCTTTATATGACATTCCTAATTTAAAGTAAAATGTTATTTCTTCTGTCATCTCCATCTCTGTTGTAGCCCAGTCTATGCCAGTGGTTCCCAATTCCAGTCCTCGTGACCCACTGCTCTGCACATTTTGTATGTCTCCCTTATTTAACACACCTGAACCAGATCATCAGCTCATTAGGAGAGACTCCATGAACTGAACTGAGTGTGTCAGATAAGAGAGACATACAAAATGTAAAAAAAGAAAAATATATCGGTCCCTCAACATATAATATCCCACAAGATATTATGACGTTCCCACGACTTAAATATCACGTTCCCACAAGTTTATATGTTGTGGCCACGACAAAAATAAGTGAACCGAACATGTCCCCTCCCAGTCACCGTACAGATCGGGCTTTGGTCGGACTCGGGCTCATTTAGCTTTTCTCCTTTCATCGTGCCCATAATTTACGTGCAGAGCGCAGGCTACTGTATGAAATATTGTTATATTGATAATATTACAAATATGCAACGCAATATGCGATTACGCGAGTAACGCGACGCGCATGCAATGCTTTATAGGTGACAGTTGACCATGTAGAGCATCAGGGAGAAGTTGGAGCGCGGGGAGTTACTAAAAGTTCCCAATACTTCAGGAAAAGCTGCATTGCAGACGTTTTCGGGCTGGGGCCGGATTAGGACTTGAACACCACGGGCCAGGTCTCGGTTAGGGCTGGGTGTTTTGCCCCGTGCAAGGCTCTAGGCAGTGTGCTAGCTGGAGCCGTTTACCTCCAGTCTTTGTGCTAAGCTAGGCTAGCGGTGGGTGTGTCAAACAGAGTTACGGCACACACGGAGATGAAAAAGTTTTGTATGGACTTATCTAACTCTGGACCCCAAAAGTCGGCATGTTCCTTGAAATAATATAAATATATACAAAACTAAGGGTCTAAACATACACAAGTCTTTCACATCCAACTTTTAAAGCCTTTTTAAATGAAATAATTGATTGTTTTTTGAGGCAAATGGCAACATTTTGATGGAGGACATTATATTTCAAGAATCAGTGAAGTAATAGCGCTCAGTTTAATGTGGTAGTTCACTATTAGCTAATCAATATTCACTGAGGTACTCACTGAGGACTACTAAGAACTACTATATACAGGTTAATTATTACTATTAATAATGCATAATGTACAATATAATTGTAACCCATTAGTAATGAATCAAGTGTTAATACATCCTTCTAAATGAGTTACTAATAATTTGTATATAATGACTAAAGTGTTACCAAATCCATCAGAAGGAATTACTATTAAATATCTTATGAAAATCTCAAAAGCTTACCATGACTATTATCCAGGGTTTTTCCTACATTGAAATTTTTTTGGCGGCCGCCAAAACGATTTTTTGTCCCGCCAAAGCCTTATTTGATCTGTAATTGGGTTTTGTGAGTGAAGCAGGCTACTGATGGAGTGTCGGAGAGAACGATCACAGCGCCCCACCCCCGCGCGCGCACTCTCAGTCTTCAGTTCTGTCTTTGCTCTCTCCCTCGCATCAAAATCAACTGATCCTAAAGGTCGGAAGAACGAATCCATGTTTCACGTGGTGCATTCGGAGAATATTTTTTGCTGAATTAGCGCTGGGTGTGAATTGCAGTAAAAAAAAAGTTGCCTTATCTTCTCTTACAACTTGTGACAAGCATTCATGCAGCTGACATAACTTTAAATAAACGCAAGAAAAAAAAAAAAGGAAAAAAAAAGAGTGTTTTGTGTGTGTGTGTGTTGACAAATCTTTCGTGATGTCCTAACATCCAGGATTCCCACACAACACGTCCGCTAAAGTCCGATTCGCGACCTAATGACTCCTTTGAGCCGAGGGACGGGACACTGCAGTTCACAAAGTTTCATAATTTGCATGTGCTTTAATGCCGTCGGTTAAACATTTAATTCGCGTGCTGATGCGCTGTTCTAACGCGTGCGTTTCTCAGCGCGTGCATGTGAAGCTCACATGCACTAAAAGCCTGTCTACCAGCGCCTGGATCTTTCGAGTCTTATTGTGCTTATATACTGTTAAATACACACAAGGTTTACATAAAGTCGGTTATGTCTAAAGTGAAAGCAAACTTGAGAAAAGTGAGTAAATCTGCTTGTCAAATGCGTGTATATTAGACGCGTCGCGCGCAGCTCTTAAAGAGACAGTAGCAATAGTAAACACGCTGCCGCTTGTCCTTAAAGGGATAGTTCACCCAAAAATAAAAATTATCTCATCATTTACGCACTCTAATGTTGTTCCAAACCTGTATTAATTTCCTTCTAATATTTTTCTAATATTAATATTTTGAAGAATATGGCTAAACAGTTGCTGGTCCCCATTGACTTAGGACCATAGGAGAAAAATATACTATGGTTGTCACTGGGGTACATCAACTGTTTTGTTACCCACATTCTTCCAAATAACTTCTATTTTCAACAGAAGAAAGAAACTTATTCGAGTTTAAAACAACTTGAGAGAGTAAATTATGACAATTTGAATTTTTAGGAGAACTATTCCTTTAATGTTAATAAAACAACAAAATGCAAAGAGAAAATCACTCACTACTATTGACTGATAACTTTAATAGTAGCTTTAATAAGTATCAATGTATAATTTATACATTGAAGTCTATGTTTTGTTTTATTTTCATATTTGTTCATTTAATTACTTTCTTCAATGCTCCTGTTAAATACACCTACTGTAGCTGAAAACATAAAGCACTGTTTATTTAATTTGTATATTAAGTTGTGTATGTGTAATGTGTATCTTTGATCTTAATATTTAATAACAAAGAAAATAATGACAAATATTTTTTTATCTTTGCCTCTGTCTGCCATTTTTTGTTTGTTTTTTTGTTACCCAAGGCTTTGTTTTTAAAATATGGACATTAGTTTGGCTGTAAGGCTCAGTCACAAAATAGTAAAACCAACATAAAAAAGAATCGTGATAAAATCGTGAATCGTGATTTTCCTGGAAAAAAAAAAGCGTGATATGATATTTTTGGCATATCGCCCACCCTGATGGCCCCCCAAAAAAATAAAATAAAAAGAATGAACAACCAAATATTAACAACGAGGAACAAAAGAAACAAACATCAAGGTATAGATATAAAATAAGTTGTAATCACTTTCTTTTACTATCTAGCCTGACAGTGATCATTTTTTTCATGAATAAATAGGATAAGAAAAAAATCACAAACTGTTTCTTTCTATTTATTTTAAATTTAACATTTATTGGGTACTACGGTACTCTTTGCTGTGTGTGGATGACCATGTCGGTCAGCCACCACCGAAGACCAATTTTGACCCAGGAAAAACCCTGTATCTGGGAGGTATGAAAATCAGAGTTTCTTGTTAATAGTAGTTACTAGAATGTTAATAGTGCATTACTCATTTGTTCCTGTGTAGTTATTCATTAATGAAGGAACAGTATTCTAAAGTGTTACCATAAAAACAATTTATGTATTTATGTTTCACTACAATAAAACCAAATTAATGTGATTTTCATCAAAACAAAGAGTTTGAGAAAAGAACAGATACACATTGTTACTTAAACACACACACACGCGTGCACTCTCTCTCTCTCTCTCTCTCTCTCTCTCTCTCTCTCTCACACACACACACACACACACACACTGTTCATACTGACTACATGAGGATTTAGAGGTTTTTTTTTTTCCAATTGCTAACAAGCATTGTTCAAAACTGAAGCCACATTTTCAAAACTCTTCACACATTCTGCATTATCAAGATGAATCTTGGCCAAACAGTGAATCTCACCTCCAAAACTCACTCAGAACAACAAAACACTTTGTATATGTCTCAAAATAAACTTGTTAGTGATGGGCGATACTGCAAATTTCGGTATCGATCCGATACCAAGTAAATACAGGGCCAGCATCGCCGATATTGATACCGATACCAATCATTTTTCATTTTAAAAGCATGCACTTGAACTTGTATGCACTTTCCTGTGCTAGAGCAGTGTGTCATGATTTATGAGGTGAATGCATCATTAATATGCTAAATCTGAATACGTTTTCATGACTACTAAATATTTTGTGATTTGTGCTCTCAACTCGCCTGTAATTAGTCAGTGACTTTTACAAAACTACCCAAATTATAGTACTAGCCTACTACTAGCCTACTAGTACTAGCCTACTGTTCAAAAGTTTGGGGTCTGTAAGATTTTTAATTCTCTTCTGCATTTATTTGATAAAAAATACAGTAAAAACTGTAATATTACAATTTAACATAGGCTATCTGTTTTCTATGCCATAGTAAACTGTAATTTATTCATGTGATCAAAGCTGAATTTTCGCCATCATTACTCCAGTCATGATGATATTTCATTTTAATATGCTGATTTGCTGCTCAGGAAACATTTCTTATTATTATCAATGTTGAAAACAGTTTCATATATTTGTGGAAACCATGATACATTTTATGCAGAATTATTTGATGAACAAAGTTGAAAGAACAATTTAGATTAACAGTGTAAAACTGTCACTTTTGATCAATTTAATGCATCGATCCTTGTTGAATAAAAATATTAATTTCATTAAAAAAATCTTACTGACGTCAACATTTTGAACCGTTACACTTTTGGTTTGTTTATTGTGAAATAACTCTGGATTGTTTCTCTGTCATCTAAGCAAGGCTTCGTTTCCCAAACGCACTGGGTCTGTGAGCTCAGCGAAGCACCAGCATCCAACGCTCTCTGTGATTGATTGGTTTTATCTTGTATCCAGATGACTAGGAGAAAAAGTTCTAACAATTATTCGCTAACATTCGCTTAGAAGCTTATTTTACGCACTGAATTGCGTGCTAAATTAATAAAAAATTACTGGTAAAAAAACACACATTTGGATCGATATTTTTATGTGAGGATCGATCCTTTTCGGTACCACGTCAGTATCAATTGGAAAAAAACTAATGCACACATTTATTCTGATGTGTTATTTCAGCAGCAGAAGTTCAGCTATATTAAAGAAAATTAAAATAAGAGTCTCTGTAACATCTCACTGTTACTGATTTATCAGCTCAAAGTATTCTGGGTAAAATCTCTCTACAGTCTATTCTGAAACATCAACACAGTTTCACTGATGATCCAAACCAACTAACCCTAAACCCAGGATAGAGCGTCTGAGTGAATGTGGTCTGGACTGTGTGGATGAGGCTCATTGTGTCAGAGACGCTGTAGAAGGACAGAGTTCCTGCACTGTGATCCACATACACTCCTATTCTTCTGCTGATGGACTTTACAGGGAGAACAGTCTTTATGTCATTGTGCCAGAATGAGTAACTGGAGGAAGAGCAGTACAAACTCCAGGACTGATCATTATATCCAAATCCACACTCATAACCCCCTCCCTTCCTGCTGATGCTCTTATATGACACTGATATATACACACATCCACTCCACTCAATCTCCCAGTAACAGCGTCCACACACACTCTCTCTACACAACACCTGAGACCTCTGATCAAATCTGTCTGGATGATCAGGATACGGCTGTTGTGTGTTAGTGCCAGTAATCACTCTGTTCCTCTCAGACAGACTGAGGAGTTTATGCACTGTGTTCAGATCCAGAGTCAGCTGATGGGAATCTGATGGAGAGAAAACACATCAGAATCAGGAATTATGAATCTGTCTGATCTTTTAATGTATCATCAGTGTCTCAGTGCAGCTGATCAGATATCCTGTGCAAATCATCATTTACATAATCAATTATAAAACTCTTCTATCATGTTTATTTCTCCTTCTACAGGAAGAACATGAACACATTCAGTGAGTTTTTCTGCTTGTTTCTCAGTGACTTACATTGTAGGAAGTCGTTCCTGGTCTTGGGATTCATGTTAGTGAATGTGACTGTGGAAATAAACAGACATGAACAGTGTGAAGAGAAATGACAAGATAAAATACATCAATTTCAATATATATACATAAGTATTTATTACTTCTAAACCATCAAGGGATGTTTGTGGCTGTTCTGTAGAGTTGATGCACTTGAATTAAAGATGAACTGTGATTTATAAAGTGGGATGCGTTTAGGACAATTATTTGTGTGCATGTTTTATAAATCATAGGAACATTTCAGAAAATGTTGTACGTTCATATTTCGGATCATTCTCCACACGTCTGTATAAACGAGGCGCAGGACTTTACCTCTATCAGAGATCTTCTTGATCTCCTCTTTGCAGAAATCCTCCAGTTTGTCTCTCAGCTGACGGACAGATTCTCTCACGCCATCAAAAGAGGAGAGAGAACTGAAGGAAACGTCGGGTTCGTCTGTAGATTCAGGAGGTGCTGAGAGAGACTGGAAACTCTACAGAAAACAGAAATCAAAACTCATCATCTCCACACTTCAGCCAATAACCTGCACTATATCAGATCTGAGCGGCTCTTGTTGACTTCACTTCTCTTCAGTGACTCGCTTCAATCCAGCACTTTCACACAATCAGCACATTCTTCTAATATTCATCATTTAATGCTTCAAACTCTAGTATTTCACACTTACACTCCTTGTGAAAAAGAAAGTACCGTACTTGTAACAGAAATAATATACTTTAAAAATATATAAGTGCAGATTGGCTGTAATGTTTTCAGAAACTTGATTGCATGTTATTTGCAGTTAAATGAATGTGGTTTAGTTTAATGTTTTTATTAAATGCAAATAGCTGAGCTTTAGAGTGTTTTTTTGCCCTGCTTAAGTTAGTCTCATTCTGCTCTCATGAAATGTTTCTCTGTGAGTCTCTTGCTCAAGTCCACTATGATCCAGTTCTTCTAGATCTCTGTTACCTGCAGGAACTGGATGTGATGGTGTGTGTGTGAAAGCTGCTCCAGCTCAGCGTCTCTCCTCCTCAGATCATTGATCTCCTGCTCCAGTCGCTCCAGTCGTCCTTCAGCTCGACTCACTGCAGTCTTTTCCTGATCTCTGATCAACTGTGTGACCTCAGAGCGGCTTCTCTCAATGGAGCGGATGATCTCAGTGAAGATCTTCTCACTGTCCTCCACTGCTGTGTGTGCAGAGCGCTGTTACACACACATCACAATCACACAGTGAGTTCAGTGAGTCCAAACTGAGACGTCTCACACTTCTCTTCTTCTCCAGACTCACCTTATGAGACTCCACAGCCTCTCTCAGCTGATGAAGATCTTTCTGTCTCTGCTGGATTCTCTGACGGATCTTCATCTGCGTCTCCTTCAGCTGTTTCTGGAGGACAAACCAATGACAGCAAATGACACATAAAACTACTGTCACACAATAAGGGTTAAAGATCTAGCATGACGAGTTTATACTGTAGGTTCAAACCACAGATCAGTGAAGTTTGATGTTATTGACGTCATCATCTTTGATTTGGGCTCTGCGTACATGAGTTGATCAATGATTTGATTTGTGAATCAAAATTGGTCCTTTACAAAAAGAAGTACTTTTAAAAGAAGCATTCCTTTAAAAAAGTATATGAATAATATACTTTAAAAGAATATACTTAAGTGTGAACTGAATGTAATGTTTACAGACACGTAGTTGCATGTTAATTGCCATTAAATTAACATCTATTATATTTATATTTAAAGCAATTAGCTGAACTTATTAGTGATTTCTAAGTACTTCTTCAAATGTTATTTCATAATTCTATTCTTTTTAAAAAATAGTTAAAGTGTACTGTCATCTGTACAGACAAGCATTTATGATAAACTAAAATATACTGTAATAATGAAGTTGTACATTAAAAACATATTAACTTTAAATATATCGAATAACACACTAACGCTTATAATCAGGTACTTTGGTATGTCAATCAACACATCAAAATAAGTGCACTTCTTTATAGCGTGACAAAAGAGTCACATTGAAATATTAAATTAATATTAAATATTATTTAATATTAAATATTAAAATGCACTTTAAAGTAAAACTTTTAATTTGACATTCTTTCATATTGTATTTATTAAGTGAAACCGTCATGAACATTTACTCTCTTTAAGTGCACTTAAATGGCCTTTTATTTCATTAATATAATATTTTCTGCATGTACAGTTTTTATTTTAAATATACTTTTAATTTGAAGTACACTACAAGTGCATGTTAATACAATAAATCACACTTATTTTTTTAAACTACTAGTGGTTAAGATTAATTTTATGTTTTTTATCCTTTTTGGAGCTTGAAACTTTTGTACCCCTTTGACTTTCAATGTATAGTAAAATAGACATTCTTCAAAATATCATCTTTACAATCTACAGAATAAAGTGAGTCAAACCGGTTTGGAACAACATGAGTAAATGAGTGAGTAAATGAAGACACTTTCATTTCTGCGTGATCAATCCCTCTCAGTTCATACCTGTTTCTCTGTCCTCTGTGCTGCAGTTGATACAGTTTTGTGGTTTTTATGTTCATACTCTTTACACCGCAAACAAATGCATTCTTGATCAGTGATACAGAACATTTCTAGCTCTTTATCATGTTTACGGCAGATCATGTCCTGCAGTCGTCCAGTGGCATCAATCACTTTGTGTGGTTTACGAGAGTGATATTCCTCATGACGGTCTAAATGAGTTTGACAGTAAGATTCCTGACACACCAGACAGGACTTGACGGCTTTGTATTTTCTTCCAGTACAGACGTCACACTCCACGTCTCCAGCTCCAGCGTAACAGTCAGCAGGAAGTTTAGTCTTCTTCAGTTTCTCCACCAGTTCAGCCAGAATGGTGTTTTTAGCTAAAGCAGGTCTTGGACTGAAGGTCTGTCTGCACTGAGGGCAGCTGTAGACTCTCTTCTCATCCTCCTGATCCCAGCAGTCTGTAATACAGATCTTACAGTAACTGTGTCCACAGTGGATAGTCACTGGTTCCTTCAGGAGATCCAGACACACTGGACACGTGAACTCATCCTGATCCACTGAAATTCTGGCTTCTGCCATTTTACTGCATGAATACAGAGAGACACAAACACACAACAGCTCAACAACACTTCAGTTTCTGTTTCCCTGAACTGAGGAGCTGAAATAGTTTCCTGGTTGTGTTTGAGTGACGTGTGTAAAATAGGCGTGTCTATGAAGCAGCTTCCTCATTCACACACACACTTTACTGCTGTGTTTACTGTATGTGTCCTTCAAGTGGAGTTGAAAATATCATAATTACGAGTTCTGAGCTCATGAATGACAGAGTGAAGATTTAGGCTACTCACGAATGCATGTGTCTGATATACTGTGTCAAAGTAATGTCAATATGTCAAAACGTACAGTTCTAAGATAATACAGATCATGCTAGCTAACATCATGTATTCATTTAGGCATAAACAATGAGCTCATTAACCCTATCCCCACCAGAGTCTTTAAAAGTTTTTTTATTTTATTTTTTTAATAATCATTTTCACAAAACTTTCATGGCCCCCAGAATATTTTGTTGAATGAATATCTGAACATACAATAAGCAATAAGGTACGAGAGGCTGTGCTGTATCGTGAATAAGTAATTATCTCGCTTCGCGTTGTGCCTAACAACGCCCTTCAGCCGTTACTTATTCACGATACAGCACTTGCCTCGAGTACCTTATTGCTTTTATAAAACGGTTACCACACAATATTAAAGTAAAAAAAAAATGTATTAGTGCAACTTTCATGAAGTTAAATCAATAAAAGCATTCCTTCCGCTAGAAAGAAATAGTCCCTGACCGTGAACAACAACGTTCCAATGTGTAATATGCATCCCAGCAAACACATACGTTGTGGCAACGTCTGTGGCACGTTGCATTTCTGCTCTGGCAACGTCGCTGTCCTGTCTACGTGCTCGCAACATTGTAACAACGTAGAATTGTAAGACGCGACAGGGCTGTAGCAACGTTGTTGCGCAACATTCAGCAACTGAGAGGACGTTCTGGCAATATTTTGTTAGATAATTATATACTTTTTATCGTTTATTGTTTATCTATATTATTATTTAATGGGGCTATCAACACCTGCAAGTGTACACTTTGAAGAGTAAAAATGACAGAAGGTTTCGTTAATTCAACTTTATTAAAACTGCATATGGTAATCAAATTGCACTTCCAAAAGTAATACATTTGTGAAAAAAGAAAAAAACTAAATAAACGAATATACAAATTTATTTTAAGTATAATAAATAAAACATAAAAAGCAAAGGCAGATCATAACATTTAATGATCAAAACCGGGTCTGAATGGCAGACAGTAGCCGAAAACCGGACGATATAGAGGAGCAAAAAAACGAAAGACTAAATAGACTAAATCTAATGAAAAACTAAACAGTGCAAGCGAGGCTACATTAATCACATTAGAAATTAAAGTTGTAGGTTGTGTTTGATAGCTGAGGTAGGCTAAATTAAACGCAATCACGTATCCTTGCTCGATGAAGAACGAGACAACACAATGAGCCCAACAGGTGGTTGGAATTTAAAAAGCTGATTTTCCCGCTTCAGGGCAGTGACGAGTACATTATGTAGTCCAGTGGTTGTCAAGACCAGATATCATATATAAAGGCTAGATGTCTCGTGCGCGCTGCTGGCCAATGGAGGTCGACGTCCGCACGTAGCGGCCATCTTGCCACAGTGTGCTCGCTCACTCGTTTAATGGTACATGTACTTTTAAATAACCATAACTTGCTCAATTTTCTACCGATTTTCAAACGGTTTGGTTTGTTATAAACGTCAGAGATGTAGTTATGACACTGCATACATACACTGCATACATATGATAATTATAACATACATGATGTTCAAGCATTCGGAATTATAGCCACGTTAATAACGTTTGTAAGAAACCAAACCGTTTGTAAATCCGTCAAGATTTCAGCGAGATATGAGGATTTGTGTGCATGCTGATCACTCACCTTAATGCACAGCTTCACTGTGACAAGATGGCCGAACAGTGATGCCGGAAGTGACTGCGCCATAAGACATCTAGCGTTTATATATGATATCTATGGTCAAGACACCCTAGGCACAACCTTAAGCAATGGCCCTGAACGGTGGTTCAATGTCAACATTGTGACAACGCTGTAACAACCTTCACCACACAACGTAGTTATAGCAACCTTTTGGCCATGTTGTTAAAATGCTGTTAGAAGGTTGGGTACGTTGCGCCAACGTTCTGTGTTTGCTGGGATGAAAGCTCAAATAAAAACAACAAACCGTTCTCAAACTTTGTCTCATTCTTTTTATTTTTTACAACACAATATTTGTGAAATTTCCTCACACAAATAGGCAAAAGAAAACTCTTTTTTTTTTTTTTTATTCCGTTATTTTCTCTCTGCACTAAACTAAATCTTTACATAGCCTAAATTAAAACACAAGGGCACATATTTTGATAGATAACAGTTAGGTCTTTAATCTATTTTATTAATGTTATTAATTTAGTTGCTAAAATGCTGCCTAACAAGAGATACTTTTTTATTGTTGTTTATTTAAATTTATTTGAACATCTCCGTTTATTGTGCACGCATTAAATATTTGTCTCATTTCAATCGGCTCCACTGTGGAGATATTTAACGCGGTTCTCTTTAGTTGGGGCTCAGCACTGTCAGCAGTGTTTTCTGTTGCAGCAAGAATGTCGCTCCAGTGCTTTCTTTGTTTTAAGTTTGGCCTCCAGTAGCTCTGTAGTGAACTTTCACACTTATGCCCACTCACAGACATAATTTCCCCTGATTCGAGAACAGCATCAGACAATCTCTGACACCATGGCCCTGCGAAGGCAGTGATTTGTGTAAACCTTGGAGGTGCTGCTGCTTTACAAATTCTCGGCAACGTTGTTGCGAGGTAGTTCACACCCATAGGCTCTCTTGTGTACCTGCAACAGTCAAAAACGAGAAAAAACTTTAACACAACAAGATTTAACACAAATTATAAATAGCTAATATAATTTATGTGCCGCTGCGTGACCTACGTACCAAACACATTTAGAGAGGTTTTGCTTTTTGGGGTGAAGGTGAAGGATTCAAATTTAAGAATATGTTTTCAGATATGCTTCCTTACATAACATCACGGTGAAGAATACTGATTTTAGCATTTGAGGTTTTAATTTAGATAGTATATAAACTGAGAAAGTGATTATTGAGTTTACAGCAAGATATTCCTGCCCGACCTGTTTTTCCTTTGTAAGTTAAATAAGTCAGATCACGGAGACGCTAACCTATTGTCTTTAATGGCTCTTGGAGCAAGAACCACAGTCCAGACGTTGAATCGTTAGGCTGATTGGATTAGCACATATGCATTTGAGTGGTTATGCTGATTGGATTGAGACTGCCGGTCTGTGGGGGGTTCCTTAACCTGTATACTCATTTACATGCTTTGTTTGAATTTGTCTCCACCCCCAAAAGTCCCTCCTCCTAAGACCTCTCCATTTTTCAGATAATTTCCTCATTACTTTCAGTCTACAACTCTCTACCCCTGCACCTCCAACCCCACCACCAGTCACTTTCAGGCAAAACCTGCGCTCACTTTCTCCCTCCCATCTTTCCTCTGCCGTGTCATCTTCTCTTCCCCCACCCTCACAATTCTCATCTATGGATGTGAATACCGCAACGGACACCTTATGCTCCACTCTAACCTCTTATCCAGACAATATCTGCCCTCTCTCCTCCAGGCCAGCACGCGCTACTCCCTCCAACCCCTGGTTATCTGAGGTTCTTCGTGAACACCGGACCGAACTCAGGGCAGCGGAGAGGAAATGGCGCAAATCAAAAGACACATCTGACCTGAGTATGTATAAATCTCTCCTCTCTTCCTTTTCTGTTGATGTTCATGCTGCAAAATCTTCATACTTCCACAACAAGATCAACAGCTCCTCCAACACACGTTCACTCTTCAAGACATTCAACTCTCTCCTCTGTCCACCTCCACCACCACCCACCTCCTCTTTAACTGCTGACGATTTTGCAAACTTCTTCACCAACAAAACAACAACCATCAGCAGTCAGTTCTCAGCTCCACACACACAGGAACCCAGTCTGACCCCTTCCACAGCCAATATCCCTCTGTCCTCCTTTTCTCCGCTAACCGAGGAAGAAGTATCTACACTTCTCCTCTCCAGTCATCCTACCACATGCCCTCTAGACCCTATCCCCTCACACCATCTACAAGCCATCTCTCCCACACTTCTACCAGCTCTCACACACATCATCAACTCATCCCTACATACTGGCACTTTCCCTACAGCATTCAAGCAGGCTCGGGTTACTCCACTGCTTAAAAAACCAACACTAAACACATCATCTGTAGAGAATTACAGACCTATCTCTCTCCTACCATTCATTGCGAAAACACTTGAAAGAGCTGTTTTCAACCAAGTAACATCCTTCTTGTCTCTAAACAACCAGCTGGATGTCAACCAATCTGGCTTCAAGAAAGGGCATTCAACTGAGACTGCATTACTGTCGGTCACAGAAGCCCTACGGATCACAAAAGCTGCTTCCAAATCTTCAGTCCTCATTCTCCTGGATCTGTCTGCTGCCTTCGACACTGTGAATCATCAGATCCTTATGTCCAGCCTCTCATCACTGGGCATCACAGGAACTTCACTCCACTGGTTCGAGTCCTATCTCACAGGTAGGTCCTTCAGGGTCACATGGAGAGGCGAGGTATCCAGAGCACATCGGTTTCTCCTACCACATCACAACCTCCGATAACACCAGAGAAACAGCCTCTTTCACCAGACACTCTCTCCCTCTCTCCAGCCTCGCCACTTCTGTGCTTCTCACAGAAAATGGAAGAACTGGTGTGTGCTGGAACCAGACTATCCCACTCTTTTGCTGCAAACCCCCAGATTCCAACCAAAAAAAGACAGGCACCATTACCACCCGCTTCGAAGCCTGCAGCAAAGCCTGCGGGCCCAGCTCGCCCTACCCCTCCTGTGAGAGCTCTTCGGCCTCTGCTACAACGCCAGGGCCTACACCCTCCTCCATCTGCTCGCGGTGAACCAAAAACAACTGATACCAGCTCTCAGTGATATGTGTTGGGTCCCCGTTTTGATAACAGTAACTTTCTCAAATGTTTACAGAACAAACGGGAACCCAATGTGCCTGTATCTTCCTCTATTGCTGTTCTATTACAAGATAGAAAGTCTAAGGCCTTCAATAGCCGTACAGCAAACCTAACTAATCTGGTGCCTATTACACGTCAAACTAATATTGCTGTGGGGAAAAGTAAGACTGTTAAGTTAGCACTCTTTAACATCCGCTCACTTAAAAATAAATCACTTCTAGTCAACGACTTAATAACCACAAACAATCTGGATTTTATGCTTTTAAATGAAACCTGGCTAGAAGACAGCTGCAGTGCAACAATCCTCAATGAAGCAGCCCCTCCTAACTTTACTTTTATGAGTGTCTGCAGAGCTGTCAAGAGAGGTGGGGGTCTAGCTGCTCTTTTTAAAGATATCTATCAATGTAAGCAAAAATCATTTGGGAATTACTTGTCTTTCGAATATCTGGGTATTGTGTTAAAAGGTGCTCCACGCATTTTACTTATCATTATTTACAGGCCTCCAAAATACTCTCCAGCCTTTGCTGAGGACTTTACAGAACTGTTATCAACAATTACATCAGAGTTTGACTGTTTTGCCATTGCTGGAGATTTAAACATCCACATAGATAATGCAGAAACCAATATGGCAAAAGAAATCAATACTGTTTTAAAAACTTTTGATCTGACTCAGCATGTACATGGACCCACACACAATCGTGGACACACTCTAGATTTACTTATCAGTAAGGGTCTAAACATTTCATCGATTGTTATTAAGGATGTAGCACTGTCTGATCATTTCTGTATTTTCTTTGATATATTGATCTCTCCTGCCACTGAAGTTAGATCTGTGTCTGTCAAGAAGAGATGCTTAAATGAGAACACTAGTGTACTATTTATGAAGGCTATATCCTTAACACCAAGCATTTCTGCAGACTCTGTTGATTTTCTCCTTGATTCCTTTAACTCAAAAGTTAAAAGTGTAATTGATGATATTGCTCCTGTGAAAGTCAGGAAGAAGAGTGGCAGACAAAAAGCACCTTGGAGAAACTCAACAGCAGTGCAAAATATTAAAAGACAATGCAGAAAAGCAGAACGAATATGGCGGAAGACAAAACTTGTAGTCCATTATAACATCTACAAAGACAGCCTACATGCTTTTAATATGGAACTAGGCAAAGCTAGACAGACTTTCTTCTCAAATATTATAAACAGTAATTTAAACAACACACGCACTCTTTTTGCTACTGTAGAGAGACTGACAAACCCCCCAAACCAGATTCCCAGTGAAATGCTCTCAGACAACAAGTGCAGTGAGTTTGCTTCTTTCTTCTCTGAGAAAATCAATAATATCAGAAAGGTGATCAGCACATCCTTGAGTTGCACTGGGGTCAGACAGATCATCAAACCACCTGAGAAAGTTGTTATTATGTCTGACTTCAAAGAAATTGATGGCACAATTTTGGAAGAAACCGTACAGCACCTTAAAACATCAACCTGTGCTCTTGACACTCTTCCCACATCATTTTTCAAAAGTGTGTTAAACAGTTTAGAAGCAGATCTTCTAGAAGTGGTAAATGCTTCACTTCTCTCTGGGAGTTTTCCAAACTCCCTGAAAACTGCAGTTGTCAAGCCCCTCCTGAAAAAGAACAATCTGGATAAGACCGTATTAAGCAACTATAGGCCGATTTCAAATCTTCCTTTCATAGGCAAGATCATTGAAAAAGTTGTCTTCAATCAGCTGAACAAATTCTTATGCGCGAATGGATACTTTGACAATTTTCAATCTGGTTTCCGACCACATCACAGCACAGAGACAGCGCTCATAAAGATAATAAACGATATTCGCTTAAATACTGATTCAGGCAATTATCGGTGCTGGTACTACTCGACCTCAGTGCTGCATTTGACACTGTCGATCATAACATACTTCTTGACAGGCTGGAAAACTGGGTGGGGCTTTCTGGGATAGTCCTAAAATGGTTCAGGTCATACTTAGATGGGAGAGGTTATTATGTGAGTATAGGAGACCATAAGTCTGAGTGGACATCCATGACATGCGGAGTCCCTCAAGGCTCAATTCTTGCGCCACTCCTGTTCAACCTGTATATGCTCCCAATGAGCCAAATAATGAGAAAGAACCAAATTGCTTACCACAGCTATGCAGACGACACACAGATCTACTTAGCCCTATCGCCTAACGATTACAGCCCCATTGACTCCCTGTGCCAATGCATTGACGAAGTCAACAGTTGGATGTGTCAAAACTTTCTTCAGTTAAACAAAGACAAAACTGAAGTTATTGCATTTGGAAACAAAGATGAAGTTCTCAAGGTGAACGCATACCTTCACTCTAGGGGTCAAACAACTAAAAATCAAGTCAGGAATCTTGGTGTGACACTAGAGTCAGACCTTAGTTTCAGTAGTAATATCAAAGCAATAACTAAATCAGCATACTATCATCTAAAAAATATTGCAAGAATTAGATACTTTGTTTCCAGACAAGACTTAGAGAAACTTGTTCATGCTTTCATCACCAGCAGGGTGGATTATTGTAATGGACTCCTCACTGGCCTTCCCAAAAAGACCATAAGACAGTTGCAGCTCATACAGAACGCTGCCGCCAGGATTCTGAGCAGAACCAGAAAATATGAACACATCACACCATTCCTCAGGTCTTTACACTGGCTCCCAGTTAAATTTAGGATTGATTTTAAAGTATTATTACTGGTATATAAATCATTCAATGGCCTAGGACCTCAATACATTGCAGATATGCTCACTGAATATAAACCCAACAGATCACTCAGATCACTAGGATCATATCAGCTAGAAATACCAAGGGTTCACTCTAAGCATGGCGAGTCCGCTTTTAGCTATTATGCCAGCCGCAGCTGGAACCAGCTTCCAGAGGAGATCAGACGTGCTCCTACAGTAGTCACATTCAAATCCAGACTCAAAACACATCTGTTTAGCTATGCATTTAATGAATGAGCACTGTGCCAATGTTCGTCCGACTGTTTGTACTGTACTGTATTTTATTTTTATTTTTATAAACTGTTTTAATTATTCTTATTTCTTTTTATTATTTTAATTTCTTCTATGTAAAGCACTTTGAATTGCCACTGTGTATGAAATGTGCTATATAAATAAACTTGCCTTGCCTTGCCTTACCACTGCTATGCTGATGACACACAGCTCTTCCTCTCATTTCAACCAGATGATCCCACAGTAGCTGCACGGATCTCAAGCTGTCTGGCGGACATCTCGACATGGATGAAGGAACATCACCTGCAGCTCAACCTGGCAAAGACTGAGCTTCTCGTCCTCCCTGCCAATCCATCCCTACAGCACAACTTCACTATCCAGCTAGAATCATCATCATCAATCACCCCATCAAGGTCGGTCAGAAATCTTGGAGTAACGTTTGATGACCAGCTGACCTTCACAGATCACATTTCAAAGACAGCTCGATCATGCAGGTTTGCACTGCACAACATCAGGAAGATCAGGCCTTTCCTAACTGAGCATGCAACACAACTTCTCGTCCAGGCCCTGGTGATCTCTAGGCTTGACTACTGCAATGCTCTTCTGGCTGGACTTCCATCATGTGCAACCAAACCTCTACAAATGATTCAGAACGCTGCAGCTCGTCTTGTCTTCAACGAGCCCAAAAGGGCCCACGTCACTCCTCTGTTCATCACTTTGCACTGGCTACCTCTCGCTGCTCGCATCAAGTTCAAGGCATTGACGCTTGCTTACATATCTATCACAGGCTCAGCTCCCTCCTACTTTCACTCGCTCCTACGAGTCTACATCCCTACCAGAAGCCTACGATCGGTCAAAGAGCGTCGTCTCGTGGTTCCATCACAGAAAGCCACAAAATCACTTTCCAGAACATTCTCATTCACAGTTCCTTGCTGGTGGAATGCTCTCCCCACCCTCATCCGGAATGCAGAATCCCTGACAACATTCAAAAGACAGCTGAAAGCGCATCTCTTCCGTGAGCACTTAACCTCATAAAAAAAAAAAAAAAATCTTCCCTTTCCCTTTAAAACCTCACTTATCGGGCTTATGCTACTCTGAATAATGCCTGAACTTCGTATTTTGAGCACTTTTCGCGTTGTTTTTGCCTCTTCATGATGACTCGCTTAATTTAGTCCTAATTTGTAAGTCGCTTTGGATAAAAGCGTCTGCTAAATGACTAAATGTAAATGTAAATAATGACAGTTGTTTTTTCAATGTTGAAACTACGTTGAAATAATGTTTAATGCTAAATGGTTGAAAAAGGGTAATAAAAACACTTATAAATCAACTTTGATTTTTTTTACAAGATCTATATGTTGAATCACTTAATGTATGTACAGAATAAATAATTTCTGCCTTTTAAATTATTATTAAGATCATTATCATTATTTTATTATCATTTTACATTTTTATCATGAAACAGCAATACATTTTATTATCAACAGCAATAAAACATTGCGCTGCCTTAGCACACTGAAACAATTCCTATTGGTTATTTAACCTTATTTGCTTTGATCATGATTGGTTAATCTGTCTGTCATTCATGAAACTGGCCAATGAAACTGTGCGCGCCATTTTAAGTTTGAAAATATGACCGTTATCCTGAGCGTCTTTCTGAGCGAGGTCATTCCTGTCCATTCAGAGTAATATCGCTAGATTTGAAGCGAGACTGGCCAAGGGAAAGAGCACGAAAGAAAGTGGTCTGCGAGGGCGCGGGATCAAGGTAAGTCTGATTTCACAAATATACGCAATGTCATGAGTTAAATTCATTATGTCAGTGCTTTGAGAATTGTAATTGCACAGTTTGTTGAATGAATTTATTAACTAGATATTCAGGGAATGCTTTTCCACATTTGTGTCGCGGAGGCCTACTTTTACAGATGTCGATTGAGGCCTAACGTTACGCGTGCCGCTTCAGTGTCGTTTTGTGCTTTTGCGGTTGCTACGTCGATTTTCAGGGAGAAGACATTATACGTGTGCACACAAATAAAAAAATTCAGGAAACAAAAGTGTAACGTTACATAAGCTAATTTTTCCGTTTAACAGTCGTCGTCATTACTGTCCATTCACGGTAATATCGCAAGATTGGAAGCGAGACTGGCCAAGGGAAAGAGCATGAAAGAGATGGGCGATATGAAAAACAGTATCCAATCAAGTTGTTTTTTGTTTTGTTTTTTAATATGATTCACAATATTATCACGGTTCTTTTTCATGTTAGTTTTACTGTTTTGCAAGTTGTCTGAGCAAATAATAGTTTAATTAGACTAATGTTGGGCGATATGCTATCATATCTATGGTCAGAATTATATCATCTTTAAATCAGAGGCAGTGGTAAATTCCAGAAAATAGCCTATGCTATTTAAAAGTGAAATAACTGAACCTACACTGATAAAATTTTACAAGAAAATTACAAATGGCATTTAGAGGCTTCTGCATCTGAACTCTTCATATATATATACAGTATATATATGTGTTTCCCACAGGATTTGTGTTCAGACGAGTTTTGATTCTTCAGATGTGAACTGTCACATACTGTAATGTAACTGAATGCCCAATAAAGCTGTTCACATTATATTTTCTGTTGTGATACATAAAACAAGTATAAATAGTAAACACGACCCATTAATATAGGCTACATTGTGTTAACCAGGAATCACTCTTACTATACTCAAATCCTGATTTATAGGCTATAATTGTGGCATTGTCTGATTAAATAAATATACATCTAACTCACACTAAAAAGCAACTGTGTGGTGGTTTTGGCTATTACCGTTTTATCTCATTCAGCACACTTTCTGCGTCTGAGTAACAAACTATGAGCATATTAACAGACGAGTTATGTTCATATTTAAAAGTCTGCATTACATCTAACTGAAAGTGCGGCTCACTGCACAGAGTATGTGCCTTTTGTAGAATTTTAAACCTACATGTATTTTTATAATAGCAGTAACTGTAAAGGGATTAGTTATTGTAAATAAAATAAGCTAATAAAATACTGTAAGCAAATTAGTCCTAATTACTAAGTTAATGTGTGTTTCTCATAGCAATTAAAATGTGCTTTTAATTTTGTGATTTTAATGCTTTAAAGAGCAATTTTAGATTGTAATGTTCTGCTATCTGTTCTGCTAACTATAAAAGGTACAGCTGTCATAAAACCAGAGACAAAGGCTGCATGGCTATAGTGAGAGAGTCAGTGGTAATATCATTGCATTCCTATTGGTCAGTGTTAGAGGAGCTCAGCTTAGCCTGACAGTTAGCCTGCCCTGGATCAGGTTAGTTTTCCAGCAAGTTCCCACAGTGACTGAGCTATGACTAACCGAAATAAGCCTGGCCTATCTGATAAACTTGTTTTATGAAACAGGCCAGTCAGAAGTTACAGAGAACACATAAGATAGATATAGAACACATAAGTTAATTTATGATTTGCTGTCTTTCTGAACCAAAGAACTAAATGTGATCATATTTTTTCATTGCATCACACAGCATCAAATCGAATTCGGATCGCACTGCATCGTAATCTACCTGAGGGAAGACATCATTTACTTCTAGTGTTTTCTTATACATGGATTTCATTATTGAAGCACAAATCCAGTCACCAAAAGCAGCCCACACCAAGTTCGCTTTAATTAAAAATATGCATTTTCATTTATTCATCGGCTACATGGCTGCAATAACATTTCGGTTCAAAATTTTGCCATTGTTAAAAAATGTTAAATTGTTAAAATGATGACTGATGGCCTGTGTATGGCTATACTGTTGTGATCCGTTTCAGGCTTTCCATATCATTACATTTAAGAAATGAATTCATTCTAACATTTCAGAAATTGCATTCTCAACAAGAACACCATGGAGATAGACTGCATTTGCTGCAAGGGTCAGAAATGAGTCGAACACAGTTCTTATAGTTTCGCGGGAGGGGCAGTGCTCGGTGGCTCCTTTGCGTCACTGATCCCCTGCCCAATAAATCCTGCTCATGAAAATGGTGAAAAACTGTTTAACAGTATAACTCCACCATCAAGTATTATGTAGTTCACAGTCTTTGTAACATGTTTCAACAATGCATTTCTAACATTTATGTGTTTACAGTTCTCAAATTCTCAAAATTTACTTTACACAGACTTTAACAAAACTAGAAGTAATTCAATTTTAATCGACCGGTTTTTACCCTCCCATTCCCACTGTGGGAAAGATTAATCAGCCCAAAATATTATATATATTTTTAGACAATTATCGAAATAGTTTTATCTATGTCCTGTACTTTCTAGTTATGACATTTGTTCATACTTCATACTTTTTTTTTTATAGATGGCGTACCATAAAAAATGGCGTACCATAAAAAATGGAAACGGCAAAATGCAGAATTGCTTGCAATGGCGCTTTCTAGTAGTGACTCGGAGGATCATTCTTTTGTTTCTGCCCGGGCTGGTGTTTGTGCAGCCATCAATTCTGAGAACCTTCTGAGAGAAGATTGTGCAGGAAGTACTGCTGACAGTAATCTTGAGAATCTTGATCTGGATGACCAGCAGTACAGCAGTGAAAGTGATGACACTGAAACAGGCTCCTCTTCAGATGAAATCAGTGACTTAACGAGTGATTTGGCGAAATGGGCGGTTCGGAACAAAACAACACAGACATCTGTAGATGAGCTCCTTTCTGTGTTGAGAAAGCACGGACATCGGCTGCCTAAGGATGCCAGAACACTTTTGGGGGCGCCTCGCCATGTAGATGCACAGAATTTGTGTGGTGGTCAATATATGTATTTCGGTCTTGAGTCTGGGCTTCTGAAAATATGTTCACAGTACCCAGAGAAAATCATGTCGAGAGAAAATCATGTCCTTCTCAATTTTAACATTGATGGTTTGCCATTGTTCAAATCATCTAATGTCCAGATTTGGCCAATTCTGTGTAGTGTGAAGAGGTTTCAGCCATTTGTTGTTGCTATGTTTTGTGGAAATGGAAAACCCAATTCGGTGAGGGATTTCATGAATTTCTTGAAGAGCTCACTAGGCTTCAGCATGATGGAATTTCATTCAAAGGTGAAACCTTAAATGTCAAGGTCAGTGCTTTCATCTGTGATGCTCCAGCGAGAGCTTTTTTAAAGTGCATAAAGGGGCACAATGCGTACAATAGTTGCGAGCGATGCACTATTGAAGGAAATTACGTGAGCCACTGGTTGGTCTTCAATTACCAACCACAAGAGAAGATTTTGTCGAGAACAGACGAAGAATTCAGTAGTTTGTCCTACCCTTTCCACCAAAATGGACTCTCACCCCTTGTAGATGCAGGCTTGTCATGCATACAATCTTTTGTCTTGGATTACATGCATCTGGTCTGTCTAGGGGTGGTAAGACGCTTACTCATCTTCTTGAAACAGGGTCCCAGAGTGCAAAATCTGCCAGACAGCCACGTTCTCTTGCTTCTCTTGAAAGATGGAAAGCAACCGAATTCCGGCAATTCTTACTCAGCCCGTTCTCATCCTAGGGCGTCATATATTGACGCTTTTGACATTTCGTCGACATCGAACGCACATGGCACCCTTTAGCGTCAATATGAGACGCAGATAGAAATGGGCCAGAAGGCGCCTCCTAGTGGTCTAACCCTAACCCTACACTAGACCTAAACCTACCCATAACCGAACAAAGCTCTGTGCGTGTCATATTGACGCTAAAGGGTGCCATGTGCGTTCGATGTCGACGAAATGTCAAAAGCGTCAGTATATGACGCCCAAGGATGAGAATGCGTTGTCTTACTCTATACTGGACCTGTTGTTCTTCGTGATGTGTTGCCTGACAGCTTCTACCACCGACCGTTGCCATGTCCATACTGTTGGACGCTGATGATGACACGAGGAAGGCATATACATCCTATGCTGAAGAGCTGCTGATGCACTTTTATAAAACATCTACTAAACTCTACAGCCCTGTCTTTCCGTCGTACAATGTGCATTCTCTTATCCACTTGGCAGAAGACGTTAGACATTTTGGAACGTCTTTAAACGAGATCTGTGCTTTTCCAT